>NW_027316034.1:47500-677500 GCF_026437365.1 Eucyclogobius newberryi
ACTGTCGAGCACGTGCTGATTCGCTGTGTGGCTTATGAAAGAGAAAGGACCGGGTTGGCCTTGTGGTTTCGGAATAATGGGCGAGAGTTCAATCTGCGGAACGTTCTGGCGATCCAGTCACAGGGTTTGTGTGAGGCTGTGGTTGCTTACTTATATAGCACAGGGTAAACGTTTATAGATGTTGTTGTTGTTGTTGTTGTTGTTTTATGGCGGTTGACATCCGAGTGTTGCATTACAGCCAGACTTTATTCCTTAGACTTTGTCGTAGTCCTAAAAGTTCTTCTTCCAGTGCCTTGACTTCCAGTGCTTTGTCCTCAGACTCTGTCGTAGTCCGTAAAAGTACTCCTTCCATTGCTTTGGTGTTAAAAAGTCTACGCCGTGCGTCTACGAGCTGCCACTCGTAGACGCACGGCATCATCTGTCACTGTCAGGCCAACGTTTATAGAGTTGGGGTGTGTTGGAAACTGAGCCGAGGATGAGAAGCAAGAGGATGTTCTAACGTGCTTTGAACTCATGGGCCTAGAAACGCCAAAGCGATGGAAGAAGAACTTTTAAGGACTACGACAAAGTCTGAGGAATAAAGTCTGGCGGTAATGCAACACTCGGATGCCAACCGCCACAAAACAACAACAACAAGAATAAAGTCTGGCGACAATGTAACACTTGGATACCAGCTGCCATAAAACAACAACGACATGTAGTTTAGTTGTGTAAAGAAGTGTAATGTGCCTAATTTGTGGAAAAGGTACTGCATTTGTGTGAAAGTACTGCATGTGTGTAACGCATGTGTGTCAGAGTACTACATGTGTTGTTGAAAATTTTCAGTATTTGTTGAAACTTATTCAGCCTTCCCGCCTGACCATGTTTTCTGCTGCGTTTTGCGTCATACCAACGACGCTCAGTAATTCACAGTTGATGATTGTGTAGTTTGCGACTCAAATAGTTGTTTGTCCAGACAAACTGCAAGATCGTGCTGAACGCAGACCTGAGCAGGGAGAAAGAGAGAGAGAGCCTCTGTGACCCGGCTGCACCCCCTCCTCCCTGTAGAGACGCTAACGCTTAGCATTAGCGTTAGCAATTTACTTTTGCAAATACTGAAAAAAAGTACGGTATGTAAATTTATCAAAAGCAACAGCCCCTAAGACGAAAGCGATCGTGAGGAGGTAAAACTTGTTGAAATGGGTTAAAGTGTTAAGGAGTTGAAACGCGTAAAACATCCTACAATCCTAAAAAGCAATAACACATAGTGTCTACTTTATGACATCATAAGCAGACGCTCAATAATCAGATCAGCGAGGTCGCCTCCTGATGGAGAATATCTTTTTATCAAAGTAAAAACACTTCCATTAATATTTCCTTTGACCAGTTCAGTGGGTTATCTTGATCTTTCTGTTCAAAACTCTATAAATATAGAAATAGTAAAGTCTTTTATAACCAAATGTAGATCATCTTTGATGCTCTAAGTTGATGAAATGGGTTTCTTGTAGGTGTATAATATTTAGTTTTTCTTTTCTCACCTTTGTCCGTATCTTTGATCGTTAATTGGACCAATATGCCGCTAACATGAAAAGATACTATTCGTAATTTTTCAGATGTGATTGTAGTAACATCATCCTTGTAAATTTTCTTTTGTTACACAGCTCTTTGGTCGAACACAACACACAAACACAGGAACCACAACAACAGAACACAATAGAACAAACAATGTGCAAGAAAGAGAGCCCACAGACTGATACAAAAAAGATCAGAGGGTGGGAGATAGACGGTTTCTAGGTAAAAAAAAAAAAAAGGCCCTGGTGATATAGCATTTTCTCCTGGGCATTTACAAACCTAAGTTGGACCACATAGGCCCACATTTGGCAAATACTCAAATGTCTCCAGTAATCCTCCTCCTATGGTCCTTTGACGCTCCTTTGACGCTCCTTTGACGTATGCAGACCCACAGGGACAAATTCTGGGCCCTATTCTCTTTTCCTTGTACTTGCTGCTGAAACATTCACTGCTGTGCAGATGATTGCCAGATTTATTCCCCACTTGTTACTGTGTATAACTGTGTATAACCGCGTGTAACCGTGTGTTGCAGGAGGATGACCAGATGATCCAGTGTGTGGTGTGTGAGGATTGGCTGCACGGACGGGTTTGTTTCTTTGCCATTGGCAGTTTAAAACCACATGTGCACAGCAAAACAATAAAAGCATCCACATAGACAAAGAAACAAGAAACTTTTAGTCACTGTAAAAGAATATTAAGTTACTATTTAAAACAGAGTTAAAGTATTAGATCAAAGTACAATATTCAAGCTTGTGGAACGAAGCTTTTAGAATGTCTTACATTTAATGGAAGAATAACTCTTTCTTAAGGGAAGAAGCTCAAGCTTGGCTCTGCCTGGTTTAGTTGAGTGTTAGTCCCGGTCCTGACCCGGTCCTGACACGGTCCTGACACGGTCCTGACCCGGTTCTGTTTGCAGCACCTGGGAGCTCCGGTTCCAGAGTCTGTGGAGCTTCAGGAGATGATCTGTGAGTCCTGCATGAACCAGAACCGGTTCCTCTGGACCTACGCTGCCCACATCGCAGGCAAGTCCTTGTCTAGTCCTGGTTTAGTCCTTGTTTAGTCCTGGGTCAGTCCTTTTTCGACCTGTTTTCTTCTTAGAATGCAGACTGGTCTGGAATCAGAATATGAGGCCATCAAAATCGTGTGTAGAAAAATGAATAAATCTTAAATCATTTAGAAGATAATCTATAACCTCCCATTTAGTTCAGTGCTTCACTTGTCTTCTATTATTTATTTATTTTCCTTAATTTTCACTTGTAAGCCGCTATGTTTGCTTAGCCCTTCAGGTTCAGATTGGTTAGGGTAAGGGTTATAGGGTTAGGGTTAAAGGGTTAGGGCTTATAGGGTTAGGGTTAAAGGGTTATAGGGGTAAGGGTTAGAGCTAAGGGTTATAGGGTTAGAGGTAAGGGTTAAGGGTAAGGGTTATAGGGTAAGGGTTATAGGGTAAGGGTTATAGGGTAAGGGGTAAGGGTTAGGGGTAAGGGTTATAGGGTAAGGATTATAGGGTTAGGGGTAAGG
Organism: Eucyclogobius newberryi; assembly: GCF_026437365.1. NCBI lineage: Eukaryota > Metazoa > Chordata > Actinopteri > Gobiiformes > Gobiidae > Eucyclogobius > Eucyclogobius newberryi. The sequence goes on from NW_027316034.1 coordinate 50,570, forward strand.
GTTAAAGGGGTTAGGAGTAAGGGTTAAAGGGGTTAGGGTTATAGGGGTAAGGGTTAAAGGGTTAGGGGTAAGGGTTAGGGTTAGCCTGAACACTCGGCAGTGACCCATATTCACACTGTACTTCAGTCCCGGGACGTTGCTGGCTTTGCTCTGTTCACACATCATTAAATAAAAATGGAACTTAACTACAAAGTGTTAAGTTCCTCACACATGTCCCTGCTCTGTCTTTCCTCCCACATGTACACATGTCCCTGCTCTGTCTTTCCTCACACATGTCCCTGCTCTGTCTTTCCTCAGACATGTCCTGCTCTGTCTCTCCTCATACATGTCCCTGCTCTGTCTTTCCTCACACATGTCCTGCTCTGTCTTTCCTCACACATGTCCTGCTCTGTCTTTCCTCACACAGGTCCTGCTCTGTCGTAAGAGTGCATGTGTGAATGGAGCTTTAAATACAAACGGTCAAGGCGTTTTTCTGATTCGATGACCAGCACATCCATTTGAATTGAGACATGATATTATTTCAAACGTTCTTAAGCTTTGTTAAAGTGAGGCACAGGGTTAGGGTTAGCCTAACCCTAAACCCTAACCCTGTGTTAGTGCTTGTTTAGACCTGACTGTGTTAGTGCTGGTTTAGACCTGACTGTGTTAGTGCTGGTTTAGACCTGACTGTGTTAGTGCTGGTTTAGACCTGACTGTTTTAGTGCTGGTTTAGACCTGACTGTGTTAGTGCTGGTTTAGACCTGACTGTGTTAGTGCTGGTTTAGACCTGACTGTGTTAGTGCTGGTTTAGACCTGACTGTGTTAGTGCTGGTTTAGACCTGAGTGGGGAAAATCTTTGGGTTAGGGTAAACTTGGAACTGTCGTACGATCAAAGACTGTGATTTATATCAAAGGTAATATTTTAGGATCTTGATTGCAGTGCTGGGTTAGGGTGGGACGGCAGCACACGTGCAGTGCTTGCTGGTGGGACGGCAGCACACGCGCAATGCTTGCTGGTGGGACGGCAGCACACGTGCAGTGCTGGCTGGCTGGTGGGACGGCAGCACACGTGCAGTGCTGGCTGGCTGGTGGGACGGCAGCACACGTGCAGTGCTATAAGTAGTGTTTATCAGAGGATAGAGCTCATGCTGCCATACTTCTCCTAGGGCAGCGGAGCTGAAACTGCAGCTTTATATTTCTGTTCCTAACTGGCCTGACCATAAGTCATTTCAAAGAGGAACGTTTTAAGTCTGGTCTTAAATGAAGAGACTGTGTCGGCCGCTTTAACATGGACAGGAGCTCTACCTCCTACTGTACTTTTAGAGACTCTTGGACCACCTGAAGGCTCAACCTCCTACTGTGCTTTTAGAGACTCTTGGGACCACCAGAAGGCTCTACCTCCTACTGTGCTTTGAGGGGCTCTTAGGTCCATCAGAAGGCTCTACCTCCTACTGTGCTTTTAGAGACTCTTGGGACCACCTGAAGGCTCTACCTCCTACTGTGCTTTTAGAGACTCTTGGGACCACCAGAAGGCTCTACCTCCTACTGTGCTTTTAGAGACTCTTGGGAAATCCAGAAGGCTCTACCTCCTATTGTGCTTTTAGAGACTCTTGGGACCACCAGAAGGCTCTACCTCCTACTGTGCTTTTAGAGACTCTTGGGACCACCAGAAGGCTCTACCTCCTACTGTGCTTTTAGAGACTCTTGGGACCACCAGAAGGCTCTACCTCCTACTGTGCTTTTAGAGACTCTTGGGACCACCAGAAGGTTCTACCTCCTACTGTGCTTTTAGAGACTCTTGGGACCACCAGAAGGCCAGCATTTTGAGAGTGAGAGCTTGTAAGACGTTAGACCTGGTTTAACCCTGTTGACTTCAGTTTCAGCTCCGGAGGTTAAACCTGATTCAGATCAGATCAACGCTGCACCAGAAGATCCCAAACAGGAGGTGAGTCTCAGCTTTAGTGTGGCTTAATTCAGGCTTAGTCCTGGCTTAATTCAGGCTTAGTCCTGGCTTAATTCAGGCTTAGTCCTGGCTTAATTCAGGCTTAGTCCTGGCTTAATTCAGGCTTAGTCCTGGCTTAATTCAGGCTTAGTCCTGGCTTAGTCCTGGCTTTATTCAGGCTTAGTCCTGGCTTAATTCAGGCTTAGTCCTGGCTTAATTTAGGCTTAGTCCTGGCTTAATTCAGGTTTAGTCCTGCCTTTATTCAGGCTTAGTCCTGGCTTTATTCAGGCTTAGTCCTGGCTTTATTCAGGCTTAGTCCTGGCTTAATTCAGGCTTAGTCCTGGCTTAATTCAGGCTTAGTCCTGGCTTAATTCAGGCTTAGTCCTGGCTTTATTCAGGCTTAGTCCTGGCTTTATTCAGGCTTAGTCCTAGTTGTAGCTCAGACTCACAGCGGGTTTGAGTTAACCAAACTTTACTTCTCAGTCTGACTCTGACACTGAGCCGAGCTGTAAACGGCCTCGCCTCCAGGGGGAGCCAGACGGGGAGGGCCTGAAGGAGGAGGAGGAGCCTAAAGGAGCGTGTCGTCTGAAGGAGCTGCAACTGATTGGTCAGAGCAGGACCCAATCAGGAGCCACGTTCTGGCCCTCAGGCTGGAGGTCTGGCCTCTGCAGCTGCTGCGACTGTCGGGTACAACACAAGTACACACAAGTACACACGAGTACACGACCAGATACACCCAAGTACACCCAAGTACACGACTACACACGAGTACACGACCAGACGCGAGTACACGCGAGTACACGCGAGTACACGCGAGTACACACGACTACACGACCAGACACGAGTACACACGAGTACACGACCAGACACGAGTACACACGAGTACACACGAGTACACACGAGTACACGACCAGACACAAGTACACACGAGTACACGACCAGACACAAGTACACACAAGTACACACAAGTACACGACCAGACACAAGTACACACACAAGTACACACGAGTACACGACCAGACACGAGTACACACGAGTACACACGAGTACACACGAGTACACACACGAGTACACACGATTACACACAAGTACACAATAACAGATGATTGTGTCCTTTTTGATGAGTGTGACACAGAGAGAATATCTTGGTCAAAGTTCACATTGTCATGAAGTGTATGAAGCTGTTCTTAGTAAAAACTGCATTCGTTTTGAACAAACATCAGATTTATCACATTTAGAATACTAATTTTACACTTTTTTACTTTAAATTGAATATTGTTTTTTTCAGAAGTTGCTGTCGGAGGTGGGTTCTCTCTTCCTATTGGACGAGGCAGACACAGTTCTGGCCTATGAGACAAAAGGAAAAAGCCTTGAACGGACCAATCAGAGCACCGACCCTCTGATGTCCGCTCTCGACCGACTGAACCGAGTCCAACAGCTGGAGCTCATCCACGGTAAAGCCCTGCTTTAGTCCTGCTTTAGTCCTGCTTTAGTCCTGCTTTAGTCCTGCTTTAGTCCTGCTTTAGTCCTGCTTTTGTCCTGCTTTTGTCCTGCTTTAGTCCTGCTTTAGTCCTGCTTTAGTCCTGCTTTAGTCCTGCTTTTGTCCTGCTTTAGTCCTGCTTTTGTCCTGCTTTTGTCCTGCTTTAGTCCTGCTTTAGTCCTGTTTTAGTCCTGTTTTAGACTTGCTTTCATCTTAATTCACTCATTCATTCATTTATTTAAAGGTCCCATATCATCCAGAATGGACTTTTCAGAGCTTTTAACCTTCTTCCAGTGCTATTGCCTCATATATCGTCTTTAGCAAGAGAACAGTCTCTCTCCTTCTTCTCGGATGAGCAGAGGGGCAGGGCTACTTCCATGGCACACTTCCTGTTTCAGCTCCTCCTCCAGGAAGCACTCTGTACCTGTAACACCCAGTCTGTAATTGTCTTTCCTTTCAAGGAACCGTCACTTAAACGCCAGCAGCATTTGTACAAACTGCTGCTGCAGGAGAGAACAAAGACTCCTGACTTTTATCTTCTGCATCGGCTTCTTCAAAGTCCTGCTTTTAACGTAGAGTACTTCAAACCGGGCCCTCTGGTCCTCGGGCTCGGGTCAGGGCCCTCTGGTCCTCTGGTCAGGGCCCTCTGGTCCTCGGGTCAGGGCCCGCTGGTCCTCTGGTCAGGGCCCGCTGGTCCTCGGGTCAGGGCCCTCGGGTCAGGGCCCTCGGGTCCTCTGGTCCTCGGGTCAGGGCCCTCGGGTCCTCGGGTCAGGGCCCTCTGGTCCTCGGGTCAGGGCCCTCGGGTCCTCGGGTCAGGGCCCTCTGGTCCTCGGGTCAGGGCCCCCTGGTCCTCTGGTCAGGGCCCGCTGGTCCTCTGGTCAGGGCCATCTGGTCCTCGGGTCAGGGCCCTCTGGTCCTCGGGTCAGGGTCCTCGGGTCAGGGCCCTCTGATCCTCAGGTCAGGGCCCTTTGGTCCTCGGGTCTTCTGGTCCTCTGGTCAGGGCCCTCTGGTCAGGGCCCTCTGGTCAGGGCCCTCTGGCCCTCTGGTCAGGGCCCTCTGATCCTCGGGTCAGTGCCCTTTGGTCCTCGGGTCTTCTGGTCCTCGGGTCAGGGCCCTCTGGTCCTCGGGTCAGGGCCCTCGTGTCAGGGCCCTCTGGTCCTCGGATCAGGGCCCGCTGGTCCTCGGGTCAGGGCCCGCTGGTCCTCGGGTCAGGGCCCGCTGGTCCTCGGGTCAGGGCCCTCTGGTCCTCCGGATGAAAGACTGGATTATTTTTTAAAAGTAGCGAAAGACACTTTTTTGTACATTTTATTCTTGTTTTTTTTTATGACTCTCTGTAAAACACTTAGTGATTATTTTCTGTGAAAAGTGCTCTATAAATATAGTTTTACATATTTTTTTAAAAGAACTTGTGAACCTGATTTTGTGCTGTTTTCTTAATTTCATCCCGATTTGTTTCAGAATACAACGACCTGAAGACGGAGCTGAAGGATTTCCTGCAAAGTTTCGCTTCTGAGGGAAAGGTCTGTGTCAGGCTAACGCAAACTCCGACTCAGGCTAACGCAAACTCCGACTCAGGCTAACGCAAACTCCGACTCAGGCTAACGCAAACTCCGACTCAGGCTAACGCAAACTCCGACTCAGGCTAACGCAAACTCCGACTCAGGCTAACGCAAACTCCGACTCTGGCTAACGCAAACTCCGACTCTGGCTAACGCAAGCTCCAACTCAGGCTAACGCAAACTCAGGCTAACGCAAACTCCGACTCTGGCTAACGAAAGCTCCGACTCTGGCTAACGCAAGCTCCGACTCAGGCTAACGCAAGCTCCGACTCAGGCTAACGCAAGCTCCGACTCAGGCTAACGCAAACTCAGGCTAACGCAAACTCCGACTCAGGCTAACGCAAACTCCGACTCAGGCTAACGCAAACTCCGACTCAGGCTAACGCAAACTCCGACTCAGGCTAACGCAAACTCCGACTCAGGCTAACGCAAACTCCGACTCAGGCTAACGCAAGCTCCGACTCTGGCTAACGCAAGCTCCGACTCAGGCTAACGCAAACTCGGGCTAACGCAAACTCCGACTCGGGCTAACGCAAACTCCGACTCGGGCTAACGCAAACTCCGACTCGGGCTAACGCAAACTCCGACTCGGGCTAACGCAAACTCCGACTCGGGCTAACGCAAACTCCGACTCGGGCTAACGCAAACTCCGACTCGGGCTAACGCAAACTCCGACTCGGGCTAACGCAAACTCCGACTCGGGCTAACGCAAACTCCGACTCAGGCTAACGCAAACTCCGACTCAGGCTAACGCAAACTCCGACTCAGGCTAACGCAAACTCCGACTCAGGCTAACGCAAACTCCGACTCAGGCTAACGCAAACTCCGACTCAGGCTAACGCAAGCTCCGACTCTGGCTAACGCAAGCTCCGACTCTGGCTAACGCAAGCTCCGACTCTGGCTAACGCAAGCTCCGACTCTGGCTAACGCAAGCTCCGACTCTGGCTAACGCAAGCTCCGACTCTGGCTAACGCAAGCTCCGACTCTGGCTAACGCAAACTCCGACTCAGGCTAACGCAAACTCCGACTCAGGCTAACGCAAACTCCGACTCAGGCTAACGCAAACTCCGACTCTGGCTAACGAAAGCTCCGACTCTGGCTAACGCAAGCTCCGACTCTGGCTAACGCAAGCTCCGACTCAGGCTAACGCAAACTCCGACTCAGGCTAACGCAAACTCCGACTCAGGCTAACGCAAACTCCGACTCAGGCTAACGCAAACTCAGGCTAACGCAAACTCAGCAAACTCAGGCTAACGCAAACTCAGGCTAACGCAAACTCCGACTCAGCCTGAGTCGGAGTTTGCGTTAGCCTGAGTCGGAGTTTGCGTTAGCCTAACGCAAACTCCGACTCAGGCTAACGAAAGCTCCGACTCTGGCTAACGCAAGCTCCGACTCAGGCTAACGCAAACTCAGGTTAACGCAAACTCCGACTCAGGCTAACGCAAACTCCGACTCAGGCTAACGCAAGCTCCGACTCAGGCTAACGCAAGCTCCGACTCAGGCTAACGCAAGCTCCGACTCAGGCTAACGCAAGCTTTGACTCAGGCTAACGCAAGCTTTGACTCAGGCTAACGCCGACTCAGGCTAACTCCGACTCAGGCTAACTCCGACTCAGGCTAACGCAAACTCCGACTCAGGCTAACGCAAACTCCGACGCAGGCTAACGCAAACTCCGACGCAGGCTAACGCAAACTCCGACGCAGGCTAACGCAAGCACCGACTCAGGCTAACGCAAACTCCGACTCAGGCTAACGCAAACTCCGCTTCAGGCTAACTCCGACTCAGGCTAACTCCGACGGCTCAGGCTAACTCAGACTCAGGCTAACTCCGACTCAGGCTAACTCCGACTCAGGCTAACTCCGACTCAGGCTAACTCCGACTCAGGCTAACTCCGACTCAGGCTAACGCAAACACAGACTCAGGCTAACGCAAACTCCGACTCAGGCTAACGCAAACTCCGACTCAGGCTAACGCAAACTCCGACTCAGGCTAACGCAAACTCCGACTCAGGCTAACGCAAACTCCGACTCAGGCTAACGCAAACTCCGACTCAGGCTAACGCAAACTCCGACTCAGGCTAACGCAAACTCCGACTCAGGCTAACTCTGACTCAGGTAAGCTCCGACTCAGGCTAACGCAAGCTCCGACTCAGGCTAACGCAAGCTCCGACTCAGGCTAACGCAAGCTCCGACTCAGGCTAACGCAAGCTCCGACTCAGGCTAACGCAAGCTCCGACTCAGGCTAACGCAAACTCCGACTCAGGCTAACGCAAACTCCGACTCAGGCTAACGCAAACTCCGACTCAGGCTAACTCCGACTCAGGCTAACTCCGACTCAGGCTAACGCAAGCTCCGACTCAGGCTAACGCAAGCTCCGACTCAGGCTAACGCAAGCTCCGACTCAGGCTAACGCAAGCTCCGACTCAGGCTAACGCAAGCTCCGACTCAGGCTAACGCAAGCTCCGACTCAGGCTAACGCAAGCTCCGACTCAGGCTAACGCAAGCTCCGACTCAGGCTAACGCAAACTCCGACTCAGGCTAACGCAAGCTCCGACGCAGGCTAACGCAAACTCCGACGCAGGCTAACGCAAACTCCGACGCAGGCTAACGCAAGCACCGACTCAGGCTAACGCAAACTCCGACTCAGGCTAACGCAAACTCCGACTCAGGCTAACTCCGACGGCTCAGGCTAACTCAGACGGCTCAGGCTAACTCCGACTCAGGCTAACTCCGACTCAGGCTAACTCCGACTCAGGCTAACTCCGACTCAGGCTAACTCCGACTCAGGCTAACTCCGACTCAGGCTAACGCAAACACAGACTCAGGCTAACGCAAACTCCGACTCAGGCTAACGCAAACTCCGACTCAGGCTAACGCAAACTCCGACTCAGGCTAACGCAAACTCCGACTCAGGCTAACGCAAACTCCGACTCAGGCTAACGCAAACTCCGACTCAGGCTAACGCAAACTCCGACTCAGGCTAACGCAAACTCCGACTCAGGCTAACGCAAACTCCGACTCAGGCTAACTCTGACTCAGGTAAGCTCCGACTCAGGCTAACGCAAGCTCCGACTCAGGCTAACGCAAGCTCCGACTCAGGCTAACGCAAGCTCCGACTCAGGCTAACGCAAGCTCCGACTCAGGCTAACGCAAGCTCCGACTCAGGCTAACGCAAGCTCCGACTCAGGCTAACGCAAACTCCGACTCAGGCTAACGCAAACTCCGACTCAGGCTAACGCAAACTCCGACTCAGGCTAACTCCGACTCAGGCTAACTCCGACTCAGGCTAACGCAAGCTCCGACTCAGGCTAACGCAAGCTCCGACTCAGGCTAACGCAAGCTCCGACTCAGGCTAACGCAAGCTCCGACTCAGGCTAACGCAAGCTCCGACTCAGGCTAACGCAAGCTCCGACTCAGGCTAACGCAAGCTCCGACTCAGGCTAACGCAAACTCCGACTCAGGCTAACGCAAACTCCGACTCAGGCTAACGCAAACTCCGACTCAGGCTAACTCCGACTCAGGCTAACTCCGACTCAGGCTAACGCAAGCTCCGACTCAGGCTAACGCAAGCTCCGACTCAGGCTAACGCAAGCTCCGACTCAGGCTAACGCAAGCTCCGACTCAGGCTAACGCAATTTCCGACTCAGGCTAACGCAAGCTCCGACTCAGGCTAACGCAAGCTCCGACTCAGGCTAACGCAAGCTCCGACTCAGGCTAACGCAAGCTCCGACTCAGGCTAACGCAAGCTCCGACTCAGGCTAACGCAAGCTCCGACTCAGGCTAACGCAAGCTCCGACTCAGGCTAACGCAAGCTCCGACTCAGGCTAACGCAAACTCAGGCTAACGCAAACTCCGACTCAGGCTAACGCAAACTCCGACTCAGGCTAACGCAAACTCCGACTCAGGCTAACGCAAACTCCGACTCAGGCTAACGCAAGCTTCGACTCAGGCTAACGCAAGCTCCGACTCAGGCTAACGCAAACTCCGACTCAGGCTAACGCAAACTCCGACTCAGGCTAACGCAAACTCCGACTCAGGCTAACGCAAACTCCGACTCAGGCTAACGCAAACTCCGACTCAGGCTAACTCCGACTCAGCCTGAGTTAGCCTGAGTCGGAGTTAGCCTGAGTCGGAGTTAGCCTAACGCAAACTCCGACTCAGGCTAACGCAAACTCCGACTCAGGCTAACGCAAACTCCGACTCAGGCTAACGCAAACTCCGACTCAGGCTAACGCAAACTCCGACTCAGGCTAACGCAAACTCCGACTCAGGCTAACGCAAGCTCCGACTCTGGCTAACGCAAGCTCCGACTCAGGCTAACGCAAACTCAGGCTAACGCAAACTCCGACTCAGGCTAACGCAAACTCCGACTCAGGCTAACGCAAACTCCGACTCAGGCTAACGCAAACTCCGACTCAGGCTAACGCAAACTCCGACTCAGGCTAACGCAAACTCCGACTCAGGCTAACGCAAGCTCCGACTCTGGCTAACGCAAGCTCCGACTCAGGCTAACGCAAACTCGGGCTAACGCAAACTCCGACTCGGGCTAACGCAAACTCCGACTCGGGCTAACGCAAACTCCGACTCGGGCTAACGCAAACTCCGACTCGGGCTAACGCAAACTCCGACTCGGGCTAACGCAAACTCCGACTCGGGCTAACGCAAACTCCGACTCGGGCTAACGCAAACTCCGACTCGGGCTAACGCAAACTCCGACTCGGGCTAACGCAAACTCCGACTCGGGCTAACGCAAACTCCGACTCGGGCTAACGCAAACTCCGACTCGGGCTAACGCAAACTCCGACTCAGGCTAACGCAAACTCCGACTCTGGCTAACGCAAGCTCCGACTCTGGCTAACGCAAGCTCCGACTCTGGCTAACGCAAGCTCCGACTCTGGCTAACGCAAGCTCCGACTCTGGCTAACGCAAGCTCCGACTCTGGCTAACGCAAGCTCCGACTCTGGCTAACGCAAACTCCGACTCAGGCTAACGCAAACTCCGACTCAGGCTAACGCAAACTCCGACTCAGGCTAACGCAAACTCCGACTCTGGCTAACGAAAGCTCCGACTCTGGCTAACGCAAGCTCCGACTCTGGCTAACGCAAGCTCCGACTCTGGCTAACGCAAGCTCCGACTCTGGCTAACGCAAACTCCGACTCAGGCTAACGCAAACTCCGACTCAGGCTAACGCAAACTCCGACTCAGGCTAACGCAAACTCCGACTCAGGCTAACGCAAACTCAGGCTAACGCAAACTCAGCAAACTCAGGCTAACGCAAACTCAGGCTAACGCAAACTCCGACTCAGCCTGAGTCGGAGTTTGCGTTAGCCTGAGTCGGAGTTTGCGTTAGCCTAACGCAAACTCCGACTCAGGCTAACGAAAGCTCCGACTCTGGCTAACGCAAGCTCCGACTCAGGCTAACGCAAACTCAGGTTAACGCAAACTCCGACTCAGGCTAACGCAAACTCCGACTCAGGCTAACGCAAGCTCCGACTCAGGCTAACGCAAGCTCCGACTCAGGCTAACGCAAGCTCCGACTCAGGCTAACGCAAGCTTTGACTCAGGCTAACGCAAGCTTTGACTCAGGCTAACGCCGACTCAGGCTAACTCCGACTCAGGCTAACTCCGACTCAGGCTAACGCAAACTCCGACTCAGGCTAACGCAAACTCCGACGCAGGCTAACGCAAACTCCGACGCAGGCTAACGCAAACTCCGACGCAGGCTAACGCAAACACCGACTCAGGCTAACGCAAACTCCGACTCAGGCTAACGCAAACTCCGCTTCAGGCTAACTCCGACTCAGGCTAACTCCGACGGCTCAGGCTAACTCAGACTCAGGCTAACTCCGACTCAGGCTAACTCCGACTCAGGCTAACTCCGACTCAGGCTAACTCCGACTCAGGCTAACGCAAACACAGACTCAGGCTAACGCAAACTCCGACTCAGGCTAACGCAAACTCCGACTCAGGCTAACGCAATCTCCGACTCAGGCTAACGCAAACTCCGACTCAGGCTAACGCAAACTCCGACTCAGGCTAACGCAAACTCCGACTCAGGCTAACGCAAACTCCGACTCAGGCTAACGCAAACTCCGACTCAGGCTAACGCAAACTCCGACTCAGGCTAACGCAAACTCCGACTCAGGCTAACGCAAACTCCGACTCAGGCTAACGCAAACTCCGACTCAGGCTAACTCTGACTCAGGTAAGCTCCGACTCAGGCTAACGCAAGCTCCGACTCAGGCTAACGCAAGCTCCGACTCAGGCTAACGCAAGCTCCGACTCAGGCTAACGCAAGCTCCGACTCAGGCTAACGCAAGCTCCGACTCAGGCTAACGCAAGCTCCGACTCAGGCTAACGCAAACTCCGACTCAGGCTAACGCAAACTCCGACTCAGGCTAACGCAAACTCCGACTCAGGCTAACTCCGACTCAGGCTAACTCCGACTCAGGCTAACGCAAGCTCCGACTCAGGCTAACGCAAGCTCCGACTCAGGCTAACGCAAGCTCCGACTCAGGCTAACGCAAGCTCCGACTCAGGCTAACGCAATTTCCGACTCAGGCTAACGCAAGCTCCGACTCAGGCTAACGCAAGCTCCGACTCAGGCTAACGCAAGCTCCGACTCAGGCTAACGCAAGCTCCGACTCAGGCTAACGCAAGCTCCGACTCAGGCTAACGCAAGCTCCGACTCAGGCTAACGCAAGCTCCGACTCAGGCTAACGCAAGCTCCGACTCAGGCTAACGCAAACTCAGGCTAACGCAAACTCCGACTCAGGCTAACGCAAACTCCGACTCAGGCTAACGCAAACTCCGACTCAGGCTAACGCAAACTCCGACTCAGGCTAACGCAAGCTTCGACTCAGGCTAACGCAAGCTTCGACTCAGGCTAACGCAAACTCCGACTCAGGCTAACGCAAACTCCGACTCAGGCTAACGCAAACTCCGACTCAGGCTAACGCAAACTCCGACTCAGGCTAACGCAAACTCCGACTCAGGCTAACTCCGACTCAGGCTAACTCCGACTCAGCCTGAGTTAGCCTGAGTCGGAGTTAGCCTGAGTCGGAGTTAGCCTAACGCAAACTCCGACTCAGGCTAACGCAAACTCCGACTCAGGCTAACGCAAACGCCGACGCAGGCTAACGCAAACTCCGACTCAGGCTAACGCAAACTCCGACTCAGGCTAACGCAAACTCCGACTCAGGCTAACGCAAACTCCGACTCAGGCTAACGCAAACTCCGACTCAGGCTAACGCAAGCTCCGACTCAGGCTAACTCCGACTCAGGCTAACTCCGACTCAGGCTAACTCCGACTCAGGCTAACGCAAACTCCGACTCAGGCTAACGCAAACTCCGACTCAGGCTAACGCAAACTCCGACTCAGGCTAACGCAAACTCCGACTCAGGCTAACGCAAACTCCGACTCAGGCTAACGCAAACTCCGACTCTGGCTAACGAAAGCTCCGACTCTGGCTAACGCAAGCTCCGACTCTGGCTAACGCAAGCTCCGACTCAGGCTAACGCAAACTCCGACTCAGGCTAACGCAAACTCCGACTCAGGCTAACGCAAACTCCGACTCAGGCTAACGCAAACTCAGGCTAACGCAAACTCAGCAAACTCAGGCTAACGCAAACTCAGGCTAACGCAAACTCCGACTCAGCCTGAGTCGGAGTTTGCGTTAGCCTGAGTCGGAGTTTGCGTTAGCCTAACGCAAACTCCGACTCAGGCTAACGAAAGCTCCGACTCTGGCTAACGCAAGCTCCGACTCAGGCTAACGCAAACTCAGGTTAACGCAAACTCCGACTCAGGCTAACGCAAACTCCGACTCAGGCTAACGCAAGCTCCGACTCAGGCTAACGCAAGCTCCGACTCAGGCTAACGCAAGCTCCGACTCAGGCTAACGCAAGCTTTGACTCAGGCTAACGCAAGCTTTGACTCAGGCTAACGCCGACTCAGGCTAACTCCGACTCAGGCTAACTCCGACTCAGGCTAACGCAAACTCCGACTCAGGCTAACGCAAACTCCGACGCAGGCTAACGCAAACTCCGACGCAGGCTAACGCAAACTCCGACGCAGGCTAACGCAAGCACCGACTCAGGCTAACGCAAACTCCGACTCAGGCTAACGCAAACTCCGCTTCAGGCTAACTCCGACTCAGGCTAACTCCGACGGCTCAGGCTAACTCAGACTCAGGCTAACTCCGACTCAGGCTAACTCCGACTCAGGCTAACTCCGACTCAGGCTAACTCCGACTCAGGCTAACTCCGACTCAGGCTAACGCAAACACAGACTCAGGCTAACGCAAACTCCGACTCAGGCTAACGCAAACTCCGACTCAGGCTAACGCAAACTCCGACTCAGGCTAACGCAAACTCCGACTCAGGCTAACGCAAACTCCGACTCAGGCTAACGCAAACTCCGACTCAGGCTAACGCAAACTCCGACTCAGGCTAACGCAAACTCCGACTCAGGCTAACTCTGACTCAGGTAAGCTCCGACTCAGGCTAACGCAAGCTCCGACTCAGGCTAACGCAAGCTCCGACTCAGGCTAACGCAAGCTCCGACTCAGGCTAACGCAAGCTCCGACTCAGGCTAACGCAAGCTCCGACTCAGGCTAACGCAAACTCCGACTCAGGCTAACGCAAACTCCGACTCAGGCTAACGCAAACTCCGACTCAGGCTAACTCCGACTCAGGCTAACTCCGACTCAGGCTAACGCAAGCTCCGACTCAGGCTAACGCAAGCTCCGACTCAGGCTAACGCAAGCTCCGACTCAGGCTAACGCAAGCTCCGACTCAGGCTAACGCAAGCTCCGACTCAGGCTAACGCAAGCTCCGACTCAGGCTAACGCAAACTCCGACTCAGGCTAACGCAAGCTCCGACGCAGGCTAACGCAAACTCCGACGCAGGCTAACGCAAACTCCGACGCAGGCTAACGCAAGCACCGACTCAGGCTAACGCAAACTCCGACTCAGGCTAACGCAAACTCCGACTCAGGCTAACTCCGACGGCTCAGGCTAACTCAGACGGCTCAGGCTAACTCCGACTCAGGCTAACTCCGACTCAGGCTAACTCCGACTCAGGCTAACTCCGACTCAGGCTAACTCCGACTCAGGCTAACTCCGACTCAGGCTAACTCCGACTCAGGCTAACGCAAACACAGACTCAGGCTAACGCAAACTCCGACTCAGGCTAACGCAAACTCCGACTCAGGCTAACGCAAACTCCGACTCAGGCTAACGCAAACTCCGACTCAGGCTAACGCAAACTCCGACTCAGGCTAACGCAAACTCCGACTCAGGCTAACGCAAACTCCGACTCAGGCTAACGCAAACTCCGACTCAGGCTAACTCTGACTCAGGTAAGCTCCGACTCAGGCTAACGCAAGCTCCGACTCAGGCTAACGCAAGCTCCGACTCAGGCTAACGCAAGCTCCGACTCAGGCTAACGCAAGCTCCGACTCAGGCTAACGCAAGCTCCGACTCAGGCTAACGCAAGCTCCGACTCAGGCTAACGCAAACTCCGACTCAGGCTAACGCAAACTCCGACTCAGGCTAACGCAAACTCCGACTCAGGCTAACTCCGACTCAGGCTAACTCCGACTCAGGCTAACGCAAGCTCCGACTCAGGCTAACGCAAGCTCCGACTCAGGCTAACGCAAGCTCCGACTCAGGCTAACGCAAGCTCCGACTCAGGCTAACGCAAGCTCCGACTCAGGCTAACGCAAGCTCCGACTCAGGCTAACGCAAGCTCCGACTCAGGCTAACGCAAACTCCGACTCAGGCTAACGCAAACTCCGACTCAGGCTAACGCAAACTCCGACTCAGGCTAACTCCGACTCAGGCTAACTCCGACTCAGGCTAACGCAAGCTCCGACTCAGGCTAACGCAAGCTCCGACTCAGGCTAACGCAAGCTCCGACTCAGGCTAACGCAAGCTCCGACTCAGGCTAACGCAATTTCCGACTCAGGCTAACGCAAGCTCCGACTCAGGCTAACGCAAGCTCCGACTCAGGCTAACGCAAGCTCCGACTCAGGCTAACGCAAGCTCCGACTCAGGCTAACGCAAGCTCCGACTCAGGCTAACGCAAGCTCCGACTCAGGCTAACGCAAGCTCCGACTCAGGCTAACGCAAGCTCCGACTCAGGCTAACGCAAACTCAGGCTAACGCAAACTCCGACTCAGGCTAACGCAAACTCCGACTCAGGCTAACGCAAACTCCGACTCAGGCTAACGCAAACTCCGACTCAGGCTAACGCAAGCTTCGACTCAGGCTAACGCAAGCTCCGACTCAGGCTAACGCAAACTCCGACTCAGGCTAACGCAAACTCCGACTCAGGCTAACGCAAACTCCGACTCAGGCTAACGCAAACTCCGACTCAGGCTAACGCAAACTCCGACTCAGGCTAACTCCGACTCAGCCTGAGTTAGCCTGAGTCGGAGTTAGCCTGAGTCGGAGTTAGCCTAACGCAAACTCCGACTCAGGCTAACGCAAACTCCGACTCAGGCTAACGCAAACTCCGACTCAGGCTAACGCAAACTCCGACTCAGGCTAACGCAAACTCCGACTCAGGCTAACGCAAACTCCGACTCAGGCTAACGCAAGCTCCGACTCTGGCTAACGCAAGCTCCGACTCAGGCTAACGCAAACTCAGGCTAACGCAAACTCCGACTCAGGCTAACGCAAACTCCGACTCAGGCTAACGCAAACTCCGACTCAGGCTAACGCAAACTCCGACTCAGGCTAACGCAAACTCCGACTCAGGCTAACGCAAACTCCGACTCAGGCTAACGCAAGCTCCGACTCTGGCTAACGCAAGCTCCGACTCAGGCTAACGCAAACTCGGGCTAACGCAAACTCCGACTCGGGCTAACGCAAACTCCGACTCGGGCTAACGCAAACTCCGACTCGGGCTAACGCAAACTCCGACTCGGGCTAACGCAAACTCCGACTCGGGCTAACGCAAACTCCGACTCGGGCTAACGCAAACTCCGACTCGGGCTAACGCAAACTCCGACTCGGGCTAACGCAAACTCCGACTCGGGCTAACGCAAACTCCGACTCGGGCTAACGCAAACTCCGACTCGGGCTAACGCAAACTCCGACTCGGGCTAACGCAAACTCCGACTCAGGCTAACGCAAACTCCGACTCTGGCTAACGCAAGCTCCGACTCTGGCTAACGCAAGCTCCGACTCTGGCTAACGCAAGCTCCGACTCTGGCTAACGCAAGCTCCGACTCTGGCTAACGCAAGCTCCGACTCTGGCTAACGCAAGCTCCGACTCTGGCTAACGCAAACTCCGACTCAGGCTAACGCAAACTCCGACTCAGGCTAACGCAAACTCCGACTCAGGCTAACGCAAACTCCGACTCTGGCTAACGCAAGCTCCGACTCTGGCTAACGCAAGCTCCGACTCTGGCTAACGCAAGCTCCGACTCTGGCTAACGCAAACTCCGACTCAGGCTAACGCAAACTCCGACTCAGGCTAACGCAAACTCCGACTCAGGCTAACGCAAACTCCGACTCAGGCTAACGCAAACTCAGGCTAACGCAAACTCAGCAAACTCAGGCTAACGCAAACTCAGGCTAACGCAAACTCCGACTCAGCCTGAGTCGGAGTTTGCGTTAGCCTGAGTCGGAGTTTGCGTTAGCCTAACGCAAACTCCGACTCAGGCTAACGAAAGCTCCGACTCTGGCTAACGCAAGCTCCGACTCAGGCTAACGCAAACTCAGGTTAACGCAAACTCCGACTCAGGCTAACGCAAACTCCGACTCAGGCTAACGCAAGCTCCGACTCAGGCTAACGCAAGCTCCGACTCAGGCTAACGCAAGCTCCGACTCAGGCTAACGCAAGCTTTGACTCAGGCTAACGCAAGCTTTGACTCAGGCTAACGCCGACTCAGGCTAACTCCGACTCAGGCTAACTCCGACTCAGGCTAACGCAAACTCCGACTCAGGCTAACGCAAACTCCGACGCAGGCTAACGCAAACTCCGACGCAGGCTAACGCAAACTCCGACGCAGGCTAACGCAAACACCGACTCAGGCTAACGCAAACTCCGACTCAGGCTAACGCAAACTCCGCTTCAGGCTAACTCCGACTCAGGCTAACTCCGACGGCTCAGGCTAACTCAGACTCAGGCTAACTCCGACTCAGGCTAACTCCGACTCAGGCTAACTCCGACTCAGGCTAACTCCGACTCAGGCTAACGCAAACACAGACTCAGGCTAACGCAAACTCCGACTCAGGCTAACGCAAACTCCGACTCAGGCTAACGCAATCTCCGACTCAGGCTAACGCAATCTCCGACTCAGGCTAACGCAAACTCCGACTCAGGCTAACGCAAACTCCGACTCAGGCTAACGCAAACTCCGACTCAGGCTAACGCAAACTCCGACTCAGGCTAACGCAAACTCCGACTCAGGCTAACGCAAACTCCGACTCAGGCTAACGCAAACTCCGACTCAGGCTAACTCTGACTCAGGTAAGCTCCGACTCAGGCTAACGCAAGCTCCGACTCAGGCTAACGCAAGCTCCGACTCAGGCTAACGCAAGCTCCGACTCAGGCTAACGCAAGCTCCGACTCAGGCTAACGCAAGCTCCGACTCAGGCTAACGCAAGCTCCGACTCAGGCTAACGCAAACTCCGACTCAGGCTAACGCAAACTCCGACTCAGGCTAACGCAAACTCCGACTCAGGCTAACTCCGACTCAGGCTAACTCCGACTCAGGCTAACGCAAGCTCCGACTCAGGCTAACGCAAGCTCCGACTCAGGCTAACGCAAGCTCCGACTCAGGCTAACGCAAGCTCCGACTCAGGCTAACGCAATTTCCGACTCAGGCTAACGCAAGCTCCGACTCAGGCTAACGCAAGCTCCGACTCAGGCTAACGCAAGCTCCGACTCAGGCTAACGCAAGCTCCGACTCAGGCTAACGCAAGCTCCGACTCAGGCTAACGCAAGCTCCGACTCAGGCTAACGCAAGCTCCGACTCAGGCTAACGCAAACTCAGGCTAACGCAAACTCCGACTCAGGCTAACGCAAACTCCGACTCAGGCTAACGCAAACTCCGACTCAGGCTAACGCAAACTCCGACTCAGGCTAACGCAAGCTTCGACTCAGGCTAACGCAAGCTTCGACTCAGGCTAACGCAAACTCCGACTCAGGCTAACGCAAACTCCGACTCAGGCTAACGCAAACTCCGACTCAGGCTAACGCAAACTCCGACTCAGGCTAACGCAAACTCCGACTCAGGCTAACGCAAACTCCGACTCAGGCTAACTCCGACTCAGGCTAACTCCGACTCAGCCTGAGTTAGCCTGAGTCGGAGTTAGCCTGAGTCGGAGTTAGCCTAACGCAAACTCCGACTCAGGCTAACGCAAACTCCGACTCAGGCTAACGCAAACGCCGACGCAGGCTAACGCAAACTCCGACTCAGGCTAACGCAAACTCCGACTCAGGCTAACGCAAACTCCGACTCAGGCTAACGCAAACTCCGACTCAGGCTAACGCAAACTCCGACTCAGGCTAACGCAAGCTCCGACTCAGGCTAACTCCGACTCAGGCTAACTCCGACTCAGGCTAACTCCGACTCAGGCTAACGCAAACTCCGACTCAGGCTAAGGCTAACGCAAACTCCGACTCAGGCGACTCAGGCTAACGCAAACTCCGACTCAGGCTAACGCAAACTCCGATTCAGGCTAACGCAAACTCCGACTCAGGCTAACGCAAACTCCGACTCAGGCTAACTCCGACTCAGGCTAACTCCGACTCAGGCTAACGCAAGCTCCGACTCAGGCTAACGCAAGCTCCGACTCAGGCTAACGCAAGCTCCGACTCAGGCTAACGCAAACTCAGGCTAACGCAAACTCCGACTCAGGCTAACGCAAACTCCGACTCAGGCTAACGCAAACTCCGACTCAGGCTAACGCAAGCTTCGACTCAGGCTAACGCAAGCTTCGACTCAGGCTAACGCAAACTCCGACTCAGGCTAACGCAAACTCCGACTCAGGCTAACGCAAACTCCGACTCAGGCTAACGCAAACTCCGACTCAGGCTAACGCAAACTCCGACTCAGGCTAACTCCGACTCAGGCTAACTCCGACTCAGCCTGAGTTAGCCTGAGTCGGAGTTAGCCTGAGTCGGAGTTAGCCTAACGCAAACTCCGACTCAGGCTAACGCAAACTCCGACTCAGGCTTTCGCAAACTCCGACTCAGGCTAACGCAAACGCCGACGCAGGCTAACGCAAACTCCGACTCAGGCTAACGCAAACTCCGACTCAGGCTAACGCAAACTCCGACTCAGGCTAACGCAAACTCCGACTCAGGCTAACGCAAACTCCGACTCAGGCTAACGCAAACTCCGACTCAGGCTAACGCAAGCTCCGACTCAGGCTAACTCCGACTCAGGCTAACTCCGACTCAGGCTAACTCCGACTCAGGCTAACGCAAGCTCCGACTCAGGCTAACGCAAGCTCCGACTCAGGCTAACGCAAGCTCCGACTCAGGCTAACGCAAGCTCCGACTCAGGCTAACGCAAGCTCCGACTCAGGCTAACGCAAGCTCCGACTCAGGCTAACGCAAGCTCCGACTCAGGCTAACGCAAGCTCCGACTCAGGCTAACTCTGACTCAGGCTAACTCTGACTCAGGCTAACTCTGACTCAGGTAAGCTCCGACTCAGGCTAACGCAAGCTCCGACTCAGGCTAACGCAAGCTCCGACTCAGGCTAACGCAAGCTCCGACTCAGGCTAACGCAAGCTCCGACTCAGGCTAACGCAAACTCAGGCTAACGCAAACTCAGGCTAACGCAAACTCAGGCTAACGCAAACTCAGGCTAACGCAAACTCAGGCTAACGCAAACTCCGACTCAGGCTAACGCAAACTCCGACTCAGGCTAACGCAAGCTCCGACTCAGGCTAACGCAAACCCCCGACTCAGGCTAACGCAAACTCCGACTCAGGCTAACGCAAACTCCGACTCAGGCTAACGCAAACTCCGACTCAGGCTAACGCAAACTCCGACTCAGGCTAACGCAAGCTTCGACTCAGGCTAACGCAAGCTTCGACTCAGGCTAACGCAAACTCCGACTCAGGCTAACGCAAACTCCGACTCAGGCTAACGCAAACTCCGACTCAGGCTAACGCAAACTCCGACTCAGGCTAACTCCGACTCAGGCTAACTCCGACTCAGCCTGAGTTAGCCTGAGTCGGAGTTAGCCTGAGTCGGAGTTAGCCTAACGCAAACTCCGACTCAGGCTAACGCAAACTCCGACTCAGGCTAACGCAAACGCCGACGCAGGCTAACGCAAACTCCGACTCAGGCTAACGCAAACTCCGACTCAGGCTAACGCAAACTCCGACTCAGGCTAACGCAAACTCCGACTCAGGCTAACGCAAACTCCGACTCAGGCTAACGCAAGCTCCGACTCAGGCTAACTCCGACTCAGGCTAACTCCGACTCAGGCTAACTCCGACTCAGGCTAACGCAAACTCCGACTCAGGCTAAGGCTAACGCAAACTCCGACTCAGGCGACTCAGGCTAACGCAAACTCCGACTCAGGCTAACGCAAACTCCGATTCAGGCTAACGCAAACTCCGACTCAGGCTAACGCAAACTCCGACTCAGGCTAACTCCGACTCAGGCTAACTCCGACTCAGGCTAACGCAAGCTCCGACTCAGGCTAACGCAAGCTCCGACTCAGGCTAACGCAAGCTCCGACTCAGGCTAACGCAAACTCAGGCTAACGCAAACTCCGACTCAGGCTAACGCAAACTCCGACTCAGGCTAACGCAAACTCCGACTCAGGCTAACGCAAGCTTCGACTCAGGCTAACGCAAGCTTCGACTCAGGCTAACGCAAACTCCGACTCAGGCTAACGCAAACTCCGACTCAGGCTAACGCAAACTCCGACTCAGGCTAACGCAAACTCCGACTCAGGCTAACGCAAACTCCGACTCAGGCTAACTCCGACTCAGGCTAACTCCGACTCAGCCTGAGTTAGCCTGAGTCGGAGTTAGCCTGAGTCGGAGTTAGCCTAACGCAAACTCCGACTCAGGCTAACGCAAACTCCGACTCAGGCTTTCGCAAACTCCGACTCAGGCTAACGCAAACGCCGACGCAGGCTAACGCAAACTCCGACTCAGGCTAACGCAAACTCCGACTCAGGCTAACGCAAACTCCGACTCAGGCTAACGCAAACTCCGACTCAGGCTAACGCAAACTCCGACTCAGGCTAACGCAAGCTCCGACTCAGGCTAACTCCGACTCAGGCTAACTCCGACTCAGGCTAACTCCGACTCAGGCTAACGCAAGCTCCGACTCAGGCTAACGCAAGCTCCGACTCAGGCTAACGCAAGCTCCGACTCAGGCTAACGCAAGCTCCGACTCAGGCTAACGCAAGCTCCGACTCAGGCTAACGCAAGCTCCGACTCAGGCTAACGCAAGCTCCGACTCAGGCTAACGCAAGCTCCGACTCAGGCTAACTCTGACTCAGGCTAACTCTGACTCAGGCTAACTCTGACTCAGGCTAACTCTGACTCAGGTAAGCTCCGACTCAGGCTAACGCAAGCTCCGACTCAGGCTAACGCAAGCTCCGACTCAGGCTAACGCAAGCTCCGACTCAGGCTAACGCAAGCTCCGACTCAGGCTAACGCAAACTCAGGCTAACGCAAACTCAGGCTAACGCAAACTCAGGCTAACGCAAACTCAGGCTAACGCAAACTCCGACTCAGGCTAACGCAAACTCCGACTCAGGCTAACGCAAGCTCCGACTCAGGCTAACGCAAACCCCCGACTCAGGCTAACGCAAACTCCGACTCAGGCTAACGCAAACTCCGACTCAGGCTAACGCAAACTCCGACTGAGGCTAACGCAAACTCCGACTCAGGCTAACGCAAACTCCGACTCAGGCTAACGCAAACTCTGACTCAGGCTAACTCTGACTCAGGCTAACTCTGACTCAGGCTAACTCTGACTCAGGTAAGCTCCGACTCAGGCTAACGCAAACTCCGACTCAGGCTAACGCAAACTCCGACTCAGGCTAACGCAAACTCCGACTCAGGCTAACTCCGACTCAGGCTAACTCCGACTCAGGCTAACTCCGACTCAGGCTAACTCAGGCTAACGCAAACTCCGACTCAGGCTAACGCAAACTCCGACTCAGGCTAACGCAAACTCCGACTCAGGCTAACGCAAACGCCGACGCAGGCTAACGCAAACTCCGACTCAGGCTAACGCAAACTCCGACTCAGGCTAACGCAAACTCCGACTCAGGCTAACGCAAACTCCGACTCAGGCTAACGCAAACTCCGACTCAGGCTAACGCAAACTCCGACTCAGGCTAACGCAAACTCCGACTCAGGCTAACGCAAACTCCGACTCAGGCTAACGCAAGCTCCGACTCAGGCTAACTCCGACTCAGGCTAACTCCGACTCAGGCTAACTCCGACTCAGGCTAACTCCGACTCAGGCTAACGCAAACTCCGACTCAGGCTAAGGCTAACGCAAACTCCGACTCAGGCGACTCAGGCTAACGCAAACTCCGACTCAGGCGACTCAGGCTAACGCAAACTCCGACTCAGGCGACTCAGGCTAACGCAAACTCCGACTCAGGCTAACGCAAACTCCGACTCAGGCTAACGCAAACTCCGACTCAGGCTAACGCAAACTCCGACTCAGGCTAACGCAAACTCCGACTCAGGCTAACGCAAACTCCGACTCAGGCTAACGCAAACTCCGACTCAGGCTAACGCAAGCTCCGACTCAGGCTAACGCAAGCTCCGACTCAGGCTAACGCAAGCTCCGACTCAGGCTAACTCCGACTCAGGCTAACTCCGACTCAGGCTAACGCAAACTCCGACTCAGGCTAAGGCTAACGCAAACTCCGACTCAGGCGACTCAGGCTAACGCAAACTCCGACTCAGGCGACTCAGGCTAACGCAAACTCCGACTCAGGCTAACGCAAACTCCGACTCAGGCTAACGCAAACTCCGATTCAGGCTAACGCAAACTCCGACTCAGGCTAACTCCGACTCAGGCTAACGCAAGCTCCGACTCAGGCTAACGCAAGCTCCGACTCAGGCTAACGCAAGCTCCGACTCAGGCTAACGCAAGCTCCGACTCAGGCTAACGCAAGCTCCGACTCAGGCTAACGCAAGCTCCGACTCAGGCTAACGCAAGCTCCGACTCAGGCTAACGCAAACTCTGACTCAGGCTAACTCTGACTCAGGCTAACTCTGACTCAGGCTAACGCAAGCTCCGACTCAGGCTAACGCAAGCTCCGACTCAGGCTAACGCAAGCTCCGACTCAGGCTAACGCAAGCTCCGACTCAGGCTAACACAAGCTCCGACTCAGGCTAACGCAAGCTCCGACTCAGGCTAACGCAAACTCAGGCTAACGCAAACTGAGGCTAACGCAAACTCCGACTCAGGCTAACGCAAACTCCGACTCAGGCTAACGCAAACTCCGACTCAGGCTAACGCAAGCTTCGACTCAGGCTAACGCAAACTCCGACTCAGGCTAACGCAAACTCCGACTCAGGCTAACGCAAACTCCGACTCAGGCTAACTCTGACTCAGGTAAGCTCCGACTCAGGCTAACGCAAGCTCCGACTCAGGCTAACGCAAGCTCCGACTCAGGCTAACGCAAGCTCCGACTCAGGCTAACGCAAGCTCCGACTCAGGCTAACGCAAGCTCCGACTCAGGCTAACTCAGGCTAACGCAAGCTCCGACTCAGGCTAACGCAAGCTCCGACTCAGGCTAACGCAAGCTCCGACTCAGGCTAACGCAAGCTCCGACTCAGGCTAACGCAAGCTCCGACTCAGGCTAACGCAAGCTCCGACTCAGGCTAACGCTAACGCAAACTCAGGCTAACGCAAACTCAGGCTAACGCAAACTCCGACTCAGGCTAACGCAAACTCCGACTCAGGCTAACGCAAGCTCCGACTCAGGCTAACGCAAGCTCCGACTCAGGCTAACGCAAGCTCCGACTCAGGCTAACGCAAGCTCCGACTCAGGCTAACGTAAGCTCCGACTCAGGCTAACGCAAGCTCCGACTCAGGCTAACGCAAGCTCCGACTCAGGCTAACGCAAGCTCCGACTCAGGCTAACGCAAGCTCCGACTCAGGCTAACGCAAGCTCCGACTCAGGCTAACGCAAGCTCCGACTCAGGCTAACGCAAGCTCCGACTCAGGCTAACGCAAGCTCCGACTCAGGCTAACTCCGGCTCCGACTCAGGCTAACGCAAGCTCCGACTCAGGCTAACGCAAGCTCCGACTCAGGCTAACGCAAGCTCCAACTTAGGCTAACTCTATCTCTAATTTAGGCTAACGCAAGCTCCGACTCAGGCTAACGCAAGCTCCGACTCAGGCTAACGCAAGCTCCGACTCAGGCTAACGCAAGCTCCGACTCAGGCTAACGCAAGCTCCGACTCAGGCTAACGCAAACGCCGACTCAGGCTAACGCAAACGCCGACTCAGGCTAACGCAAACTCCGACTCAGGCTAACGCAAACTCCGACTCAGGCTAACTCCGACTCAGGCTAACTCCGACTCAGGCTAACGCAAACTCCGAGTCAGGCTAACGCAAGCTCCGACTCAGGCTAACGCAAGCTCCGACTCAGGCTAACGCAAGCTCCGACTCAGGCTAACGCAAACTCCGACTCAGGCTAACGCAAACTCCGACTCAGGCTAACTCCGACTCAGGCTAACTCCGACTCAGGCTAACTCCGACTCAGGCTAACGCAAGCTCCGACTCAGGCTAACGCAAGCTCCGACTCAGGCTAACGCAAGCTCCGACTCAGGCTGACGCAAGCTCCGACTCAGGCTGACGCAAGCTCCGACTCAGGCTGACGCAAGCTCCGACTCAGGCTAACGCAAGCTCCGACTCAGGCTAACGCAAGCTCCGACTCAGGCTAACGCAAGCTCCGACCCAGGCTAACTCCGGCTCCGACTCAGGCTAACTCCGGCTCCGACTCAGGCTAACTCCGGCTCCGACTCAGGCTAACTCCGGCTCCGACTCAGGCTAACGCAAGCTCCGACTCAGGCTAACGCAAGCTCCGACTCAGGCTAACGCAAGCTCCGACTCAGGCTAACGCAAGCTCCGACTCAGGCTAACGCAAGCTCCGACTCAGGCTAACGCAAACACAGGCTAACGCAATCACAGGCTAACGCAAACTCCGACTCAGGCTAACGCAAACTCCGACTCAAGCTAACTCTGACTCAGGCTAACGCAAGCTCCGACTCAGGCTAACGCAAGCTCCGACTCAGGCTAACGCAAGCTCCGACTCAGGCTAACGCAAGCTCCGACTCAGGCTAACGCAAGCTCCGACTCAGGCTAACGCAAGCTCCGACTCAGGCTAACGCAAGCTCCGACTCAGGCTCACGCAAGCTCCGACTCAGGCTAACGCAAGCTCCGACTCAGGCTAACGCAAACACAGGCTAACGCAAACTCCGACTCAGGCTAACGCAAACTCCGACTCAGGCTAACGCAAACTCCGACTCAAGCTAACTCTAGCTCCGACTCAGGCTAACGCAAGCTCCGACTCAGGCTAACGCAAGCTCCGACTCAGGCTAACGCAAGCTCCGACTCAGGCTAACGCAAGCTCCGACTCAGGCTAACGCAAGCTCCGACTCAGGCTAACGCAAGCTCCGACTCAGGCTAACGCAAGCTCCGACTCAGGCTAACGCAAACTCAGGCTAACGCAAACTCCGACTCAGGCTAACGCAAACTCCGACTCAGGCTAACGCAAACTCCGACTCAGGCTAACGCAAACTCCGACTCAGGCTAACGCAAACTCCGACTCAGGCTAACGCAAGCTCCGACTCAGGCTAACGCAAGCTTCGACTCAGGCTAACGCAAACTCCGACTCAGGCTAACGCAAACTCCGACTCAGGCTAACGCAAACTCCGACTCAGGCTAACGCAAACTCCGACTCAGGCTAACGCAAACTCCGACTCAGGCTAACGCAAACTCCGACTCAGGCTAACTCCGACTCAGGCTTACTCCGACTCAGGCTAACGCAAACTCCGACTCAGGCTAACGCAAACTCCGACTCAGGCTAACGCAAACTCCGACTCAGGCTAACGCAAACTCCGACTCAGGCTAACGCAAACTCCGACTCAGGCTAACGCAAACTCCGACTCAGGCTAACGCAAACACCGACTCAGGCTAACGCAAACTCCGACTCAGGCTAACGCAAACTCCGACTCAGGCTAACGCAAACTCCGACTCAGGCTAACGCAAACTCCGACTCAGGCTAACGCAAACTCCGACTCAGGCTAACGCAAACTCCGACTCAGGCTAACGCAAGCTCCGACTCAGGCTAACTCCGACTCAGGCTAACTCCGACTCCGACTCAGGCTAACGCAAACTCCGACTCAGGCTAAGGCTAACGCAAACTCCGACTCAGGCGACTCAGGCTAACGCAAACTCCGACTCAGGCTAACGCAAACTCCGACTCAGGCTAACGCAAACTCCGACTCAGGCTAACGCAAGCTCCGACTCAGGCTAACGCAAGCTCCGACTCAGGCTAACGCAAACTCCGACTCAGGCTAACGCAAACTCCGACTCAGGCTAACGCAAACTCCGACTCAGGCTAACGCAAACTCCGACTCAGGCTAACGCAAGCTCCGACTCAGGCTAACTCCGACTCAGGCTAACGCAAACTCCGACTCAGGCTAACGCAAACTCCGACTCAGGCTAAGGCTAACGCAAACTCCGACTCAGGCGACTCAGGCTAACGCAAACTCCGACTCAGGCGACTCAGGCTAACGCAAACTCCGACTCAGGCTAACGCAAACTCCGACTCAGGCTAACGCAAACTCCGATTCAGGCTAACGCAAACTCCGACTCAGGCCAACGCAAACTCCGACTCAGGCTAACGCAAACTCCGACTCAGGCTAACTCCGACTCAGGCTAACGCAAACTCCGACTCAGGCTAACGCAAGCTCCGACTCAGGCTAACGCAAGCTCCGACTCAGGCTAACGCAAGCTCCGACTCAGGCTAACGCAAGCTCCGACTCAGGCTAACGCAAGCTCCGACTCAGGCTAACGCAAGCTCCGACTCAGGCTAACGCAAGCTCCGACTCAGGCTAACGCAAGCTCCGACTCAGGTTAACGCAAGCTCCGACTCAGGCTAACGCAAGCTCCGACTCAGGCTAACGCAAGCTCCGACTCAGGCTAACGCAAGCTCCGACTCAGGCTAACGCAAGCTCCGACTCAGGCTAACGCAAGCTCCGACTCAGGCTAACGCAAGCTCCGACTCAGGCTAACGCAAGCTCCGACTCAGGCTAACTCTATCTCTAATTTAGGCTGACTCGATCTCTAATTTAGGCTGACTCAATCTCTAACCCGTAATAGTTTTGTTGTAGTGGTGAAATATTATGAATGATGAAATTGCTCAACAATGTTATTAAATGAGAACTACTGAGCTCACTCTCTCTGATACGGGTTATATTGATTGTCTTTATGATTGTTCTTGTTATATTGATTGTCTTTATGATTGTTCTTGTTATATTGATTGTCTTTATGATTGTTCTTGTTATATTGATTGTCTTTATGATTGTTCTTGTTGTTGTGGAGATGATTATACTTAAAATAACTAATCCTACATTTTCTAACGGTGTTCTTGATGTCGTAGGTTGTGACTCCAGACGACATTCGCCAGTTTTTTGAGCAGCAGCAAAGTCGGAAGAGACGCCGCGCTAACGGTCAGCTGTACAGCGCCTGACCTGTGACCTCTGACCCCGCCCTGACGCCTCGTCTCTGTTTACTTCCTGTTAGGTCAAAAGGAATTGACACTTTTTAAATAAATGTAATAAAAGTCTGTGTTTGAGTGAATGTCTTTTTGTCACAGTTTGTGTCTTTTCTGGCGTCAGAACTTAAATATTCTATTATTAGATAACAAAGGTTTAAAGTTCAGATCTGGGTTAAAATAGGTCAAAGTTTGGGTGTAGGTTAAAGTTGAGATCAGACTCCCAAGAAGCTGCTATGGCAACACGACTGGGACAAAAATTGTTTCATATTATTGTACGTGAATCTTTGAAGAAACTGAACATATAATACATTTAAACTCACCATTGAAAAGCGGCTCCCGATCTCAATGTTCAAAAACAAACATTTTTCAAAGGGTCAAACTCAGTGGCGGCTGGTGGTACAAATTATAGGGGGCTATTTGACATGACCGTGTTTTTGTTTTTTTTAAATGTCCAAAATTGAAATTTTTAACATTGACTGTAAGGATACATATCTTAAATACACATTTACAACTGAATTAAGTAAACACACTTTATTTCCATTCCAAAAGAGCAAATCCAAAATCTCAGTGATACTGTCACTTATAGTGCAGAGTAGCAATTATTACATTAAGAGGAAATAAAAACAAAAATCACAAAAAGTGGCATTAGTTACCCTGAACTGCATGTGTAACATATTACATTTTTATATTTAATCATCAAATACATTATTGCTGTTTGGAAAGTTGTCATTTATGGCTTTCTTTCATGGGTTTTCAAATAACAAAGCATATTTTTATCAATAGAAGTTAAGCGATACTTAATGCTTAGCGTTAGCCTTATGCAAGTAATAAACTAAAATTTGTTGTCATGGTAACGGAGCACGGAGTTTGACAGACACATGTGGCTCGGATTGAGACGAAATCAGCCGCTTTCAACGTGAATAAATCCAGCAAACAGTTGAGCAGCTCATTTTGAGTCGTTTTGGACGTACCTTTTGTAACAGACTCTGTAGATGCAGTTTTAAGACGTAAACACGGCGTGTGGCACTTCCTGTAGGCGCGTGTGGCACTTCCTGTAGACGCGCGCACATGTCTGTGTCTCTAGCGTAAAAAGCGTAGCTCCATGACGTAACTAGTACGTTCAAAAGGGCTCTTTCTGGAGCGCCCCATAGTCGCTATTTTCCTCTGGAGAAAACCATAGTGACGTAATCACTTTTGATTGTGATTTGATTGGCTAAAAATCCCCATTGGGAACGTAGAAAAGTGACGCAGGCTGCGCAGCAGAACACGCGATCTATATCTATTTATGGATATATATATGGATATATATTATTATTTTACACATTTACACTAATAAGAATATAAGATATTTCTGAATAAATTATATTGTTTTTAGACACAAATAAATTGACGTAGTTGGCAGATTGACAGGGGGGGGCGGCGCCCCAGCGCCCTTAATGGACCAGCCAATGCTGGTCAAACCGGTGATTTGGGGTCAGTGGCTCATCCAAGGAGGGCGCCCCCTGGTGTGTCATTGAGGAAGGTGTTTCCTTACACTGCTTTATATGTTCAAAGAAATGTGAACAGCGGGGAGGACTCCCCTGGAGCCACTGATCCTGTGCAGCGTAGGGCATCTTCTTGCTCGTCTATGGAGGGCTCTCTCAGTGAGGAGCAGGGCGGGGGGGTTGCAGATGTCGGGGATGTGAGTTCAGAGTGTAAGGTGTTCATAAAGCTCGCGCAGGATAATGCGTCCTTTAAGGGGTGGGATCCGATGGCGTTGACAAGGAGCCTGACTGTAGCTGTGGGAGTGGTCAAGCATGCGAGTGTCCTTAGGGATGGCTCGCTGCTGGTTGTGTGCAAGGACGTGGCTCAGCAAAGGAAGGCGATTGAAGCTAAGTGTCTGGGTGGGAAGGACATTCTTGTGTCTGATGCTGTAAGAGGCACGGTCAGGGGAGTTATAGTAGGCGTCCCTACGACGACATCTGTGGATGACATAAAGGAGAATTTGACTGGAGCTAAGGTGGTGGATGCTAGGCGGTTGAAGATGACCCGGGATGGGGTAAGGTGTGACAGCCTGTCGATAATGATTAGATTTGAAGGTGGGATCCTGCCTCGTGTGGTGTGCGTTGGGTACATGCGCTATGGCGTACGCCCATATGTTCTGCCGCCCCTGCGTTGCTTCAAGTGCCAGCGCTTTGGGCATATTGCAGCGGTCTGTAGAGGGAAGCAGAAGTGTGGTAAATGTGCAGGAGACCACGAGTATGGGAAGTGTGACGACGGAGCAAAACTCAAGTGCTGTAACTGTGGGGGAGAGCATAGCTCTGCCTACGGGGGATGCGTGTTCAGCAAGAGGGCTGCGGAGGTGCAAAAAGTTAGAGCCTCTCAAGGCATATCCTACGCGGATGCGGTCAAGAAGGTGTCTGGTAGTCAGGTGACGGTGGATGCAGTGGGGGCTGCCAGTGCTGCTGGTGTCCTAGGCGACAGGGGAGGGGGCAGCGTTGCCCGCAGCCAGGGGGAGGTCCCCACTGGGATGCCCGTGAGTGTGGCTTCCACGGGCAGAGGCCCTGTGGGTGCGGAGGATGTACTGGTTGTGAAGAGGAAAGATTTCTTCCTCTTTATAGTGGAAGTGATTAACTGTACTGGGCAAACCAAGAAGAGATCCGAAAAGACTAAGATCATCGCTAAGGCTGCAGGGAAGTACTTTGGAGCTGGGGGCCCCGAGTGGACGGAGATAGAGGATGCGCTGCGGGAGGGCGCCCTGCCCCATTCTGGCAGTGGGAGTGGGGGGGCTCCCGATGCGCCGTCAGGTTCCGGGGGCTCATAATGGCGGTGGTTGTCTTGCAATGGAATGCGCGTAGTCTTCGTGCTAATGGCCAGGAATTTAAGCATTTTGTCTCTACCTTGTTGAACAAGCCTCACGTTATGTGCGTGCAGGAGACTTGGTTACGACCTAGGTGGGGTTTTGGGATACAAGGGTATGTGTGTGTTAGGAATGATAGGGAGCAGGGTAGAGGCGGAGGTGTGGCTGTGTTTGTCCGAGATGACCTAAATTACGTTGTTGTCAGTGTGAGTAAAGCGCCGGAGGCCCTAGCGGTGAGGGTCTGGCTGGGTGGTGAAGCTGTTACTGTGGTTAACCTTTATAATCCGTGTGGTGAGTTAACGCTAGAGTCCTTACATAGTATCGGTAAGGATGTTCGGGGAAAGGCCGTGTGGTGTGGGGATTTTAATGCGCATAGCGCTTTGTGGGGCGGTAGTGGTACCGATAGGTATGGGCAGGTGGTAGAGGGTTTTATCAATCAAAGGGAGTTGGTTTGTCTGAATGATGGGGGTGGGACCCGCTATGATA
Source organism: Eucyclogobius newberryi (assembly GCF_026437365.1). Lineage (NCBI taxonomy): Eukaryota > Metazoa > Chordata > Actinopteri > Gobiiformes > Gobiidae > Eucyclogobius > Eucyclogobius newberryi. The sequence continues at coordinate 81,603 of NW_027316034.1, forward strand.
TGGGGACCGGTGCGGAAAGTGCAATAGATCTTACACTTGTGTCCAAGGAGTTAGCTGGTGTTTGTAGTTGGGAGGTTCTTGGTAATCTTTCTTTTGGTAGCGATCACTATCTAGTCCGCACCGTGATTGGCTTTGGGAGCTGTGTGGTCAGGGGGACGAGGATCCAGAGGTGGCAGTTGGCAAGGGCGAACTGGGGGGCTTTCCTGAGGAAAGCTGATGATGGTTCTAGGGTTCTGCAGGAAGGAGGATTGACTCAGGTGGATGATCTCAATAGTGCAATTGTCTCGCTCATCACGCAGTCAGCGGTAGGCACGATTCCTAAGAGTGGTGGTAGTGGACATAGGAAGCGGGTGCCGTGGTGGACTGAAGCATGTGGTCATGCTGTTAGGGCGAGAAATGCGGCGTTTCGCCGGCTAAGGGTTGCCCACACTGAGGGTGCCCTCATTGACTACAAGAGGGCCCGCGCTGTTGTGCGGAAAACTGTGAGAACGGCCAAGAGTGCCTATTGGAGGGGGTATTGTTCCAAAATTGGGAGAGAAACGTGTCTCGGGGATGTTTGGGGGATGATTAAGCGGATGCATGGGGTTGAGCGCCGTCGTGGGACCCCGGTCCTAATACTGAATGGTGTTGAAGCAGTCAGCGACGTTGACAAAGCTGAACTGTTGGCCAGCACCTTTGTGTCGGTGCACAGCTCTGACAATCTCTCACCTGCGGAAAGGCACTACAGGGAGAGTACTTTGGCCCAGAATTCTGAGCTGATTGGGCACCAGCCTTCGACTCAAGATGACCTTGACCTTCCGTTTAGTTTGTTTGAGCTAAGGAGAGCACTTTCTAAGGCGAAACAGACAGCCCCGGGGAAAGATGAGGTGTGCTATGACATGCTCTCTCATTTGACTGATGACACGCTTGGGCTAGTCCTGGGTCTTTTCAACCGTGTTTGGGATTCAGGTTGTGTTCCATCTGCGTGGAAACAGTCTACGGTGGTGCCGGTTCTGAAGCCGGGTAGGCCAGCGTCTGACCCTTCAAGTTATAGGCCGATTGCCTTGACGTCGCAGCTCGGGAAAACGATGGAGTGCATGGTTACTGAGCGGTTGGATTACTTCTTGGAGAGTCAGGGTTTGCTTCCCGCGCACCAGAGTGGTTTCCGTAGGGGCAGGAACACCATGGATTCCGTGTTGTGTTTGGAATCTGATATCCAGCTGGCCAGGGCTCAGAAAGAAAAGGTTATTGCGGTGCTCTTTGATGTGGAGAAGGCGTACGATATGGTTTGGAAGGATGGGCTCCTCATTAAGCTGCGGAAGTGTGGTGTGAAGGGTAAACTGTTTAACTGGGTCCGGAGCTTTCTGTCTGGCCGGCGTATCTAAACCAGAGTGGGCGCTGCTTACTCTGGGGTCTATGGGGTGGAGAATGGGATCCCGCAGGGGAGTGTGTGTAGCCCTATCTTGTTCAATGTTATGATTAAGGACATCTTTGACGACGTGGATGGGTCTGTTGGGAGGAGCCTTTATGCTGACGATGGCGCTCTATGGGTGAGAGGGAGGAATCTCCGGTTTTACGAGGCGAAACTGCAAAGGGCAATACAGCAGGTGGAGCAGTGGACCCTGAAGTGGGGGTTTAAACTGTCCGTACGGAAGTCTCAAGTGATCTGTTTCTTCAATGGACATAGGGACGTCTCCCTTCGACTGCATGGGCAGGTGCTCGAACAGGTCAGGGAGGTGAGGTTCTTGGGGGTCACCTTTGACGAGAGGCTTAGTTGGCGTCGGCACATTGATGAGGTCAGTGGTAAATGCAAAAGGGTGAATAACTTGCTTCGTTGTCTATCCGGCCAGGACTGGGGGGCCAGCAGAAGGTATTTATCGGGCCGTCATGAGGGTGGCTATTGATTATGGCTGTATAGCCTACATGTCTGCGGCTGAGACTAACTTAAAGAAGCTTGATGTGGAGCAAGCCCAGGCCTTGCGCATCTGCTGTAGGGCTTTTAGGACCTCCCCTGTCTCGGCGCTGCAGGTTGAGTTGGGGGAATTGCCGTTACGGCTCCGGAGGCTAGAACTTCTGTTGGCTTACTGGGTGAATATGCAAGGTCATACAAGCTCGCACCCGGTGAGGGACTTTCTCAGGGTTGATGGGGGGCAGAGTGAGGCTGGCGGTATGATTTTCAGCCAGGTAGGAAATGCGAAGGCGCGGCTTGCGGGGGTTGGTGATCTGCGTGTGAGCCCGTCGGTGGCTTTGTCTGCTATAGCTCCGTGGAAGTTTGTCCCGGCTCCTGTTGATGTTAGCTTGCATGGCAAGCTTAGAGGAGTCGCTGGGAGGGCACCGCAGTTTGCCGTTCAAGCGCTCATCGATAAGCACTCAGGTGATGTGTTTATTTATACCGACGGGTCTAGGGATCCTGAGAGTGGGCGTACTGGCGCCGCTTATTTTGTGCCTGACCTGGGGCTAGCGGTCAAGAAGAGGTTGACAGATCGCCTTTCTGTTTTCACGTCGGAACTTATAGCGATACGGTTGGCGTTGGAATGGGCGGAATCTGCTTTGCAGTGTTGCGGCATTGTGGTGGCCTCTGACAGCCTTTCTGCATTGCAAAGCATTAAATCTGGGAAATCGGATTGCAGACAGGATGTGTTGAATGGCATCTTCTGTCTGATGCTCTCCCTGTCCAGGAAGGATGTGAGGGTTTCCTTCATTTGGGTTCCTGCGCATGTGGGGGTGGATGGTAACGAAATGGCTGATGCACTGGCTAAACGTTCCCTTCGGCGGCCATCAATTGATGTGGCGGTTGAGTTAAGCAAATCTGAAATCAAGCCTGTTATCAAGAGTCATGTGGTCGGCCTTTGGCAGGAATTTTGGAGCCACTGTGTTACTGGACGGCATCTCTATCACATACAGGGTAGTGTGGGTCCTTGCGGGTCTATGGGCAGGAACGCGTGGGAGGAAAGGGCCTTCGCCCGCATGAGGATTGGCCATACTGGACTCAATTGGTCACTGAGTAGGATAGGCAAACATCCGACCGGTCTGTGTGGTCACTGTCGGGTGCCAGAGACTGTCGAGCATGTGCTGATTTGCTGTGAGGCTTATGATAGGGAAAGGGCCGGGTTGGCCTTGTGGTTTCGGAATAATGGGCGGGAGTTCAATCTGCGGAACGTTCTGGCGATCCAGTCACAGGGTTTGTGTCAGGCTGTGGTTGCTTACTTATGTAGCACAGGGCTGGGTAAACGTTTATAGAGGTGGGGGGTGTTGGAGACTGAGCCGAGGATGAGGAGCAAGAGGATGTTCTAACGCGCTTGGACTTCATGGGCCTAGAAACGCCAAAGTGATGGAAGAAGGACTTCTAAAGGATAAAACGACAAAGACGTCCCATGACCTCATGGGCTTTGTAAAACAACAAAGACGTCCCATGATCTCATGGGCTTTGTACTTCCAAAGCACCGAACGTCAAAGAGGGCGAGGAAGGTGAAGAAGAGTCTCCCTGGAATAAAGCCGGTTGGTCTCTGACACAACAACTATTCTAGTCACAAAAACACATCATGACCTCATGGGCTTTGTAACGCCAAAGCGATGGGAGGAGTACTTTTACGGACTACGACAGAGTCTGAGGACTACGAAACGTCTGAGGAATAAAGTCTGGCGGTAATGCAACACTCGGATGCCAACCGCCATAAAACAACAACAACAACAACAACAACAAAACATCATCTTCATACGTCATAAGGCGCTGGTACAGCTAGCAGCCCGGTGTAAACGCTCTCTCTTTTTTCTCACACTTATTGTGCTTTATCTCCTATATTTTGTAAATATAGTTAGTATATTTTTTCTATTTTACTGTACGATAGGGACACGCGCTGGAATCGTTTTAATTCAACTGTTTTTGACTTTTTTCGGCTGGATTTGAGCGTTTTTCGTCGTGTTGTTGTGACGTGAGCTAGCTCCGAGCGAGCCCACCAGCCCCGCCCGCGCCCTCCGGCCGCCGCTAAAGTACGGCATGCCGCCGGTACACGTTTATATACACGTTTATATGAAAGAGGAACTTCACGAACGATCGGGACACGCACTGGAATCGCTTTAAATTAACTTGTTTTGACTTTATTCGGCTGGATTGAGTGTTTTCGTCGCGTCGTTGCGATGTGTCTTGGCTCTGAGTCCCCCGGCTCCGGCCCCGCCCCCCGGCCGGCGCCGTACCGCGTTTACACAAAGGAGGAACTCATGAAACTGCGGAGAACAGTCGTCTTACCCGGAGATCGTCACGTCATCCCGGCGGACATCCCAAGGAAAACGCAACGAAGCAGACGGGCTGGACGTAAACTCTGAGAGAAGAGAGGCGGAAACAGGAAGTTGGTTCCCGCCGTAGTCATGGGTAACGTGAGGTCCCTTCAAAATAAAATGACGGAAATAGCGAGCCTCATGTGGTCCCAGAGGATTTATAGGGACAGCAGCGTCTTGATTTTCACAGAGACCTGGTTAACAGCAGAAATGCCAGACTGTATGTGAACATGAGCTGGTCCAAACCCAAACACTGCACAGTGAGGGAGCAGCTATGTAACAGGGATATTGAACTATTGGCTATTGGCATGAGGCCATATTATCTGCCCCGGGAGTTCTCACATGTGATTTTGATCGCAGTCTATGTGGCCCCGTCTGCCAATGCTGAAAATGCTTGTGAAGCACTGCTCTCCTGCACTTCTAGGCTGCAAACACAGCACCCACAGGCTTTCTTCCTCATCTCTGGTGACTTTAACCACGCTTCTCCCTCTTCTGTTCTACCAACATACACCCAGTATGTTACCTGCCCCACCAGAGACAATAGAACATTGGACTTGTTTTTTGCCAACACCAAGGAGGCGTATTCCTCTTCCTCCCTCCCTCCCCTGGGCAGCTCGGACCACAACCTTGTACATCTGAGGCCTGTGTATGAACCCATCGTGCGCAGGCAGCCTGTGGTGTCCCATGAGGTGAGGATGTGGTCTGCTGAGAGCGAGGAGGCTCTGAGGGACTGCTTCAGCACCACTGTCTGGACTGAGCTTTATGACCCACATGGGGAGGACATCAACACCATCACAGAGTGCATCACGGACTACATCAACTTCTGTTTTGAGAACATTGTTCCCTCCCGGACGTTGCAGTGTTTTCCAAACAACAAGCCATGGATTAACAGTGAACTGAAGGCTCTGCTGAAGGAGAAGAAGAGAGCCTTCAGGTCAGGGAACAAGGAGGAGCTGAGGACTGTGCAGAGGGAGCTGAGGAGGAAGATCAGGCAGGCTGAGGCCGGCTACAAGAGGAGGATGGAGGAGCAGCTGCAGCAAAAGAACATTCAGGGAGTGTGGAGGAGCCTGAAAACCATCTCGGGCTTCAAAATCCCCCCTGCCCAGACAGAGGGGGATCTACAGTGGTGAATGATTTAAATGCTCACTTCTTGAGGTTTGATCGGTCACCCGCCCCTCCCCCTGCACAGCTACATGCTCCCTCTTCCACAGCTTGACAATGCCCTGCATCTGTTCCTCTTCGCTTATCTGCCCCGGACCATCAGCTCCCCACTTCGCCTGGACTCACCCATCCCCCCAGCACACGGTCCCCCTGCCAACCACTGACTAAGGCAGCAGGACCTGACAGCATCAGCCCCAGGCTCCTTAAGTCCTGCAGATGAACTGTGTGGAGTTATGGAGCATGTCTTCAACATGAGCCTGAAGCTGAGAGTGGTACCACAGGTCTGGAAGACCTCCTGTCTGGTACCTGTGCCTAAGACACCGCGCCCCAAAGACCTCAACAGCTTCAGGCCAGTGGCTCTCACGTCCCACCTGATGAAGACACTGGAGCGGTTAGTCCTGGACCACCTCCGCTCCACCGTGAGCTCAGCCATGGACCCGCTGCAGTTTGCATATCGGCCTGGCATCGGAGTGGAGGACGCCGTCATCTCCCTGCTGCACCGCTCTCTCTCTCACCTGGAAAAGCCTGGCAGCTCTGTGAGGATCCTGTTCTTCGATCTTTCCAGCGCCTTCAACACCATCCAGCCGCTGCTCCTGAGGGACAAGCTGGAGACGGCTGGTGTGGAGTATGACCTGCAGAGTGGATCCTGGACTACCTCACAGACCGACCCCAGTTTGTGAGAGCTCGGAACTGTGTGTCTGACACTCGGACCTGCAGTGTGGGGGCGCCCCAGGGCACTGTCCTCGCGCCCTTTCTCTTCACCCTTTACACTGCAGACTTCAGACATGACACGGACAGCTGTGTCCTGCAGAAGTTCTCTGATGACTCTGCCATCATCGGACTCATCACGGACGACAATGACGCGGAGTACAGAGGACTGGCGCAGGACTTTGTGAACTGGTGTCAGCGGAACCACCTCCTCATCAACGCGGGAAAGACCAAGGAGATGGTGGTGGATTTCCGCAGACGCCACCCCACTGCCCCCTTACCAGTGAACATCCAGGGACGGGACATTGAGAGAGTGGACTCATACAAGTACCTGGGTGTTCATCTGAACCACAAACTGGACTGGACTCATAACACAGACGCACTGTACAGGAAGAGCCAGAGTCGGCTCTACCTCCTGAGGAGACTCCGGTCTTTTGGAGTGACAGGGCCGCTCCTGAAGACCTTCTACGACTCTGTGGTGGCATCAGCTCCTGTAGGTGTGGCCTGCTGGAGCAGCAGCATCACAGAGAGGGAGAGGAAGAGGCTGGACAGAGTCATCAAGAAGTCCAGCTCCATCCTGGGCTGTGCTCTGGACTCGGTGCAGGAGGTGGGGGACAGAAGGGTCCTGGCTAGATTCACATCTATGCTGGACCATGAGTCTCACCCCCTGCAGGACACTCTGTCCCCTGCAGGACACTCTGTCCCCTGCATGACAGAGCTCTGGAGAGCAGCTTCAGTGAGAGACTGATCCACCCTCGCTGTGTGAAGGAAAGGTTTCGCAGGTCTTTCCTTCCTGCTGCTGTCAGACTTTATAACAAACACTGTTAGTACTGAACACTCGCAATACTGACCTAACCATGTGCAATTCTGTCATATGTGCAATTGCTGTTGGAATTCATGTGCAATTCATGTGCAATTACTGTGAAATTCATGTGCAATCTATCTGCTGTCGTGACACATATTCATGTGCAATTACTGTCGTGATCACATGCAATGGTATTTATGTATTTATTTATTTGTCTATGGGAGTTTTTATTTATTTATAAGAGATCTTCTACTGAAAGTGTTTTTCAGACTTCCTATAAGTGATCTGTTCTTCTGTATCTACCTCTGTATCTTCCTGCGTTGCACCAATGAAATTTCCCCATGTGGGACAATAAAGGAATATCTTATCAAAACAAGATAAACTTCTCTTTCTCATTTGTTTTTAACATATTTAGTTTTTTGTCCTGATTAGAAATGCATTGATATAATTCAGCTATGATTCCCCTTGAAAACCCTTGATAAAAGTAAAAAAATAAAAATCAGATGGTTATATTTTGTTGTTCTCCTTATTTGTAAGGGAGTGTCTACAGAGCCGCGGCGCGTGGCCGAAACTGCTAGGCTTTTTTGTGCCGCGGTTCCTGAAACTGCTGGGCTATTTGACCGCGCCGCGGCTCTGTAGCCACGGCCTATTTGTAAATACCTAAAAAATAAAAAGCCTGAAGATTCTTTCAACATTACAAAGCTTTTATTTTTTTAATCAGGATTTTTTTACTTTTAACTAAAAAAAAACACGAAGAACTGAAAACTGTCCTTTGCTGTTGCTGCTGCTGCTGCTGCTGCTGTTGCTGTTGCTGTTGCTGTTGCTGTTGCTGCTGCTGCTGCTGCTGCTGGTGTTGGTGTTGCTGTTGCTGCTGCTGCTGCTGCTGCTGCTTGTTGTGTTACTTTTAATGGTGGTTGGCAGCCGACTGAAAATGTGCATTTACCCCCTAACCCTACTGTAGTTGTACATCTCCAAAGTATTTGTTTTACGCTGTAGCGTACAAAAAGGAGAGAGAGAACGAGAGAGAGAACGAGAGAGAGCCTTCAGAGGAGCCGATGAAGAGGAGGAGCCCTGCCTGTGTGACCACGCCCCCTTTTGTCGCCATGGAGCCATGTGACAGACAGGTGTCTCAGGTGCTCAGGTTTCATTCACAGCCATGGAAGGTAAGTGTAAGCAGCCTAAAGCCTGGTTTAAGTCCAGCTTCAGATCAGGTTTAATACAGGTTTATACAGCTTGTTTATTTTAACTGATAGGTCTAGTTTAAACCTGAAAAAAGTACATGTTTAGACCTGGTTTAGACCTGGTTTAGACCTGCTTTAGACCTGGTTCAGACCTGGTTCAGACCTGGTTTAGACCTGGTTCAGACCTGGTTCAGACCTGGTTTATACCTGGTTTATACCTGGTTTAGACCTGGTTTATACCTGGTTCAGACCTGGTTTAGACCTGGTTTAGACCTGGTTCAGACCTGGTTCAGACCTGGTTTATACCTGGTTTATACCTGGTTTAGACCTGGTTTATACCTGGTTCAGACCTGGTTTAGACCTGGTTCAGACCTGGTTTAGACCTGGTTCAGACCTGGTTTAGACCTGGTTTAGACCTGGTTAAAACCTGGTTTAAGATTAGATAAAATAAGATATTCCTTTATTGTCCACACATGGGGAAATTTCGTTGTTACAATGCAGTAGATCCAGAGGAAAAGAACAGATAATGTATAGGAAGTTTAAAAACCCTAATAGAAGAACTCTTATAAACAAAACTCTCATAAAAAAAAAAAAATCCTAGACAAAACCTGTCATTCCTTAATAAGGAATGGAGGGGAAGATAAATGAAGATAAAATATTATAAAAACAGCTAGCGTAAGACAAAATAATACTGATAATAATGGTAAACTAAACATTTTCTAAAACTCTATTTACAGTATTTCAGTATTGCACATGGGTATGACAGTGTTGCACATGGATATGAGTTAGTATTGCACATGGGTATGATAGTATTGCACATGAATATGAGTTAGTATTGCACATGGCAATGATAGTATTGCATATTGGTGTGTCAGTATTGTATATGGGTATGACAGTATTGCATATGGGTATGACAGTGTTGCACATGGATATGTCAGTATTGCACATGGGTATGACAGTATTGTACATGGGTATGACAGTATTGCACATGGGTATGTCAGTGTTGCACATTGATATGACAGTATTGTACATGGGTATGACAGGATTGCACATGGGTATGACAGTGTTGCACATGGGTATGTCAGTATTGCACATGGGTATGTCAGTATTGCACATGGGTATGACAGTGTTGCACATGGGTATGACAGTATTGCACATGGGTATGACAGTGTTGCACATGGGTATGACAGTATTGTACACGGTTATGACAGTATTGCACATGGGTATGACAGTATTGCACATGGGTATGTCAGTATTGCACATGGGTATTAGAGTATTAAACATGGATGTGACAGTGTTGCACATGGGTATGACAGTATTGCACATGGGTATGACAGTATTGCACATGGGTATGACAGTGTTGCACATGGGTATGATAGTATTGCACATGGGTATGACAGTGTTGCACATGGGTATGACAGTATTGCACATGAATATGAGTTAGTATTGCACATGGCTATGACAGTATTGCACATGGGTATGACAGTGTTGTACATGGGTATGACAGTATTGCACATGAATATGAGTTAGTATTGCACATGGCTATGACAGTATTGCACATGGGTATGTCAGTATTGCGCATGGGTATGACAGTGTTGCATATGGATGAGTTAGTATTGCACATGGGTATGATAGTATTGCACATGAATATGAGTTAGTATTGCACATGGCTATGACAGTATTGCACATGGGTATGTCAGTATTGCACATGGGTATGACAGTGTTGCACATGGATATGAGTTAGTATTGCACATGGGTATGACAGTGTTGCACATGGGTATGACAGTATTGCACATGAATATGAGTTAGTATTGCACATGGCTATGAAAGTATTGCACATGGGTATGTCCGTATTGCACATGGGTATGACAGTGTTGCACATGGATATGAGTTAGTATTGCACATGGGTATGATAGTATTGCACATGAATATGAGTTAGTTTTGCACATGGCGATGATAGTATTGCACATTGGTATGTCAGTGTTGTACATGGGTATGTCAGTATTGCACAAGGTTATGACAGTATTGCACATGGGTATGACAGTGTTGCACATGGGTGTGTCAGTATTGCACATGGGTATGACAGTTTTGCACATGGATATGTCAGTATTGCACATGGGTATGTCAGTATTTCACATGGGTATGACAGTGTTGCACATTGGTATGACAGTGTTGCACATGGGTATGACAGTATTGCACATGGGTATAACAGTATTGCGCATGGGTGTGACAGTGTTGCACATGGGTATGACAGTATTGCACATGGGTATGACAGTATTGCGCATGGGTATGACAGTGTTGCACATGGGTATGACAGTATTGCACATGGGTACGTCAGTATTGCACATGGTAGACACTATTAAACATGGATGTGACAGTGTTGCACATGGGTATGTCAGTGTTGCACATGGGTATGACAGTATTGCACATGGTATGACAGTATTTTACATGGGTATGACAGTATTAAACATGGATATGACAGTGTTGCCCATGGGTATGTCAGTGTTGCACATGGGTATGTCAGTGTTGCACATGGGTATGACAGTATTGCACATGGGTACGACAGTATTGCACATGGGTATGACAGTGTTGCACATGGGTATGTCAGTATTGCACATGGGTATGACAGTGTTGCACACGGGTATGTCAGTATTGCACATGGCTATGACAGTGTTGCAAATTGGTATGACAGTGTTGCACATGGGTAAGACAGTATTGCACATGGGTATGACAGTATTGCGCATGGGTATGACAGTGTTGCACATGGGTATGACAGTATTGCACATGGGTATGACAGTATTAAACATGGATATGACAGTGTTGCACATGGGTATGTCAGTGTTGCACATGGGTATGACAGTATTGCACATGGGTATGACAGTATTGCACATGGGTATGATAGTATTAAACATGGATATAACAGTGTTGCCTATGGGTATGTCAGTGTTGCCCATGGGTATGTCAGTGTTGCACATGGGTATTTCAGTGTTGCACATGGGTATGACAGTGTTGCACATGGGTATGACAGTGTTGCACATGGGTATGACAGTATTGCACATGGGTATGACAGTATTGCACATGGGTATGACAGTGTTGCACATGGGTATGTCAGTATTGCACATGGGTATGACGGTATTGTACATGGGTATGGCGGTATTGCACATGGGTATGTCAGTGTTGCACATGGATATGACAGTATTGTACATGGGTATGACAGGGTTGCACATGGGTATGACAGTGTTGCACATGGGTATGTCAGTTTTGCACATGGGTATGGCAGTATTGCACATGGGTATGACAGTGTTGCACATGGATATGTCAGTATTGCACATGGGTATGACAGTATTGTACATGGGTATGACAGTATTGCACATGGGTATGTCAGTGTTGCACATGGATATGACAGTATTGTACATGGGTATGACAGGATTGCACATGGGTATGACAGTGTTGCACATGGGTATGTCAGTATTGCACATGGGTATGACAGTATTGCACATGGGTATGACAGTGTTGCACATGTATATGTCAGTATTGCATATGGGTATGACAGTATTGTACATGGGTATGACAGTATTGCACATGGGTATGTCAGTGTTGCACATGGATATGACAGTATTGTACATGGGTATGACAGGATTGCACATGGGTATGACAGTATTGCACATGGATATGTCAGTATTGCACATGGGTATGTCAGTATTGCACATGGGTATGACAGTGTTGCACATAGGTATGACAGTGTTGCACATGGGTATGACAGTATTGCACATGGGTATGACAGTATTGCACATTGGTATGACAGTATTGCACATGGGTATGACAGTGTTGCACATTGGTATGACAGTATTGTACATGGGTAAGACAGTATTGCACATGGGTATGACAGTATTGCACATGGGTATATCAGTATTGCACATGGGTATGACAATACTGCACATGGGTAAGACAGTATTGCACATGGGTATGACAGTATTAAACATGGATATGACAGTGTTGCACATGGGTATGTCAGTGTTGCACATGGGTATGTCAGTGTTGCACATGGGTATGTAAGTGTTGCACATGGGTATGACAGTATTTATATGGGTATGACAGTATTGCACATGGGTATGACAGTGTTGTACATGGGTATGTCAGTATTGCACAAGGTTATGACAGTATTGCACATGGGTATGACAGTGTTGCACATGGGTGTGTCAGTATTGCACATGGGTATGACAGTTTTGCACATGGATATGTCAGTATTGCACATGGGTATGTCAGTATTTCACATGGGTATGACAGTGTTGCACATTGGTATGACAGTGTTGCACATGGGTATGACAGTATTGCACATGGGTATAACAGTATTGCGCATGGGTGTGACAGTGTTGCACAAGGGTATGACAGTATTGCACATGGGTATGACAGTATTACGCATGGGTATGACAGTGTTGCACATGGGTATGACAGTATTGCACATGGGTACGTCAGTATTGCACATGGTAGACACTATTAAACATGGATGTGACAGTGTTGCACATGGGTATGTCAGTGTTGCACATGGGTATGACAGTATTGCACATGGTATGACAGTATTTTACATGGGTATGACAGTATTAAACATGGATATGACAGTGTTGCCCATGGGTATGTCAGGATTGCACATGGGTATGACAGTGTTGCACATGGGTATGTCAGTATTGCACATGGGTATGACAGTATTGCACATGGGTATGACAGTGTTGCACATGTATATGTCAGTATTGCATATGGGTATGACAGTGTTGCACATTGGTACGTCAGTGTTGCACATGGGTATGTCAGTGTTGCACATGGGTATGACAGTATTAGACATGGGTATGACAGTATTAAACATGGATATGACAGTGTTGCACATGGGTATGTCAGTGTTGCACATGGGTATGACAGTGTTGCACATGGGTATGACAGTGTTGCACATGGGTATGACAGTATTGCACATGGGTATGACAGTATTGCACATGGGTATGTCATTATTGCACATGGGTATGACAGTATTGCACATGGGTATGACAGTGTTGCACATGGGTATGACAGTATTGCACATGGGTATGACAGTGTTGCACATGGGTATGACAGTATTGCACATGGGTATGTCAGTATTGTACATGGGTATGACAGTATTAAACATGGATATGACAGTGTTGCACATGGGTATGACAGTATTGTACATGGGTATGACAGTATTGCACATGGGTATGACAGTATTGCACATGGGTATGACAGTATTGCATAAGGGTATGACAGTGTTGCACATGGGTATGTCAGTATTACACATGGGTATGATAGTATTGCACATGGGATTGACAGTGTTGCACATGGGTATGACAGTATTGTACATGGGTATGACAGTATTGCACATGGGTATGACAGTGTTGCACATGGGTATGACAGTATTGCACATGGCTATGTCAGTGTTGCACATGGGTATGACAGTGTTGCAAATGGGTATGACAGTGTTGCACATGGGTATGATAGTATTGAACATGGGTATGACAGTATTGCACATGGGTATGACAGTGTTGCAAATGGGTATGACAGTGTTGCAAATGGGTATGTCAGTATTGCACATGGGTATGACAGTATTGCACATGGGTATGATAGTGTTGCACATTGGTATGACAGTATTGCACATGGGTATGACAGTGTTGCACATGGGTATGACAGTATTGTAGATGGGTATGACAGTATTGCACATGGGTAAATCAGTATTGTACATGGGTATGACAGTATTAAACATGGATATGACAGTGTTGCACATTGGTATGTCAGTATTGCACATGGGTATGACAGTATTGCACATAGGTATGACAGTATTGCACATGGGTATGACAGTATTAAACATGGATATGACAGTGTTGCACATGGGTATGACAGTGTTGCACATGGGTATGACAGTATTGTACATGGGTATGACAGTATTGCACATGGGTATGACAGTATTGCACATGGGTATGACAGTGTTGCACATGGGTATGACAGTATTGTACATGGGTATGACAGTATTGTACATGGGTATGACAGTATTGCACATGGGTATGACAATGTTGCACATGGGTATGACAGTATTGTACATGGGTATGACAGTATTACACATGGGTATGACAGTATTGCACATGGGTGTGTCAGTATTGCACATGGGTATGACAGTATTAAACATGGATATGACAGTGTTGCACATGGGTACGTCACTGTTGCACATGGGTATGACAGTATTGCACATGGGTACGACAGTATTGCACATGGGTATGACGGTATTTAACATGGATATGACAGTGTTGCACATGGGTACGACAGTGTTGCACATGGGTATGTCAGTGTTGCATATGGGTTTGACAGTATTGCACATGGGTATTATAGTATTAAACATGAATATGACGGTGTTGCACATGGGTATGTCAGTGGGTGTGTCAGTGTTGCATATGGGTAAGACAGTGTTGCACATGGGTATGTCAGTGTTGCACATGGGTATGACAGTATTGCACATGGGTATGAAAGTATTGCACATGGGTATGACAGTATTAAACATGGATATGACAGTGTTTCACATGGGTATGTCAGTTATGCACATGGGTATGTCAGTGTTGCACATGTGTATGACAGTATTGCACATGGGTATGACAGTATTAAACATGGATATGACAGTGTTGCACATGGGTATGTCAGTGTTGCACATGGGGACAGTGTTGCACATGGGTATGACAGTGTTGCACATGGGTATGACAGTATTGCACATGGGTATGACAGTATTGCACATGGGTATGACAGTGTTGCACATGGGTATGTCAGTATTGCACATGGCTATGATAGTATTGCACATGGGTATGACAGTGTTGCACATGGGTATGACAGTATTGCACATGGGTATGACAGTGTTGCACATGGGTATGACAGTATTGTACATGGGTATGACAGTATTGCACATGGGTATGACAGTGTTGCACATGGGTATGACAGTATTGCACCTGGGTATGTCAGTGTTGCACATGGGTATGACAGTGTTGCAAATGGGTATGACAGTGTTGCACATGGGTATGATAGTATTGAACATGGGTATGACAGTATTGCACATGGGTATGACAGTATTGCACATGGGTATGACAGTATTGCACATGGGTATGTCAGTATTGTACATGGGTATGACAGTATTAAACATGGATATGACAGTGTTGCACATGGGTATGACAGTATTGTACATGGGTATGACAGTATTGCACATGGGTATGACTGTGTTGCACATGGGTATGACAGTGTTGCACATGGGTATGAGAGTGTTGCAAATGGGTATGACAGTGTTGCACATGGGTATGATAGTATTGAACATGGGTATGACAGTATTGCACATGGGTATGACAGTATTGCATAAGGGTATGACAGTATTACACATGGGTATGACAGTATTGTACATGGGTATGACAGTATTGCACATGGGTATGACAGTGTTGCACATGGGTATGACAGTATTGCACATGGGTATGTCAGTGTTGCACATGGGTATGACAGTGTTGCAAATGGGTATGACAGTGTTGCACATGGGTATGATAGTATTGAACATGGGTATGACAGTATTGTACATGGGTATGACAGTATTGCACATGGGTATGACAGTGTTGCACATGGGTATGACAGTATTGCACATGGCTATGTCAGTGTTGCACATGGGTATGACAGTGTTGCAAATGGGTATGACAGTGTTGCACATGGGTATGATAGTATTGAACATGGGTATGACAGTATTGCACATGGGTATGACAGTGTTGCAAATGGGTATGACAGTGTTGCAAATGGGTATGTCAGTATTGCACATGGGTATGACAGTATTGCACATGGGTATGATAGTGTTGCACATTGGTATGACAGTATTGCACATGGGTATGACAGTGTTGCACATGGGTATGACAGTGTTGCACATGGGTATGACAGTATTGTACATGGGTATGACAGTATTGCACATGGGTATGACAGTATTGCACATGGGTATGACAGTGTTGCACATGGGTATGACAGTATTGTACATGGGTATGACAGTATTGTACATGGGTATGACAGTATTGCACATGGGTATGACAATGTTGCACATGGGTATGACAGTATTGTACATGGGTATGACAGTATTACACATGGGTATGACAGTATTGCACATGGGTGTGTCAGTATTGCACATGGGTATGACAGTATTAAACATGGATATGACAGTGTTGCACATGGGTATGTCACTGTTGCACATGGGTATGACAGTATTGCACATGGGTACGACAGTATTGCACATGGGTATGACGGTATTTAACATGGATATGACAGTGTTGCACATGGGTACGACAGTGTTGCACATGGGTATGTCAGTGTTGCATATGGGTTTGACAGTATTGCACATGGGTATTATAGTATTAAACATGAATATGACGGTGTTGCACATGGGTATGTCAGTGGGTGTGTCAGTGTTGCATATGGGTATGACAGTGTTGCACATGGGTATGTCAGTGTTGCACATGGGTATGACAGTATTGCACATGGGTATGAAAGTATTGCACATGGGTATGACAGTATTAAACATGGATATGACAGTGTTTCACATGGGTATGTCAGTTATGCACATGGGTATGTCAGTGTTGCACATGTGTATGACAGTATTGCACATGGGTATGACAGTATTAAACATGGATATGACAGTGTTGCACATGGGTATGTCAGTGTTGCACATGGGGACAGTGTTGCACATGGGTATGACAGTGTTGCACATGGGTATGACAGTATTGCACATGGGTATGACAGTATTGCACATGGGTATGACAGTGTTGCACATGGGTATGTCAGTATTGCACATGGCTATGATAGTATTGCACATGGGTATGACAGTGTTGCACATGGGTATGACAGTATTGCACATGGGTATGACAGTGTTGCACATGGGTATGACAGTATTGTACATGGGTATGACAGTATTGCACATGGGTATGACAGTGTTGCACATGGGTATGACAGTATTGCACCTGGGTATGTCAGTGTTGCACATGGGTATGACAGTGTTGCAAATGGGTATGACAGTGTTGCACATGGGTATGATAGTATTGAACATGGGTATGACAGTATTGCACATGGGTATGACAGTATTGCACATGGGTATGACAGTATTGCACATGGGTATGTCAGTATTGTACATGGGTATGACAGTATTAAACATGGATATGACAGTGTTGCACATGGGTATGACAGTATTGTACATGGGTATGACAGTATTGCACATGGGTATGACTGTGTTGCACATGGGTATGACAGTGTTGCACATGGGTATGAGAGTGTTGCAAATGGGTATGACAGTGTTGCACATGGGTATGATAGTATTGAACATGGGTATGACAGTATTGCACATGGGTATGACAGTATTGCATAAGGGTATGACAGTATTACACATGGGTATGATAGTATTGCACATGGGTATGACAGTGTTGCACATGGGTATGACAGTATTGTACATGGGTATGACAGTATTGCACATGGGTATGACAGTGTTGCACATGGGTATGACAGTATTGCACATGGGTATGTCAGTGTTGCACATGGGTATGACAGTGTTGCAAATGGGTATGACAGTGTTGCACATGGGTATGATAGTATTGAACATGGGTATGACAGTATTGCACATGGGTATGACAGTGTTGCAAATGGGTATGACAGTGTTGCACATGGGTATGTCAGTGTTGCACATGTGTATGACAGTATTGCACATGGGTATGACAGTATTAAACATGGGTATGACAGTATTAAACATGGATATGACAGTGTTTCACATGGCTATGTCAGTTATGCACATGGGTATGTCAGTGTTGCACATGTGTATGACAGTATTGCACATGGGTATGACAGTATTAAACATGGATATGACAGTGTTGCACATGGGTATGTCAGTGTTGCACATGGGGACAGTGTTGCACATGGGTATGACAGTGTTGCACATGGGTATGACAGTATTGCACATGGGTATGAATGTATTGCACATGGGTATGACAGTATTAAACATGGATATGACAGTGTTTCACATGGGTATGTCAGTTATGCACATGGGTATGTCAGTGTTGCACATGTGTATGACAGTATTGCACATGGGTATGACAGTATTAAACATGGATATGACAGTGTTGCACATGGGTATGTCAGTGTTGCACATGGGGACAGTGTTGCACATGGGTATGACAGTGTTGCACATGGGTATGACAGTATTGCACATGGGTATGACAGTATTGCACATGGGTATGACAGTGTTGCACATGGGTATGTCAGTATTGCACATGGGTATGATAGTATTGCACATGGGTATGACAGTGTTGCACATGGGTATGACAGTATTGCACATGGGTATGACAGTGTTGCACATGGGTATGACAGTATTGTACATGGGTATGACAGTATTGCACATGGGTATGACAGTGTTGCACATGGGTATGACAGTATTGCACCTGGGTATGTCAGTGTTGCACATGGGTATGACAGTGTTGCAAATGGGTATGCCAGTGTTGCACATGGGTATGATAGTATTGAACATGGGTATGACAGTATTGCACATGGGTATGACAGTATTGCACATGGGTATGACAGTATTGCACATGGGTATGTCAGTATTGTACATGGGTATGACAGTATTAAACATGGATATGACAGTGTTGCACATGGGTATGACAGTATTGTACATGGGTATGACAGTATTGCACATGGGTATGACTGTGTTGCACATGGGTATGACAGTGTTGCACATGGGTATGAGAGTGTTGCAAATGGGTATGACAGTGTTGCACATGGGTATGATAGTATTGAACATGGGTATGACAGTATTGCACATGGGTATGACAGTATTGCATAAGGGTATGACAGTGTTGCACATGGGTATGTCAGTATTACACATGGGTATGATAGTATTGCACATGGGTATGATAGTGTTGCACATTGGTATGACAGTATTGCACATGGGTATGACAGTGTTGCACATGGGTATGACAGTATTGTAGATGGGTATGACAGTATTGCACATGGGTATGACAGTATTGCACATGGGTAAATCAGTATTGTACATGGGTATGACAGTATTAAACATGGATATGACAGTGTTGCACATTGGTATGTCAGTATTGCACATGGATATGACAATGTCGCACATGGGTATGACAGTGTTGCACATGGGTATGACAGTATTGTACATGGGTATGACAGTATTGCACATGGGTATGACAGTATTGCACATGGGTATGACAGTGTTGCACATGGGTATGACAGTATTGTACATGGGTATGACAGTATTGTACATGGGTATGACAGTATTGCACATGGGAATGACAATGTTGCACATGGGTATGACAGTATTGTACATGGGTATGACAGTATTACACATGGGTATGGCAGTATTGCACATGGGTGTGTCAGTATTGCACATGGGTATGACAGTATTAAACATGGATATGACAGTGTTGCACATGGGTATGTCACTGTTGCACATGGGTATGACAGTATTGCACATGGGTACGACAGTATTGCACATGGGTATGACGGTATTTAACATGGATATGACAGTGTTGCACATGGGTACGACAGTGTTGCACATGGGTATGTCAGTGTTGCATATGGGTTTGACAGTATTGCACATGGGTATTATAGTATTAAACATGAATATGACGGTGTTGCACATGGGTATGTCAGTGGGTGTGTCAGTGTTGCATACGGGTATGACAGTGTTGCACATGGGTATGTCAGTGTTGCACATGGGTATGACAGTATTGCACATGGGTATGAAAGTATTGCACATGGGTATGACAGTATTAAACATGGATATGACAGTGTTTCACATGGGTATGTCAGTTATGCACATGGGTATGTCAGTGTTGCACATGTGTATGACAGTATTGCACATGGGTATGACAGTATTAAACATGGATATGTCAGTGTTGCACATGGGTATGTCAGTGTTGCACATGGGTATGACAGTATTTATATGGGTATGACAGTATTACACATGGGTATGACAGTGTTGCACATGGGTATGTCAGTGTTGTACATGGGTATGACAATATTGCACATGGGTATGACAGTATTGCACATGGGTATGACAGTATTAAACATGAATATGACAGTGTTGCACATTGGTACGTCAGTGTTGCACATGGGTATGTCAGTGTTGCACATGGGTATGACAGTATTAGACATGGGTATGACAGTATTAAACATGGATATGACAGTGTTGCACATGGGTATGTCAGTGTTGCACATGGGTATGACAGTGTTGCACATGGGTATGACAGTGTTGCACATGGGTATGACAGTATTGCACATGGGTATGACAGTATAGCACATGGGTATGTCATTATTGCACATGGGTATGACAGTATTGCACATGGGTATGACAGTGTTGCACATGGGTATGACAGTATTGCACATGGGTATGACAGTGTTGCACATGGGTATGACAGTATTGCACATGGGTATGTCAGTATTGTACATGGGTATGACAGTATTAAACATGGATATGACAGTGTTGCACATGGGTATGACAGTATTGTACATGGGTATGACAGTATTGCACATGGGTATGACAGTATTGCACATGGGTATGACAGTATTGCATAAGGGTATGACAGTGTTGCACATGGGTATGTCAGTATTACACATGGGTATGATAGTATTGCACATGGGTATGACAGTGTTGCACATGGGTATGACAGTATTGTACATGGGTATAACAGTATTGCACATGGGTATGACAGTGTTGCACATGGGTATGACAGTATTGCACATGGGTATGTCAGTGTTGCACATGGGTATGACAGTGTTGCAAATGGGTATGACAGTGTTGCACATGGGTATGATAGTATTGAACATGGGTATGACAGTATTGCACATGGGTATGACAGTGTTGCAAATGGGTATGACAGTGTTGCACATGGGTATGTCAGTATTGCACATGGGTATGACAGTATTGCACATGGGTATGATAGTGTTGCACATTGGTATGACAGTATTGCACATGGGTATGACAGTGTTGCACATGGGTATGACAGTATTGTAGATGGGTATGACAGTATTGCACATGGGTAAATCAGTATTGTACATGGGTATGACAGTATTAAACATGGATATGACAGTGTTGCACATTGGTATGTCAGTATTGCACATGGGTTTGACAGTATTGCACATGGGTATGACAGTATTGCACATGGGTATGACAGTATTAAACATGGATATGACAGTGTTGCACATGGGTATGACAGTGTTGCACATGGGTATGACAGTATTGTACATGGGTATGACAGTATTGCACATGGGTATGACAGTATTGCACATGGGTATGTCAGTGTTGCACATGGGTATGACAGTATTGTACATGGGTATGACAGTATTGTACATGGGTATGACAGTATTGCACATGGGTATGACAATGTTGCACATGGGTATGACAGTATTGTACATGGGTATGACAGTATTACACATGGGTATGACAGTATTGCACATGGGTGTGTCAGTATTGCACATGGGTAT
This sequence comes from Eucyclogobius newberryi, assembly GCF_026437365.1. Classification (NCBI taxonomy): domain Eukaryota; kingdom Metazoa; phylum Chordata; class Actinopteri; order Gobiiformes; family Gobiidae; genus Eucyclogobius; species Eucyclogobius newberryi. The sequence continues at coordinate 103,254 of NW_027316034.1, forward strand.
GACAGTATTAAACATGGATATGACAGTGTTGCACATGGGTATGTCACTGTTGCACATGGGTATGACAGTATTGCACATGGGTATGACAGTATTGCACATGGGTATGTCATTATTGCACATGGGTATGACAGTATTGCACATGGGTATGACAGTGTTGCACATGGGTATGACAGTATTGCACATGGGTATGACAGTGTTGCACATGGGTATGACAGTATTGCACATGGGTATGTCAGTATTGTACATGGGTATGACAGTATTAAACATGGATATGACAGTGTTGCACATGGGTATGACAGTATTGTACATGGGTATGACAGTATTGCACATGGGTATGACAGTATTGCACATGGGTATGACAGTATTGCATAAGGGTATGACAGTGTTGCACATGGGTATGTCAGTATTACACATGGGTATGATAGTATTGCACATGGGTATGACAGTGTTGCACATGGGTATGACAGTATTGTACATGGGTATGACAGTATTGCACATGGGTATGACAGTGTTGCACATGGGTATGACAGTATTGCACATGGGTATGTCAGTGTTGCACATGGGTATGACAGTGTTGCAAATGGGTATGACAGTGTTGCACATGGGTATGATAGTATTGAACATGGGTATGACAGTATTGCACATGGGTATGACAGTGTTGCAAATGGGTATGACAGTGTTGCACATGGGTATGTCAGTATTGCACATGGGTATGACAGTATTGCACATGGGTATGATAGTGTTGCACATTGGTATGACAGTATTGCACATGGGTATGACAGTGTTGCACATGGGTATGACAGTATTGTAGATGGGTATGACAGTATTGCACATGGGTATGACAGTATTGCACATGGGTAAATCAGTATTGTACATGGGTATGACAGTATTAAACATGGATATGACAGTGTTGCACATTGGTATGTCAGTATTGCACATGGGTATGACAGTATTGCACATGGGTATGACAGTATTGCACATGGGTATGACAGTATTAAACATGGATATGACAGTGTTGCACATGGGTATGACAGTGTTGCACATGGGTATGACAGTATTGTACATGGGTATGACAGTATTGCACATGGGTATGACAGTATTGCACATCAAATCAAATCAAATCAAATCAATTTATTTTTGTAAGGCCCAAAATCACAACAACAGTTGCCTCTGAGGGCCACAGGGAGAAATGAATCAACAATGTCTGTGGTGGCGATGAAGTCAGACAATGTCTGTGGTGGCGAGGGACGATGTCCCAGGGTCCTCTGTCCTTAGACTCTCCTTCTCGGCCAGGAAAAACTACAAAAAAAAAACCTCTTTAGGAAAAAACCGTAGAAACCTGGAGGAGTTCCAGTGAAGGAGAGATCCGACTCTCACAGACGGACAGACGGACACAAGGAGACTGGAGCTGGACCCACTCTTCAGGCAGAAGAGGGACCGACTGAGGCGAACTGGACCCACTCTTCAGGCAGATGAGGGACCGTCTGAGTCGAGCTGGACCCACTCTTCAGGCAGAAGAGGGACCGTCTGAGTCGAGCTGGACCCACTCTTCAGGCAGAAGCACATGGGTATGACAGTGTTGCACATGGGTATGACAGTATTGTACATGGGTATGACAGTATTGTACATGGGTATGACAGTATTGCACATGGGTATGACAATGTTGCACATGGGTATGACAGTATTGTACATGGGTATGACAGTATTACACATGGGTATGACAGTATTGCACATGGGTGTGTCAGTATTGCACATGGGTATGACAGTATTAAACATGGATATGACAGTGTTGCACATGGGTATGTCACTGTTGCACATGGGTATGACAGTATTGCACATGGGTACAACAGTATTGCACATGGGTATGACAGTATTGCACATGGGTATGACAGTATTAAACATGGATATGACAGTGTTGCACATGGGTATGTCAGTGTTGCACATGGGGACAGTGTTGCACATGGGTATGACAGTGTTGCACATGGGTATGACAGTATTGCACATGGGTATGACAGTATTGCACATGGGTATGACAGTGTTGCACATGGGTATGTCAGTGTTGCACATGGGTATGTCAGTGTTGCATATGGGTTTGACAGTATTGCACATGGGTATTATAGTATTAAACATGAATATGACGGTGTTGCACATGGGTATGTCAGTGGGTGTGTCAGTGTTGCATATGGGTATGACAGTGTTGCACATGGGTATGTCAGTGTTGCACATGGGTATGACAGTATTGCACATGGGTATGAAAGTATTGCACATGGGTATGACAGTATTAAACATGGATATGACAGTGTTTCACATGGGTATGTCAGTTATGCACATGGGTATGTCAGTGTTGCACATGTGTATGACAGTATTGCACATGGGTATGACAGTATTAAACATGGATATGACAGTGTTGCACATGGGTATGTCAGTGTTGCACATGGGGACAGTGTTGCACATGGGTATGACAGTGTTGCACATGGGTATGACAGTATTGCACATGGGTATGACAGTATTGCACATGGGTATGACAGTGTTGCACATGGGTATGTCAGTATTGCACATGGCTATGATAGTATTGCACATGGGTATGACAGTGTTGCACATGGGTATGACAGTATTGCACATGGGTATGACAGTGTTGCACATGGGTATGACAGTATTGTACATGGGTATGACAGTATTGCACATGGGTATGACAGTGTTGCACATGGGTATGACAGTATTGCACATGGGTATGACAGTATTGCACATGGGTATGACAGTGTTGCACATGGGTATGTCAGTGTTGCACATGGGTATGTCAGTGTTGCATATGGGTTTGACAGTATTGCACATGGGTATTATAGTATTAAACATGAATATGACGGTGTTGCACATGGGTATGTCAGTGGGTGTGTCAGTGTTGCATATGGGTATGACAGTGTTGCACATGGGTATGTCAGTGTTGCACATGGGTATGACAGTATTGCACATGGGTATGAAAGTATTGCACATGGGTATGACAGTATTAAACATGGATATGACAGTGTTTCACATGGGTATGTCAGTTATGCACATGGGTATGTCAGTGTTGCACATGTGTATGACAGTATTGCACATGGGTATGACAGTATTAAACATGGATATGACAGTGTTGCACATGGGTATGTCAGTGTTGCACATGGGGACAGTGTTGCACATGGGTATGACAGTGTTGCACATGGGTATGACAGTATTGCACATGGGTATGACAGTATTGTACATGGGTATGACAGTGTTGCACATGGGTATGTCAGTATTGCACATGGCTATGATAGTATTGCACATGGGTATGACAGTGTTGCACATGGGTATGACAGTATTGCACATGGGTATGACAGTGTTGCACATGGGTATGACAGTATTGTACATGGGTATGACAGTATTGCACATGGGTATGACAGTGTTGCACATGGGTATGACAGTATTGCACCTGGGTATGTCAGTGTTGCACATGGGTATGACAGTGTTGCAAATGGGTATGACAGTGTTGCACATGGGTATGATAGTATTGAACATGGGTATGACAGTATTGCACATGGGTATGCCAGTATTGCACATGGGTATGACAGTATTGTACATGGGTATGTCAGTATTGTACATGGGTATGACAGTATTAAACATGGATATGACAGTGTTGCACATGGGTATGACAGTATTGTACATGGGTATGACAGTATTGCACATGGGTATGACTGTGTTGCACATGGGTATGACAGTGTTGCACATGGGTATGAGAGTGTTGCAAATGGGTATGACAGTGTTGCACATGGGTATGATAGTATTGAACATGGGTATGACAGTATTGCACATGGGTATGACAGTATTGCATAAGGGTATGACAGTATTACACATGGGTATGATAGTATTGCACATGGGTATGACAGTGTTGCACATGGGTATGACAGTATTGTACATGGATATGACAGTATTGCACATGGGTATGACAGTGTTGCACATGGGTATGACAGTATTGCACATGGGTATGTCAGTGTTGCACATGGGTATGACAGTGTTGCAAATGGGTATGACAGTGTTGCACATGGGTATGATAGTATTGAACATGGGTATGACAGTATTGCACATGGGTATGACAGTGTTGCAAATGGGTATGACAGTATTGCACATGGGTATGACAGTATTAAACATGGGTATGACAGTATTAAACATGGATATGACAGTGTTTCACATGGCTATGTCAGTTATGCACATGGGTATGTCAGTGTTGCACATGTGTATGACAGTATTGCACATGGGTATGACAGTATTAAACATGGATATGACAGTGTTGCACATGGGTATGTCAGTGTTGCACATGGGGACAGTGTTGCACATGGGTATGACAGTGTTGCACATGGGTATGACAGTATTGCACATGGGTATGAATGTATTGCACATGGGTATGACAGTATTAAACATGGATATGACAGTGTTTCACATGGGTATGTCAGTTATGCACATGGGTATGTCAGTGTTGCACATGTGTATGAGAGTATTGCACATGGGTATGACAGTATTAAACATGGATATGACAGTGTTGCACATGGGTATGTCAGTGTTGCACATGGGGACAGTGTTGCACATGGGTATGACAGTGTTGCACATGGGTATGACAGTATTGCACATGGGTATGACAGTATTGCACATGGGTATGACAGTGTTGCACATGGGTATGTCAGTATTGCACATGGGTATGATAGTATTGCACATGGGTATGACAGTGTTGCACATGGGTATGACAGTATTGCACATGGGTATGACAGTGTTGCACATGGGTATGACAGTATTGTACATGGGTATGACAGTATTGCACATGGGTATGACAGTGTTGCACATGGGTATGACAGTATTGCACCTGGGTATGTCAGTGTTGCACATGGGTATGACAGTGTTGCAAATGGGTATGACAGTATTGAACATGGGTATGACAGTATTGCACATGGGTATGACAGTATTGCACATGGGTATGACAGTATTGCACATGGGTATGTCAGTATTGTACATGGGTATGACAGTATTAAACATGGATATGACAGTGTTGCACATGGGTATGACAGTATTGTACATGGTTATGACAGTATTGCACATGGGTATGACTGTGTTGCACATGGGTATGACAGTGTTGCACATGGGTATGAGAGTGTTGCAAATGGGTATGACAGTGTTGCACATGGGTATGATAGTATTGAACATGGGTATGACAGTATTGCACATGGGTATGACAGTATTGCATAAGGGTATGACAGTGTTGCACATGGGTATGTCAGTATTACACATGGGTATGATAGTATTGCACATGGGTATGATAGTGTTGCACATTGGTATGACAGTATTGCACATGGGTATGACAGTGTTGCACATGGGTATGACAGTATTGTAGATGGGTATGACAGTATTGCACATGGGTATGACAGTATTGCACATGGGTAAATCAGTATTGTACATGGGTATGACAGTATTAAACATGGCTATGACAGTGTTGCACATTGGTATGTCAGTATTGCACATGGATATGACAGTATTGCACATGGGTATGACAGTATTGCACATGGGTATGACAGTATTAAACATGGATATGACAATGTTGCACATGGGTATGACAGTGTTGCACATGGGTATGACAGTATTGTACATGGGTATGACAGTATTGCACATGGGTATGACAGTATTGCACATGGGTATGACAGTGTTGCACATGGGTATGACAGTATTGTACATGGGTATGACAGTATTGTACATGGGTATGACAGTATTGCACATGGGAATGACAATGTTGCACATGGGTATGACAGTATTGTACATGGGTATGACAGTATTACACATGGGTATGACAGTATTGCACATGGGTGTGTCAGTATTGCACATGGGTATGACAGTATTAAACATGGATATGACAGTGTTGCACATGGGTATGTCACTGTTGCACATGGGTATGACAGTATTGCACATGGGTACGACAGTATTGGACATGGGTATGACGGTATCTAACATGGATATGACAGTGTTGCACATGGGTACGACAGTGTTGCACATGGGTATGTCAGTGTTGCATATGGGTTTGACAGTATTGCACATGGGTATTATAGTATTAAACATGAATATGACGGTGTTGCACATGGGTATGTCAGTGGGTGTGTCAGTGTTGCATACGGGTATGACAGTGTTGCACATGGGTATGTCAGTGTTGCACATGGGTATGACAGTATTGCACATGGGTATGAAAGTATTGCACATGGGTATGACAGTATTAAACATGGATATGACAGTGTTTCACATGGGTATGTCAGTTATGCACATGGGTATGTCATTGTTGCACATGTGTATGACAGTATTGCACATGGGTATGACAGTATTAAACATGGATATGACAGTGTTGCACATGGGTATGTCAGTGTTGCACATGGGGACAGTGTTGCACATGGGTATGACAGTGTTGCACATGGGTATGACAGTATTGCACATGGGTATGACAGTATTGCACATGGGTATGACAGTGTTGCACATGGGTATGTCAGTATTGCACATGGGTATGATAGTATTGCACATGGGTATGACAGTGTTGCACATGGGTATGATAGTATTGCATATGGGTATGACAGTGTTGCACATGGGTATGACAGTATTGTACATGGGTATGACAGTATTGCACATGGGTATGACAGTGTTGCACATGGGTATGACAGTATTGCACCTGGGTATGTCAGTGTTGCACATGGGTATGACAGTGTTGCAAATGGGTATGACAGTGTTGCACATGGGTATGATAGTATTGAACATGGGTATGACAGTATTGCACATGGGTATGACAGTATTGCACATGGGTATGACAGTATTGAACATGGGTATGACAGTGTTGCACATGGGTATGTCAGTATTGCACATGGGTATGACAGTATTGCACAGGGGTATGATAGTGTTGCATATGGGTATGACAGTATTGTACATGGGTATGCCAGTATTGCATATGGGTATGACAGTGTTGCACATGGGTATGACAGTATTGCACATGGGTATGACAATATTGCACATGGGTATGACAGTATTGCACATGGGTATGACAGTATTAAACATGGACATGACAGTATTGCACATGGGTATGTCAATGTTGCACATGGGTATATCAGTGTTTCACATGGGTATGACAGTATTGCACATGGGTATGACAGTATTAAACATGGATATGACAGTGTTGCACATGGGTATGTCAGTGTTGCACATAGGTATGCCAGTGTTGCACATGGGTATGACAGTGTTGCACATGGATATGACAGTTTTGCACATGGGTATGACAGTATTGCACATGGGTATGTCATTATTGCACATGGGTATGCCAGTATTGCACATGGGTATGACAGTGTTGCACATGGGTATGACAGTATTGCACATGGGTATGACAGTATTGCACATGGGATTGACAGTGTTGCACATGGGTATGACAGTATTGTACATGGGTATGACAGTATTGCACATGGGTATGACAGTATTGCACATGGGTATGTCAGTATTGCGCTTGGGTATGACAGTATTAAACATGGATATGATAGTGTTGCACATTGGTATGTCAGTGTTGCACATGGGTATGACAGTGTTGCACATGGGTATGTCAGTGTTGCACATAGGTATGCCAGTGTTGCACATGGGTATGACAGTGTTGCACATGGATATGACAGTTTTGCACATGGGTATGACAGTATTGCACATGGGTATGTCATTATTGCACATGGGTATGCCAGTATTGCACATGGGTATGACAGTGTTGCACATGGGTATGACAGTATTGCACATGGGTATGACAGTATTGCACATGGGATTGACAGTGTTGCACATGGGTATGACAGTATTGTACATGGGTATGACAGTATTGCACATGGGTATGACAGTATTGCACATGGGTATGTCAGTATTGCGCTTGGGTATGACAGTATTAAACATGGATATGATAGTGTTGCACATTGGTATGTCAGTGTTGCACATGGGTATGACAGTATTGCACATGGGTATGACAGTATTGCACATGGGTATGACAGTATTAAACATGGATATGACAGTGCTGCACATGGGTATGACAGTGTTGCACATGGGTGTGGCAGTATTGTACATGGGTATGACAGTATTGCACATCGGTATGACAGTGTTGCACATGGGTATGACAGTATTGTACATGGGTATGATAGTTTTGCACATGGGTATGACAGTATTGCACATGGGTATGACAGTATTAAACATGGATAAGACAGTGTTGCACATGGGTATGTCAGTGTTGCACATGGGTATGACAGTATTGCATATGGGTATGACAGTATTGCACATGGGTATGACAGTATTGCACATGGGTATGTCAGTGTTGCACATGGGTATTATAGTATTAAACATGAATATGACAGTGTTGCACATGGGTATGTCAGTGTTGCACATGGGTATGACAGTGTTGCACTTGGCCTTGTAACATGGGTGTGTCAGTTTTGCATATGGGTATGACAGTGTTGCACATGGAAATGACAGTTTTGCACATGGGTATGACAGTATTGCACATGGGTATGACAGTATTAAACATGGATATGACAGTGTTTCACATGGGTATGTCAGTTATGCACATGGGTATGTCAATTTTGCACATGTGTATGACATTTTTGCACATGGGTATGCCAGTATTAAACATGGATATGACAGTGTTGCACATGGGGACAGTGTTGCACATGAGTATGACAGTGTTGCACATGGGTATGACAGTATTGCACATGGGTATGACAGTATTTTACATGGGTATGACAGTATTGCACATGGGTATGATAGTATTAAACATGGATACAACAGTGTTGCACATGGGTATGTCAGTGTTGCACATGGGTATGACAGTGTTGCACATGGGTATGTCAGTGTTGCACATGGGTATGACAGTATTGCACATGAGTATGTCAGTGTTGCACATGGGTATGACAGTATTGCACATGGGTATGACAGTATTAAACATGGATATGACAGTGTTGCACATGGGTATGTCAGTGTTGCACATGGGTATGACAGTATTGCACATGGGTATGACAGTATTGCACATGGGTATGACAGTATTGCACATGGGTATGACAGTATTAAACATGGATATGACAGTGCTGCACATGGGTATGACAGTGTTGCACATGGGTGTGGCAGTATTGTACATGGGTATGACAGTATTGCACATCGGTATGACAGTGTTGCACATGGGTATGACAGTATTGTACATGGGTATGATAGTTTTGCACATGGGTATGACAGTATTGCACATGGGTATGACAGTATTAAACATGGATAAGACAGTGTTGCACATGGGTATGTCAGTGTTGCACATGGGTATGACAGTATTGCATATGGGTATGACAGTATTGCACATGGGTATGACAGTATTGCACATGGGTATGTCAGTGTTGCACATGGGTATTATAGTATTAAACATGAATATGACAGTGTTGCACATGGGTATGTCAGTGTTGCACATGGGTATGACAGTGTTGCACTTGGCCTTGTAACATGGGTGTGTCAGTTTTGCATATGGGTATGACAGTGTTGCACATGGATATGACAGTTTTGCACATGGGTATGACAGTATTGCACATGGGTATGACAGTATTAAACATGGATATGACAGTGTTTCACATGGGTATGTCAGTTATGCACATGGGTATGTCAATTTTGCACATGTGTATGACATTTTTGCACATGGGTATGACAGTATTAAACATGGATATGACAGTGTTGCACATGGGGACAGTGTTGCACATGAGTATGACAGTGTTGCACATGGGTATGACAGTATTGCACATGGGTATGACAGTATTTTACATGGGTATGACAGTATTGCACATGGGTATGATAGTATTAAACATGGATACAACAGTGTTGCACATGGGTATGTCAGTGTTGCACATGGGTATGACAGTGTTGCACATGGGTATGTCAGTGTTGCACATGGGTATGACAGTATTGCACATGGGTATGTCAGTGTTGCACATGGGTATGACAGTATTGCACATGGGTATGACAGTATTAAACATGGATATGACAGTGTTGCACATGGGTATGTCAGTGTTGCACATGGGTATGACAGTATTGCACATGGGTATGATAGTATTAAACATGGATATGACAGTGTTGCACATGGGTATGTCAGTGTTGCACATGGTATGACAGTGTTGCACATGGGTATGTCAGTGTTGCACATGGGTATGATAGTGTTGCACATGGGTATGATAGTATTGCACATGGGTATGACAGTATTAAACATGGATAGACAGTGTTGCACATGGGTATGTCAGTGTTGCACATGGGTATGTAAGTGTTGCACATGGGTATGACAGTATTGCACATGGGTATGAAAGTATTGCACATGGGTATGACAGTATTAAACATGGATATGACAGTGTTTCACATGGGTATGTCAGTTATGCACATGGGTATGTCAGTGTTGCACATGTGTATGACAGTATTGCACATGGGTATGACAGTATTAAACATGGATATGACAGTGTTGCACATGGGTATGTCAGTGTTGCACATGGGGACAGTGTTGCACATGGGTATGACAGTGTTGCACATGGGTATGACAGTATTGCACATGGGTATGACAGTATTGCACATGGGTATGACAGTGTTGCACATGGGTATGTCAGTATTGCACATGGGTATGATAGTATTGCACATGGGTATGACAGTGTTGCACATGGGTATGACAGTATTGCACATGGGTATGACAGTGTTGCACATGGGTATGACAGTATTGTACATGGGTATGACAGTATTGCACATGGGTATGACAGTGTTGCACATGGGTATGACAGTATTGCACCTGGGTATGTAAGTGTTGCACATGGGTATGACAGTGTTGCAAATGGGTATGACAGTGTTGCACATGGGTATGATAGTATTGAACATGGGTATGACAGTATTGCACATGGGTATGACAGTATTGCACATGGGTATGACAGTATTGAACATGGGTATGACAGTGTTGCACATGGGTATGTCAGTATTGCACATGGGTATGACAGTATTGCACAGGGGTATGATAGTGTTGCATATGGGTATGACAGTATTGTACATGGGTATGCCAGTATTGCATATGGGTATGACAGTGTTGCACATGGGTATGACAGTATTGCACATGGGTATGACAATATTGCACATGGGTATGACAGTATTGCACATGGGTATGACAGTATTAAACATGGACATGACAGTATTGCACATGGGTATGTCAATGTTGCACATGGGTATGTCAGTGTTTCACATGGGTATGACAGTATTGCACATGGGTATGACAGTATTAAACATGGATATGACAGTGTTGCACATGGGTATGTCAGTGTTGCACATAGGTATGACAGTGTTGCACATGGGTATGACAGTGTTGCACATGGATATGACAGTTTTGCACATGGGTATGACAGTATTGCACATGGGTATGTCATTATTGCACATGGGTATGCCAGTATTGCACATGGGTATGACAGTGTTGCACATGGGTATGACAGTATTGCACATGGGTATGACAGTATTGCACATGGGATTGACAGTGTTGCACATGGGTATGACAGTATTGTACATGGGTATGACGGTATTGCACATGGGTATGACAGTATTGCACATGGGTATGTCAGTATTGCGCATGGGTATGACAGTATTAAACATGGATATGATAGTGTTGCACATTGGTATGTCAGTGTTGCACATGGGTATGACAGTATTGCACATGGGTATGACAGTATTGCACATGGGTATGACAGTATTAAACATGGATATGACAGTGCTGCACATGGGTATGACAGTGTTGCACATGGGTGTGGCAGTATTGTACATGGGTATGACAGTATTGCACATCGGTATGACAGTGTTGCACATGGGTATGACAGTATTGTACATGGGTATGATAGTTTTGCACATGGGTATGACAGTATTGCACATGGGTATGACAGTATTAAACATGGATAAGACAGTGTTGCACATGGGTATGTCAGTGTTGCACATGGGTATGACAGTATTGCATATGGGTATGACAGTATTGCACATGGGTATGACAGTATTGCACATGGGTATGTCAGTGTTGCACATGGGTATTATAGTATTAAACATGAATATGACAGTGTTGCACATGGGTATGTCAGTGTTGCACATGGGTATGACAGTGTTGCACTTGGCCTTGTAACATGGGTGTGTCAGTTTTGCATATGGGTATGACAGTGTTGCACATGGGTATGTCAGTGTTGCACATGGATATGACAGTTTTGCACATGGGTATGACAGTATTGCACATGGGTATGACAGTATTAAACATGGATATGACAGTGTTTCACATGGGTATGTCAGTTATGCACATGGGTATGTCAATTTTGCACATGTGTATGACATTTTTGCACATGGGTATGACAGTATTAAACATGGATATGACAGTGTTGCACATGGGGACAGTGTTGCACATGAGTATGACAGTGTTGCACATGGGTATGACAGTATTGCACATGGGTATGACAGTATTTTACATGGGTATGACAGTATTGCACATGGGTATGATAGTATTAAACATGGATACAACAGTGTTGCACATGGGTATGTCAGTGCTGCACATGGGTATGACAGTGTTGCACATGGGTATGTCAGTGTTGCACATGGGTATGACAGTATTGCACATGGGTATGTCAGTGTTGCTCATGGGTATGACAGTATTGCACATGGGTATGACAGTATTAAACATGGATATGACAGTGTTGCACATGGGTATGTCAGTGTTGCACATGGGTATGACAGTATTGCACATGGGTATGATAGTATTAAACATGGATATGACAGTGTTGCACATGGGTATGTCAGTGTTGCACATGGTATGACAGTGTTGCACATGGGTATGTCAGTGTTGCACATGGATATGATAGTGTTGCACATGGGTATGATAGTATTGCACATGGGTATGACAGTATTAAACATGGATAGACAGTGTTGCACATGGGCATGTCAGTGTTGCACATGGGTATGTCAGTGTTGCACACTGGTATGACAGTGTTGCACATGGGTGTGATAGTATTGCACATGGGTATGATAGTATTAAACATGGATATGACAGTGTTGCACATCGGTATGTCAGTGTTGCACATGGGTATGACAGTGTTGCACATGGGTATGTCAGTGTTGCACATGGGTATGATAGTATTGCACATGGGTATGATAGTATTGCACATGGGTATGACAGTATTAAACATGGATATGACAGTGTTGCACATGGGTATGTCAGTGTTGCACATGGGTATGTCAGTGTTGCACATGGGTATGATAGTATTGCACATGGGTATGATAGTATTAAACATGGATATGACAGTGTTGCACATGGGTATGTCAGTGTTGCACATGGGTATGACAGTGTTGCACATGGGTGTGTCAGTGTTGCACATGGGTATGACAGTATTGCACATGGGTATGACAGTATTGCATGGCCGGGGGGCTCGGAGCCAGCGCACATCACAATGACACGACAAAGTCGAAACAAGTTGAATTAAAGCGGTTCCAGCGCGTTTCCCGATCTTACAAGTAAAGTAGAAAAAATATTGATAAAAATACAATAGATAACGCACAAAAAGTGTGAAAAAAGAGAGGAGCGTTGCAGCAGGCTGCCAGCGGGGCCAGCGCCTTTATGACGTTTAGTCCTGGTTTAGACCTGGTTTAGACCTTGTTCCTAATAAACTAGATTATTGAATGTTGTAGCTTCATGTGAAGGTTTTGGACGAGGGTCAAAGATTATTCAACCACAAAAAATATTGGAAGAATTAAGTTTTGTCTTTCAGATCCAGAAAAAAAGAGAAAACTGAAGTTCAGGTTCAAGATTGGAAACAACACACCAACCACCTCTGCTCCAGACCCTGCTCCAGACCCTGGTCTCAGCCTCAGGTCCGTGGGCCAGGTCTTGGTCCTCAGGGAGCAGAAGATGATGGAGTCTGGACTTTCAGAGCCGGAGCAGGACGAGCTTCACACACAGCTTGAGAAACTCTGGGTCCAAATAAGGATTCAAATCCACAAGATCTTCAGTCAGGACTCCAACCCAGGTACTGGTTTAGTCCTGGTTCAGGATGTTCAAAGACACTTTTTATAATTTAAATAATGATTAGTTTGTCTTTGTTTAAGGGTTAGGGTTAACTGGACTTAACACCCCTAACCCTAACCAACAGAAACATCTCCACCGCTCTGACATGACACTGCTTTCACAATTCTCTCATTCTCACTGTCGATAAAGTTGGACTTCATTCTTCCTTTCACATTTTCCGAAGTCACTAGTGCAGTATTTATAACTCAGAGCTTTGCTTAGAAAAGGAGAAAACAGCATAAAGTCAATAATTTATCACAGAAACCAAAGCAAACCAAAACCTGTTGATTTGACTCATTATTTCTGATAAGCCACGATATATGGAGCCTTGACGGAAGAATGTGAAGGGTTAGGGGTTAGGGTTAGGGCTAGGGTTAGGGGTTAGGGTTGGGGTTAGGGTTAGGATTAGGTGTTAGGGTTAGGGGTTAGGGGTTAGGGTTACTGTTAGGTGTTAGGGTCAGGGTCAGGGTCAGGGTTAGGGTTAGGGTTAGGGTTAGGGTTAGGGGTTAGGGTTAGGGTCAGGGTTAGGGTTAGGGTTAGGGTTAGGGTTAGGGGTTAGGGTTACGGTTTGGGGTTAGGGTTAGGGTCAGGGTTCTGGGTTAGGGTCAGGGTTAGGGGTTAGGGGTTAGGGGTTAGGGGTTAGGGGTTAGGGTTAGGGTCAGGGTTAGGGTAACCCCCACCCTGGGCTTCTCTGACAAACCTGTTATTTTCCAGAATTTGCATTTACCATTTGGGACAGTAAAAGAAATGTCGATGTCCCTCATTCGTCTGAAATGACACCAGCAGATTTTTTTAATCACGCAACCTAAATTCAACCCTTACGTCAGTCTTATAGCACACGAGGACATCTCTCTCAGATGAACATTTTTTTATTTTAGGGTCTTCTCGGTGACAAAGCACATCCCTGTCTCATCACGTTTAGTAAAGACTGAAGCCTTTGGTTCGTAGTTTAGGGTTCTAATCCATCTACAAATCTATTTCCCTTAACCAAATTTGTACTGAACAGTGATTGAAAATTCCGGGTATAGACCGGTTATGATGTTAAAGTAGACGCATGCTGACATTTATCTTTAAAAATACAGTAAACACAAGACTGGTAACGCTACGGGAACCAAACAAACAAAGCTGATGGTCCACGGCTCCTGTGGAAAACAGCCCGCCTCACAAGCTAACAAGGCTAACAAGGCTAACAGGGCTAACATGGCTAACAGACTGGACGCAGCTGCCTGGAGTAAACAAAGCTCTGTCCTCTAAGTGGGGTCTCGCCTTTGTTGGAAGGAGAAGGGGAGATGACACCAACTGGCCCTTATGAAGCATGAAATGTAAAATGCAGCGTGATCTGGTGGCACTGAGAGCATAAATGAGAGCAGTGCTTGGTGCAGCCCGATTTGACCGAATGGAATTGGGCTAAAACCAGCTGGAGTGGATGAAGCAGAGCAACATATTTCCAACAATATGAGTCGTTTGGCGCTGGGTTCGTGGCACTGCGGAAGGAGGTCAAGAATTCCTCTGCTGATGGAACTGCTCCTCTGATGGAGCAGTTCTACATGGCCATTATTGAGTCCATCCTCAACTTCTCCATCACCTCCTCCATCACCTCCTCCATCACTTCCTCCATCGCCTCCTCCATCACCTCCTCCATCACCGTGTGATAAGCTGGAGCCACAGCCAGGGACAAACAGAGACTACAGCGCCCTCTGCTGAGAAGGTGATCGGCTGCAGACTTCCATCTCTGCAGGACCTGTACGTCTCCAGGACTCTGGGACGAGAGGCCACTCCCCTCAGGCAGGAGGCCACTCCCCTCAGGCAAGAGGCCACGCCCCTCAGGCAGGAGGCCACTCCCCTCAGGAGGCTACGGTCCATCCGGACCAGAACCTCCCTCCACAAGAACAGTTTCTTTCCCTCTGCCTCATAAACACTTCTTAAACACTGTCACTTTAAATCACTCACATCTGTAAATCTAACTGGAAATTGTCTGTACATATAAGCCTATTTTCATTTTTATTCTATAGCAGATCTTAATTGTTTTTCTTTTTGACTTATAGGTTGTTTTATCATTGTTCATTGTTTTATGTTGCACCAAGACAAATTCCTCTGTTTGTGAATTCTGTTCATTGACAATGGATTTGATTCTGATTCTGAAAATGAAAAGTAAGATCCTGGATTTGGAATCCAGATCACATAGGCACAATCTCAGACTTGTGGGGGTGCCAAAAGGAGAAGAAGGTCTAAATACTGAAAACTTTCTTGAGAAGTTAATCCCCAAGTAAATTTTGGACACAGGAGTTGCTTCCCCCTAAAGGCCAAAAAAGACAAGCACCTGATGAACCATGAGGCCTGATTATGAGGTTTCGTAACCACCATGTGAAGGATGTACAAATATGTGCTTAAAGCGCTAATAATGGAAAGGTTTTTACTCTGCTGAATTTGCATACTCCACCAGGGGGCGATATCACCTTCTATACAGATATTATAGACCTGATCGTAAACCACTCTGAGGGAACCCTGATCTGTGGTGGCGATGTTCATAGGAACTTGGCAATGTCCCAGCATCCCGTGTCCTTAGACAAATGTCCCAGCGTCCCGTGTCCTTAGACCCTCCTTCTGCAGGAAAAACTACAAAACCTCCTTGGGAAAAAGTATAACCCTGGAGGAGTTCCACAGTGAAGGAGAGATCTGACTCTCACAGACGGACGCGAGAGAGACTGTGGAGCTGGAGCCACTCAGGAGGAGTTCTTCAGGCAGATGAAGAACCATTCATATGGAGTAGATGTTTCTCCAGAAGAGGATCATCTGGGTCATAGGTCATCCATGTGTCTGTTTCACTCCCGACAGGAAGTGAGAGAAGAAGAAAAAAAGACAATGAACAGACACAAGTGAAATTAAATATGAAATATAGATTGAATAAGTAGTGTTTATCAGAGAATAGTGCTCAAGCTGCCATACTTCCCCCAGGGTTGCTCCTAGGGCAGCGGAGCTGAAACTGTAGCTTTATATTTCTGTTCCTAACTGGCCTGACCATAAGTCATTTCAAAGAGGAACGTTTTAAGCCTGGTCTTAAATGAAGAGACTGTGTCGCCTCTTTAACATGGACAGGACTCAACCTCCTACTGTGCTTTTATAGACTCTTGGGACCACCATAAGGCTCTACCTCCTATTGTGCTTTTAGAGACTCTTGGGACCACCAGAAGGCTCTATCTTCTACTGTGCTTTTAGAGACTCTTGGGACCACCAGAAGGCTCTACCTCCTACTGTGCCTTTAGAGACTCTTGGCACCACCAGAAGGCTCTACCTCCTACTGTGCTTTTAGAGACTCTTGGCACCACCAGAAGGCCAGCATTTAGAGAGTGAAGAGCTCTGATTGGATGAGATGGTTCTATAGCATCTTTGAGGTGGGAGGGGCCATGTCATTTATGGCTTTGTAAATCAGGAGGAGTTTAAATGTGATTCTAAACCGGACAGGAGCCAGTGAAGAGACTCCAGCACTGGCGTAATGTGCTCTCTTCTTTTAGTTCCTGTTAGTAATCTTGCTGCTGCATTTTGAACCGGTTAAAGCTTTTTATGGAGCTTTTAGGACCTGCTGTGAGCAGGAGTTACAGGAGAATCTAGACGTTACAAATGCAGGAGACGTTTTTCAGCTTCACTTTTAGACCAAATTCTTCTGATTTTATCTATATTTTGCAGATGGAAAGAGTCTGTTTTACAGGCTTGATTTATATGAGCTTTAAGTGAGAGCTCCTGGTCAAATAAGACTCCAAGATTTCTTACAGTAGAACTGGAGGCTACACTGACATTGTCCAGTGAGACTATCTGCTCGGATAGAGCGTCTCGTACATGTTTAGGACAAGCACAATGACCTCCAGCACAATGACCTCCAGCACAATGACCTCCAGCACAATGACCTCCAGCACAATGACCTCCAGCACATTGACCTCCAGCACAATGACCTCCTGCACAATGACCTCCAGCACAATGACCTCCAGCACAATGACCTCCAGCACAATGACCTCCAGCACAATGACCTCGCTTTGTTCAGGGTTAAGAAGCAGATCATTAAGTGTCCTCCAGGTTTTTATGAGAGTGGATCAACATTTTCTAATTTATTAGCCTGGAAACTTAGAAAACAACAAGCTGAAAGAACATTTTTAAAAATATGGCGCAGGCAAAATGATGTCATCTTAACTAAACAAGTCCTTCAATAAAAATCGTTTCTCTAACATTTCAGGAGATAAAGAGGAGGATATAAGTCACTTTCTGGACACCCTCAGTTTGCCCGTTGTGTCAGAAGAACAAAATACAAAATTAGGAGCTGAAATGTTGGAAATACAAGGTGCAATCAAAAGATTAAAGAACAATAAATCTCCAGGAGCGATGGCTTCACCTCAGAGTGGTATAAAGCTCTAAAGACACACCTCAGAGTGTATAAAGCTCTAAAGACACACCTCTGAGTGTATAAAGCTCTAAACACACACCTCTGAGTGTATAAAGCTCTAAAGACACACCTCAGAGTGTATAAAGCTCTAAAGACACACCTCACAGTGTATAAAGCTCTAAAGACACACCTCAGAGTGTATAAAGCTCTAAAGACACACCTCAGAGCGGTATAAAGCTCTAAAGACACACCTCAGAGCGGTATAAAGCTCTAAAGATACACCTCAGAGTGTATAAAGCTCTAAAGACACACCTCAGAGTGTATAAAGCTCTAAAGACACACCTCAGAGTGTATAAAGCTCAAAAGACACACCTCAGAGTGTATAAAGCTCTAAAGACACACCTCTGAGTGTATAAAGCTCTAAAGACACACCACAGAGTGTATAAAGCTCTAAAGACACACCTCAGAGTGTATAAAGCTCTAAAGACACACCTCAGAGCGGTATAAAGCTCTAAAGACACACCTCAGAGTGTATAAAGCTCTAAAGACACACCTCAGAGTGTATAAAGCTCTAAAGACACACCTCAGAGTGTATAAAGCTCTAAAGACACACCTCAGAGCGGTATAAAGCTCTAAAGACACACCTCAGAGTGTATAAAGCTCTAAAGACACACCTCAGAGTGTATAAAGCTCTAAAGACACACCTCTGTGTGTATAAAGCTCTAAAGACACACCTCAGAGTGTATAAAGCTCTAAAGACACACCTCAGAGCGGTATAAAGCTCTAAAGACACACCTCAGAGTGTATAAAGCTCTAAAGACACACCTCAGAGCGGTATAAAGCTCTAAAGACACACCTCAGAGTGTATAACGCTCTTAAGACACACCTCAGAGTGGTATAAAGCTCTAAAGACACACCTCAGAGTGTATAAAGCTCTAAAGACACACCTCAGAGCGGTATAAAGCTCTAAAGACACACCTCAGAGTGTATAAAGCTCTAAAGACACACCTCAGAGTGTATAAAGCTCTTAAGACACACCTCAGATTGTATAAAGCTCTAAAGACACACCTCAGAGTGTATAAAGCTCTAAAGACACACCTCAGAGTGGTATAAAGCTCTAAAGACACATATCAGATTGTATAAAGCTCTAAAGACACAACTCAGAGTGTATAAAGCTCTAAAGACACACCTCAGAGCGGTATAAAGCTCTAAAGACACACCTCAGAGTCTATAAAGCTCTAAAGACACAACTCAGAGTGTATAAAGCTCTAAAGACACACCTCAGAGTGGTATAAAGCTCTAAAGACACACCTCAGAGTGTATAAAACTCTAAAGACACACTTACCCCTTTCACTTTTATCCGCTTTTAACTGGCACTTAATAAAGCTCCTCCCCTCCTTGTGTGAAAGAGGCCATCATGTCCCTGAGACCAAAAGAACTGAATGTGGACTAAGGTTTATACACCTCAATTGTGTCCAAAAGAATGGAATATCTTTTGGGGGACTTTCCACTTTAGAAAGACCGACCCATTTAAAAGGCAAACGGAATCACTGAGATATTTGGGTGGAGAAAAATTATATCTCTTTACTAGTATCCAGAAAGATCTTGAAAAAGTGACTCTGATCCAGACTTAAGTCTAAGTCAAAGGATTGAAACTATAAAAATGAATGTTTTGCCCAGATTTCTCTCTCTGTTCCAGACTCTCCAGATTTCCATCTCCAATCGGCTGTTTGATGAGTGAAATAAAACAATCTCTATATTTATGTGGAAAGATGAAACACCCTGTATCCAATTCAAAACTTATATCAAAAGTTTTGAATCAAAAGAAAAAGGAGGCGGAGTTTACCTTGTGTGTAAAATGACTTTATTTCAGGTGAAATGAGAGCGTTGCTGGTGTGATCCAGAATGTTGCGCTCAATGGTCTCATATTGAGAGTAATGTGGTGCCTGAGGTTCCTGTACAGGTCTTATACTGAGAGTCATGTGGTGCCTGAGGTTCCTGTACAGGTCTTATACTGAGAGTCATGTGGTGCCTGAGGTTCCTGTACAGGTCTTATACTGAGAGTCATGTGGTACCAGGGGTTCCTGTACAGGTCTTATACTGAGAGTCATGTGGTGCCTGAGGTTCCTGTACAGGTCTTATACTGAGAGTCATGTGGTGCCAGGGGTTCCTGTACAGGTCTTATACTGAGAGTCATGTGGTGCCTGAGGTTCCTGTACAGGTCTTATACTGAGAGTCATGTGGTGCCGGGGGTTCCTGTACAGGTCTTATACTGAGAGTAATGTGGTGCCGGGGGTTCCTGTACAGGTCTTATACTGAGAGTCATGTGGTGCCGGGGGTTCCTGTACAGGTCTTATACTGAGAGTAATGTGGTGCCGGGGGTTCCTGTACAGGTCTTATACTGAGAGTCATGTGGTGCCGGGGGGTCCTGTACAGGTCTTACTGGAAGATGAGAGACGCTTGAGTCTGACGGAGGAAGTGAAGAATCCCTGGTTCAAATCTGTTCTTACAACATGGAAGGAGCTAATCAGAACATACAAATTAAACACGGATGTTACAATCTTAAACTGGTAAAGCTTTATGACCAAAGGTTTTGTACCAAATAGAACGGACCTGAGACCCAAGGTCTGGATTATCCATCTTCTTCTGCTTATCTGAGACCGGGTCGCGGGGGCAGCAGTCTAAGCAGGGACTGCCAGACTTCCTTTTCCCCAGACACTTCCTCCAACTCCTCCAGGGGGGTCCCGAGGCGTTCCCAGGCCAGCCGAGAGACATAGTCCCTCCAGCATGTCCTGGGTCTTCCCCGGGGCCTCTTCCCGGTGGGACATGCCCGGAACACCTCCCCAGGGAGGCGCCCAGGAGGGTCCGGAACAGATGCCCGAGCCACCTCAGCTGGAGGAGCAGCAGCTCTACTCCAAGCTCTCCCCATGTGGCCGAGCTCCTCACCCTATCTTTAAGGGAGCGCCCAGCCACCCGGTGGAGGAAACTCATTTCAACCGCTTGTTTCCGCGATCTTGTCCTTTTGGTCATTCAATCAAAGCTCATGACCATAGGTGAGGTCAGAACGTAGACCGACCGGTAAATCAAGAGCTTTGCCTTTCGACTCAGCTCCTTCTTCACCACAACAGTCGATGCAGCGACTGCATCACTGCAGCTGCTGCACCGATCCAACTGTCGATCTCACGCTCCATCAAGACCCCAAGATACTTGAACTCATCCACTTGAAGCGAGGACTCTCCACCCACCTGGAGAGAACAAGGACTCTCCACCCACCTGGAGAGGGCAAGCCACCTTTTTCCGGTTGAGAACCACGGCCTCAGATTTGCAGGTACTGATTCTCATCCCAGACGCTTCACACTCGGCTCAAACCGTCCCAGTGCAGCTGCAGGTCCGGCTTTGATGGAGCCATCAGGACAACATCGTCTGCAAACAGCAGAGATGAGATCCTGTGGTCCCCAAACCAGACACCCTCTGACCCCTGACCACACCTTCCGACCCTTGACTGCGCCTAGAAATTCTGTCCATTAAAACTATGAACAAAACCGGTGACAAAGCGCAGCCCTGAAGAGTCCCTCATGCACTGGGAACAGGTCTGACTTACTGCAGTGAACACAGCTCCTGCTCCGGTCATACAGGGACCTGACAGCCCTGAGCATAGGGCCCCGGACCCCGTACTCCCGGAGCACCCCCCAAAGGACACCTCGAAGGACACGGTCGAAAGCCTTCTGCAGATCCACAAAGCACATGTGACTGTGCAAACTCCCATGAGCCCTGGAGCACCCGATGGAGAGTCTAGAGCTGGTCCAGTGTTCAACGACCAGGACCTAAACCACTCTGCTCCTCCTGAATCTGAGGTTCTATCAGTCAGATTCTCCAGGACCTGGAATAGACCTTATGGGAGGCTGAGGAGTGTGATCCCTCTGTAGTTGGAACACACCCTCAGGTCCCCCTTCTTGAACAGAGGGACCACCACCCCGGTCTGCCAGTCCAGAGGCACTGTCCCCGACCGCCACGCCAAGTTGTATAGACGTGTCAGCCAAGACAGTCCTACAACATCCAGAGACTTTAGGTCCTCAGGATCTCATCCACCCTTGGAGCCACTGAGGAGCCACTGAGGAGCCACTGAGGAGCCAACAACCTCAGGGACTTCAGCTTGGGTGATAGACGAGTTAGCCTCTGAGTCCTCAGTCTCTGCTTCCTCTTCGGAAGACGTGACAGTGGGATTAAGGAGGTCCTCAAAGTCCTTCCACCGTTCGACCACATCCCCAGTCGAGGTCAGCAGGCCTCCACCCGCACCGTAAACGGTGTTGGTGAAGCACTGCTTCCTCCTCCTGAGGCGCCGGACGGTTTGACAGAATTTCTTTGGGGCCGACCAATAGTCCTCCTCCATGGCCTCCCCAAACTCCTTCAAAAACTCCTCCCAGCCCCGGGTTTTTGCCTCTGCAACAGCACGAGCTGCGGCCCGCTTGGCCTGCCGATACCTGTCGATGACCTCAGGAGACCCACAAGCCAGAGTGGCCTGATAGACCTCCTTCTTCAGCCAGACAAGCATCCCTTATTTCCGGTGTCCACCACCGGGTTCGGGGGCCGCCGCGACAGGCACCGGACCATGTGACCACAGCTCCGAGCAGCCGCATCAACAATGGAGGCGGAGAACATGGTCCACTCGGACTCAATGTCCCCAGCGTCCCCCGGGACATGGGAGAAGCTCTCCCGGAGGTGTGAGGTGAAGACCCTCCTGACAGAGGCTCCGCAAGACGTTCCCAACAGACCCCCACGATGCACTTGGGCCAAGTCTGTCCCGCCTCCTTCTCCGCCAGCGGATCCAACTCACCACCAGGTGGTGCTCTACAGCTCCGCCCCTCTCTTCACCCGAGTGTCCAAGACACGGGGCCGGAGGTCAGATGACACAAGTCGATCATTGACCTCCTGTGTCCTGGTGCCACGTGACCTGATGGACCTTGTGCTGGAACATGGTGTTCGTTCTGGACGATCCGTGGCACAGAAGTCCAGTAACTGACCGCTTGAGTTCAGATCGGGGCTCCTCCCCTCTCCAGGTGTCACTGTCATTGCCCACGTGGGCGTTGAAGTCCCCCAGTAGAACAACAGAGTCCCCGGTCGGTGCACTGTCCAGTTCCCCTCCCAAGGACTCAGAGAAGGCCGGGTACTCTGCACTGCCGCCACAACAGTGAGAGACATGTCCCCCTCCCGAAGGCGGAGGGACGCGACCCTTTCGTCCACTGGGATGAACTCCAACACGTGGCGGCTGAGCTGAGGGGCTGTAAGCCCACACCAGACCCGCCCACACCAGCCCCGCCTCTCCCCGCGGGCAGCACCAGAGAAGTGGAGCGTCCAGCCCTCGAGGAGGTGAGGCCTCTGAGGGCGACAGTGAAGTACAAAAGGTCTAAAGGTTTTTCATCAGATGTAAAAGAAATACAAAAGAATCACATGAAAAGCTTTGAAATGTTGAAGAATCTTTTAACTTGGACAAACGGGACTTTTATAGGTTTTTAAAAATAAGGTGTTATTATAACCAAGAAATTAGACAAAACAATTATAACCCTTTGACTGAAATGTTTATCATAAATATAATGATTTTATCATAATCATAAATCAGAACTTTCAAGGTGAATAATATTTACATTGTTTGGTTGGCTACACTACTAAATGTATAAAAAAACAAATAGGAAAAAGAGTGGGAATGTTTGTACATCACAAAGTCACATGTTTGGAGAGAAATTTCTTCATAACTCCAGATCAAAGGTCAAAGGTCTCATTCTTCACAGGGAAATGCAACTGTTGTAGAAACAGCGCCACCAGGAGGCGAACCACTGTCAATCACAAACACACTGACGTGTTCTGGGACTGTCCTGTCAATCACAAATATCGAAGTGAAGTTCACGACGCTCTGCCACTGATACAGCATTTACCCCTGAACTTTACTACTATGAACTCCTGCCATGGACTCAATACATGGATACTTTAGAATGTACTTTAGAATGTACTTCAGAATGTACTTTGAATGTACTTCAGAATGTACTTTTGAATGTACTTTAGAATGTACTTTAGAACAGTGGCGGCTGGTGGTACAAATTATAGGGGGCTATTTGACATGACCGTGTTTTTGTTTTTTTTAAATGTCCAAAATTGAAATTTTTAACATTGACTGTAAGGATACATATCTTAAATACACATTTACAACTGAATTAAGTAAACACACTTTATTTCCATTCCAAAAGAGCAAATCCAAAATCTCAGTGATACTGTCACTTATAGTGCAGAGTAGCAATTACTACATTAAGAGGAAATAAAACAAAAATCACAAAAAGTGTCATTAGTTACCCTGAACTGCATGTGTAACATATTACATTTTTATATTTAATCATCAAATACATTATTGCTGTTTGGAAAGTTGTCATTTATGGCTTTCTTTCATGGGTTTTCTAATATCCATCCATCCATCCATCCATCTTCTGCCGCTTTATCCGGGGCCGGGTCGCGGGGGCAGCAGTCTGAGCAGGGACTCCCAGACTTCCTTCTCCCCAGACACTTCCTCTAACTCCTCCGGGGGGATCCCGAGGCGTTCCCAGGCCAGCCGAGAGACATAGTCTCTCCAGCGTGTCCTGGGTCTTCCCCGGGGCCTCTTCCCGGTGGGACATGCCTGAAACACCTCCCGAGGGAGGCGCCCAGGAGGCATCCGGAACAGATGCCCGAGCCACCTCAGCTGGCTCCTCTCGACGTGGAGGAGCAGCGGCTCTACTCCGAGCTCCCCCCGTGTGGCCGAGCTCCTCACCTTATCTCTAAGGGAGCGCCCAGCCACCCGGCGGAGGAAACTCATTTCGACCGCTTGTATCCGCGATCTTGTTCTTTCGGTCACTACCCAAAGCTCATGACCATAGGTGAGGGTGGGAACGTAGACCGACCGGTAAATAGAGAGCTTTGCCTTTCGGCTCAGCTCCCTCTTCACCACAACGGTCCGATGCAGCGACTGCATCACTGCAGCCGCTGCACCGATCCGCCTGTCGATCTCACGCTCCATCCTTCCCTCACTCGTGAACAAGACCCCGAGATACTTGAACTCCTCCACTTGGGGCAAGGACACCCCACCCACCTGGAGAGGGCAAGCCACCTTTTTCCGGTCGAGAACCATGGCCTCGGATTTGGAGGTGCTGATTCTCATCCCAGCCGCTTCACACTCGGCTGCAAACCGTCCCAGTGCATGTTGCAGGTCCGGGTTTGATGGAGCCATCAGGACAACATCGTCTGCAAACAGCAGAGATGAGATCCTGTGGTCCCCAAACCGGACCCCCTCCGACCCCTGACTGCGCCTAGAAATTCTGTCCATAAAAATTATGAACAGAACCGGTGACACAGGGCAGCCCTGGCGGAGTCCAACATGCACTGGGAACAGGTCTGACTTACTGCCGGCAATGCGAACACAGCTCCTGCTCCGGTCATACAGGGACCGGACAGCCCTGAGCAAAGGGCCCCGGACCCCGTACTCCCGGAGCACCCCCCAAAGGACACCCCGAGGGACACGGTCAAAAGCCTTCTCCAGATCCACAAAGCACATGTGGACTGGTTGGGCAAACTCCCATGAACCCTCGAGCACCCGATGGAGGGTATAGAGCTGGTCCAGTGTTCCACGACCGGGACGAAAACCACTCTGCTCCTCCTGAATCCGAGGTTCGACTATCGGTCGGATTCTCCTCTCCAGTACCTTGGAATAGACCTTACCCGGGAGGCTGAGGAGTGTGATCCCTCTGTAGTTGGAACACACCCTCCGGTCCCCCTTCTTGAACAGAGGGACCACCACCCCGGTCTGCCAGTCCAGAGGCACGGTCCCCGAACGCCACGCGATGTTGCAGAGACGTGTCAACCAAGACAGTCCTACAACATCCAGATACTTTAGGTACTCAGGGCGGATCTCATCCACCCCCGGAGCCCTGCCACCGAGGAGTTTGCGGACAACCTCAGTGACTTCAGCTTGGGTGATGGATGAGCCAGCCTCCGAGTCCCCGGTCTCTACTTCCTCTTCAGAAGACGTGACTGAGGGATTAAGGAGATCCTCAAAGTATTCCTTCCACCGTCCGACGACATCCCCAGTCGAGGTCAGCAGGCCTCCACCCGCACCGTAAACGGTGTTTGTGAGACACTGCTTCCCCTTCCTGAGGCGCCGGACGGTTTGCCAGAATTTCTTTGGTGCCGACCGATAGTCCTCCTCCATGGCCTCCCCGAACTCCTCCCAGGCCCGGGTTTTTGCCTCTGCGACAGCACGAGCCGCGGCTCGCTTGGCCTGCCGATACCCGTCGATGACCTCCGGAGACCTACAAGCCAGAGTGGCCTGATAGGCCTCCTTCTTTAGTCTGACGGCATCCCTTACTTCCGGTGTCCACCACCGGGTTCGGGGGTTGCCGCCACGACAGGCACCGGAGACCTTGCGACCACAGCTCCGAGCAGCCGCATCAACAATGGAGGCGGAGAACATGGTCCACTCGGACTCAATGTCCCCAGCCCCCCCCGGGACATGGGAGAAGCTCTCCCGGAGGTGCGAGTTGAATACCCTACTGACAGAGGGCTCCACTAGACGTTCCCAACAGACCCTCACAATGCGCTTGGGTCTGCCAAGTCTGTCCGGCTTCCTCCTCCGCCAGCGGATCCAACTCACCACCAGGTGGTGATCGGTTGACAACTCTGCCCCTCTCTTCACCCGAGTGTCCAAGACACGCGGCCGGAGGTCTGATGACACGACAACTAAGTCGATCATTGACCTCCGGCCTAGGGTGTCCTGGTGCCACGTGCACTGATGGACACCCTTGTGCTTGAACATGGTGTTCGTTATGGACAATCCGTGGCTAGCACAGAAGTCCAATAACTGAACACCGCTCGGGTTCAGATCGGGGAAGCCGTTCTTCCCGATCACCCCTCTCCAGGTGTCACTGTCATTGCCCACGTGGGCGTTGAAGTCCCCCAGTAGAACAACGGAGTCCCCGGTCGGTGCACTGTCCAGTACCCCTCCCAAGGACTCCAAGAAGGCCGGGTACTCTGCACTGCTGTTCGGCCCGTAGGCCGCCACAACAGTGAGAGACCTGTCCCCCACCCGAAGGCGGAGGGACGCGACCCTCTCGTTCACCGGGGTAAACTCCAACACGTGGCGGCTGAGCTGAGGGGCTATCAGCAAGCCCACACCAGCCCGCCGCCTCTCCCCGCGGGCAACACCAGAGAAGTGGAGCGTCCAGCCCCTCTCGAGGAGATGGGTTCCAGAGCCCAAACTGTGCGTGGAGGTGAGGCCGACTATATCTAGTCGGTATCGCTCAACCTCCCGCACAAGCTCAGGCTCTTTCCCCCCCAGCGAGGTGACATTCCATGTCCCCAGAGTTAGTCTCTGTGTCCGGAGATCTGGTCGCCGAGGCCCCTGCCGTCGACTGCCGCCCAGATCTCTCTGCACCGGCCCCCTATGGATCCTCCTGCGGGTGGTGGGCCCACGGGAGGGCGGCCCCACGTCGCTCTTTCGGGCTGTGCCCGGCCGGGCCCCGTGGGGCAAGACCCGGCCACCAGGCGCTCGCCATGGAGCACCCATCCCAGGCCTGGCTCCAGGATGGGGCCCCGGTGACGCCGATCCGGGCGACGTGAACTGCCTTGATTGTGTCGTCGTCATAAGAGGCTTCTGAACCGATCTTTGTCTGACCCGTCACCTAGGACCTGTTTGCCTTGGGAGACCCTACCAGGGGCATGAAGCCCCCGACAACATAGCTCCCGGGATCATTCGGGCACTCAAACCCCTCCACCACGTTAAGGTGTCGGCTCAAGGAGGCACTGGCAAGTTTCTAATAACAAAAGCATATTTTTATCAATAGAAGTTAAGCGATACTTAATGCTTAGCGTTAGCCTTATGCAAGTAATAAACTAAAAAAAACTGTGTGTTTGTTGTCATGGTAACGGAGCACGGAGTTTGACAGACACATGTGGCTCGGATTGATACGAGATCAGCCGCTTTCAACGTGAATAAATCCAGCAAACAGTTGAGCAGCTCATTTTGAGTCGTTTTGGACGTACCTTTTGTAACAGACTCTGTAGATGCAGTTTTAAGACGTAAACACGGCGTGTGGCACTTCCTGTAGGCGCGTGTGGCACTTCCTGTAGGCGCGTGTGGCAATTCCTGTAGACGCGTGTGGCACTTCCTGTAGACGCGCGCACATGTCTGTGTCTCTAGCGTAAAAAGCGTAGCTCCATGACGTAACTTGTACGTTCAAAAGGGCTCTTCCTGGAGCGCCCCATAGTCGCTATTTTCCTCTGGAGAAAACCATAGTGACGTAGTCACTTTTGATTGTGATTTGATTGGCAAAAAATCCCCATTGGGAACGTAGAAAAGTGACGCAGGCTGCGCAGCAGAGCACGCGGCGCGCAAACAAAGTATACATCTATATCTATTTATGGATATATATATGGATATATATTATTATTTTACACATTTACACTAATAAGAATATAAGATATTTCTGAATAAATTATATTGTTATTGTCTTCTCTGGTGTTGCCCGCGGGGAGAGGCGGCGGGCTGGTGTGGGCTTGCTGATAGCCCCTCAGCTCAGCCGCCACGTGTTGGAGTTTACCCCGGTGAACGAGAGGGTCGCGTCCCTCCGCCTTCGGGTGGGGGACAGGTCTCTCACTGTTGTGGCGGCCTACGGGCCGAACAGCAGTGCAGAGTACCCGGCCTTCTTGGAGTCCTTGGGAGGGGTACTGGACAGTGCACCGACCGGGGACTCCGTTGTTCTACTGGGGGACTTCAACGCCCACGTGGGCAATGACAGTGACACCTGGAGAGGGGTGATCGGGAAGAACGGCTTCCCCGATCTGAACCCGATCGGTGTTCAGTTATTGGACTTCTGTGCTAGCCACGGATTGTCCATAACGAACACCATGTTCAAGCA
The DNA here is from genome assembly GCF_026437365.1 of Eucyclogobius newberryi. NCBI lineage: Eukaryota > Metazoa > Chordata > Actinopteri > Gobiiformes > Gobiidae > Eucyclogobius > Eucyclogobius newberryi. Next base: position 132,673 of record NW_027316034.1, read on the forward strand.
CAAGGTCCATCAGTGCACATGGCACCAGGACACCCTAGGCCGGAGGTCAATGATCGACTTTGTTGTCGTGTCATCAGACCTCCGGCCGCGTGTCTTGGACACTCGGGTGAAGAGAGGGGCAGAGTTGTCAACCGATCACCACCTGGTGGTGAGTTGGATCCGCTGGCGGAGGAGGAAGCCGGACAGACTTGGCAGACCCAAGCGCATTGTGAGGGTCTGTTGGGAACGTCTAGTGGAGCCCTCTGTCAGTAGGCTATTCAACTCGCACCTCCGGGAGAGCTTCTCCCATGTCCCGGGGGAGGTTGGGGACATTGAGTCCGAGTGGACCATGTTCTCCGCCTCCATTGTTGATGCGGCTGCTCGGAGCTGTGGTCGCAAGGTCTCCGGTGCCTGTCGTGGCGGCAACCCCCGAACCCGGTGGTGGACACCGGAAGTAAGGGATGCCGTCAGACTGAAGAAGGAGGCCTATATCAGGCCACTCTGGCTTGTAGGTCTCCGGAGGTCATCGACGGGTATCGGCAGGCCAAGCGAGCCGCGGCTCGTGCTGTTGCAGAGGCAAAAACCCGGGCCTGGGAGGAGTTCGGGGAGGCCATGGAGGAGGATTATCGGTCGGCACCAAAGAAATTCTGGCAAACCGTCCGGCGCCTCAGGAGGGGGAAGCAGTGTCTCACCAACACCGTTTACGGTGCGGGTGGAGGCCTGCTGACCTCAACTGGGGATGTCGTCGGACGGTGGAAGGAATACTTTGAGGATCTCCTTAATCCCTCAGTAACGTCGTCCGAAGAGGAAGTGGAGACCGGGGACTCGGTGGCTGGCTCATCCATCACCCAAGCTGAAGTCACTGAGGTTGTTCGCAAACTCCTCGGTGGCAGGGCTCCGGGGGTGGATGAGATCCGCCCTGAGTACCTAAAGTATCTGGATGTTGTAGGACTGTCTTGGTTGACACGTCTCTGCAACATCGCGTGGCGTTCGGGGACCGTGCCTCTGGACTGGCAGACCGGGGTGGTGGTCCCTCTGTTCAAGAAGGGGGACCGGAGGGTGTGTTCCAACTACAGAGGGATCACACTCCTCAGCCTCCCGGGTAAGGTCTATTCCAAGGTACTGGAGAGGAGAATCCGACCGATAGTCGAACCTCGGATTCAGGAGGAGCAGAGTGGTTTTCGTCCCGGTCGTGGAACACTGGACCAGCTCTATACCCTCCATCGGGTGCTCGAGGGTTCATGGGAGTTTGCCCAACCAGTCCATATGTGTTTTGTGGATCTGGAGAAGGCTTTCGACCGTGTCCCTCGGGGTGTCCTTTGGGGGGTGCTCCGGGAGTACGGGGTCCGGGGCCCTTTGCTCAGGGCTGTCCGGTCCCTGTATGACCGGAGCAGGAGCTGTGTTCGCATTGCCGGCAGTAAGTCAGACCTGTTCCCAGTGCATGTTGGACCCCGCCAGGGCTGCCCTTTGTCACCGGTTCTGTTCATAATTTTTATGGACAGAATTTCTAGGCGCAGTCAGGGGTCGGAGGGTGTCCGGTTTGGGGACCACAGGATCTCATCTCTGCTGTTTGCAGACGATGTTGTCCTGATGGCTCCATCAAACCCGGACCTGCAACATGCACTGGGACGGTTTGCAGCCGAGTGTGAAGCGGCTGGGATGAGAATCAGCACCTCCAAATCCGAGGCCATGGTTCTCGACCGGAAAAAGGTGGCTTGCCCTCTCCAGGTGGGTGGGGTGTCCTTGCCCCAAGTGGAGGAGTTCAAGTATCTCGGGGTCTTGTTCACGAGTGAGGGAAGGATGGAGCGTGAGATCGACAGGCGGATCGGTGCAGCGGCTGCAGTGATGCAGTCGCTGCATCGACTGTTGTGGTGAAGAGGGAGCTGAGCCGAAAGGCAAAGCTCTCTATTTACCGGTCGGTCTACGTTCCTACCCTCACCTATGGTCATGAGCTTTGGGTAGTGACCGAAAGAACAAGATCGCGGATACAAGCGGTCGAAATGAGTTTCCTCCGCCGTGTGGCTGGGCGCTCCCTTAGAGATAAGGTGAGGAGCTCGGCCACACGGGGGGAGCTCGGAGTAGAGCCGCTGCTCCTCCACGTCGAGAGGAGCCAGCTGAGGTGGCTCGGGCATCTGTTTCGGATGCCTCCTGGGCGCCTCCCTCGGGAGGTGTTTCAGGCATGTCCCACCGGGAAGAGGCCCCGGGGAAGACCCAGGACACGCTGGAGAGACTATGTCTCTCGGCTGGCCTGGGAACGCCTCGGGATCCCCCCGGAGGAGTTAGAGGAAGTGTCTGGGGAGAAGGAAGTCTGGGAGTCCCTGCTCAGACTGCTGCCCCCGCGACCCGGCCCCGGATAAAGCGGCAGAAGATGGATGGATGGATGGATGTTTTTAGACACAAATAAATTGACGTAGTTGGCAGATTGACAGGGGGGGGCGGCGCCCCAGCGCCCTTAATGGACCAGCCAATGCTGCTTTAGAATGTACTTTAGAATGTACTTTAGAATGTACTTTTGAATGTACTTTTGAATGTACTTTTGAATGTACTTTAGAACGTAGTTTTAGAATGTTCTTGGGAATGTACTTTAGAATGTACTTTAGAATGTACTTTAGAGCGTAGTTTTGAATGTACTTTTGGAATGTACTTTTGGAATGTAATTTAGAATGTACTTTTGAATGTACTTTTGAATGTACTTTAGAACGTAGTTTTGGAATGTTCTTTGGAATGTACTTTTGGAATGTACTTTTGGAATGTAATTTAACAATGTACTTTTGAACATACTTTAAGAATGTTCTTTGGAATGTACTTTAGAATGTACTTTAGAACGTACTTTAGAATGTAATTTAGAACGTACTTTAGAATGTACTTTAGAACGTACTTTAGAATGTACTTTAGAACGTACTTTAGAATGTACTTTTTTAAAATGTACTTTAGAATGTACTTTTGAATGTACTTTTGGAATGTACTTTAGAATGTACTTTAGAATGTACTTTAGAATGTACTTTAGAATGTACTTTTTTAAATGTACTTTAGAATGTACTTTAGAACGTACTTTAGAATGTACTTTTTTAAATGTACTTTAGAATGTACTTTTGAATGTACTTTTGGAATGTACTTTTGAATGTACTTTTGGAATGTACTTTTGAATGTACTTTTGGAATGTACTTTAGAATGTACTTTTGGAACGAACTTTTTGCAGCAGGAGAAAGGTCCATCACAAAGTAATGGACACAAACATCACCAACGATCCAGGACTGAGAGAGGAACAGACATCAGGCAAATGGAAAAGTTTTTCATTTTCAATGACTGAATTTGGAAATGGACAAATTTGGACTTTGGACCGTTTATTTCATGTATTAAATTTGTATTTATTTTAATTTAATTTAAATATGCTGTGATTTTGTTTCTTTCTTCCAGAGCTGCTCCGAGCCGCTGTGGATCTGATCCTGGACCAGGAGGTTCTGGACCGACGCTGGCTGGACTTTCCTCTGGACCTGGCCCCAGTTTGAAGACCGAGCCGGACTTTACAGAACCACAACAAACTCCTGGAGAAGATGGTCCAGTCCAGATTGAGACCTGAGAAAGACCTTCAGAGTCCAGACCTTCAGAGTCCAGACCCTCAGAGTCCAGACCCTCAGAGTCCAGACCCTCAGAGTCCAGACCTTCAGAGTCCAGACCCTCAGAATCCAGACCTTCAGAGTCCAGACCTTCAGAGTCCAGACCCTCAGAGTCCAGACCCTCAGAGTCCAGACCCTCAGAGTCCAGACCTTCAGAGTCCAGACCCTCAGAGTCCAGACCAGGAGCCAAACCAGAACCAAACCAGGATGTCCTCTTCTGTTAAACAAGAGGTGAGTTCACTGTTCAGGTCCTCCTCTGACCCTCAGGTCCTCCTCTGACCCTCAGGTCTTCCTCTGACCCTCAGGTCCTCCTCTGACCCTCAGGTCTTCCGCTGACCCTCAGGTCCTCCTCTGACCCTCAGGTCTTCCTTTGACCCTCAGGTCTTCCTTTGACCCTCAGGTCTTCCTCTGACCCTCAGGTCCTCCTCTGACCCTCAGGTCTTCCTTTGACCCTCAGGTCTTCCTCTGACCCTCAGGTCCTCCTTTTACCCTCAGGTCCTCCTCTGACCCTCAGGTCTTCCTCTGACCCTCAGGTCCTCCTCTGACCCTCAGGTCCTCCTCTGACCCTCAGGTCCTCCTCTGACCCTCAGGTCCTCAGACTTGGCCGGGTTATCCTCAGGGACCTGTTGTTCCTGTCCCGGTCCGTAGTCCAGTCTTATACAGATCACTTGGACATTTTGAACCACTTCCTGAAACTTTACCACAACAGCTTCAGACTCCGCCTCCAGGAGCTTGCAGACGTCTCATTGGACAGTGACCGTGCCTATTTGCTCCTCTGGACCAATCACAGCTACCAACGGTGAGAGTGGGCGGGGTTTCTACACTAAAGACATTAGATAATTTTCTCATCATCATTACGAGCATTTTTTTGGTGTGAAAACAATTCTCTTCCATTTTAGATTCTTTCAGATTTATTAATTTCATTAATATTTATTTTAGAATATTGTAATCATTCTTGACCCAAACAGTGAAGTTCTGCTTCATGCTGAGCTCAAAGACCGACTGAAGAGTGAGGACCTGGGACCTTTACTGAGTCCTGTGGTTCTCAAGAAGATCCAGGGCCAGCACCGGGACTCCATCCAGGTAAGATTGGTCTACAGGGATCTCAACCAGTTTAGAGAGGGATCTGGACAGGTTTAAGGAGGATCTCAACCAGCTTAGAGAGGGATCTGGACAGGTTTAAGGAGGATCTCAACCAGCTTAGAGAGGGATCTGGAGAGGTTTAAGGGAGGATCTCAACCAGCTTAGAGAGGGATCTGGACAGGTTTAAGGAGGATCTCAACCAGCTTAGAGAGGGATCTGGACAGGTTTAAGGAGGATCTCAACCAGCTTAGAGAGGGATCTGGAAAGGTTTAAGGAGGATCTGGACAGGTATAAGGAGGATCTGGACAGGTTTAAGGAGGATCTGAACAGGTTTAAGGATGATCTGGACAGGTTTAAGGAGGATCTGAACAGGTTTAAGGAGGATCTGAACAGGTTTAAGGAGGATCTGAACAGGTTTAAGGAGGATCTGAACAGGTTTAAGGAGGATCTGGAAAGGTTTAAGGAGGATCTGGACAGGTTTAAAGAGGATCTGAACAGGTTTAAGGAGGATCTGAACAGGTTTAAGGAGGATCTGAACAGGTTTAAGGAGGATCTGAACAGGTTTACATCTGTGTTCTCAGAGTCGGGTGCATTTCTGGTTGAACAACATTCTTCTGAAGGAGGAAAAGTCCTGGAGATCTGGTTCTGGGTCTGAGATGATTGACGGCTTCTGCTTCAGTCCTCTGGCCCTGGACGTGATCCAGGTCGGCTAAAAAGACTTCAACACTATTAGATCATGATATATACTTATAATATATACTTATAATATATACTGAATATAAACTGATATTTTATACTAAACTGTATTTAGACTGATCCTTGGAATTGTTTCAGGTAATAGACGGAGCACTTCAAGAATTGAAATGCTTGAGCCCGGACCAGAGACCGGACCAGACATCGGACCAGACACCGGACCAGAGACCGGACCAGAGACCGGACCAGAGACCGGACCAGAGACCGGACCAGAGTCAGATCTTTTCTGAGCTCCCAGGTTTCCTCAGCAGGTGAGTCACTGTAGTTTCAGTCAGGGTTTTTGGGGGTTGTTTCGTTTGTAACAGAATGGGCTGAAAGAAAAGAACACAAGTAGCACAAAACATTTAAAGAAACACGGCACGCGGTCCCACTGGATCCAAAGTCTGTAAAATGTGTCCATTTCTAAATTCAGTCAGAATGTGATCGTTTAATGTTCAAACCAGTGTCCGTCGAGTCCTTTGTTGTACATGAGTCCAGGGACTCGTGGAGCATCTGTGTCCACAGGTCATCGATGTGAACAGATTGCAAGTGAAATTAAATATGAAATATAGTTTGATAGAATAAGTGTTTATCAGAGGAAAGAGCTCATACTTCCCCCAGAGTTGCTCCTAGGGCAGCGGAGCTGAAACTGTAGCTTTATATTTCTGTTCCTAACTGGTCTGACCATAAGTCATTTCAAAGAGGAACGTTTTAAGCCTGGACTTAAATGAAGAGACTGTGTCAGCATATTTAACATGGGTCGGGAGCTGATTACATAACACAGGAGCTCTACCTCCTACTGTGCTTTTAGAGACTCTTGGGACCACCAGAAGGCTCTACCTCCTACTGTGCTTTTAGAGACTCTTGAGACCACCAGATCAGTGTGTGGATGCAAAACAATGAAATCATCGTCTTTGCCCCACAGAAACCCCGCGCTGCTGCTCGGGTCCTGACTAGAACCAGGACGTACCATCACATTAGTCCTGTTCTCAGGTCTCTGCACTTCCCCCTGTGGCTCAGAGAAGAGACTTTAAAGCAGCTCTGCTTGTGTATAAGTCTCTCTATGGCCAAGCACAAAAGTACATCTCGGACTCTGAGGACCTCAGGGGCCGGCCTCCTGCTGGTGCCAGAGTCAGGACTAAACATGGACCGGTCTCCTGCTGGTGCCAGAGTCAGGACTAAACATGGACCGGCCTCCTGCTGGTGCCGGAGTCAGGACTAAACATGGACCGGCCTCCTGCTGGTGCCGGAGTCAGGACTAAACATGGACCGGCCTCCTGCTGGTGCCAGAGTCAGGACTAAACATGGAGCGGCCTCCTGCTGGTGCCAGAGTCAGGACTAAACATGGACCGGCCTCCTGCTGGTGCCAGAGTCAGGACTAAACATGGAGCGGCCTCCTGCTGGTGCCAGAGTCAGGACTAAACATGGAGCGGCCTCCTGCTGGTGCTAGAGTCAGGACTAAACATGGAGCGGCCTCCTGCTGGTGCCAGAGTCAGGACTAAACATGGAGCGGCCTCCTGCTGGTGCCAGAGTCAGGACTAAACATGGGTAAATATGGGAAAGAGTGTCTGCAGTTTGGTCCATCACTAAGCACGGACATAATGTATGATTCATGTCAGCAAAATTGTTAAATTGAATGAATAGAAATGAGGGTTTTGTGATTTCTGTTGTGTGATTGTAATGATCTTTGTTCCTGTTGTGAAGCACTTTGCCTTGTGTATTAATTGTGCGACACAAAAACGTGCCTTGCTCATGTGCTCCGGGTGAAGAAGGAGTTTTCTCTCAATTCTGATGCATTTACAAATTCAGAGGATCTTCTTTGTCACACACGGTTTTGGTCTCAGCGCAGACAGGGTCAGGGTCAGGGTTAGGGTTGGGGTCAGGGTCACAGTTAGGATCAGGGTTACGGTAAAGGTCAGGGTCAGGGTCAGGGTTAGGGTTAGGGTCAGGGTCAGGGTTAGGGTTAGGGTTAGTGGGTTAGGATTAGGGTCAGGTTAGGGTCAGGGTTAGTGTCAGGCTTAGGGTTAAGGTCAGGGTAAGGGTTAGGGTCAGGGTCAGGGTTAGGGTTAGGGTTAGGGTTAGGGTTAGGGTTAGGGTAAGGGTCAGGGTCAGGCTTAGGTTTGGGTTAACATCTGTTTAAATGTGATCATCTCTGAATAGAATTATTTTAGACTGACCATTTCCTGTATAAAACATTTCCTCAAACTCTAGCCCTAACCCTAACCCTGTGCAGAACTTACAGGAGGGTCTCAGTTTGTGCAGAACTTAAAGGGGGGTCTCAGTTTATGCAGAACTTACAGGAGGGTCTAAGTTTGTGCAGAATTTACAGAAGGGTCTCAGTTTGTGCAAAACTTACCCGAGAGTTTCAGTCTGTGCAGAACTTACAGAATCGTTTTAGTTTGTGCAGTACTTACAGGAGTCTCAATTTGTGCAGAACTTACAGGAGAATCTCAGTTTGTGCAGAACTTACAGGAGGGTCTCAGTTTGTGTAGAACTTACAGGACGGTCTCAATTTGTGCAGAACTTACAGGAGAGTCTCAGTTTGTGCAGAACTTAAAGGAGGGTCTCAGTTTGTGCAAAACTTACAGGATCTCAATTTGTGCAGAACTTACAGGAGAATCTCAGTTTGTGCAGAACTTCCAGGAGAGTCTAAGTTTGTGCAGAACTTACAGGAGAGTCTCAGTTTGTGCAGAACTTACAGGAGGTTCTCAGTTTATGCAGAACTTACAGGAGGGTCTCAGTCTGTGCAGAACTTAAAGGATCGTTTCAGTTTGTGCAGAACTTATAGGAGAGTCTCAGTTTGTGCGGAACTTACAGGAGGGTCTCAGTTTGTGCAGAACTTACAGGAGGGTCTCAGTTTGTGCAGAACTTACAGGAGAGTCTCAGTTTGTGCGGAACTTACAGGAGGGTCTCAGTTTGTGCAGAACTTACAGGAGGGTCTCAGTTTGTGCAGAACTTACGGGAGTGTCAGTTGGTGCAAAACTTAAAGGAGAGTCTCAGTTTGTGCAGAACTTACAGGAGGGTCTCAGTCTGTGCAGAACTTAAAGGATCGTTTCAGTTTGTGCAGAACTTACAGGAGAGTCTCAGTTTGTGCGGAACTTACAGGAGGGTCTCAGTTTGTGCAGAACTTACAGGTGGGTCTCAGTTTGTGTAGAACTTACAGGAGAGTCTCAGTTTGTGCAGAACTTACAGGAGAGTCTCAGATTGTGCGGAACTTACAGGACGGTCTCAGTTTGTGCATAACTTACAGGAGGGTCTCAGTTTGTGTAGAACTTACAGGAGAGTCTCAGTTTGTGAAGAACTTACAGGATCTCAATTTGTGCTGAACTTACAGGAGAATCTCAGTTTGTGCAAAACTTACAGGAGGGTTTCAGTCTGTGCGGAACTTAATGGATCGTTTCAGTTTGTGCAGAACTTACAGGAGGGTCTCAGTTTGTGCAGAACTTACAGGAGGGTCTCAGTTTGTGTAGAACTTACAGGAGAGTCTCAGTTTGTGAAGAACTTACAGGATCTCAATTTGTGCTGAACTTACAGGAGAATTTCAGTTTGTGCAAAACTTACAGGAGAGTTTCAGTATGTGCGGAACTTAAAGGATCGTTTCAGTTTGTGCAGAACTTACAGGAGAGTCTCAGTTTGTGCAGAACTTACATGAGGGTCTCAGTTTGTGTAGAACTTACAGGAGAGTCTCAGTTTGTGAAGAACTTACAGGATCTCAATTTGTGCTGAACTTACAGGAGAATCTCAGTTTATGCAAAACTTACAGGAGGGTCTCAGTTTGTGCAGAACTTACAGGATTCTCAATTTCTGCAAAACTTACAGGAGAGTCTCAGTCTGTACAGAACTTACAGGAGTATCTCAGTTTGTGCAAAACTTACAGGAGAGTCTTAGTTTGTGCAGAACTTACCGGAGATTTTCAGTTTGTGCAGAACTTACAGGATAGTTTCAGTTTTTAAAGAACTTACAGGAAGTAAGTTTTTTTTTTCAAACTGAGTCCAGATGACTACAACTGAAGCTTTTTCTACTATGGAACACGCCTGGACGAATGAGGGATTACACCGACAACTTACAGGAAGGTCTCAGTTTGTGTAGAACTTACAGGACAGTCTCAATTTGTGCAGAACTTACTTGAAAGTCTCAGTTTGTGCAGAACTTAAAGGACTCTCAGATTGTGCAGAACTTACAGGAGAGTCTCAGTTTGTGCAGAACTTGCAGGAGAGTCAGTTTGTGCAGAACTTACAGGGGAGTCTCAGTTTGTGCAGAACTTACGGGAGGGTCTCAGTTTGTGCAGAACTTACAGGATTCTCAATTTGTGCAGAATTTACAGAAGGGTCTCAGTTTGTGCAGAACTTACAGGGAGATCTCAGTTTGTGAAGAACTTACAGGAGGGTCTCAGTCTGTGCAGAACTTACAGGAGAGTCTCAATTAGTGTAGAACTTACCGGTGAGTTTCAGTCTGTGCAGAACTTACAGGATCGTTTCAGTTTGGGCAGAACTTACAGGAGTCTCAGTTCATGCAGAACTTACAGGAAGGTCTCAGTTTGTGTAGAACTTACAGGACAGTCTCAATTTGTCCAGAACTTACTGGAGAGTCTCAGTTTGTGCAGAACTTAAAGGACTCTCAGTTTGTGCAGAACTTGCAGGAGAGTCTCAGTTTGTGCAGAACTTACAGGAGAGTCTAAGTTTGTGCAGAACTTACAGGAGAGTTTAAGTTTGTGCAGAACTTATAGGAGGGTGTCAGTTTTTGCAGAACTTACAGGAGGGTCTCAGTTTGCTCAGAACTTACAGAAGGGTCTCAGTTTGTGCAGAACTTACAGGAGAGTCTAAGTTTGTGCAGAACTTACAGGAGGGTCTCAGTTTGTGTAGAACTTACAGGAGAGTCTCAGTTTGTGAAGAACTTACAGGATCTCAATTTGTGCTGAACTTACAGGATCGTTTAAGTTTGTGCAGAACTTACAGGAGGGTCTCAGTTTGTGTAGAACTTACAGGAGAGTCTCAGTTTGTGAAGAACTTACAGGATCTCAATTTGTGCGGAACTTAAAGGATCGTTTCAGTTTGTGCAGAACTTACAGGAGGGTCTCAGTTTGTGCAGAACTTACAGGAGACTCTCAGTTTGTGAAGAACTTACAGGATCTCAATTTGTGCTGAACTTACAGGAGAATCTCAGTTTGTGCAAAACTTACAGGAGAGTTTCAGTCTGTTCGGAACTTAAAAGATCGTTTCAGTTTGTGCAAAACTTACAGGAGAGTCTCAGTTTGTGCAGAACTTACAGGAGGGTCTCAGTTTGTGCAGAACTTACATGAGGGTCTCAGTTAGTGTAGAACTTACAGGTGAGTCTCAGTTTGTGAAGAACTTACAGGATCTCAATTTGTGCTGAACTTACAGGAGAATCTCAGTTCGTGTAAAACTTACAGGAGGGTCTCAATTTGTGCAGAACTTACAGGATCTCAATTTCTGCAAAACTTACCGGAGGGTCTCAGTCTGTACAGAACTTACAGGAGGATCTCAGTTAGTGCAGAACTTACAGGAGAGTCTTAGTTTGTGCAGAACTTACAGGATCGTTTCATTTTTTGCAGAACTTACAGGAGTCTCTGTTTTTGCAGAACTTACAGGAGAGTCTCAGTTTTTGCAGAACTTACAGGAAGGTCTCAGTTTTTTTAGAACTTACAGGACAGTCTTAATTTGTTTAGAACTTACTGGAGAGTCTCAGTTTGTGCAGATTTTAAAGGACTCTCAGATTGTGCAGAACTTACAGGAGAGTCTCAGTTTGTGCAGAACTTGCAGGAGAGTCTCAGTTTGTGCAGAACTTACAGGAGAGTTTCAGTTTGTGCAGAACTTACAGGATCGTTTCAGTTTGTGCAGAACTTACAGGATCTCAATTTGTGCTGAACTTACAGGAGAATCTCAGTTTGTGCAGAACTTACCGGAGAGTTTCAGTCTGTGCAGAACTTACAGGATCGTTTCAGTTTGTGCAGAACTTACAGGAGAGTCTCAGTTTTTGCAGAACTTACAGGAAGGTCTCAGTTTGTGTAGAACTTACAGGACAGTCTCAATTTGTGCAGAACTTACTGGAGAGTCTCAGTTTGTGCAGAACTTAAAGGACTCTCAGATTGTGCAGAACTTACAGGAGAGTCTCAGTTTGTGCAGAACTTGCAGGAGAGTCTCAGTTTGTGCAGAACTTACAGGAGAGTCTCAGTTTGTGCAGAACTTACGGGAGTGTCAGTTGGTGCAAAACTTAAAGGAGAGTCTCAGTTTGTGCAGAACTTACAGGAGGGTCTCAGTTTGTGCAGAACTTAAAGGATTCTCAATTTGTGCAGAATTTACAGAAGGGTCTCAGTTTGTGCAGAACTTACCGGAGAGTTTCAGTCTATGCAGAACTTACAGGATCGTTTCAGTTTGTGCATAACTTACAGGAGAGTCTCAGTTTTTGCAGAACTTACAGGAAGGTCTCAGTTTGTGTAGAACTTACAGGACAGTCTCAATTTGTGCAGAACGTACTGGAGAGTCTCAGTTTGTGCAGAACTTAAAGGACTCTCAGATTGTGCAGAACTTACAGGAGAGTCTCAGTTTGTGCAGAACTTGCAGGAGAGTCTCAGTTTGTGCAGAACTTACCGGAGTGTCAGTTGGTGCAAATCTTAAAGGAGAGTCTCAGTTTGTGCAGAACTTACAGGAGGGTCTCAGTTTGTGCAGAACTTAAAGCATTGTTTCAGTTTATGAAGAACTTACAGGAGGGTCTCAGTCTGTGCAGAACTTACCTGAGAGTCTCAATTAGTGCAGAACTTACCGGAGAGTTTCAGTCTGTGCAGAACTTACAGGATGGTTTCAGTTTGTGCAGAACTTACAGGAAGGTCTCAGTTTGTGTAGAACTTACAGGACAGTCTCAATATGTGCAGAACTTACTGAAGAGTCTCAGTTTGTGCAGAACTTAAAGGACTCTCAGTTTGTGCAGAACTTAAAGGACTCTCAGTTTGTGCAGAACTTGCAGGAAAGTCTCAGTTTGTGCAAAACTTAAAGGAGAGTCTCAGTTTGTGCAGAAATTACAGGAGAGTCTCAGTTTGTGCAGAACTTACAGGATTCTCAATTTGTGCAGAATTTACAGGAGAATCTCAGTTTGTGCAGAACTTACAGGAGGGTCTCAGTTTGTGCAGAACTTACAGGAGAGTCTCAGTTTGTTCAGAACTTACAGAAGGGTCTCAGTTTGTGCAGAACTTACAGGAGGGTCTCAGTTTGTGAAAAACTTAGAGAAGGGTCTCAGTTTGTGCACAACTTACAGGAGGGTCGCAGTTTGTGCAGAACTTACAGGAGGGTTTCAGTCCGTGCATTCCTTACAGGAGAGTCTCAATTTGTGCAGAACTTACAGGAGAGTCTCAGTTTGTGCAGAACTTACAGGAGGGTCTCAGTTTTTGCAGAACTTACAGGATCTCAATTTGTGCAGGACTTATTGGAGAGTCTCAGTTTGTGCAGAACTTACAGGAGGATCTCAGTTTGTGCAGAACTTACAGGAGGATCTCAGTTTGTGCAGAACTTACAGGATTCTAAATTTGTGCAGAACTTACAGGAGAATCTCAGTTTGTACAGAACTTACAGGAGGGTCTCAGTTCGTGCAGAACTTACAGGATTCTAAATTTGTGCAAAATTTAAAGAAGGGTCTCAGTTTGTGCAGAACTTACAGGAAGGTCTCAGTTTGTGAAGAACTTACAGGAGGGTCTCAGTCTGTCCAGAACTTACAGGACTCTCAGTTTTTGCAGAACTTACAGGAGAGTCTCAGTTTTTGCAGAACTTACATGAGTGTCAGTTTGTGCAGAACTTACAGGAGTGTCTCAGTTTGTGCAGAAATTACAGAATATCAATTTGTGCAGAACTTACAGGAGGGTCTCAGTTTGTGCAGAACTTACAGGATCTCAATTTCTGCAAAACTTACAGGAGGGTCTCAGTCTGTACAGAACTTACAGGAGGATCTCAGTTTGTCTAAAACTTACAGGAGAGTCTTAGTTTGTGCAGAACTTACCGGAGAGTTTCAGTCTGTGCAGAACTTACAGGATCGTTTCAGTTTGTGCAGAACTTACAGGAGAGTCTCAGTTTTTGCAGAACTTACAGGAAGGTCTCAGTTTGTGTAGAACTGACAGGACAGTCTCAATTTGTGCAGAACTTACTGGAGAGTCTCAGTTTGTGCAGAACTTAAAGGACTCTCAGATTGTGCAGAACTTACAGGAGAGTCTCAGTTTGTGCAGAACTTGCAGGAGAGTCTCAGTTTGTGCAGAACTTACAGGAGAGTCTCAGTTTGTGCAGAACTTACGGGAGTGTCAGTTGGTGCAAAACTTAAAGGAGAGTCTAAGTTTGTGCAGAACTTACAGGAGGGTCTCAGTTTGTGCAGAACTTAAAGGATTCTCAATTTGTGCAGAATTTACGGAAGGGTCTCAGTTTGTGCAGAACTTACAGGAGAGTCTCAGTTTTTGCAGAACTTACAGGAAGGTCTCAGTTTGTGTTGAACTTACAGGACAGTCTCAATTTGTGCAGAACGTATTGGAGAGTCTCAGTTTGTGCAGAACTTGCAGGAGAGTCTCAGTTTGTGCAGAACTTACGGGAGTGTCAGTTGGTGCAAAATTAAAGGAGAGTCTCAGTTTGTGCAGAACTTACAGGAGGGTCTCAGTTTGTGCAGAACTTAAAGGATTCTCAATTTGTGCAGAATTTACAGAAGAGTCTCAGTTTGTGCAGAACTTAAAGCAGGGTTTCAGTTTATGAAGAACTTACAGGAGGGTCTCAGTCTGTGCAAAACTTACAGGAGAGTCTCAATTAGTGCAGAACTTACCGGAGAGTTTCAGTCTGTGCAGAACTTACGGGATGGTTTCAGTTTGTGCAGAACTTACAGGAGTCTCAGATTTTGCAGAACTTACAGGAAGGTCTCAGTTTGTGTAGAACTTACAGGACAGTCTCAATATGTGCAGAACTTACTGGAGGGTCTCAGTTTGTGCAGAACTTAAAGGACTCTCAGATTTTGCAGAACTTACAGGAGGGTCTCAGTTTGTGCAGAACTTGCAGGAGAGTCTCAGTTTGTGCAGAACTTACAGGAGAGTCTAAGTTTGTGCAGAACTTACAGGAGAGTCTCAGTTTGTGCAGAACTTACAGGAGTGTCAGTTGGTGCAAAACTTAAAGGAGAGTCTCAGTTCGTGCAGAACTTACAGGAAGGTCTCGGTTTGTGTAGAACTTACAGGACAGTCTCAATTTTAGAAGAATTTACTGAAGAGTCTCAGTTTGTGCAGAACTTAAATGACTCTCAGATTGGGCAGAACTTACAGGAGAGTCTCAGTTTAGGCAGAACTTGCAGGAGAGTCTCAGTTTGTGCAGAACTTACAGGAGAGTCTAAGTTTGTGCAGAACTTACAGGAGAGTCTCAGTTTGTGCAGAACTTACAGGAGTGTCAGTTGGTGCAAAACTTAAAGGAGAGTCTCAGTTTGTGCAGAACTTACAAGAGGGTCTCAGTTTGTGCAGAACTTACAGGATTCTCAATTTGTGCAGAATTTACAGAAGGGTCTCAGTTTGTGCAGAACTTAAAGCAGGGTTTCAGTTTATGAAGAACTTACAGGAGGGTCTCAGTCTGTGCAGAACTTGCAGGAGAGTCTCAATTAGTGCAGAACTTACAGGATGGTTTCAGTCTGTGCAGAACTTACAGGATGGTTTCAGTTTGTGCAGAACTTACAGGGGTCTCAGTTTTTGCAGAACTTACAGGAAGGTCTCAGTTTGTGTAGAACTTACAGGACAGTCTCAATTTGTGCAGAACTTAGTGGAGAGTCTCAGTTCGTGCAGAACTTAAAGGATTCTCAGTTTGTGCAGAACTTAAAGGACTCTCAGTTTGTGCAGAACTTGCATGAAAGTCTCAGTTTGTGAAGAACTTAGAGAAGGGTCTCAGTATGTGCAGAACTTACAGGAGGGTCTCAGTTTGTGCAGAACTTACAGGAGGGTCTCAGTTTGTGCAGAACTTACAGGAGGGTTTCAGTCCGTGCAGACCTTACAGGAGAGTCTCAATTTGTGCAGAACTTACAGGAGAGTCTCAGTTTGTGCAGAACTTACAGGAGGGTCTCAGTTTTTGCAGAACTTACAGAATCTCATTTTGTGCAGGACTTATTGGAGAGTCTCAGTTTGTGCAGAACTTACAGGAGGATCTCAGTTTGTGCAGAACTTACAGGATTCTAAATTTGTGCAAAACTTACAGGAGAATCTCAGTTTGTACAGAACTTACAGGAGGGTCTCAGTTCGTGCAGAACTTACAGGATTCTCAATTTGTGCAGAATTTACAGAAGGGTCTCAGTTTGTGCAGAACTTACAGGAGGGTCTCAGTCTGTCCAGAACTTACAGGAGAGTCTCAGTTTGTTCAGAACTTACAGAAGGGTCTCAGTTTGTGCAGAACTTACAGGAGGGTCTCAGTTTGTGAAGAACTTAGAGAAGGGTCTCAGTATGTGCAGAACTTACAGGAGGGTCTCAGTTTGTGCAGAACTTACAGGAGGGTCTCAGTTTGTGCAGAACTTACAGGAGGGTCTCAGTTTGTGCAGAACTTACAGAATATCAATTTGTGCAGAACTTACAGGAGGGTCTCAGTTTGTGCAGAACTTACAGGATTCTCAATTTGTGCAGAATTTACAGGAGAATCTCAGTTTGTGCAGAACTTACAGGAGGGTCTCAGTTTGTACAGAACTTACAGGAGAGTCTCAGTTTGTTCAGAACTTACAGAAGGGTCTCAGTTTGTGCAGAACTTACAGGAGGGTCTCAGTTTGTGAAGAACTTAGAGAAGGGTCTCAGTATGTGCAGAACTTACAGGAGGGTCTCAGTTTGTGCAGAACTTACAGGAGGGTCTCAGTTTGTGCAGAACTTACAGGAGGGTTTCAGTCCGTGCAGACCTTACAGGAGAGTCTCAATTTGTGCAGAACTTACAGGAGAGTCTCAGTTTGTGCAGAACTTACAGGAGGGTCTCAGTTTTTGCAGAACTTACAGGATCTCATTTTGTGCAGGACTTATTGGAGAGTCTCAGTTTGTGCAGAACTTACAGGAGGATCTCAGTTTGTGCAGAACTTACAGGATTCTAAATTTGTGCAAAACTTACAGGAGAATCTCAGTTTGTACAGAACTTACAGGAGGGTCTCAGTTCGTGCAGAACTTACAGGATTCTCAATTTGTGCAGAATTTACAGAAGGGTCTCAGTTTGTGCAGAACTTACAGGGAGGTCTCAGTTTGTGAAGAACTTACAGGAGGGTCTCAGTCTGTCCAGAACATACAGGAGAGTCTCAATTAGTGCAGAACTTACCGGAGAGTTTCAGTCTGTGCAGAACTTACAGGATCGTTTCAGTTTGGGCAGAACTTACAGGAGTCTCAGTTTTTGCAGAACTTACAGGAGAGTCTCAGTTTTTGCAGAACTTACATGAGTGTCAGTTTGTGCAGAACTTACAGGAGGGTCTCAGTTTGTGCAGAACTTACAGAATATCAATTTGTGCAGAACTTACAGGAGGGTCTCAGTTTGTGCAGAACTTACAGGATCTCAATTTCTGCAAAACTTACAGGAGGGTCTCAGTCTGTACAGAACTTACAGGAGGATCTCAGTTTGTCTAATACTTACAGGAGAGTCTTAGTTTGTGCAGAACTAACCGGAGAGTTTCAGTCTGTGCAGAACTTACAGGATTGTTTTAGTTTGTGTAGAACTTACAGGACAGTCTCAATTTGTGCAGAACTTACTGGAGAGTCTCAGTTTGTGCAGAACTTAAAGGACTCTCAGATTTTACAGAACTTACAGGAGAGTCTCAGTTTGTGCAGAACTTGCAGGAGAGTCTCAGTTTGTGCAGAACTTACAGGAGAGTCTAAGTTTGTGCAGAACTTACAGGAGAGTCTCAGTTTGTGCAGAACTTACAGGAGTGTCAGTTGGTGCAAAACTTAAAGGAGAGTCTCAGTTCGTGCAGAACTTACAGGAAGGTCTCGGTTTGTGTAGAACTTACAGGACAGTCTCAATTTTAGAAGAATTTACTGGAGAGTCTCAGTTTGTGCAGAACTTAAATGACTCTCAGATTGGGCAGAACTTACAGGAGGTTCTCAGTTTAGGCAGAACTTGCAGGAGAGTCTCAGTTTGTGCAGAACTTACAGGAGAGTCTAAGTTTGTGCAGAACTTACAGGAGAGTCTCAGTTTGTGCAGAACTTACAGGAGTGTCAGTTGGTGCAAAACTTAAAGGAGAGTCTCAGTTTGTGCAGAACTTACAAGAGGGTCTCAGTTTGTGCAGAACTTACAGGATTCTCAATTTGTGCAGAATTTACAGAAGGGTCTCAGTTTTTGAATAACTTAAAGCAGGGTTTCAGTTTATGAAGAACTTACAGGAGGATCTCAGTTTATGCAGAACTTACAGGATCTCAATTTCTGCAAAACTTACAGGAGAGTCTTAGTTTGTGCAGAACTTACCGGAGAGTTTCAGTCAGTGCAGAACTTACAGGATTGTTTCAGTTTGTGTAGAACTTACAGGACAGTCTCAATTTGTGCAGAACTTACTGGAGAGTCTCAGTTTGTGCAGAACTTAAAGGACTCTCAGATTGTGCAGAACTTACAGGAGAGTCTCAGTTTGTGCAGAATTTACAGAAGGGTGTCAGTTTGTGCAGAACTTACAGGAGGGTGTCAGTTTGTGAAGAACTTACAGGAGGGTGTCAGTTTGTGAAGAACTTACAGGAGGGTCTCAGTCTGTACAGAACTTACAGCAGGATCTCAGTTTGTGCAAAACTTACAGGAGAGTCTTAGTTTGTGCTGAACTTACCGGAGAGTTTCAGTCTGTGCAGAACTTACAGGATTGTTTCAGTTTGTGTAGAACTTACAGGACAGTCTCAATTTGTGCAGAACTTACTGGAGAGTCTCAGTTTGTGCAGAACTTAAAGGACTCTCAGATTGTGCAGAACTTACAGGAGAGTCTCAGTTTGTGCAGAACCTGCAGGAGAGTCTCAGTTTGTGCAGAACTTACAGGAGAGTCTAAGTTTGTGCAGAACTTACAGGAGAGTCTCAGTTTGTGCAGAACTTACAGGAGAGTCTCAGTTTGTGCAGAACTTACAGGAGAGTCTAAGTTTGTGCAGAACTTACAGGAGAGTCTCAATTAGAGCAGAACTTACCGGAGAGTTTCCTGTCCGTGCAGAACTTACAGGATTGTTTCAGTTTGTGCAGAACTTACAGGAGTCCCAGTTTTTGCAGAACTTACAGGAGAGTCTCAGTTATTGCAGAACTTACAGGAAGGTCTCAGTTTTTGTAGAACTTACAGGACAGTCTCAATTTGTGCAGAACTTACTGGAGAGTCTCAGTTTGTGCAGAACTTGAAGGACTCTCAGTTTGTGCAGAACTTACAGGAGAGTCTCAGTTTGTGCAGAACTTACAGGAGGTTCTCAGTTTATGCAGAACTTACAGGAGGGTCTCAGTTTGTGCAAAACTTACAGGAGAGTTTCAGTCTGTGCAGAACTTAAAGGATCGTTTCAGTTTGTGCCGAACTTACAGGAGTGTCTAAGTTTGTGCAGAACTTACAGGAGGGTCTTAGTTTGTGCAGAACTTACAGGAGAGTCTCAGTTTGTGTAGAACTTACAGGAGAGTCTCAGTTTGTGAAGAACTTACAGGATCTCAATTTGTGCTGAACTTATAGGAGAATCTCAGTTTTTGCAGAACTTAGGGAGAGTTTCAGTTTGTGCAGAACTTACAGGAGAGTCTCAGTTTGTGCAGAACCTACAGGAGTGTCAGTTGGTGCAAAACTTAAAGGAGAGTCTCAGTTTGTGCAGAACTTACAGGATTCTCAATTTGTGCAGAATTTACAGAAGGGTCTCAGTTTGTGCAGAACCTGCAGGAGAGTCTCAGTTTGTGCAGAACTTACAGGAGAGTCTAAGTTTGTGTTGAACTTACAGGAGAGTCTCAGTTTGTGCAGAACTTTCAGGAGAGTCTTAGTTCGTGCAGAACCTGCAGGAGAGTCTCAGTTTGTGCAGAACTTACAGGAGGGTCTCAGTTTGTGCAGAACTTACAGGATTCTCAATTTGTGCAGAATATACAGAAGGGTCTCAGTTTGTGCAGAACTTACAGGGAGGTCTCAGTTTGTGAAGAACTTACAGGAGGGTCTCAGTCAGTCCAGAACTTACAGGAGAGTCTCAATTAGTGCAGAACTTACCGGAGAGTTTCAGTCTGTGCAGAACTTACAGGATCGTTTCAGTTTTTGCAGAACTTACAGGAGAGTCTCAGTTTTTGCAGAACTTACAGGAGTGTCAGTTTGTGCAGAACTTACAGGAGGGTCTCTGTTTGTGCAGAACTTACAGAATATCAATTTGTGCAGAACTTACAGGAGGGTCTCAGTTTATGCAGAACTTACAGGATCTCAATTTCTGCAAAACTTACAGGAGAGTCTTAGTTTGTGCAGAACTTACCGGAGAGTTTCAGTCAGTGCAGAACTTACAGGATTGTTTCAGTTTGTGTAGAACTTACAGGACAGTCTCAATTTGTGCAGAACTTACTGGAGAGTCTCAGTTTGTGCAGAACTTAAAGGACTCTCAGATTGTGCAGAACTTACAAGAGAGTCTCAGTTTGTGCAGAACTTGCAGGATAGTCTCAGTTTGTGCAAAACTTACAGGAGAGTCTAAGTTTGTGCAGAACTTACAGGAGGGTGTCAGTTTGTGAAGAACTTACAGGAGGGTCTCAGTCTGTACAGAACTTACAGCAGGATCTCAGTTTGTGCAAAACTTACAGGAGAGTCTTAGTTTGTGCTGAACTTACCGGAGAGTTTCAGTCTGTGCAGAACTTACAGGATTGTTTCAGTTTGTGTAGAACTTACAGGACAGTCTCAGTTTGTGCAGAACTTAAAGGACTCTCAGATTGTGCAGAACGTACAGGAGAGTCTCAGTTTGTGCAGAACCTGCAGGAGAGTCTCAGTTTGTGCAGAACTTACAGGAGAGTCTAAGTTTGTGCAGAACTTACAGGAGGGTCTCAGTTTGTGAAGAACTTAGAGAAGGGTCTCAGTATGTGCAGAACTTACAGGAGGGTCTCAGTTTGTGCAGAACTTACAGGAGGGTCTCAGTTTGTGCAGAACTTACAGGAGGGTCTCAGTTTGTGCAGAACTTACAGAATATCAATTTGTGCAGAACTTACAGGAGGGTCTCAGTTTGTGCAGAACTTACAGGATTCTCAATTTGTGCAGAATTTACAGGAGAATCTCAGTTTGTGCAGAACTTACAGGAGGGTCTCAGTTTGTACAGAACTTACAGGAGAGTCTCAGTTTGTTCAGAACTTACAGAAGGGTCTCAGTTTGTGCAGAACTTACAGGAGGGTCTCAGTTTGTGAAGAACTTAGAGAAGGGTCTCAGTATGTGCAGAACTTACAGGAGGGTCTCAGTTTGTGCAGAACTTACAGGAGGGTCTCAGTTTGTGCAGAACTTACAGGAGGGTTTCAGTCCGTGCAGACCTTACAGGAGAGTCTCAATTTGTGCAGAACTTACAGGAGAGTCTCAGTTTGTGCAGAACTTACAGGAGGGTCTCAGTTTTTGCAGAACTTACAGGATCTCATTTTGTGCAGGACTTATTGGAGAGTCTCAGTTTGTGCAGAACTTACAGGAGGATCTCAGTTGGTGCAGAACTTACAGGATTCTAAATTTGTGCAAAACTTACAGGAGAATCTCAGTTTGTGCAGAACTTAGGGAGAGTTTCAGTTTGTGCAGAACTTACAGGAGAGTCTCAGTTTGTGCAGAACCTACAGGAGTGTCAGTTGGTGCAAAACTTAAAGGAGAGTCTCAGTTTGTGCAGAACTTACAGGATTCTCAATTTGTGCAGAATTTACAGAAGGGTCTCAGTTTGTGCAGAACCTGCAGGAGAGTCTCAGTTTGTGCAGAACTTACAGGAGAGTCTAAGTTTGTGTTGAACTTACAGGAGAGTCTCAGTTTGTGCAGAACTTTCAGGAGAGTCTTAGTTCGTGCAGAACCTGCAGGAGAGTCTCAGTTTGTGCAGAACTTACAGGAGGTTCTCAGTTTATGCAGAACTTACAGGAGGGTCTCAGTTTTCTGCAAAACTTACAGGAGAGTTTCAGTCTGTGCAGAACTTAAAGGATCGTTTCAGTTTGTGCCGAACTTACAGGAGTGTCTAAGTTTGTGCAGAACTTACAGGAGGGTCTTAGTTTGTGCAGAACTTACAGGAGAGTCTCAGTTTGTGTAGAACTTACAGGAGAGTCTCAGTTTGTGAAGAACTTACAGGATCTCAATTTGTGCTGAACTTACAGGAGAATCTCAGTTTGTGCAGAACTTAGGGAGAGTTTCAGTTTGTGCAGAACTTACAGGAGAGTCTCAGTTTGTGCAGAACCTACAGGAGTGTCAGTTGGTGCAAAACTTAAAGGAGAGTCTCAGTTTGTGCAGAACTTACAGGATTCTCAATTTGTGCAGAATTTACAGAAGGGTCTCAGTTTGTGCAGAACCTGCAGGAGAGTCTCAGTTTGTGCAGAACTTACAGGAGAGTCTAAGTTTGTGTTGAACTTACAGGAGAGTCTCAGTTTGTGCAGAACTTTCAGGAGAGTCTTAGTTCGTGCAGAACCTGCAGGAGAGTCTCAGTTTGTGCAGAACTTACAGGAGGGTCTCAGTTTGTGCAGAACTTACAGGATTCTCAATTTGTGCAGAATATACAGAAGGGTCTCAGTTTGTGCAGAACTTACAGGGAGGTCTCAGTTTGTGAAGAACTTACAGGAGGGTCTCAGTCAGTCCAGAACTTACAGGAGAGTCTCAATTAGTGCAGAACTTACCGGAGAGTTTCAGTCTGTGCAGAACTTACAGGATCGTTTCAGTTTTTGCAGAACTTACAGGAGAGTCTCAGTTTTTGCAGAACTTACAGGAGTGTCAGTTTGTGCAGAACTTACAGGAGGGTCTCTGTTTGTGCAGAACTTACAGAATATCAATTTGTGCAGAACTTACAGGAGGGTCTCAGTTTATGCAGAACTTACAGGATCTCAATTTCTGCAAAACTTACAGGAGAGTCTTAGTTTGTGCAGAACTTACCGGAGAGTTTCAGTCAGTGCAGAACTTACAGGATTGTTTCAGTTTGTGTAGAACTTACAGGACAGTCTCAATTTGTGCAGAACTTACTGGAGAGTCTCAGTTTGTGCAGAACTTAAAGGACTCTCAGATTGTGCAGAACTTACAGGAGAGTCTCAGTTTGTGCAGAACTTGCAGGATAGTCTCAGTTTGTGCAAAACTTACAGGAGAGTCTAAGTTTGTGCAGAACTTACAGGAGGGTGTCAGTTTGTGAAGAACTTACAGGAGGGTCTCAGTCTGTACAGAACTTACAGCAGGATCTCAGTTTGTGCAAAACTTACAGGAGAGTCTTAGTTTGTGCTGAACTTACCGGAGAGTTTCAGTCTGTGCAGAACTTACAGGATTGTTTCAGTTTGTGTAGAACTTACAGGACAGTCTCAGTTTGTGCAGAACTTAAAGGACTCTCAGATTGTGCAGAACGTACAGGAGAGTCTCAGTTTGTGCAGAACCTGCAGGAGAGTCTCAGTTTGTGCAGAACTTACAGGAGAGTCTAAGTTTGTGCAGAACTTACAGGAGGGTCTCAGTTTGTGAAGAACTTAGAGAAGGGTCTCAGTATGTGCAGAACTTACAGGAGGGTCTCAGTTTGTGCAGAACTTACAGGAGGGTCTCAGTTTGTGCAGAACTTACAGGAGGGTCTCAGTTTGTGCAGAACTTACAGAATATCAATTTGTGCAGAACTTACAGGAGGGTCTCAGTTTGTGCAGAACTTACAGGATTCTCAATTTGTGCAGAATTTACAGGAGAATCTCAGTTTGTGCAGAACTTACAGGAGGGTCTCAGTTTGTACAGAACTTACAGGAGAGTCTCAGTTTGTTCAGAACTTACAGAAGGGTCTCAGTTTGTGCAGAACTTACAGGAGGGTCTCAGTTTGTGAAGAACTTAGAGAAGGGTCTCAGTATGTGCAGAACTTACAGGAGGGTCTCAGTTTGTGCAGAACTTACAGGAGGGTCTCAGTTTGTGCAGAACTTACAGGAGGGTTTCAGTCCGTGCAGACCTTACAGGAGAGTCTCAATTTGTGCAGAACTTACAGGAGAGTCTCAGTTTGTGCAGAACTTACAGGAGGGTCTCAGTTTTTGCAGAACTTACAGGATCTCATTTTGTGCAGGACTTATTGGAGAGTCTCAGTTTGTGCAGAACTTACAGGAGGATCTCAGTTTGTGCAGAACTTACAGGATTCTCAATTTGTGCAGAATTTACAGGAGAATCTCAGTTTGTGCAGAACTTACAGGAGGGTCTCAGTTTTTGCAGAACTTACAGGATCTCATTTTGTGCAGGACTTATTGGAGAGTCTCAGTTTGTGCAGAACTTACAGGATTCTAAATTTGTGCAAAACTTACAGGAGAATCTCAGTTTGTACAGAACTTACAGGAGGGTCTCAGTTCGTGCAGAACTTACAGGATTCTCAATTTGTGCAGAATTTACAGAAGGGTCTCAGTTTGTGCAGAACTTACAGGGAGGTCTCAGTTTGTGAAGAACTTACAGGAGGGTCTCAGTCTGTCCAGAACTTACAGGAGAGTCTCAATTAGTGCAGAACTTACCGGAGAGTTTCAGTCTGTGCAGAACTTACAGGATCGTTTCAGTTTGGGCAGAACTTACAGGAGTCTCAGTTTTTGCAGAACTTACAGGAGAGTCTCAGTTTTTGCAGAACTTACATGAGTGTCAGTTTGTGCAGAACTTACAGGAGGGTCTCAGTTTGTGCAGAACTTACAGAATATCAATTTGTGCAGAACTTACAGGAGGGTCTCAGTTTGTGCAGAACTTACAGGATCTCAATTTCTGCAAAACTTACAGGAGGGTCTCAGTCTGTACAGAACTTACAGGAGGATCTCAGTTTGTCTAATACTTACAGGAGAGTCTCAGTTTGTGCAGAACTTACAGGAGGGTCTCAGTTTGTGCAGAACTTACAGAATATCAATTTGTGCAGAACTTACAGGAGGGTCTCAGTTTGTGCAGAACTTACAGGATTCTCAATTTGTGCAGAATTTACAGGAGAATCTCAGTTTGTGCAGAACTTACAGGAGGGTCTCAGTTTGTACAGAACTTACAGGAGAGTCTCAGTTTGTTCAGAACTTACAGAAGGGTCTCAGTTTGTGCAGAACTTACAGGAGGGTCTCAGTTTGTGAAGAACTTAGAGAAGGGTCTCAGTATGTGCAGAACTTACAGGAGGGTCTCAGTTTGTGCAGAACTTACAGGAGGGTCTCAGTTTGTGCAGAACTTACAGGAGGGTTTCAGTCCGTGCAGACCTTACAGGAGAGTCTCAATTTGTGCAGAACTTACAGGAGAGTCTCAGTTTGTGCAGAACTTACAGGAGGGTCTCAGTTTTTGCAGAACTTACAGGATCTCATTTTGTGCAGGACTTATTGGAGAGTCTCAGTTTGTGCAGAACTTACAGGAGGATCTCAGTTTGTGCAGAACTTACAGGATTCTCAATTTGTGCAGAATTTACAGGAGAATCTCAGTTTGTGCAGAACTTACAGGAGGGTCTCAGTTTTTGCAGAACTTACAGGATCTCATTTTGTGCAGGACTTATTGGAGAGTCTCAGTTTGTGCAGAACTTACAGGAGGATCTCAGTTTGTGCAGAACTTACAGGATTCTAAATTTGTGCAAAACTTACAGGAGAATCTCAGTTTGTACAGAACTTACAGGAGGGTCTCAGTTCGTGCAGAACTTACAGGATTCTCAATTTGTGCAGAATTTACAGAAGGGTCTCAGTTTGTGCAGAACTTACAGGGAGGTCTCAGTTTGTGAAGAACTTACAGGAGGGTCTCAGTCTGTCCAGAACTTACAGGAGAGTCTCAATTAGTGCAGAACTTACCGGAGAGTTTCAGTCTGTGCAGAACTTACAGGATCGTTTCAGTTTGGGCAGAACTTACAGGAGTCTCAGTTTTTGCAGAACTTACAGGAGAGTCTCAGTTTTTGCAGAACTTACATGAGTGTCAGTTTGTGCAGAACTTACAGGAGGGTCTCAGTTTGTGCAGAACTTACAGAATATCAATTTGTGCAGAACTTACAGGAGGGTCTCAGTTTGTGCAGAACTTACAGGATCTCAATTTCTGCAAAACTTACAGGAGGGTCTCAGTCTGTACAGAACTTACAGGAGGATCTCAGTTTGTCTAATACTTACAGGAGAGTCTTAGTTTTTGCAGAACTAACCGGAGAGTTTCAGTCTGTGCAGAACTTACAGGATTGTTTTAGTTTGTGTAGAACTTACAGGACAGTCTCAATTTGTGCAGAACTTACTGGAGAGTCTCAGTTTGTGCAGAACTTAAAGGACTCTCAGATTTTACAGAACTTACAGAAGAGTCTCAGTTTGTGCAGAACTTGCAGGAGAGTCTCAGTTTGTGCAGAACTTACAGGAGAGTCTAAGTTTGTGCAGAACTTACAGGAGAGTCTCAGTTTGTGCAGAACTTACAGGAGTGTCAGTTGGTGCAAAACTTAAAGGAGAGTCTCAGTTCGTGCAGAACGTACAGGAAGGTCTCGGTTTGTGTAGAACTTACAGGACAGTCTCAATTTTAGAAGAATTTACTGGAGAGTCTCAGTTTGTGCAGAACTTAAATGACTCTCAGATTGGGCAGAACTTACAGGAGGTTCTCAGTTTAGGCAGAACTTGCAGGAGAGTCTCAGTTTGTGCAGAACTTACAGGAGAGTCTAAGTTTGTGCAGAACTTACAGGAGAGTCTCAGTTTGTGCAGAACTTACAGGAGTGTCAGTTGGTGCAAAACTTAAAGGAGAGTCTCAGTTTGTGCAGAACTTACAAGAGGGTCTCAGTTTGTGCAGAACTTACAGGATTCTCAATTTGTGCAGAATTTACAGAAGGGTCTCAGTTTTTGAATAACTTAAAGCAGGGTTTCAGTTTATGAAGAACTTACAGGAGGATCTCAGTTTATGCAGAACTTACAGGATCTCAATTTCTGCAAAACTTACAGGAGAGTCTTAGTTTGTGCAGAACTTACCGGAGAGTTTCAGTCAGTGCAGAACTTACAGGATTGTTTCAGTTTGTGTAGAACTTACAGGACAGTCTCAATTTGTGCAGAACTTACTGGAGAGTCTCAGTTTGTGCAGAACTTAAAGGACTCTCAGATTGTGCAGAACTTACAGGAGAGTCTCAGTTTGTGCAGAATTTACAGAAGGGTGTCAGTTTGTGCAGAACTTACAGGAGGGTGTCAGTTTGTGAAGAACTTACAGGAGGGTGTCAGTTTGTGAAGAACTTACAGGAGGGTCTCAGTCTGTACAGAACTTATAGCAGGATCTCAGTTTGTGCAAAACTTACAGGAGAGTCTTAGTTTGTGCTGAACTTACCGGAGAGTTTCAGTCTGTGCAGAACTTACAGGATTGTTTCAGTTTGTGTAGAACTTACAGGACAGTCTCAATTTGTGCAGAACTTACTGGAGAGTCTCAGTTTGTGCAGAACTTAAAGGACTCTCAGATTGTGCAGAACTTACAGGAGAGTCTCAGTTTGTGCAGAACCTGCAGGAGAGTCTCAGTTTGTGCAGAACTTACAGGAGAGTCTAAGTTTGTGCAGAACTTACAGGAGAGTCTCAGTTTGTGCAGAACTTACAGGAGAGTCTCAGTTTGTGCAGAACTTACAGGAGAGTCTAAGTTTGTGCAGAACTTACAGGAGAGTCTCAATTAGAGCAGAACTTACCGGAGAGTTTCCTGTCCGTGCAGAACTTACAGGATTGTTTCAGTCTGTGCAGAACTTACAGGAGTCCCAGTTTTTGCAGAACTTACAGGAGAGTCTCAGTTATTGCAGAACTTACAGGAAGGTCTCAGTTTTTGTAGAACTTACAGGACAGTCTCAATTTGTGCAGAACTTACTGGAGAGTCTCAGTTTGTGCAGAACTTGAAGGACTCTCAGTTTGTGCAGAACTTACAGGAGAGTCTCAGTTTGTGCAGAACTTACAGGAGGTTCTCAGTTTATGCAGAACTTACAGGAGGGTCTCAGTTTGTGCAAAACTTACAGGAGAGTTTCAGTCTGTGCAGAACTTAAAGGATCGTTTCAGTTTGTGCCGAACTTACAGGAGTGTCTAAGTTTGTGCAGAACTTACAGGAGGGTCTTAGTTTGTGCAGAACTTACAGGAGAGTCTCAGTTTGTGTAGAACTTACAGGAGAGTCTCAGTTTGTGAAGAACTTACAGGATCTCAATTTGTGCTGAACTTACAGGAGAATCTCAGTTTGTGCAGAACTTAGGGAGAGTTTCAGTTTGTGCAGAACTTACAGGAGAGTCTCAGTTTGTGCAGAACCTACAGGAGTGTCAGTTGGTGCAAAACTTAAAGGAGAGTCTCAGTTTGTGCAGAACTTACAGGATTCTCAATTTGTGCAGAATTTACAGAAGGGTCTCAGTTTGTGCAGAACCTGCAGGAGAGTCTCAGTTTGTTTAGAACTTACAGGACAGTCTCAATTTTAGAAGAATTTACTGGAGAGTCTCAGTTTGTGCAGAACTTAAATGACTCTCAGATTGGGCAGAACTTACAGGAGGTTCTCAGTTTAGGCAGAACTTGCAGGAGAGTCTCAGTTTGTGCAGAACTTACAGGAGAGTCTAAGTTTGTGCAGAACTTACAGGAGAGTCTCAGTTTGTGCAGAACTTACAGGAGTGTCAGTTGGTGCAAAACTTAAAGGAGAGTCTCAGTTTGTGCAGAACTTACAAGAGGGTCTCAGTTTGTGCAGAACTTACAGGATTCTCAATTTGTGCAGAATTTACAGAAGGGTCTCAGTTTTTGAATAACTTAAAGCAGGGTTTCAGTTTATGAAGAACTTACAGGAGGATCTCAGTTTATGCAGAACTTACAGGATCTCAATTTCTGCAAAACTTACAGGAGAGTCTTAGTTTGTGCAGAACTTACCGGAGAGTTTCAGTCAGTGCAGAACTTACAGGATTGTTTCAGTTTGTGTAGAACTTACAGGACAGTCTCAATTTGTGCAGAACTTACTGGAGAGTCTCAGTTTGTGCAGAACTTAAAGGACTCTCAGATTGTGCAGAACTTACAGGAGAGTCTCAGTTTGTGCAGAATTTACAGAAGGGTGTCAGTTTGTGCAGAACTTACAGGAGGGTGTCAGTTTGTGAAGAACTTACAGGAGGGTGTCAGTTTGTGAAGAACTTACAGGAGGGTCTCAGTCTGTACAGAACTTATAGCAGGATCTCAGTTTGTGCAAAACTTACAGGAGAGTCTTAGTTTGTGCAGAACTTACCGGAGAGTTTCAGTCAGTGCAGAACTTACAGGATTGTTTCAGTTTGTGTAGAACTTACAGGACAGTCTCAATTTGTGCAGAACTTACTGGAGAGTCTCAGTTTGTGCAGAACTTAAAGGACTCTCAGATTGTGCAGAACTTACAGGAGGTTCTCAGTTTGTGCAGAACTTGCAGGATAGTCTCAGTTTGTGCAAAACTTACAGGAGAGTCTAAGTTTGTGCAGAACTTACAGGAGGGTGTCAGTTTGTGAAGAACTTACAGGAGGGTCTCAGTCTGTACAGAACTTACAGCAGAATCTCAGTTTGTGCAAAACTTACAGGAGAGTCTTAGTTTGTGCTGAACTTACCGGAGAGTTTCAGTCTGTGCAGAACTTACAGGATTGTTTCAGTTTGTGTAGAACTTACAGGACAGTCTCAGTTTGTGCAGAACTTAAAGGACTCTCAGATTGTGCAGAACGTACAGGAGAGTCTCAGTTTGTGCAGAACCTGCAGGAGAGTCTCAGTTTGTGCAGAACTTACAGGAGAGTCTAAGTTTGTGCAGAACTTACAGGAGAGTCTCAGTTTGTGCAGAACTTACAGGAGAGTCTCAGTTTGTGCAGAACTTACAGGAGTGTCAGTTGGTGCAAAACTTAAAGGAGAGTCTCAGTTCGTGCAGAACTTACAGGAAGGTCTCGGTTTGTGTAGAACTTACAGGACAGTCTCAATTTTAGAAGAATTTACTGGAGAGTCTCAGTTTGTGCAGAACTTAAATGACTCTCAGATTGGGCAGAACTTACAGGAGGTTCTCAGTTTAGGCAGAACTTGCAGGAGAGTCTCAGTTTGTGCAGAACTTACAGGAGAGTCTAAGTTTGTGCAGAACTTACAGGAGAGTCTCAGTTTGTGCAGAACTTACAGGAGTGTCAGTTGGTGCAAAACTTAAAGGAGAGTCTCAGTTTGTGCAGAACTTACAAGAGGGTCTCAGTTTGTGCAGAACTTACAGGATTCTCAATTTGTGCAGAATTTACAGAAGGGTCTCAGTTTTTGAATAACTTAAAGCAGGGTTTCAGTTTATGAAGAACTTACAGGAGGATCTCAGTTTATGCAGAACTTACAGGATCTCAATTTCTGCAAAACTTACAGGAGAGTCTTAGTTTGTGCAGAACTTACCGGAGAGTTTCAGTCAGTGCAGAACTTACAGGATTGTTTCAGTTTGTGTAGAACTTACAGGACAGTCTCAATTTGTGCAGAACTTACTGGAGAGTCTCAGTTTGTGCAGAACTTAAAGGACTCTCAGATTGTGCAGAACTTACAGGAGAGTCTCAGTTTGTGCAGAATTTACAGAAGGGTGTCAGTTTGTGCAGAACTTACAGGAGGGTGTCAGTTTGTGAAGAACTTACAGGAGGGTGTCAGTTTGTGAAGAACTTACAGGAGGGTCTCAGTCTGTACAGAACTTATAGCAGGATCTCAGTTTGTGCAAAACTTACAGGAGAGTCTTAGTTTGTGCTGAACTTACCGGAGAGTTTCAGTCTGTGCAGAACTTACAGGATTGTTTCAGTTTGTGTAGAACTTACAGGACAGTCTCAATTTGTGCAGAACTTACTGGAGAGTCTCAGTTTGTGCAGAACTTAAAGGACTCTCAGATTGTGCAGAACTTACAGGAGAGTCTCAGTTTGTGCAGAACCTGCAGGAGAGTCTCAGTTTGTGCAGAACTTACAGGAGAGTCTAAGTTTGTGCAGAACTTACAGGAGAGTCTCAGTTTGTGCAGAACTTACAGGAGAGTCTCAGTTTGTGCAGAACTTACAGGAGAGTCTAAGTTTGTGCAGAACTTACAGGAGAGTCTCAATTAGAGCAGAACTTACCGGAGAGTTTCCTGTCCGTGCAGAACTTACAGGATTGTTTCAGTTTGTGCAGAACTTACAGGAGAGTCTCAGTTTTTGCAGAACTTACAGGAGTGTCAGTTTGTGCAGAACTTACAGGAGGGTCTCTGTTTGTGCAGAACTTACAGAATATCAATTTGTGCAGAACTTACAGGAGGGTCTCAGTTTATGCAGAACTTACAGGATCTCAATTTCTGCAAAACTTACAGGAGAGTCTTAGTTTTTGCAGAACTTACCGGAGAGTTTCAGTCAGTGCAGAACTTACAGGATTGTTTCAGTTTGTGTAGAACTTACAGGACAGTCTCAATTTGTGCAGAACTTACTGGAGAGTCTCAGTTTGTGCAGAACTTAAAGGACTCTCAGATTGTGCAGAACTTACAGGAGAGTCTCAGTTTGTGCAGAACTTGCAGGATAGTCTCAGTTTGTGCAAAACTTACAGGAGAGTCTAAGTTTGTGCAGAACTTACAGGAGGGTGTCAGTTTGTGAAGAACTTACAGGAGGGTCTCAGTCTGTACAGAACTTACAGCAGGATCTCAGTTTGTGCAAAACTTACAGGAGAGTCTTAGTTTGTGCTGAACTTACCGGAGAGTTTCAGTCTGTGCAGAACTTACAGGATTGTTTCAGTTTGTGTAGAACTTACAGGACAGTCTCAGTTTGTGCAGAACTTAAAGGACTCTCAGATTGTGCAGAACGTACAGGAGAGTCTCAGTTTGTGCAGAACCTGCAGGAGAGTCTCAGTTTGTGCAGAACTTACAGGAGAGTCTAAGTTTTGTGCAGAACTTACAGGAGAGTCTCAGTTTGTGCAGAACTTACAGGAGAGTCTCAGTTTGTGCAGAACTTACAGGAGTGTCAGTTGGTGCAAAACTTAAAGGAGAGTCTCAGTTCGTGCAGAACTTACAGGAAGGTCTCGGTTTGTGTAGAACTTACAGGACAGTCTCAATTTTAGAAGAATTTACTGGAGAGTCTCAGTTTGTGCAGAACTTAAATGACTCTCAGATTGGGCAGAACTTACAGGAGGTTCTCAGTTTAGGCAGAACTTGCAGGAGAGTCTCAGTTTGTGCAGAACTTACAGGAGAGTCTAAGTTTGTGCAGAACTTACAGGAGAGTCTCAGTTTGTGCAGAACTTACAGGAGTGTCAGTTGGTGCAAAACTTAAAGGAGAGTCTCAGTTTGTGCAGAACTTACAAGAGGGTCTCAGTTTGTGCAGAACTTACAGGATTCTCAATTTGTGCAGAATTTACAGAAGGGTCTCAGTTTTTGAATAACTTAAAGCAGGGTTTCAGTTTATGAAGAACTTACAGGAGGATCTCAGTTTATGCAGAACTTACAGGATCTCAATTTCTGCAAAACTTACAGGAGAGTCTTAGTTTGTGCAGAACTTACCGGAGAGTTTCAGTCAGTGCAGAACTTACAGGATTGTTTCAGTTTGTGTAGAACTTACAGGACAGTCTCAATTTGTGCAGAACTTACTGGAGAGTCTCAGTTTGTGCAGAACTTAAAGGACTCTCAGATTGTGCAGAACTTACAGGAGAGTCTCAGTTTGTGCAGAATTTACAGAAGGGTGTCAGTTTGTGCAGAACTTACAGGAGGGTGTCAGTTTGTGAAGAACTTACAGGAGGGTGTCAGTTTGTGAAGAACTTACAGGAGGGTCTCAGTCTGTACAGAACTTATAGCAGGATCTCAGTTTGTGCAAAACTTACAGGAGAGTCTTAGTTTGTGCTGAACTTACCGGAGAGTTTCAGTCTGTGCAGAACTTACAGGATTGTTTCAGTTTGTGTAGAACTTACAGGACAGTCTCAATTTGTGCAGAACTTACTGGAGAGTCTCAGTTTGTGCAGAACTTAAAGGACTCTCAGATTGTGCAGAACTTACAGGAGAGTCTCAGTTTGTGCAGAACCTGCAGGAGAGTCTCAGTTTGTGCAGAACTTACAGGAGAGTCTAAGTTTGTGCAGAACTTACAGGAGAGTCTCAGTTTGTGCAGAACTTACAGGAGAGTCTCAGTTTGTGCAGAACTTACAGGAGAGTCTAAGTTTGTGCAGAACTTACAGGAGAGTCTCAATTAGAGCAGAACTTACCGGAGAGTTTCCTGTCCGTGCAGAACTTACAGGATTGTTTCAGTTTGTGCAGAACTTACAGGAGTCCCAGTTTTTGCAGAACTTACAGGAGAGTCTCAGTTATTGCAGAACTTACAGGAAGGTCTCAGTTTTTGTAGAACTTACAGGACAGTCTCAATTTGTGCAGAACTTACTGGAGAGTCTCAGTTTGTGCAGAACTTGAAGGACTCTCAGTTTGTGCAGAACTTACAGGAGAGTCTCAGTTTGTGCAGAACTTACAGGAGGTTCTCAGTTTATGCAGAACTTACAGGAGGGTCTCAGTTTGTGCAAAACTTACAGGAGAGTTTCAGTATGTGCAGAACTTAAAGGATCGTTTCAGTTTGTGCCGAACTTACAGGAGTGTCTAAGTTTGTGCAGAACTTACAGGAGGGTCTTAGTTTGTGCAGAACTTACAGGAGAGTCTCAGTTTGTGTAGAACTTACAGGAGAGTCTCAGTTTGTGAAGAACTTACAGGATCTCAATTTGTGCTGAACTTACAGGAGAATCTCAGTTTGTGCAGAACTTAGGGAGAGTTTCAGTTTGTGCAGAACTTACAGGAGAGTCTCAGTTTGTGCAGAACCTACAGGAGTGTCAGTTGGTGCAAAACTTAAAGGAGAGTCTCAGTTTGTGCAGAACTTACAGGATTCTCAATTTGTGCAGAATTTACAGAAGGGTCTCAGTTTGTGCAGAACCTGCAGGAGAGTCTCAGTTTGTGCAGAACTTACAGGAGAGTCTAAGTTTGTGTTGAACTTACAGGAGAGTCTCAGTTTGTGCAGAACTTTCAGGAGAGTCTTAGTTCGTGCAGAACCTGCAGGAGAGTCTCAGTTTGTGCAGAACTTACAGGAGGGTCTCAGTTTGTGCAGAACTTACAGGATTCTCAATTTGTGCAGAATATACAGAAGGGTCTCAGTTTGTGCAGAACTTACAGGGAGGTCTCAGTTTGTGAAGAACTTACAGGAGGGTCTCAGTCTGTCCAGAACTTACAGGAGAGTCTCAATTAGTGCAGAACTTACCGGAGAGTTTCAGTCTGTGCAGAACTTACAGGATCGTTTCAGTTTTTGCAGAACTTACAGGAGAGTCTCAGTTTTTGCAGAACTTACAGGAGTGTCAGTTTGTGCAGAACTTACAGGAGGGTCTCTGTTTGTGCAGAACTTACAGAATATCAATTTGTGCAGAACTTACAGGAGGGTCTCAGTTTATGCAGAACTTACAGGATCTCAATTTCTGCAAAACTTACAGGAGAGTCTTAGTTTGTGCAGAACTTACCGGAGAGTTTCAGTCAGTGCAGAACTTACAGGATTGTTTCAGTTTGTGTAGAACTTACAGGACAGTCTCAATTTGTGCAGAACTTACTGGAGAGTCTCAGTTTGTGCAGAACTTAAAGGACTCTCAGATTGTGCAGAACTTACAGGAGAGTCTCAGTTTGTGCAGAACTTGCAGGATAGTCTCAGTTTGTGCAAAACTTACAGGAGAGTCTAAGTTTGTGCAGAACTTACAGGAGGGTGTCAGTTTGTGAAGAACTTACAGGAGGGTCTCAGTCTGTACAGAACTTACAGCAGGATCTCAGTTTGTGCAAAACTTACAGGAGAGTCTTAGTTTGTGCTGAACTTACCGGAGAGTTTCAGTCTGTGCAGAACTTACAGGATTGTTTCAGTTTGTGTAGAACTTACAGGACAGTCTCAGTTTGTGCAGAACTTAAAGGACTCTCAGATTGTGCAGAACGTACAGGAGAGTCTCAGTTTGTGCAGAACCTGCAGGAGAGTCTCAGTTTGTGCAGAACTTACAGGAGAGTCTAAGTTTGTGCAGAACTTACAGGAGAGTCTCAGTTTGTGCAGAACTTACAGGAGAGTCTCAGTTTGTGCAGAACTTACAGGAGAGTCTAAGTTTGTGCAGAACTTACAGGAGAGTCTCAATTAGAGCAGAACTTACCGGAGAGTTTCCTGTCCGTGCAGAACTTACAGGATTGTTTCAGTTTGTGCAGAACTTACAGGAGTCCCAGTTTTTGCAGAACTTACAGGAGAGTCTCAGTTATTGCAGAACTTACAGGAAGGTCTCAGTTTTTGTAGAACTTACAGGACAGTCTCAATTTGTGCAGAACTTACTGGAGAGTCTCAGTTTGTGCAGAACTTGAAGGACTCTCAGTTTGTGCAGAACTTACAGGAGAGTCTCAGTTTGTGCAGAACTTACAGGAGAGTTTCAGTCTGTGCAGAACTTAAAGGATCGTTTCAGTTTGTGCCGAACTTACAGGAGTGTCTAAGTTTGTGCAGAACTTACAGGAGGGTCTCAGTTTGTGCAGAACTTACAGGAGAGTCTCAGTTTGTGTAGAACTTACAGGAGAGTCTCAGTTTGTGAAGAACTTACAGGATCTCAATTTGTGCTGAACTTACAGGAGAATCTCAGTTTGTGCAGAACTTAGGGAGAGTTTCAGTTTGTGCAGAACTTACAGGAGAGTCTCAGTTTGTGCAGAACTTACAGGAGTGTCAGTTGGTGCAAAACTTAAAGGAGAGTCTCAGTTTGTGCAGAACTTACAGGAGGGTCTCAGTTTGTGCAGAACTTACAGGATTCTCAATTTGTGCAGACTTTACAGAAGGGTCTCAGTTTGTGCAGAACTTACAGGGAGGTCTCAGTTTGTGAAGAACTTACAGGAGGGTCTCAGTCTGTCCAGAACTTACAGGAGAGTCTCAATTAGTGCAGAACTTACCGGAGAGTTTCAGTCTGTGCAGAACTTACAGGATCGTTTCAGTTTTTGCAGAACTTACAGGAGAGTCTCAGTTTTTGCAGAACTTACAGGAGTGTCAGTTTGTGCAGAACTTACAGGAGGGTCTCTGTTTGTGCAGAACTTACAGAATATCAATTTGTGCAGAACTTACAGGAGGGTCTCAGTTTGTGCAGAACTTACAGGATCTCAATTTCTGCAAAACTTACAGGAGAGTCTTAGTTTGTGCAGAACTTACCGGAGAGTTTCAGTCAGTGCAGAACTTACAGGATTGTTTAAGTTTGTGTAGAACTTACAGGACAGTCTCAATTTGTGCAGAACTTACTGGAGAGTCTCAGTTTGTGCAGAACTTAAAGGACTCTCAGATTGTGCAGAACTTACAGGAGAGTCTTAGTTTGTGCAGAACTTGCAGGATAGTCTCAGTTTGTGCAGAACTTACAGGAGAGTCTAAGTTTGTGCAGAACTTACAGGAGAGTCTCAGTTTGTGCAGAACTTACAGGAGTGTCAGTTGGTGCAAAACTTAAAGGAGAGTCTCAGTTTGTGCAGAACTTACAGGACAGTCTCAATTTGAGAAGAACTTACTGGAGAGTCTCAGTTTGTGCAGAACTTACAGGAGAGTCTCAGTTTGTGCAGAACTTACAGGAGTGTCAGTTGGTGCAAAACTTAAAGGAGAGTCTCAGTTTGTGTAGAACTTACAGGACAGTCTCAATTTGAGAAGAACTTACTGGAGAGTCTCAGTTTGTGCAGAACTTAAATGACTCTCTGATTGTGCAGAACTTACAGGAGAGTCTCAGTTTAGGCAGAACTTGCAGGAGAGTCTCAGTTTATGCAGAACTTACAGGAGAGTCTCAGTTTGTGCAGAACTTACAGGAGTGTCAGTTGGTGCGAAACTTAAAGGTGAGTCTCAGTTTGTGCAGAACTTACAAGAGGGTCTCAGTTTGTGCAGAACTTACAGGAGGGTCTCAGTTTGTGCAGAACTTACAGGATCTCAATTTCTGCAAAACTTACAGGAGGGTCTCAGTCTGTACAGAACTTACAGGAGGATCTCAGTTTGTCTAATACTTACAGGAGAGTCTTAGTTTGTGCAGAACTAACCGGAGAGTTTCAGTCTGTGCAGAACTTACAGGATTGTTTTAGTTTGTGTAGAACTTACAGGACAGTCTCAATTTGTGCAGAACTTACTGGAGAGTCTCAGTTTGTGCAGAACTTAAAGGACTCTCAGATTTTACAGAACTTACAGGAGAGTCTCAGTTTGTGCAGAACTT
Source organism: Eucyclogobius newberryi (assembly GCF_026437365.1). Taxonomy (NCBI): domain Eukaryota; kingdom Metazoa; phylum Chordata; class Actinopteri; order Gobiiformes; family Gobiidae; genus Eucyclogobius; species Eucyclogobius newberryi. The sequence goes on from NW_027316034.1 coordinate 169,244, forward strand.
GCAGGAGAGTCTCAGTTTGTGCAGAACTTACAGGAGAGTCTAAGTTTGTGCAGAACTTACAGGAGAGTCTCAGTTTGTGCAGAACTTACAGGAGGGTCAGTTGGTGCAAAACTTAAAGGAGAGTCTCAGTTCGTGCAGAACTTACAGGAAGGTCTCGGTTTGTGTAGAACTTACAGGACAGTCTCAATTTTAGAAGAATTTACTGGAGAGTCTCAGTTTGTGCAGAACTTAAATGACTCTCAGATTGGGCAGAACTTACAGGAGGTTCTCAGTTTAGGCAGAACTTGCAGGAGAGTCTCAGTTTGTGCAGAACTTACAGGAGAGTCTAAGTTTGTGCAGAACTTACAGGAGAGTCTCAGTTTGTGCAGAACTTACAGGAGTGTCAGTTGGTGCAAAACTTAAAGGAGAGTCTCAGTTTGTGCAGAACTTACAAGAGGGTCTCAGTTTGTGCAGAACTTACAGGATTCTCAATTTGTGCAGAATTTACAGAAGGGTCTCAGTTTTTGAATAACTTAAAGCAGGGTTTCAGTTTATGAAGAACTTACAGGAGGATCTCAGTTTATGCAGAACTTACAGGATCTCAATTTCTGCAAAACTTACAGGAGAGTCTTAGTTTGTGCAGAACTTACCGGAGAGTTTCAGTCAGTGCAGAACTTACAGGATTGTTTCAGTTTGTGTAGAACTTACAGGACAGTCTCAATTTGTGCAGAACTTACTGGAGAGTCTCAGTTTGTGCAGAACTTAAAGGACTCTCAGATTGTGCAGAACTTACAGGAGAGTCTCAGTTTGTGCAGAATTTACAGAAGGGTGTCAGTTTGTGCAGAACTTACAGGAGGGTGTCAGTTTGTGAAGAACTTACAGGAGGGTGTCAGTTTGTGAAGAACTTACAGGAGGGTCTCAGTCTGTACAGAACTTACAGCAGGATCTCAGTTTGTGCAAAACTTACAGGAGAGTCTTAGTTTGTGCTGAACTTACCGGAGAGTTTCAGTCTGTGCAGAACTTACAGGATTGTTTCAGTTTGTGTAGAACTTACAGGACAGTCTCAATTTGTGCAGAACTTACTGGAGAGTCTCAGTTTGTGCAGAACTTAAAGGACTCTCAGATTGTGCAGAACTTACAGGAGAGTCTCAGTTTGTGCAGAACCTGCAGGAGAGTCTCAGTTTGTGCAGAACTTACAGGAGAGTCTAAGTTTGTGCAGAACTTACAGGAGAGTCTCAGTTTGTGCAGAACTTACAGGAGAGTCTCAGTTTGTGCAGAACTTACAGGAGAGTCTAAGTTTGTGCAGAACTTACAGGAGAGTCTCAATTAGAGCAGAACTTACCGGAGAGTTTCCTGTCCGTGCAGAACTTACAGGATTGTTTCAGTTTGTGCAGAACTTACAGGAGTCCCAGTTTTTGCAGAACTTACAGGAGAGTCTCAGTTATTGCAGAACTTACAGGAAGGTCTCAGTTTTTGTAGAACTTACAGGACAGTCTCAATTTGTGCAGAACTTACTGGAGAGTCTCAGTTTGTGCAGAACTTGAAGGACTCTCAGTTTGTGCAGAACTTACAGGAGAGTCTCAGTTTGTGCAGAACTTACAGGAGAGTTTCAGTCTGTGCAGAACTTAAAGGATCGTTTCAGTTTGTGCCGAACTTACAGGAGTGTCTAAGTTTGTGCAGAACTTACAGGAGGGTCTCAGTTTGTGCAGAACTTACAGGAGAGTCTCAGTTTGTGTAGAACTTACAGGAGAGTCTCAGTTTGTGAAGAACTTACAGGATCTCAATTTGTGCTGAACTTACAGGAGAATCTCAGTTTGTGCAGAACTTAGGGAGAGTTTCAGTTTGTGCAGAACTTACAGGAGAGTCTCAGTTTGTGCAGAACTTACAGGAGTGTCAGTTGGTGCAAAACTTAAAGGAGAGTCTCAGTTTGTGCAGAACTTACAGGAGGGTCTCAGTTTGTGCAGAACTTACAGGATTCTCAATTTGTGCAGACTTTACAGAAGGGTCTCAGTTTGTGCAGAACTTACAGGGAGGTCTCAGTTTGTGAAGAACTTACAGGAGGGTCTCAGTCTGTCCAGAACTTACAGGAGAGTCTCAATTAGTGCAGAACTTACCGGAGAGTTTCAGTCTGTGCAGAACTTACAGGATCGTTTCAGTTTTTGCAGAACTTACAGGAGAGTCTCAGTTTTTGCAGAACTTACAGGAGTGTCAGTTTGTGCAGAACTTACAGGAGGGTCTCTGTTTGTGCAGAACTTACAGAATATCAATTTGTGCAGAACTTACAGGAGGGTCTCAGTTTGTGCAGAACTTACAGGATCTCAATTTCTGCAAAACTTACAGGAGAGTCTTAGTTTGTGCAGAACTTACCGGAGAGTTTCAGTCAGTGCAGAACTTACAGGATTGTTTCAGTTTGTGTAGAACTTACAGGACAGTCTCAATTTGTGCAGAACTTACTGGAGATTCTCAGTTTGTGCAGAACTTAAAGGACTCTCAGATTGTGCAGAACTTACAAGAGAGTCTCAGTTTGTGCAGAACTTGCAGGATAGTCTCAGTTTGTGCAGAACTTACAGGAGAGTCTAAGTTTGTGCAGAACTTACAGGAGAGTCTCAGTTTGTGCAGAACTTACAGGAGTGTCAGTTGGTGCAAAACTTAAAGGAGAGTCTCAGTTTGTGCAGAACTTACAGGACAGTCTCAATTTGAGAAGAACTTACTGGAGAGTCTCAGTTTGTGCAGAACTTACAGGAGAGTCTCAGTTTGTGCAGAACTTACAGGAGTGTCAGTTGGTGCAAAACTTAAAGGAGAGTCTCAGTTTGTGTAGAACTTACAGGACAGTCTCAATTTGAGAAGAACTTACTGGAGAGTCTCAGTTTGTGCAGAACTTAAATGACTCTCTGATTGTGCAGAACTTACAGGAGAGTCTCAGTTTAGGCAGAACTTGCAGGAGAGTCTCAGTTTATGCAGAACTTACAGGAGAGTCTCAGTTTGTGCAGAACTTACAGGAGTGTCAGTTGGTGCGAAACTTAAAGGTGAGTCTCAGTTTGTGCAGAACTTACAAGAGGGTCTCAGTTTGTGCAGAACTTACAGGATGGTTTAAGTTTGTGCAGAACTTACAGGAGTCTCAGTTTTTGCAGAACTTACAGGAAGGTCTCAGTTTGTGTAGAACTTACAGGACAGTCTCAATTTGTGCAGAACCTACTGGAGAGTCTCAGTTTGTGCAGAACTTAAAGGACTCTCAGTTTGTGCAGAACTTAAAAGACTCTCAGTTTGTGCAGAGATTGCAGGAAAGTCTCAGTTTATGCAAAACTTAAAGGAGAGTCTCAGTTTGTGAAGAAGTTAGAGAAGGGTCTCAGTATGTGCAGAACTTACAGGAGGGTCTCAGTTTGTGCAGAACTTACAGGAGGGTCTCAGTTTGTGCAGAACTTACAGGAGGGTTTCAGTCCGTGCAGACCTTACAGGAAATCTCAATTTGTGCAGAACTTACAGGAGAGTCTCAGTTTGTGCAGAACTTACAGGAGGGTCTCAGTTTATGCAGAACTTACAGGATCTCAATTTGTGCAGGACTTACAGGAGAGTCTCAGTTTGTGCAGAACTTACAGGACGATCTCAGTTTGTGCAGAACTTACAGGATTCTAAATGTGTGCAGAACTTACAGGAGAATCTCAGTTTGTACAGAACTTACAGGACCCTCAGTTTGTAGAGAAATTACAGGACTCTCAGTTTGTGCAGAACTTATAAGAGAGTCTCAGTTTGTGCAGAACTTGCAGGAGAGTCTCAGTTTTTGCAGAACTTACAGGAGAATGTCAGTTTGTGCAGAACTTACAGGAGGGTCTCAGTTTCTGCCGAACTTACAGGAGGGTCAAAGTTTGTGCTGAACTTACAGGATTCTCAATTTGTGCAGAACTTACAGTAGGGTCTCAGTTTTTGCAGAACTTACAGGAGAGTCTCAATTTGTGCAGAACTTACAGGACCCTCAGTTTGTGTAGAACTTACAGGAGAGTCTCAGTTTGTGCAGAACTTACAGGAGGGTCTCAGTTTGTCCAGAACTTAAAGGAGGATCTCAGTTTGTGCAGAAAATACAGGATAATCTCAGTTTGTGCTGAATTTACAGGAGAGTCTCAGTTTGTGCAGAACTTGCAGGAGATTCTCAGCTTGTGCAGAACTTACAGGAGAGTCTCAGTTTGTGCAGAACTTACAGGAGAGTCTCAGTTTGTGCAGAACTTACAGGAGTGTCAGTTTGTGCAGAACTTACCGGAGGGTCTCAGTTTGTGCAGAACTTACAGAATATCAATTTGTGCAGAACTTACCGGAGAGTTTCAGTCCGTGCAGAACTTACAGGATTGTTTCAGTTTGTGTAGAACTTACAGGACAGTCTCAATTTGTGCAGAACTTACTGGAGAGTCTCAGTTTGTGCAGAACTTAAAGGACTCTCAGATTATGCAGAACTTACAGGAGAGTCTCAGTTTGTGCAGAACCTGCAGGAGAGTCTCAGTTTGTGCAGAACTTACAGGAGAGTCTCAATTAGTGCAGAACTTACCGGAGAGTTTCCGTCTGTGCAGAACTTACAGGAGGGTGTCAGTTTGTGAAGAACTTACAGGAGGGTGTCAGTTTGTGAAGAACTTACAGGAGGGTCTCAGTCTGTACAGAACTTACAGCAGGATCTCAGTTTGTGCAAAACTTACAGGAGAGTCTTAGTTTGTGCTGAACTTACCGGAGAGTTTCAGTCTGTGCAGAACTTACAGGATTGTTTCAGTTTGTGTAGAACTTACAGGACAGTCTCAATTTGTGCAGAACTTACTGGAGAGTCTCAGTTTGTGCAGAACTTAAAGGACTCTCAGATTGTGCAGAACTTACAGGAGAGTCTCAGTTTGTGCAGAACCTGCAGGAGAGTCTCAGTTTGTGCAGAACTTACAGGAGAGTCTAAGTTTGTGCAGAACTTACAGGAGAGTCTCAGTTTGTGCAGAACTTACAGGAGAGTCTCAGTTTGTGCAGAACTTACAGGAGAGTCTAAGTTTGTGCAGAACTTACAGGAGAGTCTCAATTAGAGCAGAACTTACCGGAGAGTTTCCTGTCCGTGCAGAACTTACAGGATTGTTTCAGTTTGTGCAGAACTTACAGGAGTCCCAGTTTTTGCAGAACTTACAGGAGAGTCTCAGTTATTGCAGAACTTACAGGAAGGTCTCAGTTTTTGTAGAACTTACAGGACAGTCTCAATTTGTGCAGAACTTACTGGAGAGTCTCAGTTTGTGCAGAACTTGAAGGACTCTCAGTTTGTGCAGAACTTACAGGAGAGTCTCAGTTTGTGCAGAACTTACAGGAGAGTTTCAGTCTGTGCAGAACTTAAAGGATCGTTTCAGTTTGTGCCGAACTTACAGGAGTGTCTAAGTTTGTGCAGAACTTACAGGAGGGTCTCAGTTTGTGCAGAACTTACAGGAGAGTCTCAGTTTGTGTAGAACTTACAGGAGAGTCTCAGTTTGTGAAGAACTTACAGGATCTCAATTTGTGCTGAACTTACAGGAGAATCTCAGTTTGTGCAGAACTTAGGGAGAGTTTCAGTTTGTGCAGAACTTACAGGAGAGTCTCAGTTTGTGCAGAACTTACAGGAGTGTCAGTTGGTGCAAAACTTAAAGGAGAGTCTCAGTTTGTGCAGAACTTACAGGAGGGTCTCAGTTTGTGCAGAACTTACAGGATTCTCAATTTGTGCAGACTTTACAGAAGGGTCTCAGTTTGTGCAGAACTTACAGGGAGGTCTCAGTTTGTGAAGAACTTACAGGAGGGTCTCAGTCTGTCCAGAACTTACAGGAGAGTCTCAATTAGTGCAGAACTTACCGGAGAGTTTCAGTCTGTGCAGAACTTACAGGATCGTTTCAGTTTTTGCAGAACTTACAGGAGAGTCTCAGTTTTTGCAGAACTTACAGGAGTGTCAGTTTGTGCAGAACTTACAGGAGGGTCTCTGTTTGTGCAGAACTTACAGAATATCAATTTGTGCAGAACTTACAGGAGGGTCTCAGTTTGTGCAGAACTTACAGGATCTCAATTTCTGCAAAACTTACAGGAGAGTCTTAGTTTGTGCAGAACTTACCGGAGAGTTTCAGTCAGTGCAGAACTTACAGGATTGTTTCAGTTTGTGTAGAACTTACAGGACAGTCTCAATTTGTGCAGAACTTACTGGAGAGTCTCAGTTTGTGCAGAACTTAAAGGACTCTCAGATTGTGCAGAACTTACAAGAGAGTCTCAGTTTGTGCATAACTTGCAGGATAGTCTCAGTTTGTGCAGAACTTACAGGAGAGTCTAAGTTTGTGCAGAACTTACAGGAGAGTCTCAGTTTGTGCAGAACTTACAGGAGTGTCAGTTGGTGCAAAACTTAAAGGAGAGTCTCAGTTTGTGCAGAACTTACAGGACAGTCTCAATTTGAGAAGAACTTACTGGAGAGTCTCAGTTTGTGCAGAACTTACAGGAGAGTCTCAGTTTGTGCAGAACTTACAGGAGTGTCAGTTGGTGCAAAACTTAAAGGAGAGTCTCAGTTTGTGTAGAACTTACAGGACAGTCTCAATTTGAGAAGAACTTACTGGAGAGTCTCAGTTTGTGCAGAACTTAAATGACTCTCTGATTGTGCAGAACTTACAGGAGAGTCTCAGTTTAGGCAGAACTTGCAGGAGAGTCTCAGTTTATGCAGAACTTACAGGAGAGTCTCAGTTTGTGCAGAACTTACAGGAGTGTCAGTTGGTGCGAAACTTAAAGGTGAGTCTCAGTTTGTGCAGAACTTACAAGAGGGTCTCAGTTTGTGCAGAACTTACAGGATGGTTTAAGTTTGTGCAGAACTTACAGGAGTCTCAGTTTTTGCAGAACTTACAGGAAGGTCTCAGTTTGTGTAGAACTTACAGGACAGTCTCAATTTGTGCAGAACCTACTGGAGAGTCTCAGTTTGTGCAGAACTTAAAGGACTCTCAGTTTGTGCAGAACTTAAAAGACTCTCAGTTTGTGCAGAGATTGCAGGAAAGTCTCAGTTTATGCAAAACTTAAAGGAGAGTCTCAGTTTGTGAAGAAGTTAGAGAAGGGTCTCAGTATGTGCAGAACTTACAGGAGGGTCTCAGTTTGTGCAGAACTTACAGGAGGGTCTCAGTTTGTGCAGAACTTACAGGAGGGTTTCAGTCCGTGCAGACCTTACAGGAAATCTCAATTTGTGCAGAACTTACAGGAGAGTCTCAGTTTGTGCAGAACTTACAGGAGGGTCTCAGTTTATGCAGAACTTACAGGATCTCAATTTGTGCAGGACTTACAGGAGAGTCTCAGTTTGTGCAGAACTTACAGGACGATCTCAGTTTGTGCAGAACTTACAGGATTCTAAATGTGTGCAGAACTTACAGGAGAATCTCAGTTTGTACAGAACTTACAGGACCCTCAGTTTGTAGAGAAATTACAGGACTCTCAGTTTGTGCAGAACTTATAAGAGAGTCTCAGTTTGTGCAGAACTTGCAGGAGAGTCTCAGTTTTTGCAGAACTTACAGGAGAATGTCAGTTTGTGCAGAACTTACAGGAGGGTCTCAGTTTCTGCCGAACTTACAGGAGGGTCAAAGTTTGTGCTGAACTTACAGGATTCTCAATTTGTGCAGAACTTACAGTAGGGTCTCAGTTTTTGCAGAACTTACAGGAGAGTCTCAATTTGTGCAGAACTTACAGGACCCTCAGTTTGTGTAGAACTTACAGGAGAGTCTCAGTTTGTGCAGAACTTACAGGAGGGTCTCAGTTTGTCCAGAACTTAAAGGAGGATCTCAGTTTGTGCAGAAAATACAGGATAATCTCAGTTTGTGCTGAATTTACAGGAGAGTCTCAGTTTGTGCAGAACTTGCAGGAGATTCTCAGCTTGTGCAGAACTTACAGGAGAGTCTCAGTTTGTGCAGAACTTACAGGAGAGTCTCAGTTTGTGCAGAACTTACAGGAGTGTCAGTTTGTGCAGAACTTACCGGAGGGTCTCAGTTTGTGCAGAACTTACAGAATATCAATTTGTGCAGAACTTACCGGAGAGTTTCAGTCCGTGCAGAACTTACAGGATTGTTTCAGTTTGTGTAGAACTTACAGGACAGTCTCAATTTGTGCAGAACTTACTGGAGAGTCTCAGTTTGTGCAGAACTTAAAGGACTCTCAGATTATGCAGAACTTACAGGAGAGTCTCAGTTTGTGCAGAACCTGCAGGAGAGTCTCAGTTTGTGCAGAACTTACAGGAGAGTCTCAATTAGTGCAGAACTTACCGGAGAGTTTCCGTCTGTGCAGAACTTACAGGATGGTTTCAGTTTGTGCAGAACTTACAGGAGTCTCAGTTTTTGCAGAACTTACAGGAATGTCTCAATTTGTGCAGAACTTACTGGAGAGTCTCAGTTTGTGGAGAACTTAAAGGATTCTAAATTTGTGCAGAACTTACAGGAGAATCTCAGTTTGTTCAGAACTTACAGGACCCTCAGTTTGTGCAGAACTTACAATGGAGTCTCAGTTTGTTTAGAACTTGCAGGAGGGTCTCAGTTTTTGCAGAACTTACAGGAGAATGTCAGTTTGTGCAGAACTTACAGGAGGGTCTCAGTTTGTGCTGAATTTACAGGAAGGTCTCAGTTTGTGTAGAACTTACAGGACAGTCTCAATTAGTGCAAAACTTACCGGAGAGTTTCAGTCTGTGCAGAACTTACAGGATGGTTTAAGTTTGTGCAGAACTTACAGGAGTCTCAGTTTTTGCAGAACTTACAGGAAGGTCTCAGTTTGTGCAGAACTTGCAGGAGAGTCTCAGTTTTTGCAGAACTTACAGGAGAATGTCAGTTTGTGCAGAACTTACAGGAGGGTCTCAGTTTCTGCCGAACTTACAGGAGGGTCAAAGTTTGTGCTGAACTTACAGGATTCTCAATTTGTGCAGAACTTACAGTAGGGTCTCAGTTTTTGCAGAACTTACAGGAGAGTCTCAATTTGTGCAGAACTTACAGGACCCTCAGTTTGTGTAGAACTTACAGGAGAGTCTCAGTTTGTGCAGAACTTACAGGAGGGTCTCAGTTTGTCCAGAACTTAAAGGAGGATCTCAGTTTGTGCAGAAAATACAGGATAATCTCAGTTTGTGCTGAATTTACAGGAGAGTCTCAGTTTGTGCAGAACTTGCAGGAGATTCTCAGCTTGTGCAGAACTTACAGGAGAGTCTCAGTTTGTGCAGAACTTACAGGAGAGTCTCAGTTTGTGCAGAACTTACAGGAGTGTCAGTTTGTGCAGAACTTACAGGAGGGTCTCAGTTTGTGCAGAACTTACAGAATATCAATTTGTGCAGAACTTACCGGAGAGTTTCAGTCCGTGCAGAACTTACAGGATTGTTTCAGTTTGTGTAGAACTTACAGGACAGTCTCAATTTGTGCAGAACTTACTGGAGAGTCTCAGTTTGTGCAGAACTTAAAGGACTCTCAGATTATGCAGAACTTACAGGAGAGTCTCAGTTTGTGCAGAACCTGCAGGAGAGTCTCAGTTTGTGCAGAACTTACAGGAGAGTCTCAATTAGTGCAGAACTTACCGGAGAGTTTCCGTCTGTGCAGAACTTACAGGATGGTTTCAGTTTGTGCAGAACTTACAGGAGTCTCAGTTTTTGCAGAACTTACAGGAATGTCTCAATTTGTGCAGAACTTACTGGAGAGTCTCAGTTTGTGGAGAACTTAAAGGATTCTAAATTTGTGCAGAACTTACAGGAGAATCTCAGTTTGTTCAGAACTTACAGGACCCTCAGTTTGTGCAGAACTTACAATGGAGTCTCAGTTTGTTTAGAACTTGCAGGAGGGTCTCAGTTTTTGCAGAACTTACAGGAGAATGTCAGTTTGTGCAGAACTTACAGGAGGGTCTCAGTTTGTGCTGAATTTACAGGAAGGTCTCAGTTTGTGTAGAACTTACAGGACAGTCTCAATTAGTGCAAAACTTACCGGAGAGTTTCAGTCTGTGCAGAACTTAAAGGACTCTCAGATTGTGCAGAACTTACAGGAGAGTCTCAGTTTTTGCAGAACTTACAGGAATGTCTCAATTTGTGCAGAACTTACTGGAGAGTCTCAGTTTGTGCAGAACTTAAAGGACTCTCAGATTGTGCAGAACTTACAGGAGAGTCTCAGTTTTTGCAGAACTTACAGGAATGTCTCAATTTGTGCAGAACTTACTGGAGAGTCTCAGTTTGTGGAGAACTTAAAGGATTCTAAATTTGTGCAGAACTTACAGGAGAATCTCAGTTTGTTCAGAACTTACAGGACCCTCAGTTTGTGCAGAACTTACTGGAGAGTCTCAGTTTGTGGAGAACTTAAAGGATTCTAAATTTGTGCAGAACTTACAGGAGAATCTCAGTTTGTTCAGAACTTACAGGACCCTCAGTTTGTGCAGAACTTACAATGGAGTCTCAGTTTGTTTAGAACTTGCAGGAGGGTCTCAGTTTTTGCAGAACTTACTGGAGGGTCTCAGTTTGTGCTGAATTTACAGGAAGGTCTCAGTTTGTGTAGAACTTACAGGACAGTCTCAATTAGTGCAAAACTTACCGGAGAGTTTCAGTCTGTGCAGAACTTACAGGATGGTTTAAGTTTGTGCAGAACTTACAGGAGTCTCAGTTTTTGCAGAACTTACAGGAAGGTCTCAGTTTGTGTAGAACTTACAGGACAGTCTCAATTTGTGCAGAACCTACTGGAGAGTCTCAGTTTGTGCAGAATTTAAAGGACTCTCAGTTTGTGCAGAACTTAAAAGACTCTCAGTTTGTGCAGAGATTGCAGGAAAGTCTCAGTTTATGCAAAACTTAAAGGAGAGTCTCAGTTTGTGAAGAAGTTAGAGAAGGGTCTCAGTATGTGCAGAACTTACAGGAGGGTCTCAGTTTGTGCAGAACTTACAGGAGGGTCTCAGTTTGTGCAGAACTTACAGGAGGGTTTCAGTCCGTGCAGACCTTACAGGAAATCTCAATTTGTGCAGAACTTACAGGAGAGTCTCAGTTTGTGCAGAACTTACAGGAGGGTCTCAGTTTATGCAGAACTTACAGGATCTCAATTTGTGCAGGACTTACAGGAGAGTCTCAGTTTGTGCAGAACTTACAGGACGATCTCAGTTTGTGCAGAACTTACAGGATTCTAAATGTGTGCAGAACTTACAGGAGAATCTCAGTTTGTACAGAACTTACAGGACCCTCAGTTTGTAGAGAAATTACAGGACTCTCAGTTTGTGCAGAACTTATAAGAGAGTCTCAGTTTGTGCAGAACTTGCAGGAGAGTCTCAGTTTTTGCAGAACTTACAGGAGAATGTCAGTTTGTGCAGAACTTACAGGAGGGTCTCAGTTTCTGCCGAACTTACAGGAGGGTCAAAGTTTGTGCTGAACTTACAGGATTCTCAATTTGTGCAGAACTTACAGTAGGGTCTCAGTTTTTGCAGAACTTACAGGAGAGTCTCAATTTGTGCAGAACTTACAGGAGGGTCTCAGTTTGTCCAGAACTTACAGGAGGATCTCAGTTTGTGCAGAAAATACAGGATAATCTCAGTTTGTGCTGAATTTACAGGAGAGTCTCAGTTTGTGCAGAACTTGCAGGAGATTCTCAGCTTGTGCAGAACTTACAGGAGAGTCTCAGTTTGTGCAGAACTTACAGGAGAGTCTCAGTTTGTGCAGAACTTACAGGAGTGTCAGTTTGTGCAGAACTTACAGGAGGGTCTCAGTTTGTGCAGAACTTACAGAATATCAATTTGTGCAGAACTTACCGGAGAGTTTCAGTCCGTGCAGAACTTACAGGATTGTTTCAGTTTGTGTAGAACTTACAGGACAGTCTCAATTTGTGCAGAACTTACTGGAGAGTCTCAGTTTGTGCAGAACTTAAAGGACTCTCAGATTGTGCAGAACTTACAGGAGAGTCTCAGTTTTTGCAGAACTTACAGGAATGTCTCAATTTGTGCAGAACTTACTGGAGAGTCTCAGTTTGTGGAGAACTTAAAGGATTCTAAATTTGTGCAGAACTTACAGGAGAATCTCAGTTTGTTCAGAACTTACAGGACCCTCAGTTTGTGCAGAACTTACTGGAGAGTCTCAGTTTGTGGAGAACTTAATGGATTCTAAATTTGTGCAGAACTTACAGGAGAATCTCAGTTTGTTCAGAACTTACAGGACCCTCAGTTTGTGCAGAACTTACAATGGAGTCTCAGTTTGTTTAGAACTTGCAGGAGGGTCTCAGTTTTTGCAGAACTTACAGGAGAATGTCAGTTTGTGCAGAACTTACAGGAGGGTCTCAGTTTGTGCTGAATTTACAGGAAGGTCTCAGTTTGTGTAGAACTTACAGGACAGTCTCAATTAGTGCAAAACTTACCGGAGAGTTTCAGTCTGTGCAGAACTTACAGGATGGTTTAAGTTTGTGCAGAACTTACAGGAGTCTCAGTTTTTGCAGAACTTACAGGAAGGTCTCAGTTTGTGTAGAACTTACAGGACAGTCTCAATTTGTGCAGAACCTACTGGAGAGTCTCAGTTTGTGCAGAACTTAAAGGACTCTCAGTTTGTGCAGAACTTAAAAGACTCTCAGTTTGTGCAGAGATTGCAGGAAAGTCTCAGTTTATGCAAAACTTAAAGGAGAGTCTCAGTTTGTGAAGAAGTTAGAGAAGGGTCTCAGTATGTGCAGAACTTACAGGAGGGTCTCAGTTTGTGCAGAACTTACAGGAGGGTCTCAGTTTGTGCAGAACTTACAGGAGGGTTTCAGTCCGTGCAGACCTTACAGGAAATCTCAATTTGTGCAGAACTTACAGGAGAGTCTCAGTTTGTGCAGAACTTACAGGAGGGTCTCAGTTTATGCAGAACTTACAGGATCTCAATTTGTGCAGGACTTACAGGAGAGTCTCAGTTTGTGCAGAACTTACAGGACGATCTCAGTTTGTGCAGAACTTACAGGATTCTAAATGTGTGCAGAACTTACAGGAGAATCTCAGTTTGTACAGAACTTACAGGACCCTCAGTTTGTAGAGAAATTACAGGACTCTCAGTTTGTGCAGAACTTATAAGAGAGTCTCAGTTTGTGCAGAACTTGCAGGAGAGTCTCAGTTTTTGCAGAACTTACAGGAGAATGTCAGTTTGTGCAGAACTTACAGGAGGGTCTCAGTTTCTGCCGAACTTACAGGAGGGTCAAAGTTTGTGCTGAACTTACAGGATTCTCAATTTGTGCAGAACTTACAGTAGGGTCTCAGTTTTTGCAGAACTTACAGGAGAGTCTCAATTTGTGCAGAACTTACAGGACCCTCAGTTTGTGTAGAACTTACAGGAGAGTCTCAGTTTGTGCAGAACTTACAGGAGGGTCTCAGTTTGTCCAGAACTTACAGGAGGATCTCAGTTTGTGCAGAAAATACAGGATAATCTCAGTTTGTGCTGAATTTACAGGAGAGTCTCAGTTTGTGCAGAACTTGCAGGAGATTCTCAGCTTGTGCAGAACTTACAGGAGAGTCTCAGTTTGTGCAGAACTTACAGGAGAGTCTCAGTTTGTGCAGAACTTACAGGAGTGTCAGTTTGTGCAGAACTTACAGGAGGGTCTCAGTTTGTGCAGAACTTACAGAATATCAATTTGTGCAGAACTTACCGGAGAGTTTCAGTCCGTGCAGAACTTACAGGATTGTTTCAGTTTGTGTAGAACTTACAGGACAGTCTCAATTTGTGCAGAACTTACTGGAGAGTCTCAGTTTGTGCAGAACTTAAAGGACTCTCAGATTGTGCAGAACTTACAGGAGAGTCTCAGTTTGTGCAGAACCTGCAGGAGAGTCTCAGTTTGTGCAGAACTTACAGGAGAGTCTCAATTAGTGCAGAACTTACCGGAGAGTTTCCGTCTGTGCAGAACTTACAGGATGGTTTCAGTTTGTGCAGAACTTACAGGAGTCTCAGTTTTTGCAGAACTTACAGGAATGTCTCAATTTGTGCAGAACTTACTGGAGAGTCTCAGTTTGTGGAGAACTTAAAGGATTCTAAATTTGTGCAGAACTTACAGGAGAATCTCAGTTTGTTCAGAACTTACAGGACCCTCAGTTTGTGCAGAACTTACAATGGAGTCTCAGTTTGTTTAGAACTTGCAGGAGGGTCTCAGTTTTTGCAGAACTTACAGGAGAATGTCAGTTTGTGCAGAACTTACAGGAGGGTCTCAGTTTGTGCTGAATTAACAGGAAGGTCTCAGTTTGTGTAGAACTTACAGGACAGTCTCAATTAGTGCAAAATTTACCGGAGAGTTTCAGTCTGTGCAGAACTTACAGGATGGTTTAAGTTTGTGCAGAACTTACAGGAGTCTCAGTTTTTGCAGAACTTACAGGAAGGTCTCAGTTTGTGTAGAACTTACAGGACAGTCTCAATTTGTGCAGAACCTACTGGAGAGTCTCAGTTTGTGCAGAACTTAAAGGACTCTCAGTTTGTGCAGAACTTAAAAGACTCTCAGTTTGTGCAGAGATTGCAGGAAAGTCTCAGTTTATGCAAAACTTAAAGGAGAGTCTCAGTTTGTGAAGAAGTTAGAGAAGGGTCTCAGTATGTGCAGAACTTACAGGAGCGTCTCAGTTTGTGCAGAACTTACAGGAGGGTCTCAGTTTGTGCAGAACTTAAAGGAGGGTTTCAGTCCGTGCAGACCTTACAGGAAATCTCAATTTGTGCAGAACTTACAGGAGAGTCTCAGTTTGTGCAGAACTTACAGGAGGGTCTCAGTTTATGCAGAACTTACAGGATCTCAATTTGTGCAGGACTTACAGGAGAGTCTCAGTTTGTGCAGAACTTACTGGACGATCTCAGTTTGTGCAGAACTTACAGGATTCTAAATGTGTGCAGAACTTACAGGAGAATCTCAGTTTGTACAGAACTTACAGGACCCTCAGTTTGTAGAGAAATTACAGGACTCTCAGTTTGTGCAGAACTTATAAGAGAGTCTCAGTTTGTGCAGAACTTGCAGGAGAGTCTCAGTTTTTGCAGAACTTACAGGAGAATGTCAGTTTGTGCAGAACTTACAGGAGGGTCTCAGTTTCTGCCGAACTTACAGGATGGTCAAAGTTTGTGCTGAACTTACAGGATTCTCAATTTGTGCAGAACTTACAGTAGGGTCTCAGTTTTTGCAGAACTTACAGGAGAGTCTCAATTTGTGCAGAACTTACAGGACCCTCAGTTTGTGTAGAACTTACAGGAGAGTCTCAGTTTGTGCAGAAAATACAGGATAATCTCAGTTTGTGCTGAATTTACAGGAGAGTCTCAGTTTGTGCAGAACTTGCAGGAGATTCTCAGCTTGTGCAGAACTTACAGGAGAGTCTCAGTTTGTGCAGAACTTACAGGAGAGTCTCAGTTTGTGCAGAACTTACAGGAGTGTCAGTTTGTGCAGAACTTACAGGAGGGTCTCAGTTTGTGCAGAACTTACAGAATATCAATTTGTGCAGAACTTACCGGAGAGTTTCAGTCCGTGCAGAACTTACAGGATTGTTTCAGTTTGTGTAGAACTTATAGGACAGTCTCAATTTGTGCAGAACTTACTGGAGAGTCTCAGTTTGTGCAGAACTTAAAGGACTCTCAGATTGTGCAGAACTTACAGGAGAGTCTCAGTTTGTGCAGAACCTGCAGGAGAGTCTCAGTTTGTGCAGAACTTACAGGAGAGTCTAAGTTTGTGCGGAACTTACAGGAGAGTCTCAGTTTGTGCAGAACTTACAGGAGAGTTTCCTGTCCGTGCAGAACTTACAGGATTGTTTCAGTTTGTGCAGAACTTACAGGAGTCCCAGTTTTTGCAGAACTTACAGGAGAGTCTCAGTTATTGCAGAACTTACAGGAAGGTCTCAGTTTTTGTAGAACTTACAGGACAGTCTCAATTTGTGCAGAACTTACTGGAGAGTCTCAGTTTGTGCAGAACTTGAAGGACTCTCAGTTCGTGCATTACTTACAGGAGAGTCTCAGTTTGTGCAGAACTTACAGGAGGTTCTCAGTTTATGCAGAACTTACAAGAGGGTCTCAGTCTGTGCAGAACTTAAAGGATCGTTTCAGTTTGTGCCGAACTTACAGGAGTGTCTAAGTTTGTGCAGAACTTACAGGAGGGTCTCAGTTTGTGCAGAACTTACAGGAGAGTCTCAGTTTGTGTAGAACTTACAGGAGAGTCTCAGTTTGTGAAGAACTTACAGGATCTCAATTTGTGCTGAACTTACAGGAGAATCTCAGTTTGTGCAGAACTTAGGGAGAGTTTCAGTTTGTGCAGAACTTACAGGAGAGTCTCAGTTTGTGCAGAACTTACAGGAGTGTCAGTTGGTGCAAAACTTAAAGGAGAGTCTCAGTTTGTGCAGAACTTACAGGAGGGTCTCAGTTTGTGCAGAACTTACAGGATTCTCAATTTGTGCAGAATTTACAGAAGGGTCTCAGTTTGTGCAGAACTTACAGGGAGGTCTCAGTTTGTGAAGAACTTACAGGAGGGTCTCAGTCTGTCCAGAACTTACAGGAGAGTCTCAATTAGTGCAGAACTTACCGGAGAGTTTCAGTCTGTGCAGAACTTACAGGATCGTTTCAGTTTTTGCAGAACTTACAGGAGAGTCTCAGTTTTTGCAGAACTTACAGGAGTGTCAGTTTGTGCAGAACTTACAGGAGGGTCTCTGTTTGTGCAGAACTTACAGAATATCAATTTGTGCAGAACTTACAGGAGGGTCTCAGTTTATGCAGAACTAACAGGATCTCAATTTCTGCAAAACCTACAGGAGAGTCTTAGTTTGTGCAGAACTTACCGGAGAGTTTCAGTCAGTGCAGAACTTACAGGATTGTTTCAGTTTGTGTAGAACTTACAGGACAGTCTCAATTTGTGCAGAACTTACTGGAGAGTCTCAGTTTGTGCAGAACTTAAAGGACTCTCAGATTGTGCAGAACTTACAGGAGAGTCTCAGTTTGTGCAGAACTTGCAGGATAGTCTCAGTTTGTGCAGACTTTACAGCAGAGTCTAAGTTTGTGCAGAACTTACAGGAGAGTCTCAGTTTGTGCAGAACTTACAGGAGTGTCAGTTGGTGCAAAACTTAAAGGAGAGTCTCAGTTTGTGCAGAACTTACAGGACAGTCTCAATTTGAGAAGAACTTACAGGAGAGTCTCAGTTTGTGCAGAACTTACAGGAGTGTCAGTTGGTGCAAAACTTAAAGGAGAGTCTCAGTTTGTGTAGAACTTACAGGACAGTCTCAATTTGAGAAGAACTTACTGGAGAGTCTCAGTTTGTGCAGAACTTAAATGACTCTCTGATTGTGCAGAACTTACAGGAGAGTCTCAGTTTAGGCAGAACTTGCAGGAGAGTCTCAGTTTGTGCAGAACTTACAGGAGAGTCTCAGTTTGTGCAGAACTTACAGGAGTGTCAGTTGGTGCAAAACTTAAAGGTGAGTCTCAGTTTGTGCAGAACTTACAAGAGGGTCTCAGTTTGTGCAGAACTTACAGGATTCTCAATTTGTGCAGAATTTACAGAAGGGTCTCAGTTTGTGCAGAACTTAAAGGAGGGTTTCAGTTTATGAAGAACTTACAGGAGGGTCTCAGTCTGTGCAGAACTTACAGGAGAGTCTCAATTAGTGCAGAACTTACAAGGAGAGTTTCCGTCTGTGCAGAACTTACAGGATGGTTTCAGTTTGTGCAGAACTTACAGGAGTCTCAGTTTTTGCAGAACTTACAGGAAGGTCTCAGTTTGTGTAGAACTTACAGGACAGTCTCAATTTGTGCAGAACTTACTGGAGAGTCTCAGTTTGTGCAGAACTTAAAGGATTCTAAATTTGTGCAGAACTTACAGGAGAATCTCAGTTTGTACAAAACTTACAGGACCCTCAGTTTGTGCAGAACTTACAATGGAGTCTCAGTTTGTTTAGAACTTGCAGGAGGGTCTCAGTTTTTGCAGAACTTACAGGAGAATGTAAGTTTGTGATGAACTTACAGGAGGGTCTCAGTTTGTGCTGAACTTACAGGAGGGTCAAAGTTTGTAATGAACTTACAGGATTCTCAATTTGTGCAGAACTTACAGTAGGGTCTCAGTTTTTGCAGAACTTACAGGAGAGTCTCAATTTGTGCAGAACTTACAGGACTCTCAGTTTTTGTAGAACTTACAGGAGAGTCTCAGTTTGTGCAGAACTTACAGGAGGGTCTCAGTTTGTGCAGAACTTACAGGAGGATCTCAGTTTGTGCAGAAAATACAGGATAATCTCAGTTTGTGCTGAATTTACAGGAGAGTCTCAGTTTGTGCAGAACTTGCAGGAGATTCTCAGCCTGTGCAGAACTTACAGGACAGTCTAAATTTGTGCAGAACTTACAGGAGTGTCTCAGTTTGTGCAGAACTTACAGGAGAGTCTAAGTTTGTGTTGAACTTACAGGAGAGTCTCAGTTTGTGCAGAACTTTCAGGAGAGTCTTAGTTCGTGCAGAACCTGCAGGAGAGTCTCAGTTTGTGCAGAACTTACAGGAGAGTCTCAATTAGAGCAGAACTTACCGGAGAGTTTCAGTCCGTGCAGAACTTACAGGATTGTTTCAGTTAGTGCAGAACTTACAGCAGTCCCAGTTTTTGCAGAACTTACAGGATCCTCAATTTGTGCAGAATTTACAGAAGGGTGTCAGTTTGTGCAGAACTTACAGGAGGGTGTCAGTTTGTGAAGAACTTACAGGAGGGTCTCAGTCTGTACAGCACTTACAGCAGGATCTCAGTTTGTGCAAAACTTACAGGAGGGTCTCAGTTTGTGCAGAACTTACAGGAGAGTCTCAGTTTGTGTAGAACTTACAGGAGAGTCTCAGTTTGTGAAGAACTTACAGGATCTCAATTTGTGCTGAACTTACAGGAGAATCTCAGTTTGTGCAGAACTTAGGGAGAGTTTCAGTTTGTGCAGAACTTACAGGAGAGTCTCAGTTTGTGCAGAACTTACAGGAGTGTCAGTTGGTGCAAAACTTAAAGGAGAGTCTCAGTTTGTGCAGAACTTACAGGAGGGTCTCAGTTTGTGCAGAACTTACAGGATTCTCAATTTGTGCAGAATTTACAGAAGGGTCTCAGTTTGTGCAGAACTTACAGGGAGGTCTCAGTTTGTGAAGAACTTACAGGAGGGTCTCAGTCTGTCCAGAACTTACAGGAGAGTCTCAATTAGTGCAGAACTTACCGGAGAGTTTCAGTCTGTGCAGAACTTACAGGATCGTTTCAGTTTTTGCAGAACTTACAGGAGAGTCTCAGTTTTTGCAGAACTTACAGGAGTGTCAGTTTGTGCAGAACTTACAGGAGGGTCTCTGTTTGTGCAGAACTTACAGAATATCAATTTGTGCAGAACTTACAGGAGGGTCTCAGTTTATGCAGAACTTACAGGATCTCAATTTCTGCAAAACCTACAGGAGAGTCTTAGTTTGTGCAGAACTTACCGGAGAGTTTCAGTCAGTGCAGAACTTACAGGATTGTTTCAGTTTGTGTAGAACTTACAGGACAGTCTCAATTTGTGCAGAACTTACTGGAGAGTCTCAGTTTGTGCAGAACTTAAAGGACTCTCAGATTGTGCAGAACTTACAGGAGAGTCTCAGTTTGTGCAGAACTTGCAGGATAGTCTCAGTTTGTGCAGACTTTACAGGAGAGTCTAAGTTTGTGCAGAACTTACAGGAGAGTCTCAGTTTGTGCAGAACTTACAGGAGTGTCAGTTGGTGCAAAACTTAAAGGAGAGTCTCAGTTTGTGCAGAACTTAAATGACTCTCTGATTGTGCAGAACTTACAGGAGAGTCTCAGTTTAGGCAGAACTTGCAGGAGAGTCTCAGTTTGTGCAGAACTTACAGGAGAGTCTCAGTTTGTGCAGAACTTACAGGAGTGTCAGTTGGTGCAAAACTTAAAGGTGAGTCTCAGTTTGTGCAGAACTTACAAGAGGGTCTCAGTTTGTGCAGAACTTACAGGATTCTCAATTTGTGCAGAATTTACAGAAGGGTCTCAGTTTGTGCAGAACTTACAGGGAGGTCTCAGTTTGTGAAGAACTTACAGGAGGGTCTCAGTCTGTCCAGAACTTACAGGAGAGTCTCAATTAGTGCAGAACTTACCGGAGAGTTTCAGTCTGTGCAGAACTTGCAGGATCGTTTCAGTTTTTGCAGAACTTACAGGAGAGTCTCAGTTTTTGCAGAACTTACAGGAGTGTCAGTTTGTGCAGAACTTACAGGAGGGTCTCTGTTTGTGCAGAACTTACAGAATATCAATTTGTGCAGAATTTACAGGAGGGTCTCAGTTTATGCAGAACTTACAGGATCTCAATTTCTGCAAAACCTACAGGAGAGTCTTAGTTTGTGCAGAACTTACCGGAGAGTTTCAGTCAGTGCAGAACTTACAGGATTGTTTCAGTTTGTGTAGAACTTACAGGACAGTCTCAATTTGTGCAGAACTTACTGGAGAGTCTCAGTTTGTGCAGAACTTAAAGGACTCTCAGATTGTGCAGAACTTACAGGAGAGTCTCAGTTTGTGCAGAACTTGCAGGATAGTCTCAGTTTGTGCAGACTTTACAGGAGAGTCTAAGTTTGTGCAGAACTTACAGGAGAGTCTCAGTTTGTGCAGAACTTACAGGAGTGTCAGTTGGTGCAAAACTTAAAGGAGAGTCTCAGTTTGTGCAGAACTTAAATGACTCTCTGATTGTGCAGAACTTACAGGAGAGTCTCAGTTTAGGCAGAACTTGCAGGAGAGTCTCAGTTTAGGCAGAACTTGCAGGAGAGTCTCAGTTTGTGCAGAACTTACAGGAGAGTCTCAGTTTGTGCAGAACTTACAGGAGTGTCAGTTGGTGCAAAACTTAAAGGTGAGTCTCAGTTTGTGCAGAACTTACAAGAGGGTCTCAGTTTGTGCAGAACTTACAGGATTCTCAATTTGTGCAGAATTTACAGAAGGGTCTCAGTTTGTGCAGAACTTAAAGGATGGTTTCAGTTTATGAAGAACTTACAGGAGGGTCTCAGTCTGTGCAGAACTTACAGGAGAGTCTCAATTAGTGCAGAACTTACCGGAGAGTTTCCGTCTGTGCAGAACTTACAGGATGGTTTCAGTTTGTGCAGAACTTACAGGAGTCTCAGTTTTTGCAGAACTTACAGGAATGTCTAAGTTTGTGTAGAACTTACAGGACAGTCTCAATTTGTGCAGAACTTACTGGAGAGTCTCAGTTTGTGCAGAACCTGAAGGAGAGTCTCAGTTTGTGCAGAACTTACAGGAGAGTCTTAATTTTTGTGCCGAACTTACAGGAGAGTCTCAGTTTGTGCAGAACTTACAGGAGAGTCTTAGTTTGTGCAGAACCTGCAGGAGAGTCTCAGTTTGTGCAGAACTTACAGGAGAGTCTCAAATTAGAGCAGAACTTACCGGAGAGTTTCAGTCCGTGCAGAACTTACAGGATTGTTTCAGTTAGTGCAGAACTTACAGCAGTCCCAGTTTTTGCAGAACTTACAGGATTCTCAATTTGTGCAAAATTTACAGAAGGGTGTCAGTTTGTGCAGAACTTACAGGAGGGTCTCAGTCTCTGCAGAACTTACAGGAGGGTCTCAGTGTGTGCAGAACTTACAGGAGAGTCTCAATTAGAGCAGAACTTACTGGAGAGTTTCAGTCCGTGCAGAACTTACAGGATTGTTTCAGTTTGTGCAGAACTTACAGGAGTCCCAGTTTTTGCAGAACTTACAGGAGAGTCTCAGTTATTGCAGAACTTACAGGAGGGTCTCAGTTTTTGTAGAACTTACAGGACAGTCTCAATTTGTGCAGAACTTACTGGAGAGTCTCAGTTTGTGCAGAACTTACAGGAGAGTCTCAGTTTGTGCAGAACTTACAGGAGGTTCTCAGTTCGTGCAGAAAATACAGGATAATCTCAGTTTGTTCTGAATTTACAGGAGCGTCTCAGTTTGTGCAGAACTTGCAGGAGATTCTTAGCTTGTGCAGAACTTACAGGAGAGTCTCAGTTTGTGCAGAACTTACAGGAGAGTCTCAGTTTGTGCAGAACTTACAGGAGTGTCAGTTTGTGCAGAACTTACAGGAGGGTCTCAGTTTGTGCAGAACTTACAGAATATCAATTTGTGCAGAACTTACAGGAGGGTCTCAGTTTGTGCAGAACTTACAGGATCTCAATTTCTGCAAAACTTACAGGAGGGTCTTAGTCTGTACAGAACTTACAGGAGGATCTCAGTGTGTGCAAAACTTACAGGAGAGTCTTAGTTTGTGCAGAACTTACCGGAGAGTTTCAGTCTGTGCAGAACTTACAGGATTGTTTCAGTTTGTGTAGAACTTACAGGACAGTCTCAATTTGTGCAGAACTTACTGGAGAGTCTCAGTTTGTGCAGAACTTAAAGGACTTTCAGATTGTGCAGAACTTACAGGAGAGTCTCAGTTTGTGCAGAACCTGCAGGAGAGTCTCAGTTTGTGCAGAACTTACAGGAGAGTCTAAGTTTGTGCAGAACTTACAGGAGAGTCTCAGTTTGTGCAGAACTTACAGGAGAGTCTCAGTTTGTGCAGAACCTGCAGGAGAGTCTCAGTTTGTGCAGAACTTACAGGAGAGACTCAGTTTGTGCAGAACTTACAGGAGTGTCAGTTGGTGCAAAACTTAAAGGAGAGTCTCAGTTTGTGTAGAACTTACAGGACAGTCTCAATTTGAGAAGAACTTACTGGAGAGTCTCAGTTTGTGCAGAACTTAAATGACTCTCTGATTGTGCAGAACTTACAGGAGAGTCTCAGTTTAGGCAGAACTTGCAGGATAGTCTCAGTTTGTGCAGAACTTACAGGAGAGTCTCAGTTTGTGCAGAACTTACAGGAGTGTCAGTTGGTGCAAAACTTAAAGGTGAGTCTCAGTTTGTGCAGAACTTACAAGAGGGTCTCAGTTTGTGCAGAACTTACAGGATTCTCAATTTGTGCAGAATTTACAGAAGGGTCTCAGTTTGTGCAGAACTTAAAGGATGGTTTCAGTTTATGAAGAACTTACAGGAGGGTCTCAGTCTGTGCAGAACTTACAGGAGAGTCTCAATTAGTGCAGAACTTACCGGAGAGTTTCCGTCTGTGCAGAACTTACAGGATGGTTTCAGTTTGTGCAGAACTTACAGGAGTCTCAGTTTTTGCAGAACTTACAGGAATGTCTCAGTTTGTGTAGAACTTACAGGACAGTCTCAATTTGTGCAGAACTTACTGGAGAGTCTCAGTTTGTGCAGAACTTAAAGGATTCTAAATTTGTGCAGAACTTACAGGAGAATCTCAGTTTGTACAGAACTTACAGGACCCTCAGTTTGTGCAGAACTTACAATGGAGTCTCAGTTTGTTTAGAACTTGCAGGAGGGTCTCAGTTTTTGCAGAACTTACAGGAGAATGTCAGTTTGTGCAGAACTTACAGGAGGGTCTCAGTTTGTGCTGAACTTACAGGAGGGTCAAAGTTTGTAATGAACTTACAGGATTCTCAATTTGTGCAGAACTTACAGTAGGGTCTCAGTTTTTGCAGAACTTACAGGAGAGTCTCAATTTGTGCAGAACTTACAGGACTCTCAGTTTTTGTAGAACTTACAGGAGAGTCTCAGTTTGTGCAGAACTTACAGGAGGGTCTCAGTTTGTGCAGAACTTACAGGAGGATCTCAGTTTGTGCAGAAAATACAGGATAATCTCAGTTTGTGCTGAATTTACAGGAGAGTCTCAGTTTGTGCAGAACTTGCAGGAGATTCTCAGCCTGTGCAGAACTTACAGGACAGTCTAAATTTGTGCAGAACTTACTGGAGAGTCTCAGTTTGTGCAGAACTTAAAGGACTTTCAGATTGTGCAGAACTTACAGGAGTGTCTAAGTTTGTGCAGAACCTGCAGGAGAGTCTCAGTTTGTGCAGAACTTACAGGAGAGTCTAAGTTTGTGTTGAACTTACAGGAGAGTCTCAGTTTGTGCAGAACTTTCAGGAGAGTCTTAGTTCGTGCAGAACCTGCAGGAGAGTCTCAGTTTGTGCAGAACTTACAGGAGAGTCTCAATTAGAGCAGAACTTACCGGAGAGTTTCAGTCCATGCAGAACTTACAGGATTGTTTCAGTTAGTGCAGAACTTACAGCAGTCCCAGTTTTTGCAGAACTTACAGGATTCTCAATTTGTGCAGAATTTACAGAAGGGTGTCAGTTTGTGCAGAACTTACAGGAGGGTGTCAGTTTGTGAAGAACTTACAGGAGGGTCTCAGTCTGTACAGAACTTACAGCAGGATCTCAGTTTGTGCAAAACTTACAGGAGAGTCTTAGTTTGTGCAGAACTTACCGGAGAGTTTCAGTCTGTGCAGAACTTACAGGATTGTTTCAGTTTGTGTAGAACTTACAGGACAGTCTAAATTTGTGCAGAACTTACTGGAGAGTCTCAGTTTGTGCAGAACTTAAAGGACTTTCAGATTGTGCAGAACTTACAGGAGTGTCTCAGTTTGTGCAGAACCTGAAGGAGAGTCTCAGTTTGTGCAGACTTTACAGGAGAGTCTAAGTTTGTGCAGAACTTACAGGAGAGTCTCAGTTTGTGCAGAACTTACAGGAGTGTCAGTTGGTGCAAAACTTAAAGGAGAGTCTCAGTTTGTGCAGAACTTAAATGACTCTCTGATTGTGCAGAACTTACAGGAGAGTCTCAGTTTAGGCAGAACTTGCAGGAGAGTCTCAGTTTGTGCAGAACTTACAGGAGAGTCTCAGTTTGTGCAGAACTTACAGGAGTGTCAGTTGGTGCAAAACTTAAAGGTGAGTCTCAGTTTGTGCAGAACTTACAAGAGGGTCTCAGTTTGTGCAGAACTTACAGGGAGGTCTCAGTTTGTGAAGAACTTACAGGAGGGTCTCAGTTTTTGCAGAACTTACAGGAGAGTCTCAGTTTTTGCAGAACTTACAGGAGTGTCAGTTTGTGCAGAACTTACAGGAGGGTCTCTGTTTGTGCAGAACTTACAGAATATCAATTTGTGCAGAACTTACAGGAGGGTCTCAGTTTATGCAGAACTTACAGGATCTCAATTTCTGCAAAACCTACAGGAGAGTCTTAGTTTGTGCAGAACTTACCGGAGAGTTTCAGTCAGTGCAGAACTTACAGGATTGTTTCAGTTTGTGTAGAACTTACAGGACAGTCTCAATTTGTGCAGAACTTACTGGAGAGTCTCAGTTTGTGCAGAACTTAAAGGACTCTCAGATTGTGCAGAACTTACAGGAGAGTCTCAGTTTGTGCAGAACTTGCAGGATAGTCTCAGTTTGTGCAGACTTTACAGGAGAGTCTAAGTTTGTGCAGAACTTACAGGAGAGTCTCAGTTTGTGCAGAACTTACAGGAGTGTCAGTTGGTGCAAAACTTAAAGGATAGTCTCAGTTTGTGCAGAACTTAAATGACTCTCTGATTGTGCAGAACTTACAGGAGAGTCTCAGTTTAGGCAGAACTTGCAGGAGAGTCTCAGTTTAGGCAGAACTTGCAGGAGAGTCTCAGTTTGTGCAGAACTTACAGGAGAGTCTCAGTTTGTGCAGAACTTACAGGAGTATCAGTTGGTGCAAAACTTAAAGGTGAGTCTCAGTTTGTGCAGAACTTACAAGAGGGTCTCAGTTTGTGCAGAACTTACAGGATTCTCAATTTGTGCAGAATTTACAGAAGGGTCTCAGTTTGTGCAGAACTTAAAGGATGGTTTCAGTTTATGAAGAACTTACAGGAGGGTCTCAGTCTGTGCAGAACTTACAGGAGAGTCTCAATTAGTGCAGAACTTACCGGAGAGTTTCCGTCTGTGCAGAACTTACAGGATGGTTTCAGTTTGTGCAGAACTTACAGGAGTCTCAGTTTTTGCAGAACTTACAGGAATGTCTAAGTTTGTGTAGAACTTACAGGACAGTCTCAATTTGTGCAGAACTTACTGGAGAGTCTCAGTTTGTGCAGAACCTGAAGGAGAGTCTCAGTTTGTGCAGAACTTACAGGAGAGTCTTAATTTTTGTGCCGAACTTACAGGAGAGTCTCAGTTTGTGCAGAACTTACAGGAGAGTCTTAGTTTGTGCAGAACCTGCAGGAGAGTCTCAGTTTGTGCAGAACTTACAGGAGAGTCTCAAATTAGAGCAGAACTTACCGGAGAGTTTCAGTCCGTGCAGAACTTACAGGATTGTTTCAGTTAGTGCAGAACTTACAGCAGTCCCAGTTTTTGCAGAACTTACAGGATTCTCAATTTGTGCAAAATTTACAGAAGGGTGTCAGTTTGTGCAGAACTTACAGGAGGGTCTCAGTCTCTGCAGAACTTACAGGAGGGTCTCAGTGTGTGCAGAACTTACAGGAGAGTCTCAATTAGAGCAGAACTTACTGGAGAGTTTCAGTCCGTGCAGAACTTACAGGATTGTTTCAGTTTGTGCAGAACTTACAGGAGTCCCAGTTTTTGCAGAACTTACAGGAGAGTCTCAGTTATTGCAGAACTTACAGGAGGGTCTCAGTTTTGTAGAACTTACAGGACAGTCTCAATTTGTGCAGAACTTACTGGAGAGTCTCAGTTTGTGCAGAACTTACAGGAGAGTCTCAGTTTGTGCAGAACTTACAGGAGGTTCTCAGTTCGTGCAGAAAATACAGGATAATCTCAGTTTGTTCTGAATTTACAGGAGCGTCTCAGTTTGTGCAGAACTTGCAGGAGATTCTTAGCTTGTGCAGAACTTACAGGAGAGTCTCAGTTTGTGCAGAACTTACAGGAGAGTCTCAGTTTGTGCAGAACTTACAGGAGTGTCAGTTTGTGCAGAACTTACAGGAGGGTCTCAGTTTGTGCAGAACTTACAGAATATCAATTTGTGCAGAACTTACAGGAGGGTCTCAGTTTGTGCAGAACTTACAGGATCTCAATTTCTGCAAAACTTACAGGAGGGTCTTAGTCTGTACAGAACTTACAGGAGGATCTCAGTGTGTGCAAAACTTACAGGAGAGTCTTAGTTTGTGCAGAACTTACCGGAGAGTTTCAGTCTGTGCAGAACTTACAGGATTGTTTCAGTTTGTGTAGAACTTACAGGACAGTCTCAATTTGTGCAGAACTTACTGGAGAGTCTCAGTTTGTGCAGAACTTAAAGGACTTTCAGATTGTGCAGAACTTACAGGAGAGTCTCAGTTTGTGCAGAACCTGCAGGAGAGTCTCAGTTTGTGCAGAACTTACAGGAGAGTCTAAGTTTGTGCAGAACTTACAGGAGAGTCTCAGTTTGTGCAGAACTTACAGGAGAGTCTCAGTTTGTGCAGAACCTGCAGGAGAGTCTCAGTTTGTGCAGAACTTACAGGAGAGACTCAGTTTGTGCAGAACTTACAGGAGTGTCAGTTGGTGCAAAACTTAAAGGAGAGTCTCAGTTTGTGTAGAACTTACAGGACAGTCTCAATTTGAGAAGAACTTACTGGAGAGTCTCAGTTTGTGCAGAACTTAAATGACTCTCTGATTGTGCAGAACTTACAGGAGAGTCTCAGTTTAGGCAGAACTTGCAGGATGGTCTCAGTTTGTGCAGAACTTACAGGAGAGTCTCAGTTTGTGCAGAACTTACAGGAGTGTCAGTTGGTGCAAAACTTAAAGGTGAGTCTCAGTTTGTGCAGAACTTACAAGAGGGTCTCAGTTTGTGCAGAACTTACAGGATTCTCAATTTGTGCAGAATTTACAGAAGGGTCTCAGTTTGTGCAGAACTTAAAGGATGGTTTCAGTTTATGAAGAACTTACAGGAGGGTCTCAGTCTGTGCAGAACTTACAGGAGAGTCTCAATTAGTGCAGAACTTACCGGAGAGTTTCCGTCTGTGCAGAACTTACAGGATGGTTTCAGTTTGTGCAGAACTTACAGGAGTCTCAGTTTTTGCAGAACTTACAGGAATGTCTCAGTTTGTGTAGAACTTACAGGACAGTCTCAATTTGTGCAGAACTTACTGGAGAGTCTCAGTTTGTGCAGAACTTAAAGGATTCTAAATTTGTGCAGAACTTACAGGAGAATCTCAGTTTGTACAGAACTTACAGGACCCTCAGTTTGTGCAGAACTTACAATGGAGTCTCAGTTTGTTTAGAACTTGCAGGAGGGTCTCAGTTTTTGCAGAACTTACAGGAGAATGTCAGTTTGTGCAGAACTTACAGGAGGGTCTCAGTTTGTGCTGAACTTACAGGAGGGTCAAAGTTTGTAATGAACTTACAGGATTCTCAATTTGTGCAGAACTTACAGTAGGGTCTCAGTTTTTGCAGAACTTACAGGAGAGTCTCAATTTGTGCAGAACTTACAGGACTCTCAGTTTTTGTAGAACTTACAGGAGAGTCTCAGTTTGTGCAGAACTTACAGGAGGGTCTCAGTTTGTGCAGAACTTACAGGAGGATCTCAGTTTGTGCAGAAAATACAGGATAATCTCAGTTTGTGCTGAATTTACAGGAGAGTCTCAGTTTGTGCAGAACTTGCAGGAGATTCTCAGCCTGTGCAGAACTTACAGGACAGTCTAAATTTGTGCAGAACTTACTGGAGAGTCTCAGTTTGTGCAGAACTTAAAGGACTTTCAGATTGTGCAGAACTTACAGGAGTGTCTAAGTTTGTGCAGAACCTGCAGGAGAGTCTCAGTTTGTGCAGAACTTACAGGAGAGTCTAAGTTTGTGTTGAACTTACAGGAGAGTCTCAGTTTGTGCAGAACTTTCAGGAGAGTCTTAGTTCGTGCAGAACCTGCAGGAGAGTCTCAGTTTGTGCAGAACTTACAGGAGAGTCTCAATTAGAGCAGAACTTACCGGAGAGTTTCAGTCCATGCAGAACTTACAGGATTGTTTCAGTTAGTGCAGAACTTACAGCAGTCCCAGTTTTTG
Organism: Eucyclogobius newberryi; assembly: GCF_026437365.1. Taxonomy (NCBI): domain Eukaryota; kingdom Metazoa; phylum Chordata; class Actinopteri; order Gobiiformes; family Gobiidae; genus Eucyclogobius; species Eucyclogobius newberryi. The sequence goes on from NW_027316034.1 coordinate 197,902, forward strand.
CAGAACTTACAGGATTCTCAATTTGTGCAGAATTTACAGAAGGGTGTCAGTTTGTGCAGAACTTACAGGAGGGTGTCAGTTTGTGAAGAACTTACAGGAGGGTCTCAGTCTGTACAGAACTTACAGCAGGATCTCAGTTTGTGCAAAACTTACAGGAGAGTCTTAGTTTGTGCAGAACTTACCGGAGAGTTTCAGTCTGTGCAGAACTTACAGGATTGTTTCAGTTTGTGTAGAACTTACAGGACAGTCTAAATTTGTGCAGAACTTACTGGAGAGTCTCAGTTTGTGCAGAACTTAAAGGACTTTCAGATTGTGCAGAACTTACAGGAGTGTCTCAGTTTGTGCAGAACCTGAAGGAGAGTCTCAGTTTGTGCAGAACTTACAGGAGAGTCTTAATTTTTGTGCCGAACTTACAGGAGAGTCTCAGTTTGTGCAGAACTTACAGGAGAGTCTTAGTTTGTGCAGAACCTGCAGGAGAGTCTCAGTTTGTGCAGAACTTACAGGAGAGTCTCAAATTAGAGCAGAACTTACCGGAGAGTTTCAGTCCGTGCAGAACTTACAGGATTGTTTCAGTTAGTGCAGAACTTACAGCAGTCCCAGTTTTTGCAGAACTTACAGGATTCTCAATTTGTGCAGAATTTACAGAAGGGTGTCAGTTTGTGCAGAACTTACAGGAGGGTCTCAGTTTGTGAAGAACTTACAGGAGGGTCTCAGTCTCTGCAGAACTTACAGGAGGGTCTCAGTGTGTGCAGAACTTACAGGAGAGTCTCAATTAGAACAGAACTTACTGGAGAGTTTCAGTCCGTGCAGAACTTACAGGATTGTTTCAGTTTGTGCAGAACTTACAGGAGTCCCAGTTTTTGCAGAACTTACAGGAGAGTCTCAGTTATTGCAGAACTTACAGGAAGGTCTCAGTTTTTGTAGAACTTACAGGACAGTCTCAATTTGTGCAGAACTTACTGGAGAGTCTCAGTTTGTGCAGAACTTACAGGAGAGTCTCAGTTTGTGCAGAACTTACAGGAGGTTCTCAGTTAGAGCAGAACTTACCGGAGAGTTTCAGTCCGTGCAGAACTTACAGGATTGTTTCAGTTAGTGCAGAACTTACAGCAGTCCCAGTTTTTGCAGAACTTACAGGATTCTCAATTTGTGCAGAATTTACAGAAGGGTGTCAGTTTGTGCAGAACTTACAGGAGGGTGTCAGTTTGTGAAGAACTTACAGGAGGGTCTCAGTCTGTACAGCACTTACAGCAGGATCTCAGTTTGTGCAAAACTTACAGGAGGGTCTCAGTTTGTGCAGAACTTACAGGAGAGTCTCAGTTTGTGTAGAACTTACAGGAGAGTCTCAGTTTGTGAAGAACTTACAGGATCTCAATTTGTGCTGAACTTACAGGAGAATCTCAGTTTGTGCAGAACTTAGGGAGAGTTTCAGTTTGTGCAGAACTTACAGGAGAGTCTCAGTTTGTGCAGAACTTACAGGAGTGTCAGTTGGTGCAAAACTTAAAGGAGAGTCTCAGTTTGTGCAGAACTTACAGGAGGGTCTCAGTTTGTGCAGAACTTACAGGATTCTCAATTTGTGCAGAATTTACAGAAGGGTCTCAGTTTGTGCAGAACTTACAGGGAGGTCTCAGTTTGTGAAGAACTTACAGGAGGGTCTCAGTCTTTCCAGAACTTACAGGAGAGTCTCAATTAGTGCAGAACTTACCGGAGAGTTTCAGTCTGTGCAGAACTTACAGGATCGTTTCAGTTTTTGCAGAACTTACAGGAGAGTCTCAGTTTTTGCAGAACTTACAGGAGTGTCAGTTTGTGCAGAACTTACAGGAGGGTCTCTGTTTGTGCAGAACTTACAGAATATCAATTTGTGCAGAACTTACAGGAGGGTCTCAGTTTATGCAGAACTTACAGGATCTCAATTTCTGCAAAACCTACAGGAGAGTCTTAGTTTGTGCAGAACTTACCGGAGAGTTTCAGTCAGTGCAGAACTTACAGGATTGTTTCAGTTTGTGTAGAACTTACAGGACAGTCTCAATTTGTGCAGAACTTACTGGAGAGTCTCAGTTTGTGCAGAACTTAAAGGACTCTCAGATTGTGCAGAACTTACAGGAGAGTCTCAGTTTGTGCAGAACTTGCAGGATAGTCTCAGTTTGTGCAGACTTTACAGGAGAGTCTAAGTTTGTGCAGAACTTACAGGAGAGTCTCAGTTTGTGCAGAACTTACAGGAGTGTCAGTTGGTGCAAAACTTAAAGGAGAGTCTCAGTTTGTGCAGAACTTACAGGACAGTCTCAATTTGAGAAGAACTTACTGGAGAGTCTCAGTTTGTGCAGAACTTACAGGAGAGTCTCAGTTTGTGCAGAACTTACAGGAGTGTCAGTTGGTGCAAAACTTAAAGGTGAGTCTCAGTTTGTGCAGAACTTACAAGAGGGTCTCAGTTTGTGCAGAACTTACAGGAGTCTCAATTTGTGCAGAATTTACAGAAGGGTCTCAGTTTGTGCAGAACTTAAAGGAGGGTTTCAGTTTATGAAGAACTTACAGGAGGGTCTCAGTCTGTGCAGAACTTACAGGAGAGTCTCAATTAGTGCAGAACTTACCGGAGAGTTTCCGTCTGTGCAGAACTTACAGGATGGTTTCAGTTTGTGCAGAACTTACAGGAGTCTCAGTTTTTGCAGAACTTACAGGAAGGTCTCAGTTTGTGTAGAACTTACAGGACAGTCTCAATTTGTGCAGAACTTACTGGAGAGTCTCAGTTTGTGCAGAACTTAAAGGATTCTAAATTTGTGCAGAACTTACAGGAGAATCTCAGTTTGTACAGAACTTACAGGACCCTCAGTTTGTGCAGAACTTACAATGGAGTCTCAGTTTGTTTAGAACTTGCAGGAGGGTCTCAGTTTTTGCAGAACTTACAGGAGAATGTCAGTTTGTGCAGAACTTACAAGAGGGTCTCAGTTTGTGCAGAACTTACAGGAGTCTCAATTTGTGCAGAATTTACAGAAGGGTCTCAGTTTGTGCAGAACTTAAAGGAGGGTTTCAGTTTATGAAGAACTTACAGGAGGGTCTCAGTCTGTGCAGAACTTACAGGAGAGTCTCAATTAGTGCAGAACTTACCGGAGAGTTTCCGTCTGTGCAGAACTTACAGGATGGTTTCAGTTTGTGCAGAACTTACAGGAGTCTCAGTTTTTGCAGAACTTACAGGAAGGTCTCAGTTTGTGTAGAACTTACAGGACAGTCTCAATTTGTGCAGAACTTACTGGAGAGTCTCAGTTTGTGCAGAACTTAAAGGATTCTAAATTTGTGCAGAACTTACAGGAGAATCTCAGTTTGTACAGAACTTACAGGACCCTCAGTTTGTGCAGAACTTACAATGGAGTCTCAGTTTGTTTAGAACTTGCAGGAGGGTCTCAGTTTTTGCAGAACTTACAGGAGAATGTCAGTTTGTGCAGAACTTACAGGAGGGTCTCAGTTTGTGCTGAACTTACAGGAGGGTCAAAGTTTGTAATGAACTTACAGGATTCTCAATTTGTGCAGAACTTACAGTAGGATCTCAGTTTTTGCAGAACTTACAGGAGAGTCTCAATTTGTGCAGAACTTACAGGACTCTCAGTTTTTGTAGAACTTACAGGAGAGTCTCAGTTTGTGCAGAACTTACAGGAGGGTCTCAGTTTGTGCAGAACTTACAGGAGGATCTCAGTTTGTGCAGAAAATACAGGATAATCTCAGTTTGTGCTGAATTTACAGGAGAGTCTCAGTTTGTGCAGAACTTGCAGGAGATTCTCAGCCTGTGCAGAACTTACAGGACAGTCTAAATTTGTGCAGAACTTACTGGAGAGTCTCAGTTTGTGCAGAACTTAAAGGACTTTCAGATTGTGCAGAACTTACAGGAGTGTCTAAGTTTGTGCAGAACCTGCAGGAGAGTCTCAGTTTGTGCAGAACTTACAGGAGAGTCTAAGTTTGTGTTGAACTTACAGGAGAGTCTCAGTTTGTGCAGAACTTTCAGGAGAGTCTTAGTTCGTGCAGAACCTGCAGAAGAGTCTCAGTTTGTGCAGAACTTACAGGAGAGTCTCAATTAGAACAGAACTTACCGGAGAGTTTCAGTCCATGCAGAACTTACAGGATTGTTTCAGTTAGTGCAGAACTTACAGCAGTCCCAGTTTTTGCAGAACTTACAGGATTCTCAATTTGTGCAGAATTTACAGAAGGGTGTCAGTTTGTGCAGAACTTACAGGAGGGTGTCAGTTTGTGAAGAACTTACAGGAGGGTCTCAGTCTGTACAGAACTTACAGCAGGATCTCAGTTTGTGCAAAACTTACAGGAGAGTCTTAGTTTGTGCAGAACTTACCGGAGAGTTTCAGTCTGTGCAGAACTTACAGGATTGTTTCAGTTTGTGTAGAACTTACAGGACAGTCTAAATTTGTGCAGAACTTACTGGATAGTCTCAGTTTGTGCAGAACTTAAAGGACTTTCAGATTGTGCAGAACTTACAGGAGTGTCTCAGTTTGTGCAGAACCTGAAGGAGAGTCTCAGTTTGTGCAGAACTTACAGGAGAGTCTTAATTTTTGTGCCGAACTTACAGGAGAGTCTCAGTTTGTGTAGAACTTACAGGAGAGTCTTAGTTTGTGCAGAACCTGCAGGAGAGTCTCAGTTTGTGCAGAACTTACAGGAGAGTCTCAAATTAGAGCAGAACTTACCGGAGAGTTTCAGTCCGTGCAGAACTTACAGGATTGTTTCAGTTAGTGCAGAACTTACAGCAGTCCCAGTTTTTGCAGAACTTACAGGATTCTCAATTTGTGCAGAATTTACAGAAGGGTGTCAGTTTGTGCAGAACTTACAGGAGGGTCTCAGTCTCTGCAGAACTTACAGGAGGGTCTCAGTGTGTGCAGAACTTACAGGAGAGTCTCAATTAGAGCAGAACTTACTGGAGAGTTTCAGTCCGTGCAGAACTTACAGGATTGTTTCAGGTTGTGCAGAACTTACAGGAGTCCCAGTTTTTGCAGAACTTACAGGAGAGTCTCAGTTATTGCAGAACTTACAGGAAGGTCTCAGTTTTTGTAGAACTTAAGGGACAGTCTCAATTTGTGCAGAACTTACTGGAGAGTCTCAGTTTGTGCAGAACTTACAGGAGAGTCTCAGTTTGTGCAGAACTTACAGGAGGTTCTCAGTTCGTGCAGAAAATACAGGATAATCTCAGTTTGTTCTGAATTTACAGGAGATTCTCAGTTTGTGCAGAACTTGCAGGAGATTCTTAGCTTGTGCAGAACTTACAGGAGAGTCTCAGTTTGTGCAGAACTTACAGGAGAGTCTCAGTTTGTGCAGAACTTACAGGAGTGTCAGTTTGTGCAGAACTTACAGGAGGGTCTCAGTTTGTGCAGAACTTACAGAATATCAATTTGTGCAGAACTTACAGGAGGGTCTCAGTTTGTGCAGAACTTACAGGATCTCAATTTCTGCCAAACTTACAGGAGGGTCTTAGTCTGTACAAAACTTACAGGAGGATCTCAGTGTGTGCAAAACTTACAGGATAGTCTTAGTTTGTGCAGAACTTACCGGAGAGTTTCAGTCTGTGCAGAACTTACAGGATTGTTTCAGTTTGTGTAGAACTTACAGGACAGTCTCAATTTGTGCAGAACTTACTGGAGAGTCTCAGTTTGTGCAGAACTTAAAGGACTTTCAGATTGTGCAGAACTTACAGGAGAGTCTCAGTTTGTGCAGAACCTGCAGGAGAGTCTCAGTTTGTGCAGAACTTACAGGAGAGTCTAAGTTTGTGCAGAACTTACAGGAGAGTCTCAGTTTGTGCAGAACTTACAGGAGAGTCTCAGTTTGTGCAGAACCTGCAGGAGAGTCTCAGTTTGTGCAGAACTTACAGGAGAGTCTCAGTTTGTGCAGAACTTACAGGAGTGTCAGTTGGTGCAAAACTTAAAGGAGAGTCTCAGTTTGTGTAGAACTTACAGGACAGTCTCAATTTGAGAAGAACTTACTGGAGAGTCTCAGTTTGTGCAGAACTTAAATGACTCTCTGATTGTGCAGAACTTACAGGAGAGTCTCAGTTTAGGCAGAACTTGCAGGAGAGTCTCAGTTTGTGCAGAACTTACAGGAGAGTCTCAGTTTGTGCAGAACTTACAGGAGTGTCAGTTGGTGCAAAACTTAAAGGTGAGTCTCAGTTTGTGCAGAACTTACAAGAGGGTCTCAGTTTGTGCAGAACTTACAGGATTCTCAATTTGTGCAGAATTTACAGAAGGGTCTCAGTTTGTGCAGAACTTAAAGGATGGTTTCAGTTTATGAAGAACTTACAGGAGGGTCTCAGTCTGTGCAGCACTTACAGGAGAGTCTCAATTAGTGCAGAACTTACCGGAGAGTTTCCGTCTGTGCAGAACTTACAGGATGGTTTCAGTTTGTGCAGAACTTACAGGAGTCTCAGTTTTTGCAGAACTTACAGGAATGTCTCAGTTTGTGTAGAACTTACAGGACAGTCTCAATTTGTGCAGAACTTACTGGAGAGTCTCAGTTTGTGCAGAACTTAAAGGATTCTAAATTTGTGCAGAACTTACAGGAGAATCTCAGTTTGTACAGAACTTACAGGACCCTCAGTTTGTGCAGAACTTACAATGGAGTCTCAGTTTGTTTAGAACTTGCAGGAGGGTCTCAGTTTTTGCAGAACTTACAGGAGAATGTCAGTTTGTGCAGAACTTACAGGAGGGTCTCAGTTTGTGCTGAACTTACAGGAGGGTCAAAGTTTGTAATGAACTTACAGGATTCTCAATTTGTGCAGAACTTACAGTAGGGTCTCAGTTTTTGCAGAACTTACAGGAGAGTCTCAATTTGTGCAGAACTTACAGGACTCTCAGTTTTTGTAGAACTTACAGGAGAGTCTCAGTTTGTGCAGAACTTACAGGAGGGTCTCAGTTTGTGCAGAACTTACAGGAGGATCTCAGTTTGTGCAGAAAATACAGGATAATCTCAGTTTGTGCTGAATTTACAGGAGAGTCTCAGTTTGTGCAGAACTTGCAGGAGATTCTCAGCCTGTGCAGAACTTACAGGACAGTCTAAATTTGTGCAGAACTTACTGGAGAGTCTCAGTTTGTGCAGAACTTAAAGGACTTTCAGATTGTGCAGAACTTACAGGAGTGTCTAAGTTTGTGCAGAACCTGCAGGAGAGTCTCAGTTTGTGCAGAACTTACAGGAGAGTCTAAGTTTGTGTTGAACTTACAGGAGAGTCTCAGTTTGTGCAGAACTTTCAGGAGATTCTTAGTTCGTGCAGAACCTGCAGGAGAGTCTCAGTTTGTGCAGAACTTACAGGAGAGTCTCAATTAGAGCAGAACTTACCGGAGAGTTTCAGTCCTTGCAGAACTTACAGGATTGTTTCAGTTAGTGCAGAACTTACAGCAGTCCCAGTTTTTGCAGAACTTACAGGATTCTCAATTTGTGCAGAATTTACAGAAGGGTGTCAGTTTGTGCAGAACTTACAGGAGGGTGTCAGTTTGTGAAGAACTTACAGGAGGGTCTCAGTCTGTACAGAACTTACAGCAGGATCTCAGTTTGTGCAAAACTTACAGGAGAGTCTTAGTTTGTGCAGAACTTACCGGAGAGTTTCAGTCTGTGCAGAACTTACAGGATTGTTTCAGTTTGTGTAGAACTTACAGGACAGTCTAAATTTGTGCAGAACTTACTGGAGAGTCTCAGTTTGTGCAGAACTTAAAGGACTTTCAGATTGTGCAGAACTTACAGGAGTGTCTCAGTTTGTGCAGAACCTGAAGGAGAGTCTCAGTTTGTGCAGAACTTACAGGAGAGTCTTAATTTTTGTGCCGAACTTACAGGAGAGTCTCAGTTTGTGCAGAACTTACAGGAGAGTCTCAAATTAGAGCAGAACTTACCGGAGAGTTTCAGTCCGTGCAGAACTTACAGGATTGTTTCAGTTAGTGCAGAACTTACAGCAGTCCCAGTTTTTGCAGAACTTACAGGATTCTCAATTTGTGCAGAATTTACAGAAGGGTGTCAGTTTGTGCAGAACTTACAGGAGGGTCTCAGTTTGTGCAGAACTTACAGGAGGGTCTCAGTCTCTGCAGAACTTACAGGAGGGTCTCAGTGTGTGCAGAACTTACAGGAGAGTCTCAATTAGAGCAGAACTTACTGGAGAGTTTCAGTCCGTGCAGAACTTACAGGATTGTTTCAGTTTGTGCAGAACTTACAGGAGACCCAGTTTTTGCAGAACTTACAGGAGAGTCTCAGTTATTGCAGAACTTACAGGAAGGTCTCAGTTTTTGTAGAACTTACAGGACAGTCTCAATTTGTGCAGAACTTACTGGAGAGTCTCAGTTTGTGCAGAACTTACAGGAGAGTCTCAGTTTGTGCAGAACTTACAGGAGGTTCTCAGTTCGTGCAGAAAATACAGGATAATCTCAGTTTGTTCTGAATTTACAGGAGAGTCTCAGTTTGTGCAGAACTTGCAGGAGATTCTTAGCTTGTGCAGAACTTACAGGAGAGTCTCAGTTTGTGCAGAACTTACAGGAGAGTCTCAGTTTGTGCAGAACTTACAGGAGTGTCAGTTTGTGCAGAACTTACAGGAGGGTCTCAGTTTGTGCAGAACTTACAGAATATCAATTTGTGCAGAACTTACAGGAGGGTCTCAGTTTGTGCAGAACTTACAGGATCTCAATTTCTGCAAAACTTACAGGAGGGTCTTAGTCTGTACAGAACTTACAGGAGGATCTCAGTGTGTGCAAAACTTACAGGAGAGTCTTAGTTTGTGCAGAACTTACCGGAGAGTTTCAGTCTGTGCAGAACTTACAGGATTGTTTCAGTTTGTGTAGAACTTACAGGACAGTCTCAATTTGTGCAGAACTTACTGGAGAGTCTCAGTTTGTGCAGAACTTAAAGGACTTTCAGATTGTGCAGAACTTACAGGAGAGTCTCAGTTTGTGCAGAACCTGCAGGAGAGTCTCAGTTTGTGCAGAACTTACAGGAGAGTCTAAGTTTGTGCAGAACTTACAGGAGAGTCTCAGTTTGTGCAGAACTTACAGGAGAGTCTCAGTTTGTGCAGAACCTGCAGGAGAGTCTCAGTTTGTGCAGAACTTACAGGAGAGTCTCAGTTTGTGCAGAACTTACAGGAGTGTCAGTTGGTGCAAAACTTAAAGGAGAGTCTCAGTTTGTGTAGAACTTACAGGACAGTCTCAATTTGAGAAGAACTTACTGGAGAGTCTCAGTTTGTGCAGAACTTAAATGACTCTCTGATTGTGCAGAACTTACAGGAGAGTCTCAGTTTAGGCAGAACTTGCAGGAGAGTCTCAGTTTGTGCAGAACTTACAGGAGAGTCTCAGTTTGTGCAGAACTTACAGGAGTGTCAGTTGGTGCAAAACTTAAAGGTGAGTCTCAGTTTGTGCAGAACTTACAAGAGGGTCTCAGTTTGTGCAGAACTTACAGGATTCTCAATTTGTGCAGAATTTACAGAAGGGTCTCAGTTTTTGCAGAACTTAAAGGATGGTTTCAGTTTATGAAGAACTTACAGGAGGGTCTCAGTCTGTGCAGAACTTACAGGAGAGTCTCAATTAGTGCAGAACTTACCGGAGAGTTTCCGTCTGTGCAGAACTTACAGGATGGTTTCAGTTTGTGCAGAACTTACAGGAGTCTCAGTTTTTGCAGAACTTACAGGAATGTCTCAGTTTGTGTAGAACTTACAGGACAGTCTCAATTTGTGCAGAACTTACTGGAGAGTCTCAGTTTGTGCAGAACTTAAAGGATTCTAAATTTGTGCAGAACTTACAGGAGAATCTCAGTTTGTACAGAACTTACAGGACCCTCAGTTTTTGCAGAACTTACAGGAGAATGTCAGTTTGTGCAGAACTTACAGGAGGGTCTCAGTTTGTGCTGAACTTACAGGAGGGTCAAAGTTTGTAATGAACTTACAGGATTCTCAATTTGTGCAGAATTTACAGTAGGGTCTCAGTTTTTGCAGAACTTACAGGAGAGTCTCAATTTGTGCAGAACTTACAGGACTCTCAGTTTTTGTAGAACTTACAGGAGAGTCTCAGTTTGTGCAGAACTTACAGGAGGGTCTCAGTTTGTGCAGAACTTACAGGACAGTCTAAATTTGTGCAGAACTTACTGGATAGTCTCAGTTTGTGCAGAACTTAAAGGACTTTCAGATTGTGCAGAACTTACAGGAGTGTCTCAGTTTGTGCAGAACCTGAAGGAGAGTCTCAGTTTGTGCAGAACTTACAGGAGAGTCTTAATTTTTGTGCCGAACTTACAGGAGAGTCTCAGTTTGTGCAGAACTTACAGGAGAGTCTTAGTTTGTGCAGAACCTGCAGGAGAGTCTCAGTTTGTGCAGAACTTACAGGAGAGTCTCAAATTAGAGCAGAACTTACCGGAGAGTTTCAGTCCGTGCAGAACTTACAGGATTGTTTCAGTTAGTGCAGAACTTACAGCAGTCCCAGTTTTTGCAGAACTTACAGGATTCTCAATTTGTGCAGAATTTACAGAAGGGTGTCAGTTTGTGCAGAACTTGCAGGAGGGTGTCAGTTTGTGAAGAACTTACAGGAGGGTCTCAGTCTGTACAGAACTTACAGCAGGATCTCAGTTTGTGCAAAACTTACAGGAGAGTCTTAGTTTGTGCAGAACTTACCGGAGAGTTTCAGTCTGTGCAGAACTTACAGGATTGTTTCAGTTTGTGTAGAACTTACAGGACAGTCTAAATTTGTGCAGAACTTACTGGATAGTCTCAGTTTGTGCAGAACTTAAAGGACTTTCAGATTGTGCAGAACTTACAGGAGTGTCTCAGTTTGTGCAGAACCTGAAGGAGAGTCTCAGTTTGTGCAGAACTTACAGGAGAGTCTTAATTTTTGTGCCGAACTTACAGGAGAGTCTCAGTTTGTGCAGAACTTACAGGAGAGTCTTAGTTTGTGCAGAACCTGCAGGAGAGTCTCAGTTTGTGCAGAACTTACAGGAGAGTCTCAAATTAGAGCAGAACTTACCGGAGAGTTTCAGTCCGTGCAGAACTTACAGGATTGTTTCAGTTAGTGCAGAACTTACAGCAGTCCCAGTTTTTGCAGAACTTACAGGATTCTCAATTTGTGCAGAATTTACAGAAGGGTGTCAGTTTGTGCAGAACTTACAGGAGGGTCTCAGTCTCTGCAGAACTTACAGGAGGGTCTCAGTGTGTGCAGAACTTACAGGAGAGTCTCAATTAGAGCAGAACTTACTGGAGAGTTTCAGTCCGTGCAGAACTTACAGGATTGTTTCAGGTTGTGCAGAACTTACAGGAGTCCCAGTTTTTGCAGAACTTACAGGAGAGTCTCAGTTATTGCAGAACTTACAGGAAGGTCTCAGTTTTTGTAGAACTTACAGGACAGTCTCAATTTGTGCAGAACTTACTGGAGAGTCTCAGTTTGTGCAGAACTTACAGGAGAGTCTCAGTTTGTGCAGAACTTACAGGAGGTTCTCAGTTCGTGCAGAAAATACAGGATAATCTCAGTTTGTTCTGAATTTACAGGAGAGTCTCAGTTTGTGCAGAACTTGCAGGAGATTCTTAGCTTGTGCAGAACTTACAGGAGAGTCTCAGTTTGTGCAGAACTTACAGGAGAGTCTCAGTTTGTGCAGAACTTACAGGAGTGTCAGTTTGTGCAGAACTTACAGGAGGGTCTCAGTTTGTGCAGAACTTACAGAATATCAATTTGTGCAGAACTTACAGGAGGGTCTCAGTTTGTGCAGAACTTACAGGATCTCAATTTCTGCCAAACTTACAGGAGGGTCTTAGTCTGTACAGAACTTACAGGAGGATCTCAGTGTGTGCAAAACTTACAGGAGAGTCTTAGTTTGTGCAGAACTTACCGGAGAGTTTCAGTCTGTGCAGAACTTACAGGATTGTTTCAGTTTGTGTAGAACTTACAGGACAGTCTCAATTTGTGCAGAACTTACTGGAGAGTCTCAGTTTGTGCAGAACTTAAAGGACTTTCAGATTGTGCAGAACTTACAGGAGAGTCTCAGTTTGTGCAGAACCTGCAGGAGAGTCTCAGTTTGTGCAGAACTTACAGGAGAGTCTAAGTTTGTGCAGAACTTACAGGAGAGTCTCAGTTTGTGCAGAACTTACAGGAGAGTCTCAGTTTGTGCAGAACCTGCAGGAGAGTCTCAGTTTGTGCAGAACTTACAGGAGAGTCTCAATTAGAGCAGAACTTACCGGAGAGTTTCAGTCCTTGCAGAACTTACAGGATTGTTTCAGTTAGTGCAGAACTTACAGCAGTCCCAGTTTTTGCAGAACTTACAGGATTCTCAATTTGTGCAGAATTTACAGAAGGGTGTCAGTTTGTGCAGAACTTGCAGGAGGGTGTCAGTTTGTGAAGAACTTACAGGAGGGTCTCAGTCTGTACAGAACTTAGAGCAGGATCTCAGTTTGTGCAAAACTTACAGGAGAGTCTTAGTTTGTGCAGAACTTACCGGGGAGTTTCAGTCTGTGCAGAACTTACAGGATTGTTTCAGTTTGTGTAGAACTTACAGGACAGTCTAAATTTGTGCAGAACTTACTGGATAGTCTCAGTTTGTGCAGAACTTAAAGGACTTTCAGATTGTGCAGAACTTACAGGAGTGTCTCAGTTTGTGCAGAACCTGAAGGAGAGTCTCAGTTTGTGCAGAACTTACAGGAGAGTCTTAATTTTTGTGCCGAACTTACAGGAGAGTCTCAGTTTGTGCAGAACTTACAGGAGAGTCTTAGTTTGTGCAGAACCTGCAGGAGAGTCTCAGTTTGTGCAGAACTTACAGGAGAGTCTCAAATTAGAGCAGAACTTACCGGAGAGTTTCAGTCCGTGCAGAACTTACAGGATTGTTTCAGTTAGTGCAGAACTTACAGCAGTCCCAGTTTTTGCAGAACTTACAGGATTCTCAATTTGTGCAGAATTTACAGAAGGGTGTCAGTTTGTGCAGAACTTGCAGGAGGGTGTCAGTTTGTGAAGAACTTACAGGAGGGTCTCAGTCTGTACAGAACTTACAGCAGGATCTCAGTTTGTGCAAAACTTACAGGAGAGTCTTAGTTTGTGCAGAACTTACCGGAGAGTTTCAGTCTGTGCAGAACTTACAGGATTGTTTCAGTTTGTGTAGAACTTACAGGACAGTCTAAATTTGTGCAGAACTTACTGGATAGTCTCAGTTTGTGCAGAACTTAAAGGACTTTCAGATTGTGCAGAACTTACAGGAGTGTCTCAGTTTGTGCAGAACCTGAAGGAGAGTCTCAGTTTGTGCAGAACTTACAGGAGAGTCTTAATTTTTGTGCCGAACTTACAGGAGAGTCTCAGTTTGTGCAGAACTTACAGGAGAGTCTTAGTTTGTGCAGAACCTGCAGGAGAGTCTCAGTTTGTGCAGAACTTACAGGAGAGTCTCAAATTAGAGCAGAACTTACCGGAGAGTTTCAGTCCGTGCAGAACTTACAGGATTGTTTCAGTTAGTGCAGAACTTACAGCAGTCCCAGTTTTTGCAGAACTTACAGGATTCTCAATTTGTGCAGAATTTACAGAAGGGTGTCAGTTTGTGCAGAACTTACAGGAGGGTCTCAGTCTCTGCAGAACTTACAGGAGGGTCTCAGTGTGTGCAGAACTTACAGGAGAGTCTCAATTAGAGCAGAACTTACTGGAGAGTTTCAGTCCGTGCAGAACTTACAGGATTGTTTCAGGTTGTGCAGAACTTACAGGAGTCCCAGTTTTTGCAGAACTTACAGGAGAGTCTCAGTTATTGCAGAACTTACAGGAAGGTCTCAGTTTTTGTAGAACTTACAGGACAGTCTCAATTTGTGCAGAACTTACTGGAGAGTCTCAGTTTGTGCAGAACTTACAGGAGAGTCTCAGTTTGTGCAGAACTTACAGGAGGTTCTCAGTTCGTGCAGAAAATACAGGATAATCTCAGTTTGTTCTGAATTTACAGGAGAGTCTCAGTTTGTGCAGAACTTGCAGGAGATTCTTAGCTTGTGCAGAACTTACAGGAGAGTCTCAGTTTGTGCAGAACTTACAGGAGAGTCTCAGTTTGTGCAGAACTTACAGGAGTGTCAGTTTGTGCAGAACTTACAGGAGGGTCTCAGTTTGTGCAGAACTTACAGAATATCAATTTGTGCAGAACTTACAGGAGGGTCTCAGTTTGTGCAGAACTTACAGGATCTCAATTTCTGCCAAACTTACAGGAGGGTCTTAGTCTGTACAGAACTTACAGGAGGATCTCAGTGTGTGCAAAACTTACAGGAGAGTCTTAGTTTGTGCAGAACTTACCGGAGAGTTTCAGTCTGTGCAGAACTTACAGGATTGTTTCAGTTTGTGTAGAACTTACAGGACAGTCTCAATTTGTGCAGAACTTACTGGAGAGTCTCAGTTTGTGCAGAACTTAAAGGACTTTCAGATTGTGCAGAACTTACAGGAGAGTCTCAGTTTGTGCAGAACCTGCAGGAGAGTCTCAGTTTGTGCAGAACTTACAGGAGAGTCTAAGTTTGTGCAGAACTTACAGGAGAGTCTCAGTTTGTGCAGAACTTACAGGAGAGTCTCAGTTTGTGCAGAACCTGCAGGAGAGTCTCAGTTTGTGCAGAACTTACAGGAGAGTCTCAATTAGAGCAGAACTTACCGGAGAGTTTCAGTCCTTGCAGAACTTACAGGATTGTTTCAGTTAGTGCAGAACTTACAGCAGTCCCAGTTTTTGCAGAACTTACAGGATTCTCAATTTGTGCAGAATTTACAGAAGGGTGTCAGTTTGTGCAGAACTTGCAGGAGGGTGTCAGTTTGTGAAGAACTTACAGGAGGGTCTCAGTCTGTACAGAACTTAGAGCAGGATCTCAGTTTGTGCAAAACTTACAGGAGAGTCTTAGTTTGTGCAGAACTTACCGGGGAGTTTCAGTCTGTGCAGAACTTACAGGATTGTTTCAGTTTGTGTAGAACTTACAGGACAGTCTAAATTTGTGCAGAACTTACTGGATAGTCTCAGTTTGTGCAGAACTTAAAGGACTTTCAGATTGTGCAGAACTTACAGGAGTGTCTCAGTTTGTGCAGAACCTGAAGGAGAGTCTCAGTTTGTGCAGAACTTACAGGAGAGTCTTAATTTTTGTGCCGAACTTACAGGAGAGTCTCAGTTTGTGCAGAACTTACAGGAGAGTCTTAGTTTGTGCAGAACCTGCAGGAGAGTCTCAGTTTGTGCAGAACTTACAGGAGAGTCTCAAATTAGAGCAGAACTTACCGGAGAGTTTCAGTCCGTGCAGAACTTACAGGATTGTTTCAGTTAGTGCAGAACTTACAGCAGTCCCAGTTTTTGCAGAACTTACAGGATTCTCAATTTGTGCAGAATTTACAGAAGGGTGTCAGTTTGTGCAGAACTTGCAGGAGGGTGTCAGTTTGTGAAGAACTTACAGGAGGGTCTCAGTCTGTACAGAACTTACAGCAGGATCTCAGTTTGTGCAAAACTTACAGGAGAGTCTTAGTTTGTGCAGAACTTACCGGAGAGTTTCAGTCTGTGCAGAACTTACAGGATTGTTTCAGTTTGTGTAGAACTTACAGGACAGTCTAAATTTGTGCAGAACTTACTGGATAGTCTCAGTTTGTGCAGAACTTAAAGGACTTTCAGATTGTGCAGAACTTACAGGAGTGTCTCAGTTTGTGCAGAACCTGAAGGAGAGTCTCAGTTTGTGCAGAACTTACAGGAGAGTCTTAATTTTTGTGCCGAACTTACAGGAGAGTCTCAGTTTGTGCAGAACTTACAGGAGAGTCTTAGTTTGTGCAGAACCTGCAGGAGAGTCTCAGTTTGTGCAGAACTTACAGGAGAGTCTCAAATTAGAGCAGAACTTACCGGAGAGTTTCAGTCCGTGCAGAACTTACAGGATTGTTTCAGTTAGTGCAGAACTTACAGCAGTCCCAGTTTTTGCAGAACTTACAGGATTCTCAATTTGTGCAGAATTTACAGAAGGGTGTCAGTTTGTGCAGAACTTACAGGAGGGTCTCAGTCTCTGCAGAACTTACAGGAGGGTCTCAGTGTGTGCAGAACTTACAGGAGAGTCTCAATTAGAGCAGAACTTACTGGAGAGTTTCAGTCCGTGCAGAACTTACAGGATTGTTTCAGGTTGTGCAGAACTTACAGGAGTCCCAGTTTTTGCAGAACTTACAGGAGAGTCTCAGTTATTGCAGAACTTACAGGAAGGTCTCAGTTTTTGTAGAACTTACAGGACAGTCTCAATTTGTGCAGAACTTACTGGAGAGTCTCAGTTTGTGCAGAACTTACAGGAGAGTCTCAGTTTGTGCAGAACTTACAGGAGGTTCTCAGTTCGTGCAGAAAATACAGGATAATCTCAGTTTGTTCTGAATTTACAGGAGAGTCTCAGTTTGTGCAGAACTTGCAGGAGATTCTTAGCTTGTGCAGAACTTACAGGAGAGTCTCAGTTTGTGCAGAACTTACAGGAGAGTCTCAGTTTGTGCAGAACTTACAGGAGTGTCAGTTTGTGCAGAACTTACAGGAGGGTCTCAGTTTGTGCAGAACTTACAGAATATCAATTTGTGCAGAACTTACAGGAGGGTCTCAGTTTGTGCAGAACTTACAGGATCTCAATTTCTGCCAAACTTACAGGAGGGTCTTAGTCTGTACAGAACTTACAGGAGGATCTCAGTGTGTGCAAAACTTACAGGAGAGTCTTAGTTTGTGCAGAACTTACCGGAGAGTTTCAGTCTGTGCAGAACTTAAAGGATTGTTTCAGTTTGTGTAGAACTTACAGGACAGTCTCAATTTGTGCAGAACTTACTGGAGAGTCTCAGTTTGTGCAGAACTTAAAGGACTTTCAGATTGTGCAGAACTTACAGGAGAGTCTCAGTTTGTGCAGAACCTGCAGGAGAGTCTCAGTTTGTGCAGAACTTACAGGAGAGTCTAAGTTTGTGCAGAACTTACAGGAGAGTCTCAGTTTGTGCAGAACTTACAGGAGAGTCTCAGTTTGTGCAGAACCTGCAGGAGAGTCTCAGTTTGTGCAGAACTTACAGGAGAGTCTCAGTTTGTGCAGAACTTACAGGAGTGTCAGTTGGTGCAAAACTTAAAGGAGAGTCTCAGTTTGTGTAGAACTTACAGGACAGTCTCAATTTGAGAAGAACTTACTGGAGAGTCTCAGTTTGTGCAGAACTTAAATGACTCTCTGATTGTGCAGAACTTACAGGAGAGTCTCAGTTTAGGCAGAACTTGCAGGAGAGTCTCAGTTTGTGCAGAACTTACAGGAGAGTCTCAGTTTGTGCAGAACTTACAGGAGTGTCAGTTGGTGCAAAACTTAAAGGTGAGTCTCAGTTTGTGCAGAACTTACAAGAGGGTCTCAGTTTGTGCAGAACTTACAGGATTCTCAATTTGTGCAGAATTTACAGAAGGGTCTCAGTTTGTGCAGAACTTAAAGGATGGTTTCAGTTTATGAAGAACTTACAGGAGGGTCTCAGTCTGTGCAGAACTTACAGGAGAGTCTCAATTAGTGCAGAACTTACCGGAGAGTTTCCGTCTGTGCAGAACTTACAGGATGGTTTCAGTTTGTGCAGAACTTACAGGAGTCTCAGTTTTTGCAGAACTTACAGGAATGTCTCAGTTTGTGTAGAACTTACAGGACAGTCTCAATTTGTGCAGAACTTACTGGAGAGTCTCAGTTTGTGCAGAACTTAAAGGATTCTAAATTTGTGCAGAACTTACAGGAGAATCTCAGTTTGTACAGAACTTACAGGACCCTCAGTTTGTGCAGAACTTACAATGGAGTCTCAGTTTGTTTAGAACTTGCAGGAGGGTCTCAGTTTTTGCAGAACTTACAGGAGAATGTCAGTTTGTGCAGAACTTACAGGAGGGTCTCAGTTTGTGCTGAACTTACAGGAGGGTCAAAGTTTGTAATGAACTTACAGGATTCTCAATTTGTGCAGAACTTACAGGAGGGTCTCAGTTTTTGCAGAACTTACAGGAGAGTCTCAATTTGTGCAGAACTTACAGGACTCTCAGTTTTTGTAGAACTTACAGGAGGGTCTCAGTTTGTGCAGAACTTACAGGAGGGTCTCAGTTTGTGCAGAACTTACAGGAGGATCTCAGTTTGTGCAGAAAATACAGGATAATCTCAGTTTGTGCTGAATTTACAGGAGAGTCTCAGTTTGTGCAGAACTTGCAGGAGATTCTCAGCCTGTGCAGAACTTACAGGACAGTCTAAATTTGTGCAGAACTTACTGGAGAGTCTCAGTTTGTGCAGAACTTAAAGGACTTTCAGATTGTGCAGAACTTACAGGAGTGTCTAAGTTTGTGCAGAACCTGCAGGAGAGTCTCAGTTTGTGCAGAACTTACAGGAGAGTCTAAGTTTGTGTTGAACTTACAGGAGAGTCTCAGTTTGTGCAGAACTTTCAGGAGATTCTTAGTTCGTTCAGAACCTGCAGGAGAGTCTCAGTTTGTGCAGAACTTACAGGAGAGTCTCAATTAGAGCAGAACTTACCGGAGAGTTTCAGTCCTTGCAGAACTTACAGGATTGTTTCAGTTAGTGCAGAACTTACAGCAGTCCCAGTTTTTGCAGAACTTACAGGATTCTCAATTTGTGCAGAATTTACAGAAGGGTGTCAGTTTGTGCAGAACTTACAGGAGGGTGTCAGTTTGTGAAGAACTTACAGGAGGGTCTCAGTCTGTACAGAACTTACAGCAGGATCTCAGTTTGTGCAAAACTTACAGGAGAGTCTTAGTTTGTGCAGAACTTACCGGAGAGTTTCAGTCTGTGCAGAACTTACAGGATTGTTTCAGTTTGTGTAGAACTTACAGGACAGTCTAAATTTGTGCAGAACTTACTGGAGAGTCTCAGTTTGTGCAGAACTTAAAGGACTTTCAGATTGTGCAGAACTTACAGGAGTGTCTCAGTTTGTGCAGAACCTGAAGGAGAGTCTCAGTTTGTGCAGAACTTACAGGAGAGTCTTAATTTTTGTGCCGAACTTACAGGAGAGTCTCAGTTTGTGCAGAACTTACAGGAGAGTCTTAGTTTGTGCAGAACCTGCAGGAGAGTCTCAGTTTGTGCAGAACTTACAGGAGAGTCTCAAATTAGAGCAGAACTTACCGGAGAGTTTCAGTCCGTGCAGAACTTACAGGATTGTTTCAGTTAGTGCAGAACTTACAGCAGTCCCAGTTTTTGCAGAACTTACGGGATTCTCAATTTGTGCAGAATTTACAGAAGGGTGTCAGTTTGTGCAGAACTTACAGGAGGGTCTCAGTTTGTGCAGAACTTACAGGAGGGTCTCAGTCTCTGCAGAACTTACAGGAGGGTCTCAGTGTGTGCAGAACTTACAGGAGAGTCTCAATTAGAGCAGAACTTACTGGAGAGTTTCAGTCCGTGCAGAACTTACAGGATTGTTTCAGTTTGTGCAGAACTTACAGGAGTCCCAGTTTTTGCAGAACTTACAGGAGAGTCTCAGTTATTGCAGAACTTACAGGAAGGTCTCAGTTTTTGTAGAACTTACAGGACAGTCTCAATTTGTGCAGAACTTACTGGAGAGTCTCAGTTTGTGCAAAACTTACAGGAGAGTCTCAGTTTGTGCAGAACTTACAGGAGGTTCTCAGTTCGTGCAGAAAATACAGGATAATCTCAGTTTGTTCTGAATTTACAGGAGAGTCTCAGTTTGTGCAGAACTTGCAGGAGATTCTTAGCTTGTGCAGAACTTACAGGAGAGTCTCAGTTTGTGCAGAACTTACAGGAGAGTCTCAGTTTGTGCAGAACTTACAGGAGTGTCAGTTTGTGCAGAACTTACAGGAGGGTCTCAGTTTGTGCAGAACTTACAGAATATCAATTTGTGCAGAACTTACAGGAGGGTCTCAGTTTGTGCAGAACTTACAGGATCTCAATTTCTGCAAAACTTACAGGAGGGTCTTAGTCTGTACAGAACTTACAGGAGGATCTCAGTGTGTGCAAAACTTACAGGAGAGTCTTAGTTTGTGCAGAACTTACCGGAGAGTTTCAGTCTGTGCAGAACTTACAGGATTGTTTCAGTTTGTGTAGAACTTACAGGACAGTCTCAATTTGTGCAGAACTTACTGGAGAGTCTCAGTTTGTGCAGAACTTAAAGGACTTTCAGATTGTGCAGAACTTACAGGAGAGTCTCAGTTTGTGCAGAACCTGCAGGAGAGTCTCAGTTTGTGCAGAACTTACAGGAGAGTCTAAGTTTGTGCAGAACTTACAGGAGAGTCTCAGTTTGTGCAGAACTTACAGGAGAGTCTCAGTTTGTGCAGAACCTGCAGGAGAGTCTCAGTTTGTGCAGAACTTACAGGAGAGTCTCAGTTTGTGCAGAACTTACAGGAGTGTCAGTTGGTGCAAAACTTAAAGGAGAGTCTCAGTTTGTGTAGAACTTACAGGACAGTCTCAATTTGAGAAGAACTTACTGGAGAGTCTCAGTTTGTGCAGAACTTAAATGACTCTCTGATTGTGCAGAACTTACAGGAGAGTCTCAGTTTAGGCAGAACTTGCAGGAGAGTCTCAGTTTGTGCAGAACTTACAGGAGAGTCTCAGTTTGTGCAGAACTTACAGGAGTGTCAGTTGGTGCAAAACTTAAAGGTGAGTCTCAGTTTGTGCAGAACTTACAAGAGGGTCTCAGTTTGTGCAGAACTTACAGGATTCTCAATTTGTGCAGAATTTACAGAAGGGTCTCAGTTTGTGCAGAACTTAAAGGATGGTTTCAGTTTATGAAGAACTTACAGGAGGGTCTCAGTCTGTGCAGAACTTACAGGAGAGTCTCAATTAGTGCAGAACTTACCGGAGAGTTTCCGTCTGTGCAGAACTTACAGGACCCTCAGTTTGTGCAGAACTTACAATGGAGTCTCAGTTTGTTTAGAACTTGCAGGAGGGTCTCAGTTTTTGCAGAACTTACAGGAGAATGTCAGTTTGTGCAGAACTTACAGGAGGGTCTCAGTTTGTGCTGAACTTACAGGAGGGTCAAAGTTTGTAATGAACTTACAGGATTCTCAATTTGTGCAGAACTTACAGTAGGGTCTCAGTTTTTGCAGAACTTACAGGAGAGTCTCAATTTGTGCAGAACTTACAGGACTCTCAGTTTTTGTAGAACTTACAGGAGAGTCTCAGTTTGTGCAGAACTTACAGGAGGGTCTCAGTTTGTGCAGAACTTACAGGAGGATCTAGGTTTGTGTAGAAAATACAGGATAATCTCAGTTTGTGCTGAATTTACAGGAGAGTCTCAGTTTGTGCAGAACTTGCAGGAGATTCTCAGCCTGTGCAGAACTTACAGGACAGTCTAAATTTGTGCAGAACTTACTGGAGAGTCTCAGTTTGTGCAGAACTTAAAGGACTTTCAGATTGTGCAGAACTTACAGGAGTGTCTAAGTTTGTGCAGAACCTGCAGGAGAGTCTCAGTTTGTGCAGAACTTACAGGAGAGTCTAAGTTTGTGTTGAACTTACAGGAGAGTCTCAGTTTGTGCAGAACTTTCAGGAGAGTCTTAGTTCGTGCAGAACCTGCAGGAGAGTCTCAGTTTGTGCAGAACTTACAGGAGAGTCTCAATTAGAGCAGAACTTACCGGAGAGTTTCAGTCCTTGCAGAACTTACAGGATTGTTTCAGTTAGTGCAGAACTTACAGCAGTCCCAGTTTTTGCAGAACTTACAGGATTCTCAATTTGTGCAGAATTTACAGAAGGGTGTCAGTTTGTGCAGAACTTGCAGGAGGGTGTCAGTTTGTGAAGAACTTACAGGAGGGTCTCAGTCTGTACAGAACTTACAGCAGGATCTCAGTTTGTGCAAAACTTACAGGAGAGTCTTAGTTTGTGCAGAACTTACCGGAGAGTTTCAGTCTGTGCAGAACTTACAGGATTGTTTCAGTTTGTGTAGAACTTACAGGACAGTCTAAATTTGTGCAGAACTTACTGTAGAGTCTCAGTTTGTGCAGAACTTAAAGGACTTTCAGATTGTGCAGAACTTACAGGAGTGTCTCAGTTTGTGCAGAACCTGAAGGAGAGTCTCAGTTTGTGCAGAACTTACAGGAGAGTCTTAATTTTTGTGCCGAACTTACAGGAGAGTCTCAGTTTGTGCAGAACTTACAGGAGAGTCTTAGTTTGTGCAGAACCTGCAGGAGAGTCTCAGTTTGTGCAGAACTTACAGGAGAGTCTCAAATTAGAGCAGAACTTACCGGAGAGTTTCAGTCCGTGCAGAACTTACAGGATTGTTTCAGTTAGTGCAGAACTTACAGCAGTCCCAGTTTTTGCAGAACTTACAGGATTCTCAATTTGTGCAGAATTTACAGAAGGGTGTCAGTTTGTGCAGAACTTACAGGAGGGTCTCAGTTTGTGAAGAACTTACAGGAGGGTCTCAGTCTCTGCAGAACTTACAGGAGGGTCTCAGTGTGTGCAGAACTTACAGGAGAGTCTCAATTAGAACAGAACTTACTGGAGAGTTTCAGTCCGTGCAGAACTTACAGGATTGTTTCAGTTTGTGCAGAACTTACAGGAGTCCCAGTTTTTGCAGAACTTACAGGAGAGTCTCAGTTATTGCAGAACTTACAGGAAGGTCTCAGTTTTTGTAGAACTTACAGGACAGTCTCAATTTGTGCAGAAATTACTGGAGAGTTTCAGTTTGTGCAGAACTTACAGGAGAGTCTCAGTTTGTGCAGAACTTACAGGAGGTTCTCAGTTCGTGCAGAAAATACAGGATAATCTCAGTTTGTTCTGAATTTACAGGAGAGTCTCAGTTTGTGCAGAACTTGCAGGAGATTCTTAGCTTGTGCAGAACTTACAGGAGAGTCTCAGTTTGTGCAGAACTTACAGGAGAGTCTCAGTTTGTGCAGAACTTACAGGAGTGTCAGTTTGTGCAGAACTTACAGGAGGGTCTCAGTTTGTGCAGAACTTACAGGATCTCAATTTCTGCAAAACTTACAGGAGGGTCTCAGTCTGTACAGAACTTACAGGAGGATCTCAGTGTGTGCAAAACTTACAGGAGAGTCTTAGTTTGTGCAGAACTTACCGGAGAGTTTCAGTCTGTGCAGAACTTACAGGATTGTTTCAGTTTGTGTAGAACTTACAGGACAGTCTCAATTTGTGCAGAACTTACTGGAGAGTCTCAGTTTGTGCAGAACTTAAAGGACTTTCAGATTGTGCAGAACTTACAGGAGAGTCTCAGTTTGTGCAGAACCTGCAGGAGAGTCTCAGTTTGTGCAGAACTTACAGGAGAGTCTAAGTTTGTGCAGAACTTACAGGAGAGTCTCAGTTTGTGCAGAACTTACAGGAGCGTCTCAGTTTGTGCAGAACCTGCAGGAGAGTCTCAGTTTGTGCAGAACTTACAGGAGAGTCTAAGTTTTTGTAGAACTTACAGGAGAGTCTCAATTAGAGCAGAACTTACCTGAGAGTTTCAGTCCGTGCAGAACTTACAGGATTGTTTCAGTTTGTGAAGAACTTACAGGAGGGTCTCAGTCTGTCCAGAACTTACAGGAGAGTCTCAATTAGTGCAGAACTTACCGGAGATTTTCAGTCTGTGCAGAACTTACAGGATCGTTTCAGTTTGTGCAGAACTTAGAGGAGAGTCTCAGTTAGTGCAGAACTTACAGGAGTGTCAGTTTGTGCAGAACTTACAGGAGGGTCTCAGTTTGTGCAGAACTTACAGAATATCAATTTGTGCAGAACTTACAGGAGAGTCTCAATTAGAGCAGAACTTACCGGAGTATTTCAGTCCGTGCAGAACTTACAGGATTGTTTCAGTTTGTGCAGAACTTACAGGAGTCTCAGTTTTTGCAGAACTTACAGGAGAGTCTCAATTTTGCAGAACTTACAGGAAGGTCTCAGTTTTTGTAGAATATACAGGACAGTCTCAATTTGTGCAGAACTTACTGGAGAGTCTCAGTTTGTGCAGAACTTACAGGAGGGTGTCAGTTTGTGCAGAACTTACAGGAGGGTCTCAGTTTGTGCAGAACTTACAGGAGGGTCTCAGTTTATGCAGAACTTACAGGAGGGTCTCAGTTTGTGCAAAACTTACAGGAGAGTTTCAGTCAGTGCAGAACTTAAAGGATTGTTTCAGTTTATGTAGAACTTACAGGACAGTCTCAATTTGTGCAGAACTTACTGGAGAGTCTCAGTTTGTGCAGAACTTAAAGGACTCTCAGATTGTGCAGAACTTACAGGAGAGTCTCAGTTTGTGCAGAACTTGCAGGAGAGTCTCAGTTTGTGCAGAACTTACAGGAGAGTCTAAGTTTGTGCAGAACTTACAGGAGAGTCTCAGTTTGTGCAGAACTTACAGGAGTGTCAGTTGGTGCAAAACTTAAAGGAGAGTCTCAGTTTGTGCAGAACTTACAGGAGAGTCTCAATTTGTGCAGAACTTACAGGACTCTAGGGTTTGTGTAGAACTTACAGGAGAGTCTCAGTTTGTGCAGAACTTACAGGAGGGTCTCAGTTTGTGCAGAACTTACAGGAGGGTCTCAGTTTGTGCAGAAAATACAGGATAATCTCAGTTTGTGCTGAATTTACAGGAGAGTCTCAGTTTGTGCAGAACTTGCAGGAAATTCTCAGTTTGTGCAGAACTTACAGGAGAGTCTCAGTTTGTGCAGAACTTACAGGAGAGTCTCAGTTAGTGCAGAACTTACAGGAGTGTCAGTTTGTGCAGAACTTACAGGAGGGTCTCAGTTTGTGCAGAACTTACAGGAGGGTCTCAGTTTGTGCAGAACTTACAGGATCTCAATTTCTGCAAAACTTACAAGAGGGTCTCAGTTTGTGCAAAACTTACAGGAGAGTCTTAGTTTGTGCAGAACTTACCGGAGAGTTTCAGTCTGTGCAGAACTTACAGGATTGTTTCAGTTTGTGTAGAACTTACAGGACAGTCTCAATTTGTGCAGAACTTACTGGAGAGTCTCAGTTTGTGCAGAACTTAAAGGACTCTCAGATTGTGCAGAACTTACAGGAGAGTCTCAGTTTGTGCAGAACTTGCAGGAGAGTCTCAGTTTGTGCAGAACTTACAGGAGAGTCTAAGTTGGTGCAAAACTTAAAGGAGAGTCTCAGTTTGTGCAGAACTTACAGGAGGGTCTCAGTTTGTGCAGAACTTACAGGATTCTCAATTTGTGCAGAATTTACAGAAGGGTCTCAGTTTGTGCAGAACTTACAGGAGGGTCTCAGTTTGTGCAGAACTTACAGGAGTGTCAGTTTGTGCAGAACTTACAGGAGGGTCTCAGTTTGTGCAGAACTTACAGAATATCAATTTGTGCAGAACTTACAGGAGGGTCTCAGTTTGTGCAGAACTTACAGGATCTCAATTTCTGCAAAACTTACAGGAGGGTCTCAGTCCGTACAGAACTTACAGGAGGATCTCAGTTTGTGCAAAACTTACAGGAGAGTCTTAGTTTGTGCAGAACTTACCGGAGAGTTTCAGTCTGTGCAGAACTTACAGGATTGTTTCAGTTTGTGTAGAACTTACAGGACAGTCTCAATTTGTGCAGAACTTACTGGAGAGTCTCAGTTTGTGCAGAACTTGCAGGAGAGTCTCAGTTTGTGCAGAACTTACAGGAGGGTCTCAGTTTGTGCAGACCTTACAGGATTCTAAATTTGTGCAGAATTTACAGAAGGGTCTCAGTTTGTGCAGAACTTACAGGAGGGTCTCAGTTTGTGAAGAACTTACAGGAGGGTCTCAGTCTCTGCAGAACTTACAGGAGGGTCTCAGTGTGTGCAGAACTTACAGGAGAGTCTCAATTAGAGCAGAACTTACCGGAGTGTTTCAGTCCGTGCAGAACTTACAGGATTGTTTCAGTTTGTGCAGAACTTACAGGAGTCTCAGTTTTTGCAGAACTTACAGGAGAGTCTCAATTTTGCAGAACTTACAGGAAGGTCTCAGTTTTTGTAGAATTTACAGGACAGTCTCAATTTGTGCAGAACTTACTGGAGAGTCTCAGTTTGTGCAGAACTTACAGGAGGGTGTCAGTTTGTGCAGAACTTACAGGAGGGTTTCAGTTTGTGCAGAACTTACAGGAGGGTCTCAGTTTTTGCAAAACTTACAGGATCCTCTCAGTTATTGCAGAACTTACAGCAGGTTCTCTATTTATGCAGAACTTACATGAGGGTCTCAGTTTGTGCAAAACTTACAGGAGAGTTTCAGTCCGTGCAGAACTTAAAGGATACTTTCAGTTTGTGCAAAACTTACAGGAGTCTCAGATTTTGCAGAACTTAAAGGAGAGTCTCAGTTTTTGCAGAACTTACAGGAAGGTTTCAGTTTTTGTAGAACTTACAGGAAAGTCTCAATTTGTGCAGAACTTACTGGAGAGTCTCAGTTTGTGCAGAACTTACAGGAGAGTCTCAGTTTGTGAAGAACTTGCAGGAGAGTCTCAGTTTGTGCAGAACTTACAGGAGGGTCTCAGTTTGTGTAGAACTTACAGGAGTGTCTAAGTTTGTGCAGAACTTACTGGAGGGTCTCAATTTGTGCAGAACTTACAGGAGGGTCTCAGTTTGTGTAGATCTTACAGGAGAGTCTCAGTTTGTGAAGAACTTACAGGATCTCAATTTGTGCTGAACTTACAGGAGAATCTCAGTTTGTGCAGAACTTAGGGAGAGTCTCAGTTTGTGCAGAACTTACAGGAGAGTCTCAGTTTGTGCAGAACTTACAGGAGGGTCTCAGTTTGTGCAGAACTTACAGGATTCTCAATTTGTGCAGAATTTACAGAAGGGTCTCAGTTTGTGCAGAACTTACAGGGAGGTCTCAGTTTGTGAAGAACTTACAGGAGGGTCTCAGTCTGTCCAGAACTTACAGGAGAGTCTCAATTAGTGCAGAACTTACCGGAGATTTTCAGTCTGTGCAGAACTTACAGGATCGTTTCAGTTTTTGCAGAACTTACAGGAGAGTCTCAGTTTTTGCAGAACTTACAAGAGTGTCAGTTTGTGCAGAACTTACAGGAGGGTCTCAGTTTGTGCAAAACTTACAGGAGAGTCTTAGTTTGTGCAGAACTTACCGGAGAGTTTCAGTCTGTGCAGAACTTACAGGATTGTTTCAGTTTGTGTAGAACTTACAGGACAGTCTCAATTTGTGCAGAACTTACTGGAGAGTCTCAGTTTGTGCAGAACTTAAAGGACTCTCAGATTGTGCAGAACTTACAGGAGAGTCTCAGTTTGTGCAGAACTTGCAGGAGAGTCTCAGTTTGTGCAGAACTTACAGGAGAGTCTAAGTTGGTGCAAAACTTAAAGGAGAGTCTCAGTTTGTGCAGAACTTACAGGAGGGCTCAGTTTGTGCAGAACTTACAGGATTCTCAATTTGTGCAGAATTTACAGAAGGGTCTCAGTTTGTGCAGAACTTACAGGAGGGTCTCAGTTTGTGCAGAACTTACAGGAGTGTCAGTTTGTGCAGAACTTACAGGAGGGTCTCAGTTTGTGCAGAACTTACAGAATATCAATTTGTGCAGAACTTACAGGAGGGTCTCAGTTTGTGCAGAACTTACAGGATCTCAATTTCTGCAAAACTTACAGGAGGGTCTCAGTCCGTACAGAACTTACAGGAGGATCTCAGTTTGTGCAAAACTTACAGGAGAGTCTTAGTTTGTGCAGAACTTACCGGAGAGTTTCAGTCTGTGCAGAACTTACAGGATTGTTTCAGTTTGTGTAGAACTTACAGGACAGTCTCAATTTGTGCAGAACTTACTGGAGAGTCTCAGTTTGTGCAGAACTTGCAGGAGAGTCTCAGTTTGTGCAGAACTTACAGGAGGGTCTCAGTTTGTGCAGACCTTACATGATTCTAAATTTGTGCAGAATTTACAGAAGGGTCTCAGTTTGTGCAGAACTTACAGGAGGGTCTCAGTTTGTGAAGAACTTACAGGAGGGTCTCAGTCTCTGCAGAACTTACAGGAGGGTCTCAGTGTGTGCAGAACTTACAGGAGAGTCTCAATTAGAGCAGAACTTACCGGAGTGTTTCAGTCCGTGCAGAACTTACAGGATTGTTTCAGTTTGTGCAGAACTTACAGGAGTCTCAGTTTTTGCAGAACTTACAGGAGAGTCTCAATTTTGCAGAACTTACAGGAAGGTCTCAGTTTTTGTAGAATTTACAGGACAGTCTCAATTTGTGCAGAACTTACTGGAGAGTCTCAGTTTGTGCAGAACTTACAGGAGGGTGTCAGTTTGTGCAGAACTTACAGGAGGGTTTCAGTTTGTGC
Organism: Eucyclogobius newberryi; assembly: GCF_026437365.1. Classification (NCBI taxonomy): domain Eukaryota; kingdom Metazoa; phylum Chordata; class Actinopteri; order Gobiiformes; family Gobiidae; genus Eucyclogobius; species Eucyclogobius newberryi. Next base: position 225,967 of record NW_027316034.1, read on the forward strand.
AGAACTTACAGGAGGGTCTCAGTTTTTGCAAAACTTACAGGATCCTCTCAGTTATTGCAGAACTTACAGCAGGTTCTCTATTTATGCAGAACTTACATGAGGGTCTCAGTTTGTGCAGAACTTACAGGATTCTCAATTTGTGCAGAATTTACAGAAGGGTCTCAGTTTGTGCAGAACTTACAGGGAGGTCTCAGTTTGTGAAGAACTTACAGGAGGGTCTCAGTCTGTCCAGAACTTACAGGAGAGTCTCAATTAGTGCAGAACTTACCGGAGTCTCAGATTTTGCAGAACTTAAAGGAGAGTCTCAGTTTTTGTAGAACTTACAGGAAAGTCTCAATATGTGCAGAACTTACTGGAGAGTCTCAGTTTGTGCAGAACTTACAGGAGAGTCTCAGTTTGTGAAGAACTTGCAGGAGAGTCTCAGTTTGTGCAGAACTTACAGGAGGGTCTCAGTTTGTGTAGAACTTACAGGAGTGTCTAAGTTTGTGCAGAACTTACTGGAGGGTCTCAATTTGTGCAGAACTTACAGGAGGGTCTCAGTTTGTGTAGATCTTACAGGAGAGTCTCAGTTTGTGAAGAACTTACAGGATCTCAATTTGTGCTGAACTTACAGGAGAATCTCAGTTTGTGCAGAACTTAGGGAGAGTCTCAGTTTGTGCAGAACTTACAGGAGAGTCTCAGTTTGTGCAGAACTTACAGGAGGGTCTCAGTTTATGCAGAACTTACAGGATCTCAATTTCTGCAAAACTTACAGGAGGGTCTCAGTCTGTACAGAACTTACAGGAGGATCTCAGTTTATGCAGAACTTACAGGAGGGTCTCAGTTTGTGCAAAACTTACAGGAGAGTTTCAGTCTGTGCAGAACTTAAAGGATCGTTTAAGTTTGTGCAGAACTTACAGGAGTGTCTAAGTTTGTGCAGAACTTACAGGAGGGTCTCAGTTTTTGCAAAACTTACAGGATCCTCTCAGTTATTGCAGAACTTACAGCAGGTTCTCTATTTATGCAGAACTTACATGAGGGTCTCAGTTTGTGCAAAACTTACAGGAGAGTTTCAGTCCGTGCAGAACTTAAAGGATACTTTCAGTTTGTGCAAAACTTACAGGAGCCTCAGTTTTTGCAGAACTTAAAGGAGAGTCTCAGTTTTTGCAGAACTTACAGGAAGGTTTCAGTTTTTGTAGAACTTACAGGAAAGTCTCAATTTGTGCAGAACTTACTGGAGAGTCTCAGTTTGTGCAGAACTTAAAGGACTCTCAGTTTGTGCAGAACTTACAGGAGAGTCTCAGTTTGTCAAGAACTTGCAGGAGAGTCTCAGTTTGTGCAGAACTTACAGGAGGGTCTCAGTTTGTATAGAACTTACAGGAGTGTCTAAGTTTGTGCAGAACTTACTGGAGGGTCTCAGTTTGTGCAGAACTTACAGGAGGGTCTCAGTTTGTGTAGAACTTACAGGAGAGTCTCAGTTTGTGAAGAACTTACAGGATCTCAATTTGTGCTGAACTTACAGGAGAATCTCAGTTTGTGCAGAACTTAGGGAGAGTCTCAGTTTGTGCAGAACTTACAGGAGAGTCTCAGTTTGTGCAGAACTTACAGGAGTGTCAGTTGGTGCAAAACTTAAAGGAGAGTCTCAGTTTGTGCAGAACTTACAGGAGGGTCTCAGTTTGTGCAGAACTTACAGGATTCTCAATGTGTGCAGAATTTACAGAAGGGTCTCAGTTTGTGCAGAACTTACAGGGAGGTCTCAGTTTGTGAAGAACTTACAGAAGGGTCTCAGTCTCTGCAGAACTTACAGGAGGGTCTCAGTGTGTGCAGAACTTAAAGGAGAGTCTCAATTAGAGCAGAACTTACCGGAGAGTTTCAGTCCGTGCAGAACTTACAGGATTGTTTCAGTTAGTGCAGAACTTACAGCAGTCCCAGTTTTTGCAGAACTTACAGGATTCTCAATTTGTGCAGAATTTACAGAAGGGTGTCAGTTTGTGCAGAACTTACAGTAGGGTCTCAGTTTGTGAAGAACTTACAGGAGGGTCTCAGTCTCTGCAGAACTTACAGGAGGGTCTCAGTGTGTGCAGAACTTACAGGAGAGTCTCAATTAGAGCAGAACTTACCGGAGAGTTTCAGTCCGTGCAGAACTTACAGGATTGTTTCAGTTTGTGCAGAACTTACAGGAGTCCCAGTTTTTGCAGAACTTACAGGAGAGTCTCAGTTATTGCAGAACTTACAGGAAGGTCTCAGTTATTGCAGAACTTACAGGAAGGTCTCAGTTTGTGCTGAATTTACAGGAGAGTCTCAGTTTGTGCAGAACTTGCAGGAGATTCTTAGCTTGTGCAGAACTTACAGGAGAGTCTCAGTTTGTGCAGAACTTACAGGAGAGTCTCAGTTTGTGCAGAACTTACAGGAGTGTCAGTTTGTGCAGAACTTACAGGAGGGTCTCAGTTTGTGCAGAACTTACAGAATATCAATTTGTGCAGAACTTACAGGAGGGTCTCAGTTTGTGCAGAACTTACAGGATCTCAATTTCTGCAAAACTTACAGGAGGGTCTCAGTCTGTACAGAACTTACAGGAGGATCTCAGTGTGTGCAAAACTTACAGGAGAGTCTTAGTTTGTGCAGAACTTACCGGAGAGTTTCAGTCTGTGCAGAACTTACAGGATTGTTTCAGTTTGTGTAGAACTTACAGGACAGTCTCAATTTGTGCAGAACTTACTGGAGAGTCTCAGTTTGTGCAGAACTTAAAGGACTTTCAGATTGTGCAGAACTTACAGGAGAGTCTCAGTTTGTGCAGAACCTGCAGGAGAGTCTCAGTTTGTGCAGAACTTACAGGAGAGTCTAAGTTTGTGCAGAACTTACAGGAGAGTCTCAGTTTGTGCAGAACTTACAGGAGAGTCTCAGTTTGTGCAGAACCTGCAGGAGAGTCTCAGTTTGTGCAGAACTTACAGGATAGTCTAAGTTTGTGTAGAACTTACAGGAGAGTCTCAATTAGAGCAGAACTTACCTGAGAGTTTCAGTCCGTGCAGAACTTACAGGATTGTTTCAGTTTGTGAAGAACTTACAGGAGGGTCTCAGTCTGTCCAGAACTTACAGGAGAGTCTCAATTAGTGCAGAACTTACCGGAGATTTTCAGTCTGTGCAGAACTTACAGGATCGTTTCAGTTTTTGCAGAACTTACAGGAGAGTCTCAGTTTTTGCAGAACTTACAGGAGTGTCAGTTTGTGCAGAACTTACAGGAGGGTCTCAGTTTTTGCAGAACTTACAGAATATCAATTTGTGCAGAACTTACAGGAGGTTCTCAGTTTGTGCAGAACTTACAGGATCTCAATTTCTGCAAAACTTACAGGAGGGTCTCAGTCTGTACAGAACTTACAGGAGTGTCAGTTGGTGCAAAACTTAAAGGAGAGTCTCAGTTTGTGCAGAACTTACAGGAGAGTCTCATTATGTGCAGAACTTACAGGAGAGTCTCAATTTGTGCAGAACTTACAGGACTCTCGGGTTTGTGTAGAACTTACAGGAGAGTCTCAGTTTGTGCAGAACTTACAGGAGGGTCTCAGTTTGTGCAGAACTTACAGGAGGGTCTCAGTTTGTGCAGAAAATACAGGATAATCTCAGTTTGTGCAGAACTTACAGGAGAGTCTCAGTTTGTGCAGAACTTAGAGGAGAGTCTCAGTTAGTGCAGAACTTACAGGAGTGTCAGTTTGTGCAGAACTTACAGGAGGGTCTCAGTTTGTGCAGAACTTACAGAATATCAATTTGTGCAGAACTTACAGGAGAGTCTCAATTAGAGCAGAACTTACCGGAGTGTTTCAGTCCGTGCAGAACTTACAGGATTGTTTCAGTTTGTGCAGAACTTACAGGAGTCTCAGTTTTTGCAGAACTTACAGGAGAGTCTCAATTTTGCAGAACTTACAGGAAGGTCTCAGTTTTTTTAGAATATACAGGACAGTCTCAATTTGTGCAGAACTTACTGGAGAGTCTCAGTTTGTGCAGAACTTACAGGAGGGTGTCAGTTTGTGCAGAACTTACAGGAGGGTCTCAGTTTGTGCAGAACTTACAGGAGGGTCTCAGTTTATGCAGAACTTACAGGAGGGTCTCAGTTTGTGCAAAACTTAACGGGAGAGTTTCAGTCAGTGCAGAACTTAAAGGATTGTTTCAGTTTATGTAGAACTTACAGGACAGTCTCAATTTGTGCAGAACTTACTGGAGAGTCTCAGTTTGTGCAGAACTTAAAGGACTCTCAGATTGTGCAGAACTTACAGGAGAGTCTCAGTTTGTGCAGAACTTGCAGGAGGGTCTCAGTTTGTGCAGAACTTACAGGAGAGTCTAAGTTTGTGCAGAACTTACAGGAGAGTCTCAGTTTGTGCAGAACTTACAGGAGTGTCAGTTGGTGCAAAACTTAAAGGAGAGTCTCAGTTTGTGCAGAACTTACAGGAGAGTCTCAGTTTGTGCAGAACTTACAGGAGAGTCTCAATTTGTGCAGAACTTACAGGACTCTAGGGTTTGTGTAGAACTTACAGGAGGGTCTCAGTTTGTGCAGAACTTACAGGAGGGTCTCAGTTTGTGCAGAACTTACAGGAGGGTCTCAGTTTGTGCAGAAAATACAGGATAATCTCAGTTTGTGCTGAATTTACAGGAGAGTCTCAGTTTGTGCAGAACTTGCAGGAAATTCTCAGTTTGTGCAGAACTTACAGGAGAGTCTCAGTTTGTGCAGAACTTACAGGAGAGTCTCAGTTAGTGCAGAACTTACAGGAGTGTCAGTTTGTGCAGAACTTACAGGAGGGTCTCAGTTTGTGCAGAACTTACAGAATATCAATTTGTGCAGAACTTACCGGAGGGTCTCAGTTTGTGCAGAACTTACAGGATCTCAATTTCTGCAAAACTTACAAGAGGGTCTCAGTTTGTGCAAAACTTACAGGAGAGTCTTAGTTTGTGCAGAACTTACCGGAGAGTTTCAGTCTGTGCAGAACTTACAGGATTGTTTCAGTTTGTGTAGAACTTACAGGACAGTCTCAATTTGTGCAGAACTTACTGGAGAGTCTCAGTTTGTGCAGAACTTAAAGGACTCTCAGATTGTGCAGAACTTACAGGAGAGTCTCAGTTTGTGCAGAACTTGCAGGAGAGTCTCAGTTTGTGCAGAACTTACAGGAGAGTCTAAGTTGGTGCAAAACTTAAAGGAGAGTCTCAGTTTGTGCAGAACTTAAAGGAGGGTCTCAGTTTGTGCAGAACTTACAGGATTCTCAATTTGTGCAGAATTTACAGAAGGTTCTCAGTTTGTGCAGAACTTACAGGAGGGTCTCAGTTTGTGCAGAACTTACAGGAGTGTCAGTTTGTGCAGAACTTACAGGAGGGTCTCAGTTTGTGCAGAACTTACAGAATATCAATTTGTGCAGAACTTACAGGAGGGTCTCAGTTTGTGCAGAACTTACAGGATCTCAATTTCTGCAAAACTTACAGGAGGGTCTCAGTCCGTACAGAACTTACAGGAGGATCTCAGTTTGTGCAAAACTTACAGGAGAGTCTTAGTTTGTGCAGAACTTACCGGAGAGTCTCAGTCTGTGCAGAACTTAAAGGACTCTCAGATTGTGCAGAACTTACAGGAGAGTCTCAGTTTGTGCAGAACTTGCAGGAGAGTCTCAGTTTGTGCAGAACTTACAGGAGAGTCTAAGTTGGTGTAAAACTTAAAGGAGAGTCTCAGTTTGTGCAGAACTTACAGGAGGGTCTCAGTTTGTGCAGAACTTACAGGATTCTCAATTTGTGCAGAATTTACAGAAGGTTCTCAGTTTGTGCAGAACTTACAGGAGGGTCTCAGTTTGTGCAGAACTTACAGGAGTGTCAGTTTGTGCAGAACTTACAGGAGGGTCTCAGTTTGTGCAGAACTTACAGAATATCAATTTGTGCAGAACTTACAGGAGGGTCTCAGTTTGTGCAGAACTTACAGGATCTCAATTTCTGCAAAACTTACAGGAGGGTCTCAGTCCGTACAGAACTTACAGGAGGATCTCAGTTTGTGCAAAACTTACAGGAGAGTCTTAGTTTGTGCAGAACTTACCGGAGAGTCTCAGTCTGTGCAGAACTTACAGGATTGTTTCAGTTTGTGTAGAACTTACAGGACAGTCTCAATTTGTGCAGAACTTACTGGAGAGTCTCAGTGTGTGCAGAACTTGCAGGAGAGTCTCAGTTTGTGCAGAACTTACAGGAGGGTCTCAGTTTGTGCAGACCTTACAGGATTCTAAATTTGTGCAGAATTTACAGAAGGGTCTCAGTTTGTGCAGAACTTACAGGAGGGTCTCAGTTTGTGAAGAACTTACAGGAGGGTCTCAGTCTCTGCAGAACTTACAGGAGGGTCTCAGTGTGTGCAGAACTTACAGGAGAGTCTCAATTAGAGCAGAACTTACCGGAGTGTTTCAGTCCGTGCAGAACTTACAGGATTGTTTCAGTTTGTGAAGAACTTACAGGAGTCTCAGTTTTTGCAGAACTTACAGGAGGGTCTCAGTTTGTGCAAAACTTAACGGGAGAGTTTCAGTCAGTGCAAAACTTAAAGGATTGTTTCAGTTTATGTAGAACTTACAGGACAGTCTCAATTTGTGCAGAACTTACTGGAGAGTCTCAGTTTGTGCAGAACTTAAAGGACTCTCAGATTGTGCAGAACTTACAGGAGAGTCTCAGTTTGTGCAGAACTTGCAGGAGGGTCTCAGTTTGTGCAGAACTTACAGGAGTGTCAGTTGGTGCAAAACTTAAAGGAGAGTCTCAGTTTGTGCAGAACTTACAGGAGAGTCTCAGTTTGTGCAGAACTTACAGGAGAGTCTCAATTTGTGCAGAACTTACAGGACTCTAGGGTTTGTGTAGAACTTACAGGAGAGTCTCAGTTTGTGCAGAACTTACAGGAGGGTCTCAGTTTGTGCAGAACTTACAGGAGGGTCTCAGTTTGTGCAGAAAATACAGGATAATCTCAGTTTGTGCTGAATTTACAGGAGAGTCTCAGTTTGTGCAGAACTTGCAGGAAATTCTCAGTTTGTGCAGAACTTACAGGAGAGTCTCAGTTTGTGCAGAACTTACAGGAGAGTCTCAGTTAGTGCAGAACTTACAGGAGTGTCAGTTTGTGCAGAACTTACAGGAGGGTCTCAGTTTGTGCAGAACTTACAGAATATCAATTTGTGCAGAACTTACCGGAGGGTCTCAGTTTGTGCAGAACTTACAGGATCTCAATTTCTGCAAAACTTACAAGAGGGTCTCAGTTTGTGCAAAACTTACAGGAGAGTCTTAGTTTGTGCAGAACTTACCGGAGAGTTTCAGTCTGTGCAGAACTTACAGGATTGTTTCAGTTTGTGTAGAACTTACAGGACAGTCTCAATTTGTGCAGAACTTACTGGAGAGTCTCAGTTTGTGCAGAACTTAAAGGACTCTCAGATTGTGCAGAACTTACAGGAGAGTCTCAGTTTGTGCAGAACTTGCAGGAGAGTCTCAGTTTGTGCAGAACTTACAGGAGAGTCTAAGTTGGTGCAAAACTTAAAGGAGAGTCTCAGTTTGTGCAGAACTTACAGGAGGGTCTCAGTTTGTGCAGAACTTACAGGATTCTCAATTTGTGCAGAATTTACAGAAGGTTCTCAGTTTGTGCAGAACTTACAGGAGGGTCTCAGTTTGTGCAGAACTTACAGGAGTGTCAGTTTGTGCAGAACTTACAGGAGGGTCTCAGTTTGTGCAGAACTTACAGAATATCAATTTGTGCAGAACTTACAGGAGGGTCTCAGTTTGTGCAGAACTTACAGGATCTCAATTTCTGCAAAACTTACAGGAGGGTCTCAGTCCGTACAGAACTTACAGGAGGATCTCAGTTTGTGCAAAACTTACAGGAGAGTCTTAGTTTGTGCAGAACTTACCGGAGAGTCTCAGTCTGTGCAGAACTTACAGGATTGTTTCAGTTTGTGTAGAACTTACAGGACAGTCTCAATTTGTGCAGAACTTACTGGAGAGTCTCAGTTTGTGCAGAACTTGCAGGAGAGTCTCAGTTTGTGCAGAACTTACAGGAGGGTCTCAGTTTGTGCAGACCTTACAGGATTCTAAATTTGTGCAGAATTTACAGAAGGGTCTCAGTTTGTGCAGAACTTACAGGAGGGTCTCAGTTTTTGAAGAACTTACAGGAGGGTCTCAGTCTCTGCAGAACTTACAGGAGGGTCTCAGTGTGTGCAGAACTTACAGGAGAGTCTCAATTAGAGCAGAACTTACCGGAGTGTTTCAGTCCGTGCAGAACTTACAGGATTGTTTCAGTTTGTGAAGAACTTACAGGAGTCTCAGTTTTTGCAGAACTTACAGGAGAGTCTCAATTTTGCAGAACTTACAGGACAGTCTCAATTTGTGCAGAACTTACTGGAGAGTCTCAATTAGAGCAGAACTTACCGGAGTGTTTCAGTCCGTGCAGAACTTACAGGATTGTTTCAGTTTGTGAAGAATTTACAGGACAGTCTCAATTTGTGCAGAACTTACTGGAGAGTCTCAGTTTGTGCAGAATTTACAGGACAGTCTCAATTTGTGCAGAACTTACTGGAGAGTCTCAGTTTGTGCAGAACTTACAGGAGGGTGTCAGTTTGTGCAGAACTTACAGGAGGGTCTCAGTTTGTGCAGAACTTACAGGAGGTTCTCAGTTTATGCAGAACTTACAGGAGGGTCTCAGTTTGTGCAAAACTTACAGGAGAGTTTCAGTCGGTGCAGAACTTAAAGGATCGTTTCAGTTTGTGCAGAACTTACAGGAGTGTCTAAGTTTGTGCAGAACTTACAGGAGGGTCTCAGTTTTTGCCCCCTGCTTCCGAAGAGTGCACACGCTTTTTCGCTCGCTCCGCTTGCTATCGCTGCTTTCCTTATTTATTTTGCTTTTTAATCAGTTTTTGTCTTCCAAACATTTTTGCTTTAGACTTTTTCAAGTAAACCAAGGATTTTAAGAACATTTTTCCAGTTTTAACGACATATCTGACGGCAGCGACATGTCCGGGAGAAGAAGTGAGAAAGACTGTGAACGCTGTCGGAAATATCAACAAGAAATTAATGAGCTGAAAACACGGATATTTGTTTTGGAATCTGAAAAAGTTCTTCACGATACCATTCCTGTGTCAACCGACGGTAAGAAGAGCACACTTTTTACAAGAAAAACTGCTACTTTCAACCTAAACCGCAGTGACTCTGTGTCGTTTCCAAAACTGTCTAAAAACCAGAAAGACCAGGCTGTTTCTTGGAACAAACTTGGAGCAAAGCCTAAACGATACAAAGATAACGTGAAGTCACCTAAAATACAGCTCACCAACAGATTTTTACCACTTTCAGAGATGGAATTAAATGAAAAAAGGAAAGATGACGTGGCTAAAATACAGCGAGAAGGATCTGTGCCAGGAGCCAAGGTCATTGTTTTAGTTGGGGACGGCGCGATAAGTCACGTGACGCATGAAAAGATAAACACACATTCTTTTCCAAGCGCCACTGTTTCTGAGATAACGTCACTCCTTCCAAATATTATGGCTAAGCATGGAGGAGCTAAACAGCTGATTGTGCACGTGGGTGCAGTGGACATGCGGCGGGAACAGACTGAAGTTTTGAAAAAAGACTTCTTGAAGTTATTCGACGTGCTTGATAAAATGGAAATCAAAACATTCATAAGTGGACCTCTTCCAAACATCGACAGGAGGATAAACAAGTTTAGCCGGCTTCTTCAGCTGAACACATGGCTGTCCAAAGAGTGTCCCCCGAGAGGACTACACTACATTGAGAACTTCTATCTATTCTGGAAACGAGAGGACCTGTTTAAGAGAAATGGCCCCCACCTATGCAGAGGTGGAGTGAGGGTGCTGACAGAGAACCTGCTCCACGCTCTGAGGCATTGGACTGGGCCTGGACAGTTCCTGAGCAGATAGTTAGAGAAGAGAGGAATGAGAGAAGAATTCCTGCTCCATCAGCCAGAGACCGAGCCAATGTTTCAACATCAAAAGCACCACAACCTCAGCCTCCACCAAAGGATTCATCAGCAGCTGCTCCACCACCACCAGCAAAGGATTCAGCTCCAGCTGCTCCACATTCACCTCCACCGCCTCCAGCAAAGGAACAATCTTCATCGCCCCTGCCTTCAGACCATCCCTGGGTTCCCCCTGCAACATCTACTCCCACTAAAGATTCTTCATTCTCCTTCTCATCTCCACTCTCACCCATGGGCCTTCCCAGCCATTTTGAAAGTCTGATCAAATCAGGCATTAAGATGGCTCCACTCACGCCCAATATAGCAAGGGCTATGTCAATACTTATCAACTCTTCCCTGCACAAGCCGACTACACCAACAACAGCCCCACCACCCATCCCCCCTCGTCTCTCACCTGGTATCTCCCATAGCTAGGATGCACTGGGTCTCAGCGTTGCCGGGACTTATTGTCACATTAAAAATCAAACCAACCCGGGGCCCTATGTAAAAAGAGCCCCCCCTAGTGCTATTTCTGTAGTCACATCATCACAGAGATGGAAAAACAAAATGCGAGTCAGGCCCAATCTGAGAAATGTGATTCATATTCCCTGTGAAAAGATAAAGCCCAGTCTCACTGAAACTAGTCTGAAACTTGCTGTGCTAAATGTCAGATCCTTATGTAACAAATCTCTCTTAATTAATAATTTTATTTCTTCTTATAATCTTGATTTTATGTTTTTAACTGAAACATGGCTCGACAAAAACACAGGAAATGTAGTTCTGATAGAATCTGCTCCACCCAACTTTAAGTTTGAATCTGAAACACGAGAAAACAAAAAAGGGGGTGGAGTCTGTGCTGTCTTTAGAGATGAAATAATTACCCGCAGGTTGTCTTTTGGGGTGTTTTCATCATTTGAGTATGTATCCTTTAAAATGGAGCTAAAACGGTCTCCATCCATTCTCTTCATTGTTTTATACAAGCCTCCCCAGCACTGCCAAAGTTTTATTGATGATTTTACTGAGATGCTTTCAGTCATATGCACAGACTTTGATGGTTTGGTCATTACAGGTGATTTCAATGTGCATGTTGATAATATTTGTGACAGAAACGCTAAAGAGCTTGATGCTGTCCTTGAAACCTTCAGTCTTACTCAGCATGTGAGAGGCCCCACCCACAGCAAAGGACACACTCTAGATCTCATAATTACAAAGGGGGTAAATATTTCAAATGTTAATGTGATCGATGTTGCTCTGTCTGATCATTTCTGTGTCTTCTTTGACCTGTCTGTTTCTCCCAAACCTCCGGTTGGTCCTGCAGTTGTTCAGAGGAGACACATAAGTGATGGCACAGGTGCACTGTTTATGGAAATGATAAACTTCGAAAATGTCTCATGTTCTAATGTAAATGATTTGTTGAACTCTGTTACATCTAGTGTTTTGAATGTTCTGGACACCATCGCCCCTATAAAGGCTAAAATGGTTAAAAATAAGCAGAAGGCGCCGTGGAGAAATGATGATTCGGTCAGGGCACAGAAAAGGGAGTGCCGCAGGGCCGAACGGAAATGGCGCAAGTCAAAGCTCCAGGTTCAAAAAGAGATTTACAAAGAAAAGCTGAATATGTACAACCTAATCTTATGTAGAACTAGGGAAAGATATTTTTCTGAAATAATTGGAAGCTGCAGTAACAACTCGCGTGTCCTGTTTGCCACAGTAAACAGATTAACAAACCCTCCAGCTCAGCTGCCGTTAGAACTCATTTCCACATCCAAGTGTAATGAGTTTGCATTATTCTTTAATGACAAAGTTCAGGGCATTAAAAATGCTATAAATCCCACAATGCAAAAAATTACCCTAAAACCACCAAGACACTTAGAGCTGACTCACTTTGCACCAGTAACTGACAAAACTGTCCATGAGATCATCACCAGTCTGAGTTCATCTACATGCTGCCTTGATGTGTTACCCACCAAATTTCTAAAGTCTGTGCTGAACAGTTTGTTAGCACCACTCACTCACATAGTTAACATGTCGCTTCAATCTGGAACATTCCCAATGTCTTTGAAAACTGCGGTCATAAAGCCTCTCCTAAAGAAGAGCAGTCTTGATGCCGCAGTACTGAGTCATTACCGGCCCATCTCTAATCTGCCATTTTGGGGCAAAGTCCTTGAAAAGGTTGTTTACCAACAGCTCACAGATTTCCTCTTAATAAACAACTCATTTGATGTTTTTCAGTCAGGTTTTAGACCTCATCACAGCACTGAGACTGCTCTTGTCAAGGTGACAAATGACATCCGCCTGAACACTGACACGGGCAAAGCCTCAGTCTTAATTCTGTTAGATCTGAGTGCTGCTTTTGACACTGTCGATCATGGGATCCTCTTACAGAGACTAGAGGACTGGGTGGGCATCACTGGCACTGCCCTAAACTGGTTAAGGTCCTATCTGGAAGACAGGAAGTACTTTGTTGAAATTGGTAGCTGTGTCTCAGACCACATGACCCTGACCTGTGGAGTGCCCCAAGGGTCAGTCCTGGGTCCCCTTCTGTTCAACCTCTACATGCTGCCGTTGGGTCAGTTGATACGCAGTGAAAATGTGTCCTATCACAATTATGCAGACGACACTCAGATCTATGTTTCACTATCGGCAGGTGACTATGGACCAGTAGATTCACTCTGTCACTGCATCCAACAGATCAGTTTGTGGATGCAAAACAACTTTCTCCAGCTGAACTCAGACAAGACTGAAATAATCGTTTTTGGCCCACAGAAACAAAGAGAAAGTGTTAGCGGTCACCTCCAGAGTCTCGCTCTAAAACCTACAAACCAAATTAGAAATCTGGGGGTAATAATGGACTCAGACTTGAACTTTAATAGCCACGTCAAATCAATAACATCAGCAGCTTTTTACCATCTAAAAAACATTGCCAAAATCAAAAATATAGTGTCAAAACCAGATTTAGAGAGACTTATCCACGCGTTTGTCTCCAGTAGATTAGACTACTGTAACGGCCTGCTCACTGGTCTCTCCAAACGAGCTGTAAAACAGCTGCAGTACATCCAGAACGCTGCTGCTCGGGTCCTGACTAGAACCAGGAAGTATGATCACATTAGTCCTGTTCTCAGGTCTCTGCACTGGCTCCCTGTGGCTCAGAGAATAGACTTTAAAGCAGCTCTGCTTGTGTACAAGTCTCTCCATGGCCTAGCACCAAAGTACATCTTGGATATGTTAGTGCCATATGAACCATCTCGGACTCTGAGGACCTCAGGGACCGGCCTCATGCTGGTGCCCAGAGTCAGGACAAAACATGGGGAATCTGCGTTTCAGTTTTATGCAGCTAAAATCTGGAACAGTCTTCCTGAAGATGTGAGACAGGCTTCTACTCTGACAATGTTCAAATCTAAGCTAAAAACTGTTTTGTTTAGCTGCGCATATGACTAAAAGGATTTTTTCTTTGCACTCTTCTCTTTTGTTTGTGATTTTATTAGTTTAGAAAATCAGTTGGATTGATAATTTTTAATTTAGTTAATTTTATTGTATTTCTGTAATTTCTTTGTGATTTGAATGCATTTTTCCTGCTGTGAAGCACTTTGAATTGCCTTGTGTATGAAATGTGCTCTACAAATAAACTTGCCTTGCCTTGCCTTGCCTTTGCAAAACTTACAGGATCCTCTCAGTTATTGCAGAACTTACAGCAGGTTCTCTATTTATGCAGAACTTACATGAGGGTCTCAGTTTGTGCAAAACTTACAGGAGAATTTCAGTCCGTGCAGAACTTAAAGGATACTTTCAGTTTGTGCAAAACTTACAGGAGTCTCAGATTTTGCAGAACTTAAAGGAGAGTCTCAGTTTTTGCAGAACTTACAGGAAGGTTTCAGTTTTTGTAGAACTTACAGGAAAGTCTCAATTTGTGCAGAACTTACTGGAGAGTCTCAGTTTGTGCAGAACTTACAGGAGAGTCTCAGTTTGTGAAGAACTTGCAGGAGAGTCTCAGTTTGTGCAGAACTTACAGGAGGGTCTCAGTTTGTGTAGAACTTACAGGAGTGTCTAAGTTTGTGCAGAACTTACTGGAGGGTCTCAATTTGTGCAGAACTTACAGGAGGGTCTCAGTTTGTGCAGAACTTACAGGAGGGTCTCAGTTTGTGCAGAACTTACAGGATTCTGAATTTGTGCAGAATTTACAGAAGGGTCTCAGTTTGTGCAGAACTTACAGGGAGGTCTCAGTTTGAGAAGAACTTACAGGAGGGTCTCAGTCTGTCCAGAACTTACAGGAGAGTCTCAATTAGTGCAGAACTTACCGGAGATTTTCAGTCTGTGCAGAACTTACAGGATCGTTTCAGTTTTTGCAGAACTTACAGGAGAGTCTCAGTTTTTGCAGAACTTACAAGAGTGTCAGTTTGTGCAGAACTTACAGGAGGGTCTCAGTTTGTGCAGAACTTACAGAATATCAATTTGTGCAGAACTTACAGGAGGATCTCAGTTTATGCAGAACTTACAGGAGGGTCTCAGTTTGTGCAAAACTTACAGGAGAGTTTCAGTCTGTGCAGAACTTAAAGGATCGTCTCAGTTTGTGCAGAACTTACAGGAGTGTCTAAGTTTGTGCAGAACTTACAGGAGGGTCTCAGTTTTTGCAAAACTTACAGGATCCTCTCAGTTATTGCAGAACTTACAGCAGGTTCTCTATTTATGCAGAACTTACATGAGGGTCTCAGTTTGTGCAAAACTTACAGGAGAGTTTCAGTCCGTGCAGAACTTAAAGGATACTTTCAGTTTGTGCAAAACTTACAGGAGTCTCAGTTTTTGCAGAACTTAAAGGAGAGTCTCAGTTTTTGCAGAACTTACAGGAAGGTTTCAGTTTTTGTAGAACTTACAGGAAAGTCTCAATTTGTGCAGAACTTACTGGAGAGTCTCAGTTTGTGCAGAACTTAAAGGACTCTCAGTTTGTGCAGAACTTACAGGAGAGTCTCAGTTTGTGAAGAACTTGCAGGAGAGTCTCAGTTTGTGCAGAACTTACAGGAGGGTCTCAGTTTGTGTAGAACTTACAGGAGTGTCTAAGTTTGTGCAGAACTTACTGGAGGGTCTCAGTTTGTGCAGAACTTACAGGAGGGTCTCAGTTTGTGTAGAACTTACAGGAGAGTCTCAGTTTGTGAAGAACTTACAGGATCTCAATTTGTGCTGAACTTACAGGAGAATCTAAGTTTGTGCAGAACTTAGGGAGAGTCTCAGTTTGTGCAGAACTTACAGGAGAGTCTCAGTTTGTGCAGAACTTACAGGAGGGTCTCAGTTTGTGCAGAACTTACAGGATTCTGAATTTGTGCAGAATTTACAGAAGGGTCTCAGTTTGTGCAGAACTTAAAGGGAGGTCTCAGTTTGTGAAGAACTTACAGGAGGGTCTCAGTCTGTCCAGAACTTACAGGAGAGTCTCAATTAGTGCAGAACTTACCGGAGATTTTCAGTCTGTGCAGAACTTACAGGATCGTTTCAGTTTTTGCAGAACTTACAGGAGAGTCTCAGTTTTTGCAGAACTTACAAGAGTGTCAGTTTGTGCAGAACTTACAGGAGGGTCTCAGTTTGTGCAGAACTTACAGAATATCAATTTGTGCAGAACTTAGAGGAGGGTCTCAGTTTATGCAGAACTTACAGGATCTCAATTTCTGCAAAACTTACAGGAGGGTCTCAGTCTGTACAGAACTTACACGAGGATCTCAGTTTATGCAGAACTTACAGGAGGGTCTCAGTTTGTGCAAAACTTACAGGAGAGTTTCAGTCTGTGCAGAACTTAAAGGATCGTTTCAGTTTGTGCAGAACTTACAGGAGTGTCTAAGTTTGTGCAGAACTTACAGGAGGGTCTCAGTTTTTGCAAAACTTACAGGATCCTCTCAGTTATTGCAGAACTTACAGCAGGTTCTCTATTTATGCAGAACTTACATGAGGGTCTCAGTTTGTGCAAAACTTACAGGAGAGTTTCAGTCCGTGCAGAACTTAAAGGATACTTTCAGTCTGTGCAAAACTTACAGGAGTCTCAGTTTTTGCAGAACTTAAAGGAGAGTCTCTGTTTTTGCAGAACTTACAGGAAGGTTTCAGTTTTTGTAGAACTTACAGGAAAGTCTCAATTTGTGCAGAACTTACTGGAGAGTCTCAGTTTGTGCAGAACTTAAAGGACTCTCAGTTTGTGCAGAACTTACAGGAGAGTCTCAGTTTGTGAAGAACTTGCAGGAGAGTCTCAGTTTGTGCAGAACTTACAGGAGGGTCTCAGTTTGTGTAGAACTTACAGGAGTGTCTAAGTTTGTGCAGAACTTACTGGAGGGTCTCAGTTTGTGCAGAACTTACAGGAGGGTCTCAGTTTGTGTAGAACTTACAGGAGAGTCTCAGTTTGTGAAGAACTTACAGGATCTCAATTTGTGCTGAACTTACAGGAGAATCTCAGTTTGTGCAGAACTTAGGGAGAGTCTCAGTTTGTGCAGAACTTACAGGAGAGTCTCAGTTTGTGCAGAACTTACAGGAGTGTCAGTTGGTGCAAAACTTAAAGGAGAGTCTCAGTTTGTGCAGAACTTACAGGAGGGTCTCAGTTTGTGCAGAACTTACAGGATTCTCAATTTGTGCAGAATTTACAGAAGGGTCTCAGTTTGTGCAGAACTTACAGGGAGGTCTCAGTTTGTGAAGAACTTACAGGAGGGTCACAGTCTGTCCAGAACTTACTGGAGAGTCTCAATTAGTGCAGAACTTACCGGAGATTTTCAGTCTGTGCAGAACTTACAGGATCGTTTCAGTTTTTGCAGAACTTACAGGAGAGTCTCAGTTTTTGCAGAACTTACAAGAGTGTCAGTTTGTGCAGAACTTACAGGAGGGTCTCAGTTTGTGCAGAACTTACAGAATATCAATTTGTGCAGAACTTACAGGAGGGTCTCAGTTTATGCAGAACTTACAGGATCTCAATTTCTGCAAAACTTACAGGAGGGTCTCAGTCTGTACAGAACTTACAGGAGGATCTCAGTTTGTGCAAAACTTACAGGAGAGTCTTAGTTTGTGCAGAACTTACCGGAGTGTTTCAGTCCGTGCAGAACTTACAGGATTGTTTCAGTTTGTGCAGAACTTACAGGAGTCTCAGTTTTTGCAGAACTTACAGGAGAGTCTCAATTTTGCAGAACTTACAGGAAGGTCTCAGTTTTTGCAGAACTTACAGGAGAGTCTCAATTTGTGCAGAACTTAAAGGACTCTCAGTTTGTGCAAAACTTACAGGAGGGTCTCAGTTTGTGCAGAACTTACAGGAGGGTGTCAGTTTGTGCAGAACTTACAGGAGGGTCTCAGTTTGTGCAGAACTTACAGGAGGTTCTCAGTTTATGCAGAACTTACAGGAGGGTCTCAGTTTGTGCAAAACTTACAGGAGAGTTTCAGTCTGTGCAGAACTTAAAGGATCGTTTCAGTTTGTGCAGAACTTACAGGAGTGTCTAAGTTTGTGCAGAACTTACAGGAGGGTCTCAGTTTTTGCAAAACTTACAGGATCCTCTCAGTTATTGCAGAACTTACAGGAGGTTCTCTATTTATGCAGAACTTACAGGAGGGTCTCAGTTTGTGCAAAACTTACAGGAGAGTTTCAGTCCGTGCAGAACTTAAAGGATACTTTCAGTTTGTGCAAAACTTACAGGAGTCTCAGTTTTTGCAGAACTTAAAGGAGAGTCTCAGTTTTTGCAGAACTTACAGGAAGGTTTCAGTTTTTGTAGAACTTACAGGAAAGTCTCAATTTGTGCAGAACTTACTGGAGAGTCTCAGTTTTTGCAGAACTTAAAGGACTCTCAGTTTGTGCAGAACTTACAGGAGAGTCTCAGTTTGTGAAGAACTTGCAGGAGAGTCTCAGTTTGTGCAGAACTTACAGGAGAGTCTCAGTTTGTGCAGAACTTACAGGATTCTCAATTTGTGCAGAATTTACAGAAGGGTCTCAGTTTGTGCAGAACTTACAGGGAGGTCTCAGTTTGTGAAGAACTTACAGGAGGGTCTCAGTCTTTCCAGAACTTACAGGAGAGTCTCAATTAGTGCAGAACTTACCGGAGATTTTCAGTCTGTGCAGAACTTACAGGATCGTTTCAGTTTTTGCAGAACTTATAGGAGAGTCTCAGTTTTTGCAGAACTTACAAGAGTGTCAGTTTGTGCAGAACTTACAGGAGGGTCTCAGTTTGTGCAGAACTTACAGAATATCAATTTGTGCAGAACTTACAGGAGGGTCTCAGTTTATGCAGAACTTACAGGATCTCAATTTCTGCAAAACTTACAGGAGTCTCAGTTTTTGCAGAACTTAAAGGAGAGTCTCAGTTTTTGCAGAACTTACAGGAAGGTTTCAGTTTCTGTAGAACTTACAGGAAAGTCTCAATTTGTGCAGAACTTACTGGAGAGTCTCAGTTTGTGCAGAACTTAAAGGACTCTCAGTTTGTGCAGAACTTACAGGAGAGTCTCAGTTTGTGAAGAACTTGCAGGAGAGTCTCAGTTTGTGCAGAACTTACAGGAGAGTCTCAGTTTGTGCAGAACTTACAGGATTCTCAATTTGTGCAGAATTTACAGAAGGGTCTCAGTTTGTGCAGAACTTACAGGGAGGTCTCAGTTTGTGAAGAACTTACAGGAGGGTCTCAGTCATTCCAGAACTTACAGGAGAGTCTCAATTAGTGCAGAACTTACCGGAGATTTTCAGTCTGTGCAGAACTTACAGGATCGTTTCAGTTTTTGCAGAACTTACAGGAGAGTCTCAGTTTTTGCAGAACTTACAAGAGTGTCAGTTTGTGCAGAACTTACAGGAGGGTCTCAGTTTGTGCAGAACTTACAGAATATCAATTTGTGCAGAACTTACAGGAGGGTCTCAGTTTGTGCAGAACTTAAAGGGAGGTCTCAGTTTGTGAAGAACTTACAGGAGGGTCTCAGTCTGTCCAGAACTTACAGGAGAGTCTCAATTAGTGCAGAACTTACCGGAGATTTTCAGTCTGTGCAGAACTTACAGGATCGTTTCAGTTTTTGCAGAACTTACAGGAGAGTCTCAGTTTTTGCAGAACTTACAAGAGTTTCAGTTTGTGCCGAACTTACAGGAGGGTCTCAGTTTGTGCAGAACTTACAGAATATCAATTTGTGCAGAACTTAGAGGAGGGTCTCAGTTTATGCAGAACTTACAGGATCTCAATTTCTGCAAAACTTACAGGAGGGTCTCAGTCTGTACAGAACTTACACGAGGGTCTCAGTTTATGCAGAACTTACAGGAGGGTCTCAGTTTGTGCAAAACTTACAGGAGAGTTTCAGTCTGTGCAGAACTTAAAGGATCGTTTCAGTTTGTGCAGAACTTACAGGAGTGTCTAAGTTTGTGCAGAACTTACAGGAGGGTCTCAGTTTTTGCAAAACTTACAGGATCTTCTCAGTTATTGCAGAACTTACAGCAGGTTCTCTATTTATGCAGAACTTACATGAGGGTCTCAGTTTGTGCAAAACTTACAGGAGAGTTTCAGTCCGTGCAGAACTTAAAGGATACTTTCAGTCTGTGCAAAACTTACAGGAGTCTCAGTTTTTGCAGAACTTAAAGGAGAGTCTCTGTTTTTGCAGAACTTACAGGAAGGTTTCAGTTTTTGTAGAACTTACAGGAAAGTCTCAATTTGTGCAGAACTTACTGGAGAGTCTCAGTTTGTGCAGAACTTAAAGGACTCTCAGTTTGTGCAGAACTTACAGGAGAGTCTCAGTTTGTGAAGAACTTGCAGGAGAGTCTCAGTTTGTGCAGAACTTACAGGAGGGTCTCAGTTTGTGTAGAACTTACAGGAGTGTCTAAGTTTGTGCAGAACTTACTGGAGGGTCTCAGTTTGTGCAGAACTTACAGGAGGGTCTCAGTTTGTGTAGAACTTACAGGAGAGTCTCAGTTTGTGAAGAACTTACAGGATCTCAATTTGTGCTGAACTTACAGGAGAATCTCAGTTTGTGCAGAACTTAGGGAGAGTCTCAGTTTGTGCAGAACTTACAGGAGAGTCTCAGTTTGTGCAGAACTTACAGGAGTGTCAGTTGGTGCAAAACTTAAAGGAGAGTCTCAGTTTGTGCAGAACTTACAGGAGGGTCTCAGTTTGTGCAGAACTTACAGGATTCTCAATTTGTGCAGAATTTACAGAAGGGTCTCAGTTTGTGCAGAACTTACAGGGAGGTCTCAGTTTGTGAAGAACTTACAGGAGGGTCTCAGTCTGTCCAGAACTTACTGGAGAGTCTCAATTAGTGCAGAACTTACCGGAGATTTTCAGTCTGTGCAGAACTTACAGGATCGTTTCAGTTTTTGCAGAACTTACAGGAGAGTCTCAGTTTTTGCAGAACTTACAAGAGTGTCAGTTTGTGCAGAACTTACAGGAGGGTCTCAGTTTGTGCAGAACTTACAGAATATCAATTTGTGCAGAACTTACAGGAGGGTCTCAGTTTATGCAGAACTTACAGGATCTCAATTTCTGCAAAACTTACAGGAGGGTCTCAGTCTGTACAGAACTTACAGGAGGATCTCAGTTTGTGCAAAACTTACAGGAGAGTCTTAGTTTGTGCAGAACTTACCGGAGTGTTTCAGTCCGTGCAGAACTTACAGGATTGTTTCAGTTTGTGCAGAACTTACAGGAGTCTCAGTTTTTGCAGAACTTACAGGAGAGTCTCAATTTTGCAGAACTTACAGGAAGGTCTCAGTTTTTGCAGAACTTACAGGAGAGTCTCAATTTGTGCAGAACTTAAAGGACTCTCAGTTTGTGCAAAACTTACAGGAGGGTCTCAGTTTGTGCAGAACTTACAGGAGGGTGTCAGTTTGTGCAGAACTTACAGGAGGGTCTCAGTTTGTGCAGAACTTACAGGAGGTTCTCAGTTTATGCAGAACTTACAGGAGGGTCTCAGTTTGTGCAAAACTTACAGGAGAGTTTCAGTCTGTGCAGAACTTAAAGGATCGTTTCAGTTTGTGCAGAACTTACAGGAGTGTCTAAGTTTGTGCAGAACTTACAGGAGGGTCTCAGTTTTTGCAAAACTAACAGGATCCTCTCAGTTATTGCAGAACTTACAGGAGGTTCTCTATTTATGCAGAACTTACAGGAGGGTCTCAGTTTGTGCAAAACTTACAGGAGAGTTTCAGTCCGTGCAGAACTTAAAGGATACTTTCAGTTTGTGCAAAACTTACAGGAGTCTCAGTTTTTGCAGAACTTAAAGGAGAGTCTCAGTTTTTGCAGAACTTACAGGAAGGTTTCAGTTTTTGTAGAACTTACAGGAAAGTCTCAATTTGTGCAGAACTTACTGGAGAGTCTCAGTTTGTGCAGAACTTAAAGGACTCTCAGTTTGTGCAGAACTTACAGGAGAGTCTCAGTTTGTGAAGAACTTGCAGGAGAGTCTCAGTTTGTGCAGAACTTACAGGAGAGTCTCAGTCTGTGCAGAACTTACAGGATTCTCAATTTGTGCAGAATTTACAGAAGGGTCTCAGTTTGTGCAGAACTTACAGGAAGGTCTCAGTTTGTGAAGAACTTACAGGAGGGTCTCAGTCTTTCCAGAACTTACAGGAGAGTCTCAATTAGTGCAGAACTTACCGGAGATTTTCAGTCTGTGCAGAACTTACAGGATCGTTTCAGTTTTTGCAGAACTTACAGGAGAGTCTCAGTTTTTGCAGAACTTACAAGAGTGTCAGTTTGTGCAGAACTTACAGGAGGGTCTCAGTTTGTGCAGAACTTACAGAATATCAATTTGTGCAGAACTTACAGGAGGGTCTCAGTTTATGCAGAACTTACAGGATCTCAATTTCTGCAAAACTTACAGGAGTCTCAGTTTTTGCAGAACTTAAAGGAGAGTCTCAGTTTTTGCAGAACTTACAGGAAGGTTTCAGTTTTTGTAGAACTTACAGGAAAGTCTCAATTTGTGCAGAACTTACTGGAGAGTCTCAGTTTGTGCAGAACTTAAAGGACTCTCAGTTTGTGCAGAACTTACAGGAGAGTCTCAGTTTGTGAAGAACTTGCAGGAGAGACTCAGTTTGTGCAGAACTTACAGGAGAGTCTCAGTTTGTGCAGAACTTACAGGATTCTCAATTTGTGCAGAATTTACAGAAGGGTCTCAGTTTGTGCAGAACTTACAGGGAGATCTCAGTTTGTGAAGAACTTACAGGAGGGTCTCAGTCTTTCCAGAACTTACAGGAGAGTCTCAATTAGTGCAGAACTTACCGGAGATTTTCAGTCTGTGCAGAACTTACAGGATCGTTTCAGTTTTTGCAGAACTTACAGGAGAGTCTCAGTTTTTGCAGAACTTACAAGAGTGTCAGTTTGTGCAGAACTTACAGGAGGGTCTCAGTTTGTGCAGAACTTACAGAATATCAATTTGTGCAGAACTTACAGGAGGGTCTCAGTTTATGCAGAACTTACAGGATCTCAATTTCTGCAAAACTTACAGGAGGGTCTCAGTCTGTACAGAACTTACAGGAGGATCTCAGTTTGTGCAAAACTTACAGGAGAGTCTTAGTTTGTGCAGAACTTACCGGAGAGTTTCAGTCTGTGCAGAACTTACAGGATTGTTTCAGTTTGTGCAGAACTTACAGGAGTCTCAGTTTTTGCAGAACTTACAGGAGAGTCTCAATTTTGCAGAACTTACAGGAAGGTCTCAGTTTTTGCAGAACTTACAGGAGAGTCTCAATTTGTGCAGAACTTAAAGGACTCTCAGTTTGTGCAAAACTTACAGGAGGGTCTCAGTTTGTGCAGAACTTACAGGAGGGTGTCAGTTTGTGCAGAACTTACAGGAGGGTCTCAGTTTGTGCAGAACTTACAGGAGGTTCTCAGTTTATGCAGAACTTACAGGAGGGTCTCAGTTTGTGCAAAACTTACAGGAGAGTTTCAGTCTGTGCAGAACTTAAAGGATCGTTTCAGTTTGTGCAGAACTTACAGGAGTGTCTAAGTTTGTGCAGAACTTACAGGAGGGTCTCAGTTTTTGCAAAACTAACAGGATCCTCTCAGTTATTGCAGAACTTACAGGAGGTTCTCTATTTATGCAGAACTTACAGGAGGGTCTCAGTTTGTGCAAAACTTACAGGAGAGTTTCAGTCCGTGCAGAACTTAAAGGATACTTTCAGTTTGTGCAAAACTTACAGGAGTCTCAGTTTTTGCAGAACTTAAAGGAGAGTCTCAGTTTTTGCAGAACTTACAGGAAGGTTTCAGTTTTTGTAGAACTTACAGGAAAGTCTCAATTTGTGCAGAACTTACTGGAGAGTCTCAGTTTGTGCAGAACTTAAAGGACTCTCAGTTTGTGCAGAACTTACAGGAGAGTCTCAGTTTGTGAAGAACTTGCAGGAGAGTCTCAGTTTGTGCAGAACTTACAGGAGAGTCTCAGTCTGTGCAGAACTTACAGGATTCTCAATTTGTGCAGAATTTACAGAAGGGTCTCAGTTTGTGCAGAACTTACAGGAAGGTCTCAGTTTGTGAAGAACTTACAGGAGGGTCTCAGTCTTTCCAGAACTTACAGGAGAGTCTCAATTAGTGCAGAACTTACCGGAGATTTTCAGTCTGTGCAGAACTTACAGGATCGTTTCAGTTTTTGCAGAACTTACAGGAGAGTCTCAGTTTTTGCAGAACTTACAAGAGTGTCAGTTTGTGCAGAACTTACAGGAGGGTCTCAGTTTGTGCAGAACTTACAGAATATCAATTTGTGCAGAACTTACAGGAGGGTCTCAGTTTATGCAGAACTTACAGGATCTCAATTACTGCAAAACTTACAGGAGTCTCAGTTTTTGCAGAACTTAAAGGAGAGTCTCAGTTTTTGCAGAACTTACAGGAAGGTTTCAGTTTTTGTAGAACTTACAGGAAAGTCTCAATTTGTGCAGAACTCACTGGAGAGTCTCAGTTTGTGCAGAACTTAAAGGACTCTCAGTTTGTGCAGAACTTACAGGAGAGTCTCAGTTTGTGAAGAACTTGCAGGAGAGACTCAGTTTGTGCAGAACTTACAGGAGAGTCTCAGTTTGTGCAGAACTTACAGGATTCTCAATTTGTGCAGAATTTACAGAAGGGTCTCAGTTTGTGCAGAACTTACAGGGAGATCTCAGTTTGTGAAGAACTTACAGGAGGGTCTCAGTCTTTCCAGAACTTACAGGAGAGTCTCAATTAGTGCAGAACTTACCGGAGATTTTCAGTCTGTGCAGAACTTACAGGATCGTTTCAGTTTTTGCAGAACTTACAGGAGAGTCTCAGTTTTTGCAGAACTTACAAGAGTGTCAGTTTGTGCAGAACTTACAGGAGGGTCTCAGTTTGTGCAGAACTTACAGAATATCAATTTGTGCAGAACTTACAGGAGGGTCTCAGTTTATGCAGAACTTACAGGATCTCAATTTCTGCAAAACTTACAGGAGGGTCTCAGTCTGTACAGAACTTACAGGAGGATCTCAGTTTGTGCAAAACTTACAGGAGAGTCTTAGTTTGTGCAGAACTTACCGGAGAGTTTCAGTCTGTGCAGAACTTACAGGATTGTTTCAGTTTATGTAGAACTTACAGGACAGTCTCAATTTGTGCAGAACTTACTGGAGAGTCTCAGTTTGTGCAGAACTTAAAGGACTCTCTGATTGTGCAGAACTTACAGGAGAGTCTCAGTTTGTGCAGAACTTGCAGGAGAGTCTCAGTTTGTGCAGAACTTACAGGAGAGTCTAAGTTTGTGCAGAACTTACAGGAGAGTCTCAGTTTGTGCAGAACTTACAGGAGTGTCAGTTGGTGCAAAACTTAAAGGAGAGTCTCAGTTTGTGCAGAACTTACAGGAGGGTCTCAGTTTGTGCAGAACTTACAGGATTCTCAATTTGTGCAGAATTTACAGAAGTGTCTCAGTTTGTGCAGAACTTACAGGAGGGTCTAAGTTTGTGAAGAACTTACAGGAGGGTCTCAGTCTCTGCAGAACTTACAGGAGGGTCTCAGTGTGTGCAGAACTTACAGGAGATTCTCAATTAGAGCAGAACTTACCGGAAAGTTTCAGTCCGTGCAGAACTTACAGAATTGTTTCAGTTTGTGCAGAACTTACAGGAGTCCCAGTTTTTGCAGAACTTACAGGAAAGTCTCAGTTATTGCAGAACTTACAGGAAGGTCTCAGTTTTTGTAGAACTTACAGGACAGTCTCAATTTGTGCAGAACTTACTGGAGAGTCTCAGTTTGTGCAGAACTTAAAGGACTCTCAGTTTGTGCAGAACTTACAGGAGAGTCTCAGTTTGTGCAAAACTTACAGGAGAGTTTCAGTTTGTGCTGAACTTACAGGAGTGTCTAAGTTTGTGCAGAACTTACTGGAGGGTCTCAGTTTGTGCAAAACTTACAGGAGAGTTTCAGTTTGTGCAGAACTTACAGGAGTGTCTAAGTTTGTGCAGAACTTACTGGAGGGTCTCAGTTTGTGCAGAACTTACAGGAGGGTCTCAGTTTGTGTAGAACTTACAGGAGAGTCTCAGTTTGTGAAGAACTTACAGGATCTCAATTTGTGCTGAACTCACAGGAGAATCTCAGTTTGTGCAGAACTTAGGGAGAGTCTCAGTTTGTGCAGAACTTACAGGAGAGTCTCAGTTTGTGCAGAACTTACAGGAGTGTCAGTTGGTGCAAAACTTAAAGGAGAGTCTCAGTTGGTGCAGAACTTACAGGAGGGTCTCAGTTTGTGCAGAACTTAAAGGATTCTCAATTTGTGCAGAATTTACAGAAGGGTCTCAGTTTGTGCAGAACTTACAGGGAGGTCTCAGTTTGTGAAGAACTTACAGGAGGGTCTCAGTTTTTGCAAAACTTACAGGATCCTCTCAGTTATTGCAGAACTTACAGGAGGTTCTCTATTTATGCAGAACTTACAGGAGGGTCTCAGTTTGTGCAAAACTTACAGGAGAGTTTCAGTCCGTGCAGAACTTAAAGGATACTTTCAGTTTGTGCAGAACTTAAAGGATACTTTCAGTTTGTGCAAAACTTACAGGAGTCTCAGTTTTTGCAGAACTTACAGGAAGGTTTCAGTTTTTGTAGAACTTACAGGAGAGTCTCAATTAGTGCAGAACTTACCGGAGATTTTCAGTCTGTGCAGAACTTACAGGATCGTTTCAGTTTTTGCAGAACTTACAGGAGAGTCTCAGTTTTTGCAGAACTTACAAGAGTGTCAGTTTGTGCAGAACTTACAGGAGGGTCTCAGTTTGTGCAGAACTTACAGAATATCAATTTGTGCAGAACTTACAGGAGGGTCTCAGTTTATGCAGAACTTACAGGATCTCAATTTCTGCAAAACTTACAGGAGTCTCAGTTTTTGCAGAACTTAAAGGAGAGTCTCAGTTTTTGCAGAACTTACAGGAAGGTTTCAGTTTTTGTAGAACTTACAGGAAAGTCTCAATTTGTGCAGAACTTACTGGAGAGTCTCAGTTTGTGCAGAACTTAAAGGACTCTCAGTTTGTGCAGAACTTACAGGAGAGTCTCAGTTTGTGAAGAACTTGCAGGAGAGACTCAGTTTGTGCAGAACTTACAGGAGAGTCTCAGTTTGTGCAGAACTTACAGGATTCTCAATTTGTGCAGAATTTACAGAAGGGTCTCAGTTTGTGCAGAACTTACAGGGAGATCTCAGTTTGTGAAGAACTTACAGGAGGGTCTCAGTCTTTCCAGAACTTACAGGAGAGTCTCAATTAGTGCAGAACTTACCGGAGATTTTCAGTCTGTGCAGAACTTACAGGATCGTTTCAGTTTTTGCAGAACTTACAGGAGAGTCTCAGTTTTTGCAGAACTTACAAGAGTGTCAGTTTGTGCAGAACTTACAGGAGGGTCTCAGTTTGTGCAGAACTTACAGAATATCAATTTGTGCAGAACTTACAGGAGGGTCTCAGTTTATGCAGAACTTACAGGATCTCAATTTCTGCAAAACTTACAGGAGGGTCTCAGTCTGTACAGAACTTACAGGAGGATCTCAGTTTGTGCAAAACTTACAGGAGAGTCTTAGTTTGTGCAGAACTTACCGGAGAGTTTCAGTCTGTGCAGAACTTACAGGATTGTTTCAGTTTGTGCAGAACTTACAGGAGTCTCAGTTTTTGCAGAACTTACAGGAGAGTCTCAATTTTGCAGAACTTACAGGAAGGTCTCAGTTTTTGCAGAACTTACAGGAGAGTCTCAATTTGTGCAGAACTTAAAGGACTCTCAGTTTGTGCAAAACTTACAGGAGGGTCTCAGTTTGTGCAGAACTTACAGGAGGGTGTCAGTTTGTGCAGAACTTACAGGAGGGTCTCAGTTTGTGCAGAACTTACAGGAGGTTCTCAGTTTATGCAGAACTTACAGGAGGGTCTCAGTTTGTGCAAAACTTACAGGAGAGTTTCAGTCTGTGCAGAACTTAAAGGATCGTTTCAGTTTGTGCAGAACTTACAGGAGTGTCTAAGTTTGTGCAGAACTTACAGGAGGGTCTCAGTTTTTGCAAAACTAACAGGATCCTCTCAGTTATTGCAGAACTTACAGGAGGTTCTCTATTTATGCAGAACTTACAGGAGGGTCTCAGTTTGTGCAAAACTTACAGGAGAGTTTCAGTCCGTGCAGAACTTAAAGGATACTTTCAGTTTGTGCAAAACTTCCAGGAGTCTCAGTTTTTGCAGAACTTAAAGGAGAGTCTCAGTTTTTGCAGAACTTACAGGAAGGTTTCAGTTTTTGTAGAACTTACAGGAAAGTCTCAATTTGTGCAGAACTTACTGGAGAGTCTCAGTTTGTGCAGAACTTAAAGGACTCTCAGTTTGTGCAGAACTTACAGGAGAGTCTCAGTTTGTGAAGAACTTGCAGGAGAGTCTCAGTTTGTGCAGAACTTACAGGAGAGTCTCAGTCTGTGCAGAACTTACAGGATTCTCAATTTGTGCAGAATTTACAGAAGGGTCTCAGTTTGTGCAGAACTTACAGGAAGGTCTCAGTTTGTGAAGAACTTACAGGAGGGTCTCAGTCTTTCCAGAACTTACAGGAGAGTCTCAATTAGTGCAGAACTTACCGGAGATTTTCAGTCTGTGCAGAACTTACAGGATCGTTTCAGTTTTTGCAGAACTTACAGGAGAGTCTCAGTTTTTGCAGAACTTACAAGAGTGTCAGTTTGTGCAGAACTTACAGGAGGGTCTCAGTTTGTGCAGAACTTACAGAATATCAATTTGTGCAGAACTTACAGGAGGGTCTCAGTTTATGCAGAACTTACAGGATCTCAATTTCTGCAAAACTTACAGGAGTCTCAGTTTTTGCAGAACTTAAAGGAGAGTCTCAGTTTTTGCAGAACTTACAGGAAGGTTTCAGTTTTTGTAGAACTTACAGGAAAGTCTCAATTTGTGCAGAACTCACTGGAGAGTCTCAGTTTGTGCAGAACTTAAAGGACTCTCAGTTTGTGCAGAACTTACAGGAGAGTCTCAGTTTGTGAAGAACTTGCAGGAGAGACTCAGTTTGTGCAGAACTTACAGGAGAGTCTCAGTTTGTGCAGAACTTACAGGATTCTCAATTTGTGCAGAATTTACAGAAGGGTCTCAGTTTGTGCAGAACTTACAGGGAGATCTCAGTTTGTGAAGAACTTACAGGAGGGTCTCAGTCTTTCCAGAACTTACAGGAGAGTCTCAATTAGTGCAGAACTTACCGGAGATTTTCAGTCTGTGCAGAACTTACAGGATCGTTTCAGTTTTTGCAGAACTTACAGGAGAGTCTCAGTTTTTGCAGAACTTACAAGAGTGTCAGTTTGTGCAGAACTTACAGGAGGGTCTCAGTTTGTGCAGAACTTACAGAATATCAATTTGTGCAGAACTTACAGGAGGGTCTCAGTTTATGCAGAACTTACAGGATCTCAATTTCTGCAAAACTTACAGGAGGGTCTCAGTCTGTACAGAACTTACAGGAGGATCTCAGTTTGTGCAAAACTTACAGGAGAGTCTTAGTTTGTGCAGAACTTACCGGAGAGTTTCAGTCTGTGCAGAACTTACAGGATTGTTTCAGTTTATGTAGAACTTACAGGACAGTCTCAATTTGTGCAGAACTTACTGGAGAGTCTCAGTTTGTGCAGAACTTAAAGGACTCTCTGATTGTGCAGAACTTACAGGAGAGTCTCAGTTTGTGCAGAACTTGCAGGAGAGTCTCAGTTTGTGCAGAACTTACAGGAGAGTCTAAGTTTGTGCAGAACTTACAGGAGAGTCTCAGTTTGTGCAGAACTTACAGGAGTGTCAGTTGGTGCAAAACTTAAAGGAGAGTCTCAGTTTGTGCAGAACTTACAGGAGGGTCTCAGTTTGTGCAGAACTTACAGGATTCTCAATTTGTGCAGAATTTACAGAAGTGTCTCAGTTTGTGCAGAACTTACAGGAGGGTCTAAGTTTGTGAAGAACTTACAGGAGGGTCTCAGTCTCTGCAGAACTTACAGGAGGGTCTCAGTGTGTGCAGAACTTACAGGAGATTCTCAATTAGAGCAGAACTTACCGGAAAGTTTCAGTCCGTGCAGAACTTACAGAATTGTTTCAGTTTGTGCAGAACTTACAGGAGTCCCAGTTTTTGCAGAACTTACAGGAAAGTCTCAGTTATTGCAGAACTTACAGGAAGGTCTCAGTTTTTGTAGAACTTACAGGACAGTCTCAATTTGTGCAGAACTTACTGGAGAGTCTCAGTTTGTGCAGAACTTAAAGGACTCTCAGTTTGTGCAGAACTTACAGGAGAGTCTCAGTTTGTGCAAAACTTACAGGAGAGTTTCAGTTTGTGCTGAACTTACAGGAGTGTCTAAGTTTGTGCAGAACTTACTGGAGGGTCTCAGTTTGTGCAAAACTTACAGGAGAGTTTCAGTTTGTGCAGAACTTACAGGAGTGTCTAAGTTTGTGCAGAACTTACTGGAGGGTCTCAGTTTGTGCAGAACTTACAGGAGGGTCTCAGTTTGTGTAGAACTTACAGGAGAGTCTCAGTTTGTGAAGAACTTACAGGATCTCAATTTGTGCTGAACTCACAGGAGAATCTCAGTTTGTGCAGAACTTAGGGAGAGTCTCAGTTTGTGCAGAACTTACAGGAGAGTCTCAGTTTGTGCAGAACTTACAGGAGTGTCAGTTGGTGCAAAACTTAAAGGAGAGTCTCAGTTGGTGCAGAACTTACAGGAGGGTCTCAGTTTGTGCAGAACTTAAAGGATTCTCAATTTGTGCAGAATTTACAGAAGGGTCTCAGTTTGTGCAGAACTTACAGGGAGGTCTCAGTTTGTGAAGAACTTACAGGAGGGTCTCAGTTTTTGCAAAACTTACAGGATCCTCTCAGTTATTGCAGAACTTACAGGAGGTTCTCTATTTATGCAGAACTTACAGGAGGGTCTCAGTTTGTGCAAAACTTACAGGAGAGTTTCAGTCCGTGCAGAACTTAAAGGATACTTTCAGTTTGTGCAGAACTTAAAGGATACTTTCAGTTTGTGCAAAACTTACAGGAGTCTCAGTTTTTGCAGAACTTACAGGAAGGTTTCAGTTTTTGTAGAACTTACAGGAAAGACTCAATTTGTGCAGAACTTACTGGAGAGTCTCAGTTTGTGCAGAACTTAAAGGACTCTCAGTTTGTGCAGAACTTACAGGAGAGTCTCAGTTTGTGAAGAACTTGCAGGAGAGTCTCAGTTTGTGCAGAACTTACAGGAGGGTCTCAGTTTGTGTAGAACTTACAGGAGTGTCTAAGTTTGTGCAGAACTTACTGGAGGGTCTCAGTTTGTGCAGAACTTACAGGAGAGTTTCAGTTTGTGCAGAACTTACAGGAGAGTCTCAGTTTTTGCAGAACTTACAGAATATCAATTTGTGCAGAACTTACAGGAGGGTCTCAGTTTGTGCAGAACTTACAGGAGGGTCTCAGTTTGTGCAGAACTTACAAGTCTCAGTTTGTGCAGAACTTACAGGAGGGTCTCAGTTTGTGCAGAACTTACAGGAGGGTCTCAGTTTGTGCAGAAAATACAGGATAATCTCAGTTTGTGCTGAATTTACAGGAGAGTCTCAGTTTGTGCAGAACTTGCAGGATATTCTCAGTTTGAGCAGAACTTACAGGAGAGTCTCAGTTTGTGCAGAACTTACAGGAGAGTCTCAGTTAGTGCAGAACTTACAGGGGTGTCAGTTTGTGCAGAACTTACAGGAGGGTCTCAGTTTGTTCAGAACTTACAGAATATCAATTTGTGCAGAACTTACAGGAGGGTCTCAGTTTGTGCAGAACTTACAGGATCTCAATTTCTGCAAAATTTACAAGAGGGTCTCAGTTTGTGCAAAACTTACAGGAGAGTCTTAGTTTGTGCAGAACTTACCGGAGAGTTTCAGTCTGTGCAGAACTTACAGGATTGTTTTAGTTTGTGTAGAACTTACAGGACAGTCTCAATTTGTGCAGAACTTAAAGGACTCTCAGATTGTGCAGAACTTACAGGAGCGTCTCAGTTTGTGCAGCACTTGCAGGAGAGTCTCAGTTTGTGCAGAACTTACAAGAGTGTCAGTTTGTGCAGAACTTACAGGAGGGTCTCAGTTTGTGCAGAACTTACAGAATATCAATTTGTGCAGAACTTACAGGAGGGTCTCAGTTTATGCAGAACTTACAGGATCTCAATTTCTGCAAAACTTACAGGAGGGTCTCAGTCTGTACAGAACTTACAGGAGGATCTCAGTTTGTGCAAAACTTACAGGAGAGTCTTAGTTTGTGCAGAACTTACCGGAGAGTTTCAGTCTGTGCAGAACTTACAGGATTGTTTCAGTTTATGTAGAACTTACAGGACAGTCTCAATTTGTGCAGAACTTGCTGGAGAGTCTCAGTTTGTGCAGAACTTAAAGGACTCTCTGATTGTGCAGAACTTACAGGAGAGTCTCAGTTTGTTTAGAACTTGCAGGAGAGTCTCAGTTTGTGCAGAACTTACAGGAGAGTCTAAGTTCGTGCAGAACTTACAGGAGAGTCTCAGTTTGTGCAGAACTTACAGGAGTGTCAGTTGGTGCAAAACTTAAAGGAGAGTCTCAGTTTGTGCAGAACTTACAGGAGGGTCTCAGTTTGTGCAGAACTTACAGGATTCTCAATTTGTGCAGAATTTACAGAAGGGTCTCAGTTTGTGCAGAACTTACAGGAGGGTCTAAGTTTGTGAAGAACTTACAGGAGGGTCTCAGTCTCTGCAGAACTTACAGGAGGGTCTCAGTGTGTGCAGAACTTACAGGAGATTCTCAATTAGAGCAGAACTTACCGGAGAGTTTCAGTCCGTGCAGAACTTACAGGATTGTTTCAGTTTGTGCAGAACTTACAGGAGTCCCAGTTTTTGCAGAACTTACAGGAGAGTCTCAGTTATTGCAGAACTTACAGGAAGGTCTCAGTTTTTGTAGAACTTACAGGACAGTCTCAATTTGTGCAGAACTTACTGGAGAGTCTCAGTTTGTGCAGAACTTAAAGGACTCTCAGTTTGTGCAGAACTTACAGGAGAGTCTCAGTTTGTGCAAAACTTACAGGAGAGTTTCAGTTTGTGCTGAACTTACAGGAGTGTCTAAGTTTGTGCAGAACTTACTGGAGGGTCTCAGTTTGTGCAAAACTTACAGGAGAGTTTCAGTTTGTGCAGAACTTACAGGAGTGTCTAAGTCTGTGCAGAACTTACTGGAGGGTCTCAGTTTGTGCAGAACTTACAGGAGGGTCTCAGTTTGTGTAGAACTTACAGGAGAGTCTCAGTTTGTGAAGAACTTACAGGATCTCAATTTGTGCTGAACTCACAGGAGAATCTCAGTTTGTGCAGAACTTAGGGAGAGTCTCAGTTTGTGCAGAACTTACAGGAGAGTCTCAGTTTGTGCAGAACTTACAGGAGTGTCAGTTGGTGCAAAACTTAAAGGAGAGTCTCAGTTTGTGCAGAACTTACAGGAGGGTCTCAGTTTGTGCAGAACTTAAAGGATTCTCAATTTGTGCAGAATTTACAGAAGGGTCTCAGTTTGTGCAGAACTTACAGGGAGGTCTCAGTTTGTGAAGAACTTACAGGAGGGTCTCAGTTTTTGCAAAACTTACAGGATCCTCTCAGTTATTGCAGAACTTACAGGAGGTTCTCTATTTATGCAGAACTTACAGGAGGGTCTCAGTTTGTGCAAAACTTACAGGAGAGTTTCAGTCCGTGCAGAACTTAAAGGATACTTTCAGTTTGTGCAGAACTTAAAGGATACTTTCAGTTTGTGCAAAACTTACAGGAGTCTCAGTTTTTGCAGAACTTAAAGGAGAGTCTCAGTTTTTGCAGAACTTACAGGAAGGTTTCAGTTTTTGTAGAACTTACAGGAAAGTCTCAATTTGTGCAGAACTTACTGGAGAGTCTCAGTTTGTGCAGAACTTAAAGGACTCTCAGTTTGTGCAGAACTTACAGGAGAGTCTCAGTTTGTGAAGAACTTGCAGGAGAGTCTCAGTTTGTGCAGAACTTACAGGAGGGTCTCAGTTTGTGTAGAACTTACAGGAGTGTCTAAGTTTGTGCAGAACTTACTGGAGGGTCTCAGTTTGTGCAGAACTTACAGGAGGGTCTCAGTTTGTGTAGAACTTACAGGAGAGTCTCAGTTTGTGAAGAACTTACAGGATCTCAATTTGTGCTGAACTTACAGGAGAATCTCAGTTTGTGCAGAACTTAGGGAGAGTCTCAGTTTGTGAAGAACTTACAGGAGGGTCTCAGTCTTTCCAGAACTTACAGGAGAGTCTCAATTAGTGCAGAACTTACCGGAGATTTTCAGTCTGTGCAGAACTTACAGGATCGTTTCAGTTTTTGCAGAACTTACAGGAGAGTCTCAGTTTTTGCAGAACTTACAGAATATCAATTTGTGCAGAACTTACAGGAGGGTCGCAGTTTGTGCAGAACTTACAGGAGGGTCTCAGTTTGTGCAGAACTTACAAGTCTCAGTTTGTGCAGAACTTACAGGAGGGTCTCAGTTTGTGCAGAACTTACAGGAGGGTCTCAGTTTGTGCAGAAAATACAGGATAATCTCAGTTTGTGCTGAATTTACAGGAGAGTCTCAGTTTGTGCAGAACTTGCAGGATCTCAATTTGTGCTGAACTCACAGGAGAATCTCAGTTTGTGCAGAACTTAGGGAGAGTCTCAGTTTGTGCAGAACTTACAGGAGAGTCTCAGTTTGTGCAGAACTTACAGGAGTGTCAGTTGGTGCAAAACTTAAAGGAGAGTCTCAGTTGGTGCAGAACTTACAGGAGGGTCTCAGTTTGTGCAGAACTTAAAGGATTCTCAATTTGTGCAGAATTTACAGAAGGGTCTCAGTTTGTGCAGAACTTACAGGGAGGTCTCAGTTTGTGAAGAACTTACAGGAGGGTCTCAGTTTTTGCAAAACTTACAGGATCCTCTCAGTTATTGCAGAACTTACAGGAGGTTCTCTATTTATGCAGAACTTACAGGAGGGTCTCAGTTTGTGCAAAACTTACAGGAGAGTTTCAGTCCGTGCAGAACTTAAAGGATACTTTCAGTTTGTGCAGAACTTAAAGGATACTTTCAGTTTGTGCAAAACTTACAGGAGTCTCAGTTTTTGCAGAACTTACAGGAAGGTTTCAGTTTTTGTAGAACTTACAGGAAAGACTCAATTTGTGCAGAACTTACTGGAGAGTCTCAGTTTGTGCAGAACTTAAAGGACTCTCAGTTTGTGCAGAACTTACAGGAGAGTCTCAGTTTGTGAAGAACTTGCAGGAGAGTCTCAGTTTGTGCAGAACTTACAGGAGGGTCTCAGTTTGTGTAGAACTTACAGGAGTGTCTAAGTTTGTGCAGAACTTACTGGAGGGTCTCAGTTTGTGCAGAACTTACAGGAGAGTTTCAGTTTGTGCAGAACTTACAGGAGAGTCTCAGTTTTTGCAGAACTTACAGAATATCAATTTGTGCAGAACTTACAGGAGGGTCTCAGTTTGTGCAGAACTTACAGGAGGGTCTCAGTTTGTGCAGAACTTACAAGTCTCAGTTTGTGCAGAACTTACAGGAGGGTCTCAGTTTGTGCAGAACTTACAGGAGGGTCTCAGTTTGTGCAGAAAATACAGGATAATCTCAGTTTGTGCTGAATTTACAGGAGAGTCTCAGTTTGTGCAGAACTTGCAGGATATTCTCAGTTTGAGCAGAACTTACAGGAGAGTCTCAGTTTGTGCAGAACTTACAGGAGAGTCTCAGTTAGTGCAGAACTTACAGGGGTGTCAGTTTGTGCAGAACTTACAGGAGGGTCTCAGTTTGTTCAGAACTTACAGAATATCAATTTGTGCAGAACTTACAGGAGGGTCTCAGTTTGTGCAGAACTTACAGGATCTCAATTTCTGCAAAATTTACAAGAGGGTCTCAGTTTGTGCAAAACTTACAGGAGAGTCTTAGTTTGTGCAGAACTTACCGGAGAGTTTCAGTCTGTGCAGAACTTACAGGATTGTTTTAGTTTGTGTAGAACTTACAGGACAGTCTCAATTTGTGCAGAACTTAAAGGACTCTCAGATTGTGCAGAACTTACAGGAGCGTCTCAGTTTGTGCAGCACTTGCAGGAGAGTCTCAGTTTGTGCAGAACTTACAAGAGTGTCAGTTTGTGCAGAACTTACAGGAGGGTCTCAGTTTGTGCAGAACTTACAGAATATCAATTTGTGCAGAACTTACAGGAGGGTCTCAGTTTATGCAGAACTTACAGGATCTCAATTTCTGCAAAACTTACAGGAGGGTCTCAGTCTGTACAGAACTTACAGGAGGATCTCAGTTTGTGCAAAACTTACAGGAGAGTCTTAGTTTGTGCAGAACTTACCGGAGAGTTTCAGTCTGTGCAGAACTTACAGGATTGTTTCAGTTTATGTAGAACTTACAGGACAGTCTCAATTTGTGCAGAACTTGCTGGAGAGTCTCAGTTTGTGCAGAACTTAAAGGACTCTCTGATTGTGCAGAACTTACAGGAGAGTCTCAGTTTGTTTAGAACTTGCAGGAGAGTCTCAGTTTGTGCAGAACTTACAGGAGAGTCTAAGTTCGTGCAGAACTTACAGGAGAGTCTCAGTTTGTGCAGAACTTACAGGAGTGTCAGTTGGTGCAAAACTTAAAGGAGAGTCTCAGTTTGTGCAGAACTTACAGGAGGGTCTCAGTTTGTGCAGAACTTACAGGATTCTCAATTTGTGCAGAATTTACAGAAGGGTCTCAGTTTGTGCAGAACTTACAGGAGGGTCTAAGTTTGTGAAGAACTTACAGGAGGGTCTCAGTCTCTGCAGAACTTACAGGAGGGTCTCAGTGTGTGCAGAACTTACAGGAGATTCTCAATTAGAGCAGAACTTACCGGAGAGTTTCAGTCCGTGCAGAACTTACAGGATTGTTTCAGTTTGTGCAGAACTTACAGGAGTCCCAGTTTTTGCAGAACTTACAGGAGAGTCTCAGTTATTGCAGAACTTACAGGAAGGTCTCAGTTTTTGTAGAACTTACAGGACAGTCTCAATTTGTGCAGAACTTACTGGAGAGTCTCAGTTTGTGCAGAACTTAAAGGACTCTCAGTTTGTGCAGAACTTACAGGAGAGTCTCAGTTTGTGCAAAACTTACAGGAGAGTTTCAGTTTGTGCTGAACTTACAGGAGTGTCTAAGTTTGTGCAGAACTTACTGGAGGGTCTCAGTTTGTGCAAAACTTACAGGAGAGTTTCAGTTTGTGCAGAACTTACAGGAGTGTCTAAGTCTGTGCAGAACTTACTGGAGGGTCTCAGTTTGTGCAGAACTTACAGGAGGGTCTCAGTTTGTGTAGAACTTACAGGAGAGTCTCAGTTTGTGAAGAACTTACAGGATCTCAATTTGTGCTGAACTCACAGGAGAATCTCAGTTTGTGCAGAACTTAGGGAGAGTCTCAGTTTGTGCAGAACTTACAGGAGAGTCTCAGTTTGTGCAGAACTTACAGGAGTGTCAGTTGGTGCAAAACTTAAAGGAGAGTCTCAGTTTGTGCAGAACTTACAGGAGGGTCTCAGTTTGTGCAGAACTTAAAGGATTCTCAATTTGTGCAGAATTTACAGAAGGGTCTCAGTTTGTGCAGAACTTACAGGGAGGTCTCAGTTTGTGAAGAACTTACAGGAGGGTCTCAGTTTTTGCAAAACTTACAGGATCCTCTCAGTTATTGCAGAACTTACAGGAGGTTCTCTATTTATGCAGAACTTACAGGAGGGTCTCAGTTTGTGCAAAACTTACAGGAGAGTTTCAGTCCGTGCAGAACTTAAAGGATACTTTCAGTTTGTGCAGAACTTAAAGGATACTTTCAGTTTGTGCAAAACTTACAGGAGTCTCAGTTTTTGCAGAACTTAAAGGAGAGTCTCAGTTTTTGCAGAACTTACAGGAAGGTTTCAGTTTTTGTAGAACTTACAGGAAAGTCTCAATTTGTGCAGAACTTACTGGAGAGTCTCAGTTTGTGCAGAACTTAAAGGACTCTCAGTTTGTGCAGAACTTACAGGAGAGTCTCAGTTTGTGAAGAACTTGCAGGAGAGTCTCAGTTTGTGCAGAACTTACAGGAGGGTCTCAGTTTGTGTAGAACTTACAGGAGTGTCTAAGTTTGTGCAGAACTTACTGGAGGGTCTCAGTTTGTGCAGAACTTACAGGAGGGTCTCAGTTTGTGTAGAACTTACAGGAGAGTCTCAGTTTGTGAAGAACTTACAGGATCTCAATTTGTGCTGAACTTACAGGAGAATCTCAGTTTGTGCAGAACTTAGGGAGAGTCTCAGTTTGTGAAGAACTTACAGGAGGGTCTCAGTCTTTCCAGAACTTACAGGAGAGTCTCAATTAGTGCAGAACTTACCGGAGATTTTCAGTCTGTGCAGAACTTACAGGATCGTTTCAGTTTTTGCAGAACTTACAGGAGAGTCTCAGTTTTTGCAGAACTTACAGAATATCAATTTGTGCAGAACTTACAGGAGGGTCGCAGTTTGTGCAGAACTTACAGGAGGGTCTCAGTTTGTGCAGAACTTACAAGTCTCAGTTTGTGCAGAACTTACAGGAGGGTCTCAGTTTGTGCAGAACTTACAGGAGGGTCTCAGTTTGTGCAGAAAATACAGGATAATCTCAGTTTGTGCTGAATTTACAGGAGAGTCTCAGTTTGTGCAGAACTTGCAGGAAATTCTCAGTTTGAGCAGAACTTACAGGAGAGTCTCAGTTTGTGCAGAACTTACAGGAGAGTCTCAGTTAGTGCAGAACTTACAGGAGTGTCAGTTTGTGCAGAACTTACAGGAGGGTCTCAGTTTGTTCAGAACTTACAGAATATCAATTTGTGCAGAACTTACAGGAGGGTCTCAGTGTGTGCAGAACTTACAGGATCTCAATTTCTGCAAAATTTACAAGAGGGTGTCAGTTTGTGCAAAACTTACAGGAGAGTCTTAGTTTGTGCAGAACTTACCGGAGAGTTTCAGTCTGTGCAGAACTTACAGGATTGTTTCAGTTTGTGTAGAACTTACAGGACAGTCTCAATTTGTGCAGAACTTACTGGAGAGTCTCAGTTTGTGCAGAACTTAAAGGACTCTCAGATTGTGCAGAACTTACAGGAGCGTCTCAGTTTGTGCAGAACTTGCAGGAGAGTCTCAGTTTGTGCAGAACTTACAGGAGAGTCTAAGTTGGTGCAAAACTTAAAGGAGAGTCTCAGTTTGTGCAGAACTTACAGGAGGGTCTCAGTTTGTGCAGAACTTACAGGATTCTCAATTCGTGCAGAATTTACAGAAGGGTCTCAGTTTGTGCAGAACTTACAGGAGGGTCTCAGTATGTGAAGAACTTACAGGAGGGTCTCAGTCTCTGCAGAACTTACAGGAGGGTCTCAGTGTGTGCAGTACTTACAGGAGAGTCTCAATTAGAGCAGAACTTACAGGAGAGTCTCAATTTTGCAGAACTTACAGGAAGGTCTCAGTTTTTGTAGAATTTACAGGAGAGTCTCAATTTGCGCAGAACTTACTGGAGAGTCTCAGTTTGTGCAGAACTTAAAGGACTCTCAGTTTGTGCAAAACTTACAGGAGGGTCTCAGTTTGTGCATAACTTACAGGAGGTTCTCAGTTTATGCAGAACTTACAGGAGGGTCTCAGTTTGTGCAAAACTTACAGGAGAGTTTCAGTCTGTGCAGAACTTAAAGGATCGTTTCAGTTTGTGCAGAACTTACAGGAGTGTCTAAGTTTGTGCAGAACTTACAGGAGGGTCTCAGTTTTTGCAAAACTTACAGGATCCTCTCAGTTATTGCAGAACTTACAGGAGTCTCAGTTTTTGCAGAACTTAAAGGAGAGTCTCAGTTTTTGCAGAACTTACAGGAAGGTTTCAGTTTTTGTAGAACTTACAGGAAAGTCTCAATGTGTGCAGAACTTACTGGAGAGTCTCAGTTTGTGCAGAACTTAAAGGACTCTCAGTTTGTGCAGAACTTACAGGAGGGTCTCAGTTTGTGTAGAACTTACAGGAGAAACTCAGTTTTTGAAGAACTTACAGGATATCAATTTGTGCTGAACTTACAGGAGAATCTCAGTTTGTGCAAAACTTACAGGAGGGTCTCAGTTTGTGCAGAACTTATAGAATCTCAATTTCTGCAAAACTTACAGGAGTGTCTCAGTCTGTAGAGAACTTACAGGAGGATCTCAGTTTGTGCAGAACTTACAGGAGTGTCTTAGTTTGTGCAGAACTTACCGGAGTGTTTCAGTCTGTGCAGAACTTACAGGATTGTTTCAGTTTGTGCAAAACTTACAGGAGAGTCTAAGTTTTACAGAACTTACAGGAGAGTCTCAGTTTTTGCAGAACTTACAGGAGAGTCTCAGTTTGTGCAGAACTTACAGGAGAGTCTCAGTTTGTGCAGAACTTACAGGAGTGTCTCAGTTCGTGCAAAACTTACAGGATTCTCAATTCGTGCAGAATTTACAGAAGGGTCTCAGTTTGTGCAGAACTTACAGGAGGGTTTCAGTTCGTGAAGAACTTACATGAGGGTCTCATTCTGTGCAGAACTTACAGGAGAGTCTCAATTAGTGCATAACTTACCGTAGAGTTTCAGTCCGTGCAGAACTTACAGGATGGTTTCAGTTTGTGCAAAACTTACAGGAGTCTCAGTTTTTGCAGAACTTACAGGAAGGTCTCAGTTTGTGTAGAACTTACAGGACAGTCTCAATTTGTGCGAAACTTACTGGAGAGTCTCAGTTTGTGCAGAACTTAAAGGACTCTCAGTTTGTGCAGAGCTTAAAGGACTATCAGTTTGTGCAGAACTTGCAGGAAAGTCTCAGTTTCTGCAAAACTTAAAGGAGAGTCTCAGTTTGTGCAGAACTTACAGGAGAGTCTCAGTTTGTGCAGAACTTACATGATTCTCAATTTGTGCAGAATTTACAGGAGAATATCAGTTTGTGCAGAACTTACAGGAGGGTCTCAGTTTGTGCAGAACTTACAGGAGGGTCTCAGTTTACTCAGAACATACAGAAGGGTCTCAGTTCATGCAGAACTTACAGGGAGGTCTCAGTTTGTGCACACCTTACAGGAGAGTCTAAATTTGTGCAGAACTTACAGGAGAGTCTCAGTTTGTGCAGAACTTACAGGAGGGTCTCAGTTTTTGCAGAACTTACAGGATCTCAATTTGTGAAGGACTTACAGGAGAATCTCAGTTTGTGCAGAACTTACAGGAGGATCTCAGTTAGTACAGAACTTACAGGACCCTCAGTTTGTAAAGAACTTACAGGACTCTCAGTTTCTGCAGAACTTATAAGAGAGTCTCAGTTTGTGCAGAACTTGCAGGAGAGTCTCAGTTTGTGCAGAACTTACAATGGAGTCTCAGTCTGTTTAGAACTTGCAGGAGAGTCTCAGTTTTTGCAGAACTTACAGGAGAGTGTCAGTTTTTGCAGAACTTACAGGAGGGTCTCAGTTCATGCAGAACTTACAGGGGGGTCTCAGTTTGTGCACACCTTACAGGAGAGTCTAAATTTGTGCAGAACTTACAGGAGAGTCTCAGTTTGTGCAGAACTTACAGGAGGGTCTCAGTTTTTGCAGAACTTACAGGATCTCAATTTGTGAAGGACTTACAGGAGAATCTCAGTTTGTGCAGAACTTACAGGAGTATCTCAGTTAGTACAGAACTTACAGGACCCTCAGTTTGTAAAGAACTTACAGGACTCTCAGTTTCTGCAGAACGTATAAGAGAGTCTCAGTTTGTGCAGAACTTGCAGGAGAGTCTCAGTTTGTGCAGAACTTACAATGGAGTCTCAGTCTGTTTAGAACTTGCAGGAGAGTCTCAGTTTTTGCAGAACTTACAGGAGAGTGTCAGTTTTTGCAGAACTTACAGGAGGGTCTCAGTTTGTGCTGAACTTACAGGAGGGTCAAAGTTTGTGCTGAACTTACAGGATTCTCAATTTGTGCAGAACTTACAGTAGGGTCTCAGTTTGTGCAGAACTTACAGGAGGGTCTCAGTTTGCGCAGAACTTACAGGAGAATATAAGTTTGTGCAGAACTTACAGGAGAGTCTCAGTTAGTGCAGAACTTACAGGAGAGTCTCAATTTGTGCAGAACTTACAGGACTCTCAGTTTGTGTAGAACTTACAGGAGGGTCTCAGTCTCTGCAGAACTTACAGGAGGGTCTCAGTGTGTGCAGAACTTACAGGAGAGTCTCAATTAGAGCAGAACTTACCGGAGAGTTTCAGTCCGTGCAGAACTTACAGGATTGTTTCAGTTTGTGCAGAACTTACAGGAGCCTCAGTTTTTGCAGAACTTACAGGAGAGTCTCAGTTTTTGCAGAACTTACAGGAAGGTCTCAGTTTTTTTAGAACTTAAAGGGACAGTCTCAATTTGTGCAGAACTTAATGGAGAGTCTCAGTTTGTGCAGAACTTAAAGGACTCTCAGTTTGTGCAGAACTTACAGGAGGGTCTCAGTTTGTGCAGAACTTACAATGGAGTCTCAGTCTGTTTAGAACTTGCAGGAGAGTCTCAGTTTTTGCAGAACTTACAGGAGAGTGTCAGTTTTTGCAGAACTTACAGGAGGGTCTCAGTTTGTGCTGAACTTACAGGAGGGTCAAAGTTTGTGCTGAACTTACAGGATTCTCAATTTGTGCAGAACTTACAGTAGGGTCTCAGTTTGTGCAGAACTTACAGGAGGGTCTCAGTTTGCGCAGAACTTACAGGAGAATATAAGTTTGTGCAGAACTTACAGGAGAGTCTCAGTTAGTGCAGAACTTACAGGAGAGTCTCAATTTGTGCAGAACTTACAGGACTCTCAGTTTGTGTAGAACTTACAGGAGGGTCTCAGTCTCTGCAGAACTTACAGGAGGGTCTCAATTAGAGCAGAACTTACCGGAGAGTTTCAGTCCGTGCAGAACTTACAGGATTGTTTCAGTTTGTGCAGAACTTACAGGAGCCTCAGTTTTTGCAGAACTTACAGGATTGTTTCAGTTTGTGCAGAACTTACAGGAGCCTCAGTTTTTGCAGAACTTACAGGAGAGTCTCAGTTTTTGCAGAACTTACAGGAAGGTCTCAGTTTTTTTAGAACTTAAAGGGACAGTCTCAATTTGTGCAGAACTTAATGGAGAGTCTCAGTTTGTGCAGAACTTAAAGGACTCTCAGTTTGTGCAGAACTTACAGGAGGGTCTCAGTTTGTGCAGAACTTACAGGAGGGTGTCAGTTTGTGCAGAACTTACAGGAGGGTCTCAGTTTGTGCAGAACTTACAGGAGGATCTCAGTTAGTGCAGAACTTACAGGAGAGTCTTAGTTTGTGCAGAACTTACCGGAGAGTTTCAGTCTCTGCAGAACTTACAGGAGAGTCTCAGTTTTTGCAGAACTTACAGGAAGGTCTCAGTTTGTGTAGAACTTACAGGACAGTCTCAATTTGAGAAGAACTTACTGGAGAGTCTCCGTTTGTGCAGAACTTACAGGAAGGTCTCAGTTTGTGCAGAACTTACAGGAGAGTCTCAGTTTGTGCAGAACTTACAGGAGAGTCTAAGTTTGTGCAGAACTTACAGGAGAGTCTCAGTTTGTGCAGAACTTACAGGAGTGTCAGTTGGTGCAAAACTTAAAGGAGAGTTTCAGTTTGTGCAGAACTTACAGGAGGGTCTCAGTTTGTGCAGTACTTACAGGATTCTCAATTTGTGCAGAATTTACAGAAGGGTCTCAGTTTGTGCAGAACTTACAGGAGGGTTTCAGTTCGTGAAGAACTTACAGGAGGGTCTCAGTCTGTGCAGAACTTACAGGAGAGTCTCAATTAGTGCAGAACTTACCGGAGAGTTTCAGTCCGTGCAGAACTTACAGGATGGTTTCAGTTTGTGCAGAACTTACAGGAGTCTCAGTTTTTGCAGAACTTACAGGAGTCTCAGTTTTTGCAGAATTTACAGGAAGGTCTCAGTTTGTGTAGAACTTACAGGACAGTCTCAATTTGTGCGAAACTTACTGGAGAGTCTCAGTTTGTGCAGAACTTAAAGGACTCTCAGTTTGTGCAGAACTTAAAGGACTCTCAGTTTGTGCAGAACTTGCAGGAAAGTCTCAGTTTGTGCAAAACTTAAAGGAGAGTCTCAGTTTGTGCAGAACTTACAGGAGAGTCTCAATTTGTGCAGAATTTACAGGACAATCTCAGTTTGTGCAGAACTTACAGGAGGGTCTCAGTTTGTGCAGAACTTACAGGAGGGTGTCAGTTTACTCAGAACTTACAGAAGGGTCTCAGTTCGTGCAGAACTTACAGGAGTGTCAGTTTGTGCAGAACTTACAGGAGGGTCTCAGTTTGTGCAGAAGTTACAGAATATCAATTTGTGCAGAACTTACAGAAGGGTCTCAGTTTGTGCAGAACTTACAGGATCTCAATTTGTGCTGAACTCACAGGAGAATCTCAGTTTGTGCAGAACTTAGGGAGAGTCTCAGTTTGTGCAGAACTTACAGGAGAGTCTCAGTTTGTGCAGAACTTACAGGAGTATCAGTTGGTGCAAAACTTAAAGTAGAGTCTCAGTTTGTGCAGAACTTACAGGAGGGTCTCAGTTTGTGCAGAACTTAAAGGATTCTCAATTTGTGCAGAATTTACAGAAGGGTCTCAGTTTGTGCAGAACTTACAGGGAGGTCTCAGTTTGTGAAGAACTTACAGGAGGGTCTCAGTTTTTGCAAAACTTACAGGATCCTCTCAGTTATTGCAGAACTTACAGGAGGTTCTCTATTTATGCAGAACTTACAGGAGGGTCTCAGTTTGTGCAAAACTTACAGGAGAGTTTCAGTCCGTGCAGAACTTAAAGGATACTTTCAGTTTGTGCAGAACTTAAAGGATACTTTCAGTTTGTGCAAAACTTACAGGAGTCTCAGTTTTTGCAGAACTTAAAGGAGAGTCTCAGTTTTTGCAGAACTTACAGGAAGGTTTCAGTTTTTGTAGAACTTACAGGAAAGTCTCAATTTGTGCAGAACTTACTGGAGAGTCTCAGTTTGTGCAGAACTTAAAGGACTCTCAGTTTGTGCAGAACTTACAGGAGAGTCTCAGTTTGTGAAGAACTTGCAGGAGAGTCTCAGTTTGTGCAGAACTCACAGGAGGGTCTCAGTTTGTGTAGAACTTACAGGAGTGTCTAAGTTTGTGCAGAAATTACTGGAGGGTCTCAGTTTGTGCAGAACTTACAGGAGGGTCTCAGTTTATGTAGAACTTACAGGAGAGTCTCAGTTTGTGAAGAACTTACAGGATCTCAGTTTGTGCTGAACTTAGGGAGAGTCTCAGTTTGTGCAGAACTTAGGGAGAGTCTCAGTTTGTGCAGAACTTACAGGAGAGTCTCAGTTTGTGCAGAACTTACAGGAGTGTCAGTTGGTGCAAAACTTAAAGGAGAGTCTCAGTTTGTGCAGAACTTACAGGAGGGT
Organism: Eucyclogobius newberryi; assembly: GCF_026437365.1. Taxonomy (NCBI): domain Eukaryota; kingdom Metazoa; phylum Chordata; class Actinopteri; order Gobiiformes; family Gobiidae; genus Eucyclogobius; species Eucyclogobius newberryi. The sequence continues at coordinate 270,551 of NW_027316034.1, forward strand.
CTCAGTTTGTGCAGAACTTACAGGATTCTCAATTTGTGCAGAATTTACAGAAGGGTCGCAGTTTGTGCAGAACTTACAGGGAGGTCTCAGTTTGTGAAGAACTTACAGGAGGGTCTCAGTCTTTCCAGAACTTACAGGAGAGTCTCAATTAGTGCAGAACTTACCGGAGATTTTCAGTCTGTGCAGAACTTACAGGATCGTTTCAGTTTTTGCAGAACTTACAGGAGAGTCTCAGTTTTTGCAGAACTTACAGAATATCAATTTGTGCAGAACTTACAGGAGGGTCTCAGTTTGTGCAGAACTTACAGGAGGGTCTCAGTTTGTGCAGAACTTACAAGTCTCAGTTTGTGCAGAACTTACAGGAGGGTCTCAGTTTGTGCAGAACTTACAGGAGGGTCTCAGTTTGTGCAGAAAATACAGGATAATCTCAGTTTGTGCTGAATTTACAGGAGAGTCTCAGTTTGTGCAGAACTTGTAGGAAATTCTCAGTTTGAGCAGAACTTACAGGAGAGTCTCAGTTTGTGCAGAACTTACAGGAGAGTCTCAGTTAGTGCAGAACTTACAGGAGTGTCAGTTTGTGCAGAACTTACAGGAGGGTCTCAGTTTGTTCAGAACTTACAGAATATCAATTTGTGCAGAACTTACAGGAGGGTCTCAGTTTGTGCAGAACTTACAGGATCTCAATTTCTGCAAAATTTACAAGAGGGTCTCAGTTTGTGCAAAACTTACAGGAGAGTCTTAGTTTGTGCAGAACTTACCGGAGAGTTTCAGTCAGTGCAGAACTTACAGGATTGTTTCAGTTTGTGTAGAACTTACAGGACAGTCTCAATTTGTGCAGAACTTACTGGAGAGTCTCAGTTTGTGCAGAACTTAAAGGACTCTCAGATTGTGCAGAACTAACAGGAGCGTCTCAGTTTGTGCAGAACTTGCAGGAGAGTCTCAGTTTGTGCAGAACTTACAGGAGAGTCTAAGTTGGTGCAAAACTTAAAGGAGAGTCTCAGTTTGTGCAGAACTTACAGGAGGGTCTCAGTTTGTGCAGAACTTACAGGATTCTCAATTTGTGCAGAATTTACAGAAGGGTCTCAGTTTGTGAAGAACTTACATGAGGGTCTCAGTATGTGAAGAACTTACAGGAGGGTCTCAGTCTCTGCAGAACTTACAGGAGGGTCTCAGTGTGTGCAGAACTTACAGGAGAGTCTCAATTAGAGCAGAACTTACCGGAGTGTTTCAGTCCGTGCAGAACTTACAGGATTGTTTCAGTTTGTGCAGAACTTACAGGAGTCTCAGTTTTTGCAGAACTTACAGGAGAGTCTCAATTTTGCAGAACTTACAGGAAGGTCTCAGTTTTTGTAGAATTTACAGGACAGTCTCAATTTGCGCAGAACTTACTGGAGAGTCTCAGTTTGTGCAGAAATTAAAGGACTCTCAGTTTGTGCAAAACTTACAGGAGGGTCTCAGTTTGTGCAGAACTTACAGGAGGGTGTCAGTTTGTGCAGAACTTACAGGAGGGTCTCAGTTTGTGCAGAACTTACAGGAGGTTCTCAGTTTATGCAGAACTTACAGGAGGGTCTCAGTTTGTGCAAAACTTACAGGAGAGTTTCAGTCTGTGCAGAACTTAAAGGATCGTTTCAGTTTGTGCAGAACTTACAGGAGTGTCTAAGTTTGTGCAGAACTTACAGGAGGGTCTCAGTTTTTGCAAAACTTACAGGATCCTCTCAGTTATTGCAGAACTTACAGGAGGTTCTCTATTTATGCAGAACTTACAGGAGGGTCTCAGTTTGTGCAAAACTTACAGGAGAGTTTCAGTCCGTGCAGAACTTAAAGGATACTTTCAGTTTTTGCAAAACTTACAGGAGTCTCAGTTTTTGCAGAACTTAAAGGAGAGTCTCAGTTTTTGCAGAACTTACAGGAAGGTTTCAGTTTTTGTAGAACTTACAGGAAAGTCTCAATTTGTGCAGAACTTACTGGAGAGTCTCAGTTTGTGCAGAACTTAAAGGACTCTCAGTTTGTGCAGAACTTACAGGAGGGTCTCAGTTTGTGTAGAACTTACAGGAGAAACTCAGTTTTTGAAGAACTTACAGGATATCAATTTGTGCTGAACTTACAGGAGTGTCTCAGTCTGTAGAGAACTTACAGGAGGATCTCAGTTTGTGCAGAACTTACAGGAGAGTCTTAGTTTGTGCAGAACTTACAGGAGAGTCTCAGTTTGTGAAGAACTTGCAGGAGAGTCTCAGTTTGTGCAGAACTCACAGGAGGGTCTCAGTTTGTGTAGAACTTACAGGAGTGTCTAAGTTTGTGCAGAAAATACTGGAGGGTCTCAGTTTGTGCAGAACTTACAGGAGGGTCTCAGTTTATGTAGAACTTACAGGAGAGTCTCAGTTTGTGAAGAACTTACAGGATCTCAGTTTGTGCTGAACTTAGGGAGAGTCTCAGTTTGTGCAGAACTTAGGGAGAGTCTCAGTTTGTGCAGAACTTACAGGAGAGTCTCAGTTTGTGCAGAACTTACAGGAGTGTCAGTTGGTGCAAAACTTAAAGGAGAGTCTCAGTTTGTGCAGAACTTACAGGAGGGTCTCAGTTTGTGCAGAACTTACAGGATTCTCAATTTGTGCAGAATTTACAGAAGGGTCGCAGTTTGTGCAGAACTTACAGGGAGGTCTCAGTTTGTGAAGAACTTACAGGAGGGTCTCAGTCTTTCCAGAACTTACAGGAGAGTCTCAATTAGTGCAGAACTTACCGGAGATTTTCAGTCTGTGCAGAACTTACAGGATCGTTTCAGTTTTTGCAGAACTTACAGGAGAGTCTCAGTTTTTGCAGAACTTACAGAATATCAATTTGTGCAGAACTTACAGGAGGGTCTCAGTTTGTGCAGAACTTACAGGAGGGTCTCAGTTTGTGCAGAACTTACAAGTCTCAGTTTGTGCAGAACTTACAGGAGGGTCTCAGTTTGTGCAGAACTTACAGGAGGGTCTCAGTTTGTGCAGAAAATACAGGATAATCTCAGTTTGTGCTGAATTTACAGGAGAGTCTCAGTTTGTGCAGAACTTGCAGGAAATTCTCAGTTTGAGCAGAACTTACAGGAGAGTCTCAGTTTGTGCAGAACTTACAGGAGAGTCTCAGTTAGTGCAGAACTTACAGGAGTGTCAGTTTGTGCAGAACTTACAGGAGGGTCTCAGTTTGTTCAGAACTTACAGAATATCAATTTGTGCAGAACTTACAGGAGGGTCTCAGTTTGTGCAGAACTTACAGGATCTCAATTTCTGCAAAATTTACAAGAGGGTCTCAGTTTGTGCAAAACTTACAGGAGAGTCTTAGTTTGTGCAGAACTTACCGGAGAGTTTCAGTCAGTGCATAACTTACAGGATTGTTTCAGTTTGTGTAGAACTTACAGGACAGTCTCAATTTGTGCAGAACTTACTGGAGAGTCTCAGTTTGTGCAGAACTTAAAGGACTCTCAGATTGTGCAGAACTTACAGGAGCGTCTCAGTTTGTGCAGAACTTGCAGGAGAGTCTCAGTTTGTGCAGAACTTACAGGAGGGTCTAAGTTGGTGCAAAACTTAAAGGAGAGTCTCAGTTTGTGCAGAACTTACAGGAGGGTCTCAGTTTGTGCAGAACTTACAGGATTCTCAATTTGTGCAGAATTTACAGAAGGGTCTCAGTTTGTGAAGAACTTACAGGAGGGTCTCAGTATGTGAAGAACTTACAGGAGGGTCTCAGTCTCTGCAGAACTTACAGGAGGGTCTCAGTGTGTGCAGAACTTACAGGAGAGTCTCAATTAGAGCAGAACTTACCGGAGTGTTTCAGTCCGTGCAGAACTTACAGGATTGTTTCAGTTTGTGCAGAACTTACAGGAGTCTCAGTTTTTGCAGAACTTACAGGAGGGTCTCAATTTTGCAGAACTTACAGGAAGGTCTCAGTTTTTGTAGAATTTACAGGACAGTCTCAATTTGCGCAGAACTTACTGGAGAGTCTCAGTTTGTGCAGAAATTAAAGGACTCTCAGTTTGTGCAAAACTTACAGGAGGGTCTCAGTTTGTGCAGAACTTACAGGAGGGTGTCAGTTTGTGCAGAACTTACAGGAGGGTCTCAGTTTGTGCAGAACTTACAGGAGGTTCTCAGTTTATGCAGAACTTACAGGAGGGTCTCAGTTTGTGCAAAACTTACAGGATCCTCTCAGTTATTGCAGAACTTACAGGAGGTTCTCTATTTATGCAGAACTTACAGGAGGGTCTCAGTTTGTGCAAAACTTACAGGAGAGTTTCAGTCCGTGCAGAACTTAAAGGATACTTTCAGTTTGTGCAAAACTTACAGGAGTCTCAGTTTTTGCAGAACTTAAAGGAGAGTCTCAGTTTTTGCAGAACTTACAGGAAGGTTTCAGTTTTTGTAGAACTTACAGGAAAGTCTCAATTTGTGCAGAACTTACTGGAGAGTCTCAGTTTGTGCAGAACTTAAAGGACTCTCAGTTTGTGCAGAACTTACAGGAGGGTCTCAGTTTGTGTAGAACTTACAGGAGAAACTCAGTTTTTGAAGAACTTACAGGATATCAATTTGTGCTGAACTTACAGGAGTGTCTCAGTCTGTAGAGAACTTACAGGAGGATCTCAGTTTGTGCAGAACTTACAGGAGAGTCTTAGTTTGTGCAGAACTTACCGGAGTGTTTCAGTCTGTGCAGAACTTACAGGATTGTTTCAGTTTGTGCAAAACTTACAGGAGAGTCTAAGTTTTACAGAACTTACAGGAGAGTCTCAGTTTTTTGCAGAACTTACAGGAGAGTCTCAGTTTGTGCAGAACTTACAGGAGAGTCTCAGTTTGTGCAGAACTTACAGGAGTGTCTCAGTTTGTGCAAAACTTACAGGATTCTCAATTCGTGCAGAATTTACAGAAGGGTCTCAGTTTGTGCAGAACTTACAGGAGGGTTTCAGTTCGTGAAGAACTTACATGAGGGTCTCATTCTGTGCAGAACTTACAGGAGAGTCTCAATTAGTGCATAACTTACCGTAGAGTTTCAGTCCGTGCAGAACTTACAGGAGTCTCAGTTTTTGCAGAACTTACAGGAAGGTCTCAGTTTGTGTAGAACTTACAGGACAGTCTCAATTTGTGCGAAACTTACTGGAGAGTCTCAGTTTGTGCAGAACTTAAAGGACTCTCAGTTTGTGCAGAGCTTAAAGGACTATCAGTTTGTGCAGAACTTGCAGGAAAGTCTCAGTTTCTGCAAAACTTAAAGGAGAGTCTCAGTTTGTGCAGAACTTACAGGAGAGTCTCAGTTTGTGCAGAACTTACATGATTCTCAATTTGTGCAGAATTTACAAGAGAATATCAGTTTGTGCAGAACTTACAGGAGGGTCTCAGTTTGTGCAGAACTTACAGGAGGGTCTCAGTTTACTCAGAACTTACAGAAGGGTCTCAGTTCATGCAGAACTTACAGGGGGGTCTCAGTTTGTGCAGACCTTACAGGATCTCAATTTCTGCAAAATTTACAAGAGGGTCTCAGTTTGTGCAAAACTTACAGGAGAGTCTTAGTTTGTGCAGAACTTACCGGAGAGTTTCAGTCAGTGCATAACTTACAGGATTGTTTCAGTTTGTGTAGAACTTACAGGACAGTCTCAATTTGTGCAGAACTTACTGGAGAGTCTCAGTTTGTGCAGAACTTAAAGGACTCTCAGATTGTGCAGAACTTACAGGAGCGTCTCAGTTTGTGCAGAACTTGCAGGAGAGTCTCAGTTTGTGCAGAACTTACAGGAGGGTCTAAGTTGGTGCAAAACTTAAAGGAGAGTCTCAGTTTGTGCAGAACTTACAGGAGGGTCTCAGTTTGTGCAGAACTTACAGGATTCTCAATTTGTGCAGAATTTACAGAAGGGTCTCAGTTTGTGAAGAACTTACAGGAGGGTCTCAGTATGTGAAGAACTTACAGGAGGGTCTCAGTCTCTGCAGAACTTACAGGAGGGTCTCAGTGTGTGCAGAACTTACAGGAGAGTCTCAATTAGAGCAGAACTTACCGGAGTGTTTCAGTCCGTGCAGAACTTACAGGATTGTTTCAGTTTGTGCAGAACTTACAGGAGTCTCAGTTTTTGCAGAACTTACAGGAGGGTCTCAATTTTGCAGAACTTACAGGAAGGTCTCAGTTTTTGTAGAATTTACAGGACAGTCTCAATTTGCGCAGAACTTACTGGAGAGTCTCAGTTTGTGCAGAAATTAAAGGACTCTCAGTTTGTGCAAAACTTACAGGAGGGTCTCAGTTTGTGCAGAACTTACAGGAGGGTGTCAGTTTGTGCAGAACTTACAGGAGGGTCTCAGTTTGTGCAGAACTTACAGGAGGTTCTCAGTTTATGCAGAACTTACAGGAGGGTCTCAGTTTGTGCAAAACTTACAGGATCCTCTCAGTTATTGCAGAACTTACAGGAGGTTCTCTATTTATGCAGAACTTACAGGAGGGTCTCAGTTTGTGCAAAACTTACAGGAGAGTTTCAGTCCGTGCAGAACTTAAAGGATACTTTCAGTTTGTGCAAAACTTACAGGAGTCTCAGTTTTTGCAGAACTTAAAGGAGAGTCTCAGTTTTTGCAGAACTTACAGGAAGGTTTCAGTTTTTGTAGAACTTACAGGAAAGTCTCAATTTGTGCAGAACTTACTGGAGAGTCTCAGTTTGTGCAGAACTTAAAGGACTCTCAGTTTGTGCAGAACTTACAGGAGGGTCTCAGTTTGTGTAGAACTTACAGGAGAAACTCAGTTTTTGAAGAACTTACAGGATATCAATTTGTGCTGAACTTACAGGAGTGTCTCAGTCTGTAGAGAACTTACAGGAGGATCTCAGTTTGTGCAGAACTTACAGGAGAGTCTTAGTTTGTGCAGAACTTACCGGAGTGTTTCAGTCTGTGCAGAACTTACAGGATTGTTTCAGTTTGTGCAAAACTTACAGGAGAGTCTAAGTTTTACAGAACTTACAGGAGAGTCTCAGTTTTTTGCAGAACTTACAGGAGAGTCTCAGTTTGTGCAGAACTTACAGGAGAGTCTCAGTTTGTGCAGAACTTACAGGAGTGTCTCAGTTTGTGCAAAACTTACAGGATTCTCAATTCGTGCAGAATTTACAGAAGGGTCTCAGTTTGTGCAGAACTTACAGGAGGGTTTCAGTTCGTGAAGAACTTACATGAGGGTCTCATTCTGTGCAGAACTTACAGGAGAGTCTCAATTAGTGCATAACTTACCGTAGAGTTTCAGTCCGTGCAGAACTTACAGGAGTCTCAGTTTTTGCAGAACTTACAGGAAGGTCTCAGTTTGTGTAGAACTTACAGGACAGTCTCAATTTGTGCGAAACTTACTGGAGAGTCTCAGTTTGTGCAGAACTTAAAGGACTCTCAGTTTGTGCAGAGCTTAAAGGACTATCAGTTTGTGCAGAACTTGCAGGAAAGTCTCAGTTTCTGCAAAACTTAAAGGAGAGTCTCAGTTTGTGCAGAACTTACAGGAGAGTCTCAGTTTGTGCAGAACTTACATGATTCTCAATTTGTGCAGAATTTACAGGAGAATATCAGTTTGTGCAGAACTTACAGGAGGGTCTCAGTTTGTGCAGAACTTACAGGAGGGTCTCAGTTTACTCAGAACTTACAGAAGGGTCTCAGTTCATGCAGAACTTACAGGGGGGTCTCAGTTTGTGCAGACCTTACAGGAGAGTCTAAATTTGTGCAGAACTTACAGGAGAGTCTCAGTTTGTGCAGAACTTACAGGAGGGTCTCAGTTTTTGCAGAACTTACAGGATCTCAATTTGTGAAGGACTTACAGGAGAATCTCAGTTTGTGCAGAACTTACAGGAGGATCTCAGTTAGTACAGAACTTACAGGACCCTCAGTTTGTAAAGAACTTACAGGACTCTCAGTTTCTGCAGAACTTATAAGAGAGTCTCAGTTTGTGCAGAACTTGCAGGAGAGTCTCAGTTTGTGCAGAACTTACAATGGAGTCTCAGTCTGTTTAGAACTTGCAGGAGAGTCTCAGTTTTTGCAGAACTTACAGGAGATTGTCAGTTTTTGCAGAACTTACAGGAGGGTCTCAGTTTGTGCTGAACTTACAGGAGGGTCAAAGTTTGTGCTGAACTTACAGGATTCTCAATTTGTGCAGAACTTACAGTAGGGTCTCAGTTTGTGCAGAACTTACAGGAGGGTCTCAGTTTGCGCAGAACTTACAGGAGAATATAAGTTTGTGCAGAACTTAAAGGAGAGTCTCAGTTAGTGCAGAACTTACAGGAGAGTCTCAATTTGTGCAGAACTTACAGGACTCTCAGTTTGTGTAGAACTTACAGGAGAGTCTCAGTTTGTGCAGAACTTACAGGAGGGTCTCAGTTTGTGCAGAACTTACAGGAGGGTCTCAGTTTGTGCAGAAAATACAGGATAATCTCAGTTTGTGCTGAATTTACAGGAGAGTCTCAGTTTGTGCAGAACTTGCAGGAGATTCTCAGTTTGTGCAGAACTTACAGGAGAGTCTCAGTTTGTGCAGAACTTACAGGAGAGTCTCAGTTAGTGCAGAACTTACAGGAGTGTCAGTTTGTGCAGAACTTACAGGAGGGTCTCAGTTTGTGCAGAACTTACAGAATATAAATTTGTGCAGAACTTACAGGAGTGTCTCAGTTTGTGCAAAACTTACAGGATTCTCAATTCGTGCAGAATTTACAGAAGGGTCTCAGTTTGTGCAGAACTTACAGGAGGGTTTCAGTTCGTGAAGAACTTACATGAGGGTCTCATTCTGTGCAGAACTTACAGGAGAGTCTCAATTAGTGCATAACTTACCGTAGAGTTTCAGTCCGTGCAGAACTTACAGGAGTCTCAGTTTTTGCAGAACTTACAGGAAGGTCTCAGTTTGTGTAGAACTTACAGGACAGTCTCAATTTGTGCGAAACTTACTGGAGAGTCTCAGTTTGTGCAGAACTTAAAGGACTCTCAGTTTGTGCAGAGCTTAAAGGACTATCAGTTTGTGCAGAACTTGCAGGAAAGTCTCAGTTTCTGCAAAACTTAAAGGAGAGTCTCAGTTTGTGCAGAACTTACAGGAGAGTCTCAGTTTGTGCAGAACTTACATGATTCTCAATTTGTGCAGAATTTACAGGAGAATATCAGTTTGTGCAGAACTTACAGGAGGGTCTCAGTTTGTGCAGAACTTACAGGAGGGTCTCAGTTTACTCAGAACTTACAGAAGGGTCTCAGTTCATGCAGAACTTACAGGGGGGTCTCAGTTTGTGCAGACCTTACAGGAGAGTCTAAATTTGTGCAGAACTTACAGGAGAGTCTCAGTTTGTGCAGAACTTACAGGAGGGTCTCAGTTTTTGCAGAACTTACAGGATCTCAATTTGTGAAGGACTTACAGGAGAATCTCAGTTTGTGCAGAACTTACAGGAGGATCTCAGTTAGTACAGAACTTACAGGACCCTCAGTTTGTAAAGAACTTACAGGACTCTCAGTTTCTGCAGAACTTATAAGAGAGTCTCAGTTTGTGCAGAACTTGCAGGAGAGTCTCAGTTTGTGCAGAACTTACAATGGAGTCTCAGTCTGTTTAGAACTTGCAGGAGAGTCTCAGTTTTTGCAGAACTTACAGGAGATTGTCAGTTTTTGCAGAACTTACAGGAGGGTCTCAGTTTGTGCTGAACTTACAGGAGGGTCAAAGTTTGTGCTGAACTTACAGGATTCTCAATTTGTGCAGAACTTACAGTAGGGTCTCAGTTTGTGCAGAACTTACAGGAGGGTCTCAGTTTGCGCAGAACTTACAGGAGAATATAAGTTTGTGCAGAACTTAAAGGAGAGTCTCAGTTAGTGCAGAACGTACAGGAGAGTCTCAATTTGTGCAGAACTTACAGGACTCTCAGTTTGTGTAGAACTTACAGGAGAGTCTCAGTTTGTGCAGAACTTACAGGAGGGTCTCAGTTTGTGCAGAACTTACAGGAGGGTCTCAGTTTGTGCAGAAAATACAGGATAATCTCAGTTTGTGCTGAATTTACAGGAGAGTCTCAGTTTGTGCAGAACTTGCAGGAGATTCTCAGTTTGTGCAGAACTTACAGGAGAGTCTCAGTTTGTGCAGAACTTACAGGAGAGTCTCAGTTAGTGCAGAACTTACAGGAGTGTCAGTTTGTGCAGAACTTACAGGAGGGTCTCAGTTTGTGCAGAACTTACAGAATATAAATTTGTGCAGAACTTACAGGAGGGTCTCAGTTTGTGCAGAACTTACAGGAGGGTCTCAGTTTGTGAAGAACTTACAGGAGGGTCTCAGTCTCTGCAGAACTTACAGGAGGGTCTCAGTGTGTGCAGAACTTACAGGAGAGTCTCAATTAGAGCAGAACTTACCGGAGAGTTTCAGTCCGTGCAGAACTTACAGGATTGTTTCAGTTTGTGCAGAACTTACAGGAGCCTCAGTTTTTGCAGAACTTACAGGAGGGTCTCAGTTTGCGCAGAACTTACAGGAGAATATAAGTTTGTGCAGAACTTAAAGGAGAGTCTCAGTTAGTGCAGAACTTACAGGAGAGTCTCAATTTGTGCAGAACTTACAGGACTCTCAGTTTGTGTAGAACTTACAGGAGAGTCTCAGTTTGTGCAGAACTTACAGGAGGGTCTCAGTTTGTGCAGAACTTACAGGAGGGTCTCAGTTTGTGCAGAAAATACAGGATAATCTCAGTTTGTGCTGAATTTACAGGAGAGTCTCAGTTTGTGCAGAACTTGCAGGAGATTCTCAGTTTGTGCAGAACTTACAGGAGAGTCTCAGTTTGTGCAGAACTTACAGGAGAGTCTCAGTTAGTGCAGAACTTACAGGAGTGTCAGTTTGTGCAGAACTTACAGGAGGGTCTCAGTTTGTGCAGAACTTACAGAATATAAATTTGTGCAGAACTTACAGGAGGGTCTCAGTTTGTGCAGAACTTACAGGAGGGTCTCAGTTTGTGAAGAACTTACAGGAGGGTCTCAGTCTCTGCAGAACTTACAGGAGGGTCTCAGTGTGTGCAGAACTTACAGGAGAGTCTCAATTAGAGCAGAACTTACCGGAGAGTTTCAGTCCGTGCAGAACTTACAGGATTGTTTCAGTTTGTGCAGAACTTACAGGAGCCTCAGTTTTTGCAGAACTTACAGGAGAGTCTCAGTTTTTGCAGAACTTACAGGAGAGTCTCAGTTTTTGCAGAACTTACAGGAGTGTCTCAGTTTGTGCAAAACTTACAGGAGGATCTCAGTTAGTGCAGAACTTACAGGAGAGTCTTAGTTTGTGCAGAACTTACCGGAGAGTTTCAGTCTCTGCAGAACTTACTGGAGAGTCTCAGTTTTTGAAGAACTTACAGGAAGGTCTCAGTTTGTGTAGAACTTACAGGACAGTCTCAATTTGAGAAGAACTTACTGGAGAGTCTCCGTTTGTGCAGAACTTACAGGAAGGTCTCAGTTTGTGCAGAACTTACAGGAGAGTCTCAGTTTGTGCAGAACTTACAGGAGAGTCTAAGTTTGTGCAGAACTTACAGGAGAGTCTCAGTTTGTGCAGAACTTACAGGAGTGTCAGTTGGTGCAAAACTTAAAGGAGAGTTTCAGTTTGTGCAGAACTTACAGGAGGGTCTCAGTTTGTGCAGAACTTACAGGATTCTCAATTTGTGCAGAATTTACAGAAGGGTCTCAGTTTGTGCAGAACTTACAGGAGGGTTTCAGTTCGTGAAGAACTTACAGGAGGGTCTCAGTCTGTGCAGAACTTACAGGAGAGTCTCAATTAGTGCAGAACTTACCGGAGAGTTTCAGTCCGTGCAGAACTTACAGGATGGTTTCAGTTTGTGCAGAACTTACAGGAGTCTCAGTTTTTGCAGAACTTACAGGAGTCTCAGTTTTTGCAGAATTTACAGGAAGGTCTCAGTTTGTGTAGAACTTACAGGACAGTCTCAATTTGTGCGAAACTTACTGGAGAGTCTCAGTTTGTGCAGAACTTAAAGGACTCTCAGTTTGTGCAGAACTTAAAGGACTCTCAGTTTGTGCAGAACTTACAGGAGGGTGTCAGTTTGTGCAGAACTTACAGGAGGGTCTCAGTTTGTGCAGAACTTACAGGAGGTTCTCAGTTTATGCAGAACTTACAGGAGGGTCTCAGTTTGTGCAAAACTTACAGGAGAGTTTCAGTCTGTGCAGAACTTAAAGGATCGTTTCAGTTTGTGCAGAACTTACAGGATCCTCTCAGTTATTGCAGAACTTACAGGAGGTTCTCTATTTATGCAGAACTTACAGGAGGGTCTCAGTTTGTGCAAAACTTACAGGAGAGTTTCAGTCCGTGCAGAACTTAAAGGATACTTTCAGTTTGTGCAAAACTTACAGGAGTCTCAGTTTTTGCAGAACTTAAAGGAGAGTCTCAGTTTTTGCAGAACTTACAGGAAGGTTTCAGTTTTTTGTAGAACTTACAGGAGAGTCTCAATTTGTGCAGAACTTACTGGAGAGTCTCAGTTTGTGCAGAACTTAAAGGACTCTCAGTTTGTGCGGAACTTACAGGAGGGTCTCAGTTTGTGTAGAACTTACAGGAGAAACTCAGTTTTTGAAGAACTTACAGGATATCAATTTGTGCTGAACTTACAGGAGAATCTCAGTTTGTGCAAAACTTACAGGAGGGTCTCAGTTTGTGCAGAACTTATAGAATCTCAATTTCTGCAAAACTTACAGGAGTGTCTCAGTCTGTAGAGAACTTACAGGAGGATCTCAGTTTGTGCAGAACTTACAGGAGAGTCTTAGTTTGTGCAGAACTTACCGGAGTGTTTCAGTCTGTGCAGAACTTACAGGATTGTTTCAGTTTGTGCAAAACTTACAGGAGAGTCTAAGTTTTACAGAACTTACAGGAGAGTCTCAGTTTTTGCAGAACTTACAGGAGAGTCTCAGTTTGTGCAGAACTTACAGGAGAGTCTCAGTTTGTGCAGAACTTACAGGAGTGTCTCAGTTCGTGCAAAACTTACAGGATTCTCAATTCGTGCAGAATTTACAGAAGGGTCTCAGTTTGTGCAGAACTTACAGGAGGGTTTCAGTTCGTGAAGAACTTACATGAGGGTCTCATTCTGTGCAGAACTTACAGGAGAGTCTCAATTAGTGCATAACTTACCGTAGAGTTTCAGTCCGTGCAGAACTTACAGGATGGTTTCAGTTTGTGCAAAACTTACAGGAGTCTCAGTTTTTGCAGAACTTACAGGAAGGTCTCAGTTTGTGTAGAACTTACAGGACAGTCTCAATTTGTGCGAAACTTACTGGAGAGTCTCAGTTTGTGCAGAACTTAAAGGTCTCTCAGTTTGTGCAGAGCTTAAATGACTATCAGTTTGTGCAGAACTTGCAGGAAAGTCTCAGTTTCTGCAAAACTTAAAGGAGAGTCTCAGTTTGTGCAGAACTTACAGGAGAGTCTCAGTTTGTGCAGAACTTACATGATTCTCAATTTGTGCAGAATTTACAGGAGAATATCAGTTTGTGCAGAACTTACAGGAGGGTCTCAGTTTGTGCAGAACTTACAGGAGGGTCTCAGTTTACTCAGAACTTACAGAAGGGTCTCAGTTCATGCAGAACTTACAGGGGGGTCTCAGTTTGTGCAGACCTTACAGGAAGGTTTCAGTTTTTGTAGAACTTACAGGAAAGTCTCAATTTGTGCAGAACTTACTGGAGAGTCTCAGTTTGTGCAGAACTTACAGGAGAGTCTCAGTTTGTGAAGAACTTGCAGGAGAGTCTCAGTTTGTGCAGAACTTACAGGAGGGTCTCAGTTTGTGTAGAACTTACAGGAGTGTCTAAGTTTGTGCAGAACTTACTGGAGGGTCTCAATTTGTGCAGAACTTACAGGAGGGTCTCAGTTTGTGCAGAACTTACAGGAGGGTCTCAGTTTGTGCAGAACTTACAGGATTCTGAATTTGTGCAGAATTTACAGAAGGGTCTCAGTTTGTGCAGAACTTACAGGGAGGTCTCAGTTTGAGAAGAACTTACAGGAGGGTCTCAGTCTGTCCAGAACTTACAGGAGAGTCTCAATTAGTGCAGAACTTACCGGAGATTTTCAGTCTGTGCAGAACTTACAGGATCGTTTCAGTTTTTGCAGAACTTACAGGAGAGTCTCAGTTTTTGCAGAACTTACAAGAGTGTCAGTTTGTGCAGAACTTACAGGAGGGTCTCAGTTTGTGCAGAACTTACAGAATATCAATTTGTGCAGAACTTAGAGGAGGGTCTCAGTTTATGCAGAACTTACAGGATCTCAATTTCTGCAAAACTTACAGGAGGGTCTCAGTCTGTACAGAACTTACAGGAGGATCTCAGTTTATGCAGAACTTACAGGAGGGTCTCAGTTTGTGCAAAACTTACAGGAGAGTTTCAGTCTGTGCAGAACTTAAAGGATCGTCTCAGTTTGTGCAGAACTTACAGGAGTGTCTAAGTTTGTGCAGAACTTACAGGAGGGTCTCAGTTTTTGCAAAACTTACAGGATCCTCTCAGTTATTGCAGAACTTACAGCAGGTTATCTATTTATGCAGAACTTACATGAGGGTCTCAGTTTGTGCAAAACTTACAGGAGAGTTTCAGTCCGTGCAGAACTTAAAGGATACTTTCAGTTTGTGCAAAACTTACAGGAGTCTCAGTTTTTGCAGAACTTAAAGGAGAGTCTCAGTTTTTGCAGAACTTACAGGAAGGTTTCAGTTTTTGTAGAACTTACAGGAAAGTCTCAATTTGTGCAGAACTTACTGGAGAGTCTCAGTTTGTGCAGAACTTAAAGGACTCTCAGTTTGTGCAGAACTTACAGGAGAGTCTCAGTTTGTGAAGAACTTGCAGGAGAGTCTCAGTTTGTGCAGAACTTACAGGAGGGTCTCAGTTTGTGTAGAACTTACAGGAGTGTCTAAGTTTGTGCAGAACTTACTGGAGGGTCTCAGTTTGTGCAGAACTTACAGGAGGGTCTCAGTTTGTGTAGAACTTACAGGAGAGTCTCAGTTTGTGAAGAACTTACAGGATCTCAATTTGTGCTGAACTTACAGGAGAATCTAAGTTTGTGCAGAACTTAGGGAGAGTCTCAGTTTGTGCAGAACTTACAGGAGAGTCTCAGTTTGTGCAGAACTTACAGGAGGGTCTCAGTTTGTGCAGAACTTACAGGATTCTGAATTTGTGCAGAATTTACAGAAGGGTCTCAGTTTGTGCAGAACTTAAAGGGAGGTCTCAGTTTGTGAAGAACTTACAGGAGGGTCTCAGTCTGTCCAGAACTTACAGGAGAGTCTCAATTAGTGCAGAACTTACCGGAGATTTTCAGTCTGTGCAGAACTTACAGGATCGTTTCAGTTTTTGCAGAACTTACAGGAGAGTCTCAGTTTTTGCAGAACTTACAAGAGTGTCAGTTTGTGCAGAACTTACAGGAGGGTCTCAGTTTGTGCAGAACTTACAGAATATCAATTTGTGCAGAACTTAGAGGAGGGTCTCAGTTTATGCAGAACTTACAGGATCTCAATTTCTGCAAAACTTACAGGAGGGTCTCAGTCTGTACAGAACTTACACGAGGATCTCAGTTTATGCAGAACTTACAGGAGGGTCTCAGTTTGTGCAAAACTTACAGGAGAGTTTCAGTCTGTGCAGAACTTAAAGGATCGTTTCAGTTTGTGCAGAACTTACAGGAGTGTCTAAGTTTGTGCAGAACTTACAGGAGGGTCTCAGTTTTTGCAAAACTTACAGGATCCTCTCAGTTATTGCAGAACTTACAGCAGGTTCTCTATTTATGCAGAACTTACATGAGGGTCTCAGTTTGTGCAAAACTTACAGGAGAGTTTCAGTCCGTGCAGAACTTAAAGGATACTTTCAGTCTGTGCAAAACTTACAGGAGTCTCAGTTTTTGCAGAACTTAAAGGAGAGTCTCTGTTTTTGCAGAACTTACAGGAAGGTTTCAGTTTTTGTAGAACTTACAGGAAAGTCTCAATTTGTGCAGAACTTACTGGAGAGTCTCAGTTTGTGCAGAACTTAAAGGACTCTCAGTTTGTGCAGAACTTACAGGAGAGTCTCAGTTTGTGAAGAACTTGCAGGAGAGTCTCAGTTTGTGCAGAACTTACAGGAGGGTCTCAGTTTGTGTAGAACTTACAGGAGTGTCTAAGTTTGTGCAGAACTTACTGGAGGGTCTCAGTTTGTGCAGAACTTACAGGAGGGTCTCAGTTTGTGTAGAACTTACAGGAGAGTCTCAGTTTGTGAAGAACTTACAGGATCTCAATTTGTGCTGAACTTACAGGAGAATCTCAGTTTGTGCAGAACTTAGGGAGAGTCTCAGTTTGTGCAGAACTTACAGGAGAGTCTCAGTTTGTGCAGAACTTACAGGAGTGTCAGTTGGTGCAAAACTTAAAGGAGAGTCTCAGTTTGTGCAGAACTTACAGGAGGGTCTCAGTTTGTGCAGAACTTACAGGATTCTCAATTTGTGCAGAATTTACAGAAGGGTCTCAGTTTGTGCAGAACTTACAGGGAGGTCTCAGTTTGTGAAGAACTTACAGGAGGGTCACAGTCTGTCCAGAACTTACTGGAGAGTCTCAATTAGTGCAGAACTTACCGGAGATTTTCAGTCTGTGCAGAACTTACAGGATCGTTTCAGTTTTTGCAGAACTTACAGGAGAGTCTCAGTTTTTGCAGAACTTACAAGAGTGTCAGTTTGTGCAGAACTTACAGGAGGGTCTCAGTTTGTGCAGAACTTACAGAATATCAATTTGTGCAGAACTTACAGGAGGGTCTCAGTTTATGCAGAACTTACAGGATCTCAATTTCTGCAAAACTTACAGGAGGGTCTCAGTCTGTACAGAACTTACAGGAGGATCTCAGTTTGTGCAAAACTTACAGGAGAGTCTTAGTTTGTGCAGAACTTACCGGAGTGTTTCAGTCCGTGCAGAACTTACAGGATTGTTTCAGTTTGTGCAGAACTTACAGGAGTCTCAGTTTTTGCAGAACTTACAGGAGAGTCTCAATTTTGCAGAACTTACAGGAAGGTCTCAGTTTTTGCAGAACTTACAGGAGAGTCTCAATTTGTGCAGAACTTAAAGGACTCTCAGTTTGTGCAAAACTTACAGGAGGGTCTCAGTTTGTGCAGAACTTACAGGAGGGTGTCAGTTTGTGCAGAACTTACAGGAGGGTCTCAGTTTGTGCAGAACTTACAGGAGGTTCTCAGTTTATGCAGAACTTACAGGAGGGTCTCAGTTTGTGCAAAACTTACAGGAGAGTTTCAGTCTGTGCAGAACTTAAAGGATCGTTTCAGTTTGTGCAGAACTTACAGGAGTGTCTAAGTTTGTGCAGAACTTACAGGAGGGTCTCAGTTTTTGCAAAACTTACAGGATCCTCTCAGTTATTGCAGAACTTACAGGAGGTTCTCTATTTATGCAGAACTTACAGGAGGGTCTCAGTTTGTGCAAAACTTACAGGAGAGTTTCAGTCCGTGCAGAACTTAAAGGATACTTTCAGTTTGTGCAAAACTTACAGGAGTCTCAGTTTTTGCAGAACTTAAAGGAGAGTCTCAGTTTTTGCAGAACTTACAGGAAGGTTTCAGTTTTTGTAGAACTTACAGGAAAGTCTCAATTTGTGCAGAACTTACTGGAGAGTCTCAGTTTTTGCAGAACTTAAAGGACTCTCAGTTTGTGCAGAACTTACAGGAGAGTCTCAGTTTGTGAAGAACTTGCAGGAGAGTCTCAGTTTGTGCAGAACTTACAGGAGAGTCTCAGTTTGTGCAGAACTTACAGGATTCTCAATTTGTGCAGAATTTACAGAAGGGTCTCAGTTTGTGCAGAACTTACAGGGAGGTCTCAGTTTGTGAAGAACTTACAGGAGGGTCTCAGTCTTTCCAGAACTTACAGGAGAGTCTCAATTAGTGCAGAACTTACCGGAGATTTTCAGTCTGTGCAGAACTTACAGGATCGTTTCAGTTTTTGCAGAACTTATAGGAGAGTCTCAGTTTTTGCAGAACTTACAAGAGTGTCAGTTTGTGCAGAACTTACAGGAGGGTCTCAGTTTGTGCAGAACTTACAGAATATCAATTTGTGCAGAACTTACAGGAGGGTCTCAGTTTATGCAGAACTTACAGGATCTCAATTTCTGCAAAACTTACAGGAGTCTCAGTTTTTGCAGAACTTAAAGGAGAGTCTCAGTTTTTGCAGAACTTACAGGAAGGTTTCAGTTTCTGTAGAACTTACAGGAAAGTCTCAATTTGTGCAGAACTTACTGGAGAGTCTCAGTTTGTGCAGAACTTAAAGGACTCTCAGTTTGTGCAGAACTTACAGGAGAGTCTCAGTTTGTGAAGAACTTGCAGGAGAGTCTCAGTTTGTGCAGAACTTACAAGAGAGTCTCAGTTTGTGCAGAACTTACAGGATTCTCAATTTGTGCAGAATTTACAGAAGGGTCTCAGTTTGTGCAGAACTTACAGGGAGGTCTCAGTTTGTGAAGAACTTACAGGAGGGTCTCAGTCATTCCAGAACTTACAGGAGAGTCTCAATTAGTGCAGAACTTACCGGAGATTTTCAGTCTGTGCAGAACTTACAGGATCGTTTCAGTTTTTGCAGAACTTACAGGAGAGTCTCAGTTTTTGCAGAACTTACAAGAGTGTCAGTTTGTGCAGAACTTACAGGAGGGTCTCAGTTTGTGCAGAACTTACAGAATATCAATTTGTGCAGAACTTACAGGAGGGTCTCAGTTTGTGCAGAACTTAAAGGGAGGTCTCAGTTTGTGAAGAACTTACAGGAGGGTCTCAGTCTGTCCAGAACTTACAGGAGAGTCTCAATTAGTGCAGAACTTACCGGAGATTTTCAGTCTGTGCAGAACTTACAGGATCGTTTCAGTTTTTGCAGAACTTACAGGAGAGTCTCAGTTTTTGCAGAACTTACAAGAGTTTCAGTTTGTGCCGAACTTACAGGAGGGTCTCAGTTTGTGCAGAACTTACAGAATATCAATTTGTGCAGAACTTAGAGGAGGGTCTCAGTTTATGCAGAACTTACAGGATCTCAATTTCTGCAAAACTTACAGGAGGGTCTCAGTCTGTACAGAACTTACACGAGGGTCTCAGTTTATGCAGAACTTACAGGAGGGTCTCAGTTTGTGCAAAACTTACAGGAGAGTTTCAGTCTGTGCAGAACTTAAAGGATCGTTTCAGTTTGTGCAGAACTTACAGGAGTGTCTAAGTTTGTGCAGAACTTACAGGAGGGTCTCAGTTTTTGCAAAACTTACAGGATCCTCTCAGTTATTGCAGAACTTACAGCAGGTTCTCTATTTATGCAGAACTTACATGAGGGTCTCAGTTTGTGCAAAACTTACAGGAGAGTTTCAGTCCGTGCAGAACTTAAAGGATACTTTCAGTCTGTGCAAAACTTACAGGAGTCTCAGTTTTTGCAGAACTTAAAGGAGAGTCTCTGTTTTTGCAGAACTTACAGGAAGGTTTCAGTTTTTGTAGAACTTACAGGAAAGTCTCAATTTGTGCAGAACTTACTGGAGAGTCTCAGTTTGTGCAGAACTTAAAGGACTCTCAGTTTGTGCAGAACTTACAGGAGAGTCTCAGTTTGTGAAGAACTTGCAGGAGAGTCTCAGTTTGTGCAGAACTTACAGGAGGGTCTCAGTTTGTGTAGAACTTACAGGAGTGTCTAAGTTTGTGCAGAACTTACTGGAGGGTCTCAGTTTGTGCAGAACTTACAGGAGGGTCTCAGTTTGTGTAGAACTTACAGGAGAGTCTCAGTTTGTGAAGAACTTACAGGATCTCAATTTGTGCTGAACTTACAGGAGAATCTCAGTTTGTGCAGAACTTAGGGAGAGTCTCAGTTTGTGCAGAACTTACAGGAGAGTCTCAGTTTGTGCAGAACTTACAGGAGTGTCAGTTGGTGCAAAACTTAAAGGAGAGTCTCAGTTTGTGCAGAACTTACAGGAGGGTCTCAGTTTGTGCAGAACTTACAGGATTCTCAATTTGTGCAGAATTTACAGAAGGGTCTCAGTTTGTGCAGAACTTACAGGGAGGTCTCAGTTTGTGAAGAACTTACAGGAGGGTCTCAGTCTGTCCAGAACTTACTGGAGAGTCTCAATTAGTGCAGAACTTACCGGAGATTTTCAGTCTGTGCAGAACTTACAGGATCGTTTCAGTTTTTGCAGAACTTACAGGAGAGTCTCAGTTTTTGCAGAACTTACAAGAGTGTCAGTTTGTGCAGAACTTACAGGAGGGTCTCAGTTTGTGCAGAACTTACAGAATATCAATTTGTGCAGAACTTACAGGAGGGTCTCAGTTTATGCAGAACTTACAGGATCTCAATTTCTGCAAAACTTACAGGAGGGTCTCAGTCTGTACAGAACTTACAGGAGGATCTCAGTTTGTGCAAAACTTACAGGAGAGTCTTAGTTTGTGCAGAACTTACCGGAGTGTTTCAGTCCGTGCAGAACTTACAGGATTGTTTCAGTTTGTGCAGAACTTACAGGAGTCTCAGTTTTTGCAGAACTTACAGGAGAGTCTCAATTTTGCAGAACTTACAGGAAGGTCTCAGTTTTTGCAGAACTTACAGGAGAGTCTCAATTTGTGCAGAACTTAAAGGACTCTCAGTTTGTGCAAAACTTACAGGAGGGTCTCAGTTTGTTCAGAACTTACAGGAGGGTGTCAGTTTGTGCAGAACTTACAGGAGGGTCTCAGTTTGTGCTGAACTTACAGGAGGTTCTCAGTTTATGCAGAACTTACAGGAGGGTCTCAGTTTGTGCAAAACTTACAGGAGAGTTTCAGTCTGTGCAGAACTTAAAGGATCGTTTCAGTTTGTGCAGAACTTACAGGAGTGTCTAAGTTTGTGCAGAACTTACAGGAGGGTCTCAGTTTTTGCAAAACTAACAGGATCCTCTCAGTTATTGCAGAACTTACAGGAGGTTCTCTATTTATGCAGAACTTACAGGAGGGTCTCAGTTTGTGCAAAACTTACAGGAGAGTTTCAGTCCGTGCAGAACTTAAAGGATACTTTCAGTTTGTGCAAAACTTACAGGAGTCTCAGTTTTTGCAGAACTTAAAGGAGAGTCTCAGTTTTTGCAGAACTTACAGGAAGGTTTCAGTTTTTGTAGAACTTACAGGAAAGTCTCAATTTGTGCAGAACTTACTGGAGAGTCTCAGTTTGTGCAGAACTTAAAGGACTCTCAGTTTGTGCAGAACTTACAGGAGAGTCTCAGTTTGTGAAGAACTTGCAGGAGAGTCTCAGTTTGTGCAGAACTTACAGGAGAGTCTCAGTCTGTGCAGAACTTACAGGATTCTCAATTTGTGCAGAATTTACAGAAGGGTCTCAGTTTGTGCAGAACTTACAGGAAGGTCTCAGTTTGTGAAGAACTTACAGGAGGGTCTCAGTCTTTCCAGAACTTACAGGAGAGTCTCAATTAGTGCAGAACTTACCGGAGATTTTCAGTCTGTGCAGAACTTACAGGATCGTTTCAGTTTTTGCAGAACTTACAGGAGAGTCTCAGTTTTTGCAGAACTTACAAGAGTGTCAGTTTGTGCAGAACTTACAGGAGGGTCTCAGTTTGTGCAGAACTTACAGAATATCAATTTGTGCAGAACTTACAGGAGGGTCTCAGTTTATGCAGAACTTACAGGATCTCAATTTCTGCAAAACTTACAGGAGTCTCAGTTTTTGCAGAACTTAAAGGAGAGTCTCAGTTTTTGCAGAACTTACAGGAAGGTTTCAGTTTTTGTAGAACTTACAGGAAAGTCTCAATTTGTGCAGAACTTACTGGAGAGTCTCAGTTTGTGCAGAACTTAAAGGACTCTCAGTTTGTGCAGAACTTACAGGAGAGTCTCAGTTTGTGAAGAACTTGCAGGAGAGTCTCAGTTTGTGCAGAACTTACAGGAGAGTCTCAGTTTGTGCAGAACTTACAGGATTCTCAATTTGTGCAGAATTTACAGAAGGGTCTCAGTTTGTGCAGAACTTACAGGGAGATCTCAGTTTGTGAAGAACTTACAGGAGGGTCTCAGTCTTTCCAGAACTTACAGGAGAGTCTCAATTAGTGCAGAACTTACCGGAGATTTTCAGTCTGTGCAGAACTTACAGGATCGTTTCAGTTTTTGCAGAACTTACAGGAGAGTCTCAGTTTTTGCAGAACTTACAAGAGTGTCAGTTTGTGCAGAACTTACAGGAGGGTCTCAGTTTGTGCAGAACTTACAGAATATCAATTTGTGCAGAACTTACAGGAGGGTCTCAGTTTATGCAGAACTTACAGGATCTCAATTTCTGCAAAACTTACAGGAGGGTCTCAGTCTGTACAGAACTTACAGGAGGATCTGAGTTTGTGCAAAACTTACAGGAGAGTCTTAGTTTGTGCAGAACTTACCGGAGAGTTTCAGTCTGTGCAGAACTTACAGGATTGTTTCAGTTTATGTAGAACTTACAGGACAGTCTCAATTTGTGCAGAACTTACTGGAGAGTCTCAGTTTGTGCAGAACTTAAAGGACTCTCTGATTGTGCAGAACTTACAGGAGAGTCTCAGTTTGTGCAGAACTTGCAGGAGAGTCTCAGTTTGTGCAGAACTTACAGGAGAGTCTAAGTTTGTGCAGAACTTACAGGAGAGTCTCAGTTTGTGCAGAACTTACAGGAGTGTCAGTTGGTGCAAAACTTAAAGGAGAGTCTCAGTTTGTGCAGAACTTACAGGAGGGTCTCAGTTTGTGCAGAACTTACAGGATTCTCAATTTGTGCAGAATTTACAGAAGTGTCTCAGTTTGTGCAGAACTTACAGGAGGGTCTAAGTTTGTGAAGAACTTACAGGAGGGTCTCAGTCTCTGCAGAACTTACAGGAGGGTCTCAGTGTGTGCAGAACTTACAGGAGATTCTCAATTAGAGCAGAACTTACCGGAAAGTTTCAGTCCGTGCAGAACTTACAGAATTGTTTCAGTTTGTGCAGAACTTACAGGAGTCCCAGTTTTTGCAGAACTTACAGGAAAGTCTCAGTTATTGCAGAACTTACAGGAAGGTCTCAGTTTTTGTAGAACTTACAGGACAGTCTCAATTTGTGCAGAACTTACTGGAGAGTCTCAGTTTGTGCAGAACTTAAAGGACTCTCAGTTTGTGCAGAACTTACAGGAGAGTCTCAGTTTGTGCAAAACTTACAGGAGAGTTTCAGTTTGTGCTGAACTTACAGGAGTGTCTAAGTTTGTGCAGAACTTACTGGAGGGTCTCAGTTTGTGCAAAACTTACAGGAGAGTTTCAGTTTGTGCAGAACTTACAGGAGTGTCTAAGTTTGTGCAGAACTTACTGGAGGGTCTCAGTTTGTGCAGAACTTACAGGAGGGTCTCAGTTTGTGTAGAACTTACAGGAGAGTCTCAGTTTGTGAAGAACTTACAGGATCTCAATTTGTGCTGAACTCACAGGAGAATCTCAGTTTGTGCAGAACTTAGGGAGAGTCTCAGTTTGTGCAGAACTTACAGGAGAGTCTCAGTTTGTGCAGAACTTACAGGAGTGTCAGTTGGTGCAAAACTTAAAGGAGAGTCTCAGTTGGTGCAGAACTTACAGGAGGGTCTCAGTTTGTGCAGAACTTAAAGGATTCTCAATTTGTGCAGAATTTACAGAAGGGTCTCAGTTTGTGCAGAACTTACAGGGAGGTCTCAGTTTGTGAAGAACTTACAGGAGGGTCTCAGTTTTTGCAAAACTTACAGGATCCTCTCAGTTATTGCAGAACTTACAGGAGGTTCTCTATTTATGCAGAACTTACAGGAGGGTCTCAGTTTGTGCAAAACTTACAGGAGAGTTTCAGTCCGTGCAGAACTTAAAGGATACTTTCAGTTTGTGCAGAACTTAAAGGATACTTTCAGTTTGTGCAAAACTTACAGGAGTCTCAGTTTTTGCAGAACTTACAGGAAGGTTTCAGTTTTTGTAGAACTTACAGGAAAGACTCAATTTGTGCAGAACTTACTGGAGAGTCTCAGTTTGTGCAGAACTTAAAGGACTCTCAGTTTGTGCAGAACTTACAGGAGAGTCTCAGTTTGTGAAGAACTTGCAGGAGAGTCTCAGTTTGTGCAGAACTTACAGGAGGGTCTCAGTTTGTGTAGAACTTACAGGAGTGTCTAAGTTTGTGCAGAACTTACTGGAGGGTCTCAGTTTGTGCAGAACTTACAGGAGAGTTTCAGTTTGTGCAGAACTTACAGGAGAGTCTCAGTTTTTGCAGAACTTACAGAATATCAATTTGTGCAGAACTTACAGGAGGGTCTCAGTTTGTGCAGAACTTACAGGAGGGTCTCAGTTTGTGCAGAACTTACAAGTCTCAGTTTGTGCAGAACTTACAGGAGGGTCTCAGTTTGTGCAGAACTTACAGGAGGGTCTCAGTTTGTGCAGAAAATACAGGATAATCTCAGTTTGTGCTGAATTTACAGGAGAGTCTCAGTTTGTGCAGAACTTGCAGGATATTCTCAGTTTGAGCAGAACTTACAGGAGAGTCTCAGTTTGTGCAGAACTTACAGGAGAGTCTCAGTTAGTGCAGAACTTACAGGGGTGTCAGTTTGTGCAGAACTTACAGGAGGGTCTCAGTTTGTTCAGAACTTACAGAATATCAATTTGTGCAGAACTTACAGGAGGGTCTCAGTTTGTGCAGAACTTACAGGATCTCAATTTCTGCAAAATTTACAAGAGGGTCTCAGTTTGTGCAAAACTTACAGGAGAGTCTTAGTTTGTGCAGAACTTACCGGAGAGTTTCAGTCTGTGCAGAACTTACAGGATTGTTTTAGTTTGTGTAGAACTTACAGGACAGTCTCAATTTGTGCAGAACTTAAAGGACTCTCAGATTGTGCAGAACTTACAGGAGCGTCTCAGTTTGTGCAGCACTTGCAGGAGAGTCTCAGTTTGTGCAGAACTTACAAGAGTGTCAGTTTGTGCAGAACTTACAGGAGGGTCTCAGTTTGTGCAGAACTTACAGAATATCAATTTGTGCAGAACTTACAGGAGGGTCTCAGTTTATGCAGAACTTACAGGATCTCAATTTCTGCAAAACTTACAGGAGGGTCTCAGTCTGTACAGAACTTACAGGAGGATCTCAGTTTGTGCAAAACTTACAGGAGAGTCTTAGTTTGTGCAGAACTTACCGGAGAGTTTCAGTCTGTGCAGAACTTACAGGATTGTTTCAGTTTATGTAGAACTTACAGGACAGTCTCAATTTGTGCAGAACTTACTGGAGAGTCTCAGTTTGTGCAGAACTTAAAGGACTCTCTGATTGTGCAGAACTTACAGGAGAGTCTCAGTTTGTTTAGAACTTGCAGGAGAGTCTCAGTTTGTGCAGAACTTACAGGAGAGTCTAAGTTCGTGCAGAACTTACAGGAGAGTCTCAGTTTGTGCAGAACTTACAGGAGTGTCAGTTGGTGCAAAACTTAAAGGAGAGTCTCAGTTTGTGCAGAACTTACAGGAGGGTCTCAGTTTGTGCAGAACTTACAGGATTCTCAATTTGTGCAGAATTTACAGAAGGGTCTCAGTTTGTGCAGAACTTACAGGAGGGTCTAAGTTTGTGAAGAACTTACAGGAGGGTCTCAGTCTCTGCAGAACTTACAGGAGGGTCTCAGTGTGTGCAGAACTTACAGGAGATTCTCAATTAGAGCAGAACTTACCGGAGAGTTTCAGTCCGTGCAGAACTTACAGGATTGTTTCAGTTTGTGCAGAACTTACAGGAGTCCCAGTTTTTGCAGAACTTACAGGAGAGTCTCAGTTATTGCAGAACTTACAGGAAGGTCTCAGTTTTTGTAGAACTTACAGGACAGTCTCAATTTGTGCAGAACTTACTGGAGAGTCTCAGTTTGTGCAGAACTTAAAGGACTCTCAGTTTGTGCAGAACTTACAGGAGAGTCTCAGTTTGTGCAAAACTTACAGGAGAGTTTCAGTTTGTGCTGAACTTACAGGAGTGTCTAAGTTTGTGCAGAACTTACTGGAGGGTCTCAGTTTGTGCAAAACTTACAGGAGAGTTTCAGTTTGTGCAGAACTTACAGGAGTGTCTAAGTCTGTGCAGAACTTACTGGAGGGTCTCAGTTTGTGCAGAACTTACAGGAGGGTCTCAGTTTGTGTAGAACTTACAGGAGAGTCTCAGTTTGTGAAGAACTTACAGGATCTCAATTTGTGCTGAACTCACAGGAGAATCTCAGTTTGTGCAGAACTTAGGGAGAGTCTCAGTTTGTGCAGAACTTACAGGAGAGTCTCAGTTTGTGCAGAACTTACAGGAGTGTCAGTTGGTGCAAAACTTAAAGGAGAGTCTCAGTTTGTGCAGAACTTACAGGAGGGTCTCAGTTTGTGCAGAACTTAAAGGATTCTCAATTTGTGCAGAATTTACAGAAGGGTCTCAGTTTGTGCAGAACTTACAGGGAGGTCTCAGTTTGTGAAGAACTTACAGGAGGGTCTCAGTTTTTGCAAAACTTACAGGATCCTCTCAGTTATTGCAGAACTTACAGGAGGTTCTCTATTTATGCAGAACTTACAGGAGGGTCTCAGTTTGTGCAAAACTTACAGGAGAGTTTCAGTCCGTGCAGAACTTAAAGGATACTTTCAGTTTGTGCAGAACTTAAAGGATACTTTCAGTTTGTGCAAAACTTACAGGAGTCTCAGTTTTTGCAGAACTTAAAGGAGAGTCTCAGTTTTTGCAGAACTTACAGGAAGGTTTCAGTTTTTGTAGAACTTACAGGAAAGTCTCAATTTGTGCAGAACTTACTGGAGAGTCTCAGTTTGTGCAGAACTTAAAGGACTCTCAGTTTGTGCAGAACTTACAGGAGAGTCTCAGTTTGTGAAGAACTTGCAGGAGAGTCTCAGTTTGTGCAGAACTTACAGGAGGGTCTCAGTTTGTGTAGAACTTACAGGAGTGTCTAAGTTTGTGCAGAACTTACTGGAGGGTCTCAGTTTGTGCAGAACTTACAGGAGGGTCTCAGTTTGTGTAGAACTTACAGGAGAGTCTCAGTTTGTGAAGAACTTACAGGATCTCAATTTGTGCTGAACTTACAGGAGAATCTCAGTTTGTGCAGAACTTAGGGAGAGTCTCAGTTTGTGAAGAACTTACAGGAGGGTCTCAGTCTTTCCAGAACTTACAGGAGAGTCTCAATTAGTGCAGAACTTACCGGAGATTTTCAGTCTGTGCAGAACTTACAGGATCGTTTCAGTTTTTGCAGAACTTACAGGAGAGTCTCAGTTTTTGCAGAACTTACAGAATATCAATTTGTGCAGAACTTACAGGAGGGTCGCAGTTTGTGCAGAACTTACAGGAGGGTCTCAGTTTGTGCAGAACTTACAAGTCTCAGTTTGTGCAGAACTTACAGGAGGGTCTCAGTTTGTGCAGAACTTACAGGAGGGTCTCAGTTTGTGCAGAAAATACAGGATAATCTCAGTTTGTGCTGAATTTACAGGAGAGTCTCAGTTTGTGCAGAACTTGCAGGAAATTCTCAGTTTGAGCAGAACTTACAGGAGAGTCTCAGTTTGTGCAGAACTTACAGGAGAGTCTCAGTTAGTGCAGAACTTACAGGAGTGTCAGTTTGTGCAGAACTTACAGGAGGGTCTCAGTTTGTTAAGAACTTACAGAATATCAATTTGTGAAGAACTTACAGGAGGGTCTCAGTGTGTGCAGAACTTACAGGATCTCAATTTCTGCAAAATTTACAAGAGGGTGTCAGTTTGTGCAAAACTTACAGGAGAGTCTTAGTTTGTGCAGAACTTACCGGAGAGTTTCAGTCTGTGCAGAACTTACAGGATTGTTTCAGTTTGTGTAGAACTTACAGGACAGTCTCAATTTGTGCAGAACTTACTGGAGAGTCTCAGTTTGTGCAGAACTTAAAGGACTCTCAGATTGTGCAGAACTTACAGGAGCGTCTCAGTTTGTGCAGAACTTGCAGGAGAGTCTCAGTTTGTGCAGAACTTACAGGAGAGTCTAAGTTGGTGCAAAACTTAAAGGAGAGTCTCAGTTTGTGCAGAACTTACAGGAGGGTCTCAGTTTGTGCAGAACTTACAGGATTCTCAATTCGTGCAGAATTTACAGAAGGGTCTCAGTTTGTGCAGAACTTACAGGAGGGTCTCAGTATGTGAAGAACTTACAGGAGGGTCTCAGTCTCTGCAGAACTTACAGGAGGGTCTCAGTGTGTGCAGTACTTACAGGAGAGTCTCAATTAGAGCAGAACTTACAGGAGAGTCTCAATTTTGCAGAACTTACAGGAAGGTCTCAGTTTTTGTAGAATTTACAGGAGAGTCTCAATTTGCGCAGAACTTACTGGAGAGTCTCAGTTTGTGCAGAACTTAAAGGACTCTCAGTTTGTGCAAAACTTACAGGAGGGTCTCAGTTTGTGCATAACTTACAGGAGGTTCTCAGTTTATGCAGAACTTACAGGAGGGTCTCAGTTTGTGCAAAACTTACAGGAGAGTTTCAGTCTGTGCAGAACTTAAAGGATCGTTTCAGTTTGTGCAGAACTTACAGGAGTGTCTAAGTTTGTGCAGAACTTACAGGAGGGTCTCAGTTTTTGCAAAACTTACAGGATCCTCTCAGTTATTGCAGAACTTACAGGAGTCTCAGTTTTTGCAGAACTTAAAGGAGAGTCTCAGTTTTTGCAGAACTTACAGGAAGGTTTCAGTTTTTGTAGAACTTACAGGAAAGTCTCAATGTGTGCAGAACTTACTGGAGAGTCTCAGTTTGTGCAGAACTTAAAGGACTCTCAGTTTGTGCAGAACTTACAGGAGGGTCTCAGTTTGTGTAGAACTTACAGGAGAAACTCAGTTTTTGAAGAACTTACAGGATATCAATTTGTGCTGAACTTACAGGAGAATCTCAGTTTGTGCAAAACTTACAGGAGGGTCTCAGTTTGTGCAGAACTTATAGAATCTCAATTTCTGCAAAACTTACAGGAGTGTCTCAGTCTGTAGAGAACTTACAGGAGGATCTCAGTTTGTGCAGAACTTACAGGAGAGTCTTAGTTTGTGCAGAACTTACCGGAGTGTTTCAGTCTGTGCAGAACTTACAGGATTGTTTCAGTTTGTGCAAAACTTACAGGAGAGTCTAAGTTTTACAGAACTTACAGGAGAGTCTCAGTTTTTGCAGAACTTACAGGAGAGTCTCAGTTTGTGCAGAACTTACAGGAGAGTCTCAGTTTGTGCAGAACTTACAGGAGTGTCTCAGTTCGTGCAAAACTTACAGGATTCTCAATTCGTGCAGAATTTACAGAAGGGTCTCAGTTTGTGCAGAACTTACAGGAGGGTTTCAGTTCGTGAAGAACTTACATGAGGGTCTCATTCTGTGCAGAACTTACAGGAGAGTCTCAATTAGTGCATAACTTACCGTAGAGTTTCAGTCCGTGCAGAACTTACAGGATGGTTTCAGTTTGTGCAAAACTTACAGGAGTCTCAGTTTTTGCAGAACTTACAGGAAGGTCTCAGTTTGTGTAGAACTTACAGGACAGTCTCAATTTGTGCGAAACTTACTGGAGAGTCTCAGTTTGTGCAGAACTTAAAGGACTCTCAGTTTGTGCAGAGCTTAAAGGACTATCAGTTTGTGCAGAACTTGCAGGAAAGTCTCAGTTTCTGCAAAACTTAAAGGAGAGTCTCAGTTTGTGCAGAACTTACAGGAGAGTCTCAGTTTGTGCAGAACTTACATGATTCTCAATTTGTGCAGAATTTACAGGAGAATATCAGTTTGTGCAGAACTTACAGGAGGGTCTCAGTTTGTGCAGAACTTACAGGAGGGTCTCAGTTTACTCAGAACATACAGAAGGGTCTCAGTTCATGCAGAACTTACAGGGAGGTCTCAGTTTGTGCACACCTTACAGGAGAGTCTAAATTTGTGCAGAACTTACAGGAGAGTCTCAGTTTGTGCAGAACTTACAGGAGGGTCTCAGTTTTTGCAGAACTTACAGGATCTCAATTTGTGAAGGACTTACAGGAGAATCTCAGTTTGTGCAGAACTTACAGGAGGATCTCAGTTAGTACAGAACTTACAGGACCCTCAGTTTGTAAAGAACTTACAGGACTCTCAGTTTCTGCAGAACTTATAAGAGAGTCTCAGTTTGTGCAGAACTTGCAGGAGAGTCTCAGTTTGTGCAGAACTTACAATGGAGTCTCAGTCTGTTTAGAACTTGCAGGAGAGTCTCAGTTTTTGCAGAACTTACAGGAGAGTGTCAGTTTTTGCAGAACTTACAGGAGGGTCTCAGTTCATGCAGAACTTACAGGGGGGTCTCAGTTTGTGCACACCTTACAGGAGAGTCTAAATTTGTGCAGAACTTACAGGAGAGTCTCAGTTTGTGCAGAACTTACAGGAGGGTCTCAGTTTTTGCAGAACTTACAGGATCTCAATTTGTGAAGGACTTACAGGAGAATCTCAGTTTGTGCAGAACTTACAGGAGTATCTCAGTTAGTACAGAACTTACAGGACCCTCAGTTTGTAAAGAACTTACAGGACTCTCAGTTTCTGCAGAACGTATAAGAGAGTCTCAGTTTGTGCAGAACTTGCAGGAGAGTCTCAGTTTGTGCAGAACTTACAATGGAGTCTCAGTCTGTTTAGAACTTGCAGGAGAGTCTCAGTTTTTGCAGAACTTACAGGAGAGTGTCAGTTTTTGCAGAACTTACAGGAGGGTCTCAGTTTGTGCTGAACTTACAGGAGGGTCAAAGTTTGTGCTGAACTTACAGGATTCTCAATTTGTGCAGAACTTACAGTAGGGTCTCAGTTTGTGCAGAACTTACAGGAGGGTCTCAGTTTGCGCAGAACTTACAGGAGAATATAAGTTTGTGCAGAACTTACAGGAGAGTCTCAGTTAGTGCAGAACTTACAGGAGAGTCTCAATTTGTGCAGAACTTACAGGACTCTCAGTTTGTGTAGAACTTACAGGAGGGTCTCAGTCTCTGCAGAACTTACAGGAGGGTCTCAGTGTGTGCAGAACTTACAGGAGAGTCTCAATTAGAGCAGAACTTACCGGAGAGTTTCAGTCCGTGCAGAACTTACAGGATTGTTTCAGTTTGTGCAGAACTTACAGGAGCCTCAGTTTTTGCAGAACTTACAGGAGAGTCTCAGTTTTTGCAGAACTTACAGGAAGGTCTCAGTTTTTTTAGAACTTAAAGGGACAGTCTCAATTTGTGCAGAACTTAATGGAGAGTCTCAGTTTGTGCAGAACTTAAAGGACTCTCAGTTTGTGCAGAACTTACAGGAGGGTCTCAGTTTGTGCAGAACTTACAATGGAGTCTCAGTCTGTTTAGAACTTGCAGGAGAGTCTCAGTTTTTGCAGAACTTACAGGAGAGTGTCAGTTTTTGCAGAACTTACAGGAGGGTCTCAGTTTGTGCTGAACTTACAGGAGGGTCAAAGTTTGTGCTGAACTTACAGGATTCTCAATTTGTGCAGAACTTACAGTAGGGTCTCAGTTTGTGCAGAACTTACAGGAGGGTCTCAGTTTGCGCAGAACTTACAGGAGAATATAAGTTTGTGCAGAACTTACAGGAGAGTCTCAGTTAGTGCAGAACTTACAGGAGAGTCTCAATTTGTGCAGAACTTACAGGACTCTCAGTTTGTGTAGAACTTACAGGAGGGTCTCAGTCTCTGCAGAACTTACAGGAGGGTCTCAGTGTGTGCAGAACTTACAGGAGAGTCTCAATTAGAGCAGAACTTACCGGAGAGTTTCAGTCCGTGCAGAACTTACAGGATTGTTTCAGTTTGTGCAGAACTTACAGGAGCCTCAGTTTTTGCAGAACTTACAGGAGAGTCTCAGTTTTTGCAGAACTTACAGGAAGGTCTCAGTTTTTTTAGAACTTAAAGGGACAGTCTCAATTTGTGCAGAACTTAATGGAGAGTCTCAGTTTGTGCAGAACTTAAAGGACTCTCAGTTTGTGCAGAACTTACAGGAGGGTCTCAGTTTGTGCAGAACTTACAGGAGGGTGTCAGTTTGTGCAGAACTTACAGGAGGGTCTCAGTTTGTGCAGAACTTACAGGAGGATCTCAGTTAGTGCAGAACTTACAGGAGAGTCTTAGTTTGTGCAGAACTTACCGGAGAGTTTCAGTCTCTGCAGAACTTACAGGAGAGTCTCAGTTTTTGCAGAACTTACAGGAAGGTCTCAGTTTGTGTAGAACTTACAGGACAGTCTCAATTTGAGAAGAACTTACTGGAGAGTCTCCGTTTGTGCAGAACTTACAGGAAGGTCTCAGTTTGTGCAGAACTTACAGGAGAGTCTCAGTTTGTGCAGAACTTACAGGAGAGTCTAAGTTTGTGCAGAACTTACAGGAGAGTCTCAGTTTGTGCAGAACTTACAGGAGTGTCAGTTGGTGCAAAACTTAAAGGAGAGTTTCAGTTTGTGCAGAACTTACAGGAGGGTCTCAGTTTGTGCAGTACTTACAGGATTCTCAATTTGTGCAGAATTTACAGAAGGGTCTCAGTTTGTGCAGAACTTACAGGAGGGTTTCAGTTCGTGAAGAACTTACAGGAGGGTCTCAGTCTGTGCAGAACTTACAGGAGAGTCTCAATTAGTGCAGAACTTACCGGAGAGTTTCAGTCCGTGCAGAACTTACAGGATGGTTTCAGTTTGTGCAGAACTTACAGGAGTCTCAGTTTTTGCAGAACTTACAGGAGTCTCAGTTTTTGCAGAATTTACAGGAAGGTCTCAGTTTGTGTAGAACTTACAGGACAGTCTCAATTTGTGCGAAACTTACTGGAGAGTCTCAGTTTGTGCAGAACTTAAAGGACTCTCAGTTTGTGCAGAACTTAAAGGACTCTCAGTTTGTGCAGAACTTGCAGGAAAGTCTCAGTTTGTGCAAAACTTAAAGGAGAGTCTCAGTTTGTGCAGAACTTACAGGAGAGTCTCAATTTGTGCAGAATTTACAGGACAATCTCAGTTTGTGCAGAACTTACAGGAGGGTCTCAGTTTGTGCAGAACTTACAGGAGGGTGTCAGTTTACTCAGAACTTACAGAAGGGTCTCAGTTCGTGCAGAACTTACAGGAGTGTCAGTTTGTGCAGAACTTACAGGAGGGTCTCAGTTTGTGCAGAAGTTACAGAATATCAATTTGTGCAGAACTTACAGAAGGGTCTCAGTTTGTGCAGAACTTACAGGATCTCAATTTGTGCTGAACTCACAGGAGAATCTCAGTTTGTGCAGAACTTAGGGAGAGTCTCAGTTTGTGCAGAACTTACAGGAGAGTCTCAGTTTGTGCAGAACTTACAGGAGTATCAGTTGGTGCAAAACTTAAAGTAGAGTCTCAGTTTGTGCAGAACTTACAGGAGGGTCTCAGTTTGTGCAGAACTTAAAGGATTCTCAATTTGTGCAGAATTTACAGAAGGGTCTCAGTTTGTGCAGAACTTACAGGGAGGTCTCAGTTTGTGAAGAACTTACAGGAGGGTCTCAGTTTTTGCAAAACTTACAGGATCCTCTCAGTTATTGCAGAACTTACAGGAGGTTCTCTATTTATGCAGAACTTACAGGAGGGTCTCAGTTTGTGCAAAACTTACAGGAGAGTTTCAGTCCGTGCAGAACTTAAAGGATACTTTCAGTTTGTGCAGAACTTAAAGGATACTTTCAGTTTGTGCAAAACTTACAGGAGTCTCAGTTTTTGCAGAACTTAAAGGAGAGTCTCAGTTTTTGCAGAACTTACAGGAAGGTTTCAGTTTTTGTAGAACTTACAGGAAAGTCTCAATTTGTGCAGAACTTACTGGAGAGTCTCAGTTTGTGCAGAACTTAAAGGACTCTCAGTTTGTGCAGAACTTACAGGAGAGTCTCAGTTTGTGAAGAACTTGCAGGAGAGTCTCAGTTTGTGCAGAACTCACAGGAGGGTCTCAGTTTGTGTAGAACTTACAGGAGTGTCTAAGTTTGTGCAGAAATTACTGGAGGGTCTCAGTTTGTGCAGAACTTACAGGAGGGTCTCAGTTTATGTAGAACTTACAGGAGAGTCTCAGTTTGTGAAGAACTTACAGGATCTCAGTTTGTGCTGAACTTAGGGAGAGTCTCAGTTTGTGCAGAACTTAGGGAGAGTCTCAGTTTGTGCAGAACTTACAGGAGAGTCTCAGTTTGTGCAGAACTTACAGGAGTGTCAGTTGGTGCAAAACTTAAAGGAGAGTCTCAGTTTGTGCAGAACTTACAGGAGGGTCTCAGTTTGTGCAGAACTTACAGGATTCTCAATTTGTGCAGAATTTACAGAAGGGTCGCAGTTTGTGCAGAACTTACAGGGAGGTCTCAGTTTGTGAAGAACTTACAGGAGGGTCTCAGTCTTTCCAGAACTTACAGGAGAGTCTCAATTAGTGCAGAACTTACCGGAGATTTTCAGTCTGTGCAGAACTTACAGGATCGTTTCAGTTTTTGCAGAACTTACAGGAGAGTCTCAGTTTTTGCAGAACTTACAGAATATCAATTTGTGCAGAACTTACAGGAGGGTCTCAGTTTGTGCAGAACTTACAGGAGGGTCTCAGTTTGTGCAGAACTTACAAGTCTCAGTTTGTGCAGAACTTACAGGAGGGTCTCAGTTTGTGCAGAACTTACAGGAGGGTCTCAGTTTGTGCAGAAAATACAGGATAATCTCAGTTTGTGCTGAATTTACAGGAGAGTCTCAGTTTGTGCAGAACTTGTAGGAAATTCTCAGTTTGAGCAGAACTTACAGGAGAGTCTCAGTTTGTGCAGAACTTACAGGAGAGTCTCAGTTAGTGCAGAACTTACAGGAGTGTCAGTTTGTGCAGAACTTACAGGAGGGTCTCAGTTTGTTCAGAACTTACAGAATATCAATTTGTGCAGAACTTACAGGAGGGTCTCAGTTTGTGCAGAACTTACAGGATCTCAATTTCTGCAAAATTTACAAGAGGGTCTCAGTTTGTGCAAAACTTACAGGAGAGTCTTAGTTTGTGCAGAACTTACCGGAGAGTTTCAGTCAGTGCAGAACTTACAGGATTGTTTCAGTTTGTGTAGAACTTACAGGACAGTCTCAATTTGTGCAGAACTTACTGGAGAGTCTCAGTTTGTGCAGAACTTAAAGGACTCTCAGATTGTGCAGAACTAACAGGAGCGTCTCAGTTTGTGCAGAACTTGCAGGAGAGTCTCAGTTTGTGCAGAACTTACAGGAGAGTCTAAGTTGGTGCAAAACTTAAAGGAGAGTCTCAGTTTGTGCAGAACTTACAGGAGGGTCTCAGTTTGTGCAGAACTTACAGGATTCTCAATTTGTGCAGAATTTACAGAAGGGTCTCAGTTTGTGAAGAACTTACATGAGGGTCTCAGTATGTGAAGAACTTACAGGAGGGTCTCAGTCTCTGCAGAACTTACAGGAGGGTCTCAGTGTGTGCAG
Organism: Eucyclogobius newberryi; assembly: GCF_026437365.1. Lineage (NCBI taxonomy): Eukaryota > Metazoa > Chordata > Actinopteri > Gobiiformes > Gobiidae > Eucyclogobius > Eucyclogobius newberryi. The sequence continues at coordinate 305,698 of NW_027316034.1, forward strand.
AACTTACAGGAGAGTCTCAATTAGAGCAGAACTTACCGGAGTGTTTCAGTCCGTGCAGAACTTACAGGATTGTTTCAGTTTGTGCAGAACTTACAGGAGTCTCAGTTTTTGCAGAACTTACAGGAGAGTCTCAATTTTGCAGAACTTACAGGAAGGTCTCAGTTTTTGTAGAATTTACAGGACAGTCTCAATTTGCGCAGAACTTACTGGAGAGTCTCAGTTTGTGCAGAAATTAAAGGACTCTCAGTTTGTGCAAAACTTACAGGAGGGTCTCAGTTTGTGCAGAACTTACAGGAGGGTGTCAGTTTGTGCAGAACTTACAGGAGGGTCTCAGTTTGTGCAGAACTTACAGGAGGTTCTCAGTTTATGCAGAACTTACAGGAGGGTCTCAGTTTGTGCAAAACTTACAGGAGAGTTTCAGTCTGTGCAGAACTTAAAGGATCGTTTCAGTTTGTGCAGAACTTACAGGAGTGTCTAAGTTTGTGCAGAACTTACAGGAGGGTCTCTATTTATGCAGAACTTACAGGAGGGTCTCAGTTTGTGCAAAACTTACAGGAGAGTTTCAGTCCGTGCAGAACTTAAAGGATACTTTCAGTTTTTGCAAAACTTACAGGAGTCTCAGTTTTTGCAGAACTTAAAGGAGAGTCTCAGTTTTTGCAGAACTTACAGGAAGGTTTCAGTTTTTGTAGAACTTACAGGAAAGTCTCAATTTGTGCAGAACTTACTGGAGAGTCTCAGTTTGTGCAGAACTTAAAGGACTCTCAGTTTGTGCAGAACTTACAGGAGGGTCTCAGTTTGTGTAGAACTTACAGGAGAAACTCAGTTTTTGAAGAACTTACAGGATATCAATTTGTGCTGAACTTACAGGAGTGTCTCAGTCTGTAGAGAACTTACAGGAGGATCTCAGTTTGTGCAGAACTTACAGGAGAGTCTTAGTTTGTGCAGAACTTACAGGAGAGTCTCAGTTTGTGAAGAACTTGCAGGAGAGTCTCAGTTTGTGCAGAACTCACAGGAGGGTCTCAGTTTGTGTAGAACTTACAGGAGTGTCTAAGTTTGTGCAGAAAATACTGGAGGGTCTCAGTTTGTGCAGAACTTACAGGAGGGTCTCAGTTTATGTAGAACTTACAGGAGAGTCTCAGTTTGTGAAGAACTTACAGGATCTCAGTTTGTGCTGAACTTAGGGAGAGTCTCAGTTTGTGCAGAACTTAGGGAGAGTCTCAGTTTGTGCAGAACTTACAGGAGAGTCTCAGTTTGTGCAGAACTTACAGGAGTGTCAGTTGGTGCAAAACTTAAAGGAGAGTCTCAGTTTGTGCAGAACTTACAGGAGGGTCTCAGTTTGTGCAGAACTTACAGGATTCTCAATTTGTGCAGAATTTACAGAAGGGTCGCAGTTTGTGCAGAACTTACAGGGAGGTCTCAGTTTGTGAAGAACTTACAGGAGGGTCTCAGTCTTTCCAGAACTTACAGGAGAGTCTCAATTAGTGCAGAACTTACCGGAGATTTTCAGTCTGTGCAGAACTTACAGGATCGTTTCAGTTTTTGCAGAACTTACAGGAGAGTCTCAGTTTTTGCAGAACTTACAGAATATCAATTTGTGCAGAACTTACAGGAGGGTCTCAGTTTGTGCAGAACTTACAGGAGGGTCTCAGTTTGTGCAGAACTTACAAGTCTCAGTTTGTGCAGAACTTACAGGAGGGTCTCAGTTTGTGCAGAACTTACAGGAGGGTCTCAGTTTGTGCAGAAAATACAGGATAATCTCAGTTTGTGCTGAATTTACAGGAGAGTCTCAGTTTGTGCAGAACTTGCAGGAAATTCTCAGTTTGAGCAGAACTTACAGGAGAGTCTCAGTTTGTGCAGAACTTACAGGAGAGTCTCAGTTAGTGCAGAACTTACAGGAGTGTCAGTTTGTGCAGAACTTACAGGAGGGTCTCAGTTTGTTCAGAACTTACAGAATATCAATTTGTGCAGAACTTACAGGAGGGTCTCAGTTTGTGCAGAACTTACAGGATCTCAATTTCTGCAAAATTTACAAGAGGGTCTCAGTTTGTGCAAAACTTACAGGAGAGTCTTAGTTTGTGCAGAACTTACCGGAGAGTTTCAGTCAGTGCATAACTTACAGGATTGTTTCAGTTTGTGTAGAACTTACAGGACAGTCTCAATTTGTGCAGAACTTACTGGAGAGTCTCAGTTTGTGCAGAACTTAAAGGACTCTCAGATTGTGCAGAACTTACAGGAGCGTCTCAGTTTGTGCAGAACTTGCAGGAGAGTCTCAGTTTGTGCAGAACTTACAGGAGGGTCTAAGTTGGTGCAAAACTTAAAGGAGAGTCTCAGTTTGTGCAGAACTTACAGGAGGGTCTCAGTTTGTGCAGAACTTACAGGATTCTCAATTTGTGCAGAATTTACAGAAGGGTCTCAGTTTGTGAAGAACTTACAGGAGGGTCTCAGTATGTGAAGAACTTACAGGAGGGTCTCAGTCTCTGCAGAACTTACAGGAGGGTCTCAGTGTGTGCAGAACTTACAGGAGAGTCTCAATTAGAGCAGAACTTACCGGAGTGTTTCAGTCCGTGCAGAACTTACAGGATTGTTTCAGTTTGTGCAGAACTTACAGGAGTCTCAGTTTTTGCAGAACTTACAGGAGGTTCTCAATTTTGCAGAACTTACAGGAAGGTCTCAGTTTTTGTAGAATTTACAGGACAGTCTCAATTTGCGCAGAACTTACTGGAGAGTCTCAGTTTGTGCAGAAATTAAAGGACTCTCAGTTTGTGCAAAACTTACAGGAGGGTCTCAGTTTGTGCAGAACTTACAGGAGGGTGTCAGTTTGTGCAGAACTTACAGGAGGGTCTCAGTTTGTGCAGAACTTACAGGAGGTTCTCAGTTTATGCAGAACTTACAGGAGGGTCTCAGTTTGTGCAAAACTTACAGGATCCTCTCAGTTATTGCAGAACTTACAGGAGGTTCTCTATTTATGCAGAACTTACAGGAGGGTCTCAGTTTGTGCAAAACTTACAGGAGAGTTTCAGTCCGTGCAGAACTTAAAGGATACTTTCAGTTTGTGCAAAACTTACAGGAGTCTCAGTTTTTGCAGAACTTAAAGGAGAGTCTCAGTTTTTGCAGAACTTACAGGAAGGTTTCAGTTTTTGTAGAACTTACAGGAAAGTCTCAATTTGTGCAGAACTTACTGGAGAGTCTCAGTTTGTGCAGAACTTAAAGGACTCTCAGTTTGTGCAGAACTTACAGGAGGGTCTCAGTTTGTGTAGAACTTACAGGAGAAACTCAGTTTTTGAAGAACTTACAGGATATCAATTTGTGCTGAACTTACAGGAGTGTCTCAGTCTGTAGAGAACTTACAGGAGGATCTCAGTTTGTGCAGAACTTACAGGAGAGTCTTAGTTTGTGCAGAACTTACCGGAGTGTTTCAGTCTGTGCAGAACTTACAGGATTGTTTCAGTTTGTGCAAAACTTACAGGAGAGTCTAAGTTTTACAGAACTTACAGGAGAGTCTCAGTTTTTTGCAGAACTTACAGGAGAGTCTCAGTTTGTGCAGAACTTACAGGAGAGTCTCAGTTTGTGCAGAACTTACAGGAGTGTCTCAGTTTGTGCAAAACTTACAGGATTCTCAATTCGTGCAGAATTTACAGAAGGGTCTCAGTTTGTGCAGAACTTACAGGAGGGTTTCAGTTCGTGAAGAACTTACATGAGGGTCTCATTCTGTGCAGAACTTACAGGAGAGTCTCAATTAGTGCATAACTTACCGTAGAGTTTCAGTCCGTGCAGAACTTACAGGAGTCTCAGTTTTTGCAGAACTTACAGGAAGGTCTCAGTTTGTGTAGAACTTACAGGACAGTCTCAATTTGTGCGAAACTTACTGGAGAGTCTCAGTTTGTGCAGAACTTAAAGGACTCTCAGTTTGTGCAGAGCTTAAAGGACTATCAGTTTGTGCAGAACTTGCAGGAAAGTCTCAGTTTCTGCAAAACTTAAAGGAGAGTCTCAGTTTGTGCAGAACTTACAGGAGAGTCTCAGTTTGTGCAGAACTTACATGATTCTCAATTTGTGCAGAATTTACAGGAGAATATCAGTTTGTGCAGAACTTACAGGAGGGTCTCAGTTTGTGCAGAACTTACAGGAGGGTCTCAGTTTACTCAGAACTTACAGAAGGGTCTCAGTTCATGCAGAACTTACAGGGGGGTCTCAGTTTGTGCAGACCTTACAGGAGAGTCTAAATTTGTGCAGAACTTACAGGAGAGTCTCAGTTTGTGCAGAACTTACAGGAGGGTCTCAGTTTTTGCAGAACTTACAGGATCTCAATTTGTGAAGGACTTACAGGAGAATCTCAGTTTGTGCAGAACTTACAGGAGGATCTCAGTTAGTACAGAACTTACAGGACCCTCAGTTTGTAAAGAACTTACAGGACTCTCAGTTTCTGCAGAACTTATAAGAGAGTCTCAGTTTGTGCAGAACTTGCAGGAGAGTCTCAGTTTGTGCAGAACTTACAATGGAGTCTCAGTCTGTTTAGAACTTGCAGGAGAGTCTCAGTTTTTGCAGAACTTACAGGAGATTGTCAGTTTTTGCAGAACTTACAGGAGGGTCTCAGTTTGTGCTGAACTTACAGGAGGGTCAAAGTTTGTGCTGAACTTACAGGATTCTCAATTTGTGCAGAACTTACAGTAGGGTCTCAGTTTGTGCAGAACTTACAGGAGGGTCTCAGTTTGCGCAGAACTTACAGGAGAATATAAGTTTGTGCAGAACTTAAAGGAGAGTCTCAGTTAGTGCAGAACTTACAGGAGAGTCTCAATTTGTGCAGAACTTACAGGACTCTCAGTTTGTGTAGAACTTACAGGAGAGTCTCAGTTTGTGCAGAACTTACAGGAGGGTCTCAGTTTGTGCAGAACTTACAGGAGGGTCTCAGTTTGTGCAGAAAATACAGGATAATCTCAGTTTGTGCTGAATTTACAGGAGAGTCTCAGTTTGTGCAGAACTTGCAGGAGATTCTCAGTTTGTGCAGAACTTACAGGAGAGTCTCAGTTTGTGCAGAACTTACAGGAGAGTCTCAGTTAGTGCAGAACTTACAGGAGTGTCAGTTTGTGCAGAACTTACAGGAGGGTCTCAGTTTGTGCAGAACTTACAGAATATAAATTTGTGCAGAACTTACAGGAGGGTCTCAGTTTGTGCAGAACTTACAGGAGGGTCTCAGTTTGTGAAGAACTTACAGGAGGGTCTCAGTCTCTGCAGAACTTACAGGAGGGTCTCAGTGTGTGCAGAACTTACAGGAGAGTCTCAATTAGAGCAGAACTTACCGGAGAGTTTCAGTCCGTGCAGAACTTACAGGATTGTTTCAGTTTGTGCAGAACTTACAGGAGCCTCAGTTTTTGCAGAACTTACAGGAGGGTCTCAGTTTGCGCAGAACTTACAGGAGAATATAAGTTTGTGCAGAACTTAAAGGAGAGTCTCAGTTAGTGCAGAACTTACAGGAGAGTCTCAATTTGTGCAGAACTTACAGGACTCTCAGTTTGTGTAGAACTTACAGGAGAGTCTCAGTTTGTGCAGAACTTACAGGAGGGTCTCAGTTTGTGCAGAACTTACAGGAGGGTCTCAGTTTGTGCAGAAAATACAGGATAATCTCAGTTTGTGCTGAATTTACAGGAGAGTCTCAGTTTGTGCAGAACTTGCAGGAGATTCTCAGTTTGTGCAGAACTTACAGGAGAGTCTCAGTTTGTGCAGAACTTACAGGAGAGTCTCAGTTAGTGCAGAACTTACAGGAGTGTCAGTTTGTGCAGAACTTACAGGAGGGTCTCAGTTTGTGCAGAACTTACAGAATATAAATTTGTGCAGAACTTACAGGAGGGTCTCAGTTTGTGCAGAACTTACAGGAGGGTCTCAGTTTGTGAAGAACTTACAGGAGGGTCTCAGTCTCTGCAGAACTTACAGGAGGGTCTCAGTGTGTGCAGAACTTACAGGAGAGTCTCAATTAGAGCAGAACTTACCGGAGAGTTTCAGTCCGTGCAGAACTTACAGGATTGTTTCAGTTTGTGCAGAACTTACAGGAGCCTCAGTTTTTGCAGAACTTACAGGAGAGTCTCAGTTTTTGCAGAACTTACAGGAGAGTCTCAGTTTTTGCAGAACTTACAGGAGTGTCTCAGTTTGTGCAGAACTTACAGGAGGATCTCAGTTAGTGCAGAACTTACAGGAGAGTCTTAGTTTGTGCAGAACTTACCGGAGAGTTTCAGTCTCTGCAGAACTTACAGGAGAGTCTCAGTTTTTGAAGAACTTACAGGAAGGTCTCAGTTTGTGTAGAACTTACAGGACAGTCTCAATTTGAGAAGAACTTACTGGAGAGTCTCCGTTTGTGCAGAACTTACAGGAAGGTCTCAGTTTGTGCAGAACTTACAGGAGAGTCTCAGTTTGTGCAGAACTTACAGGAGAGTCTAAGTTTGTGCAGAACTTACAGGAGAGTCTCAGTTTGTGCAGAACTTACAGGAGTGTCAGTTGGTGCAAAACTTAAAGGAGAGTTTCAGTTTGTGCAGAACTTACAGGAGGGTCTCAGTTTGTGCAGAACTTACAGGATTCTCAATTTGTGCAGAATTTACAGAAGGGTCTCAGTTTGTGCAGAACTTACAGGAGGGTTTCAGTTCGTGAAGAACTTACAGGAGGGTCTCAGTCTGTGCAGAACTTACAGGAGAGTCTCAATTAGTGCAGAACTTACCGGAGAGTTTCAGTCCGTGCAAAACTTACAGGATGGTTTCAGTTTGTGCAGAACTTACAGGAGTCTCAGTTTTTGCAGAACTTACAGGAGTCTCAGTTTTTGCAGAATTTACAGGAAGGTCTCAGTTTGTGTAGAACTTACAGGACAGTCTCAATTTGTGCGAAACTTACTGGAGAGTCTCAGTTTGTGCAGAACTTAAAGGACTCTCAGTTTGTGCAGAACTTAAAGGACTCTCAGTTTGTGCAGAACTTACAGGAGGGTGTCAGTTTGTGCAGAACTTACAGGAGGGTCTCAGTTTGTGCAGAACTTACAGGAGGTTCTCAGTTTATGCAGAACTTACAGGAGGGTCTCAGTTTGTGCAAAACTTACAGGAGAGTTTCAGTCTGTGCAGAACTTAAAGGATCGTTTCAGTTTGTGCAGAACTTACAGGAGTGTCTCAGTTTGTGCAGAACTTACAGGAGGGTCTCAGTTTACTCAGAACTTACAGAAGGGTCTCAGTTCATGCAGAACTTACAGGGGGGTCTCAGTTTGTGCAGACCTTACAGGAGAGTCTAAATTTGTGCAGAACTTACAGGAGAGTCTCAGTTTGTGCAGAACTTACAGGAGGGTCTCAGTTTTTGCAGAACTTACAGGATCTCAATTTGTGAAGGACTTACAGGAGAATCTCAGTTTGTGCAGAACTTACAGGAGGATCTCAGTTAGTACAGAACTTACAGGACCCTCAGTTTGTAAAGAACTTACAGGACTCTCAGTTTCTGCAGAACTTATAAGAGAGTCTCAGTTTGTGCGGAACTTACAGGAGGGTCTCAGTTTGTGTAGAACTTACAGGAGAAACTCAGTTTTTGAAGAACTTACAGGATATCAATTTGTGCTGAACTTACAGGAGAATCTCAGTTTGTGCAAAACTTACAGGAGGGTCTCAGTTTGTGCAGAACTTATAGAATCTCAATTTCTGCAAAACTTACAGGAGTGTCTCAGTCTGTAGAGAACTTACAGGAGGATCTCAGTTTGTGCAGAACTTACAGGAGAGTCTTAGTTTGTGCAGAACTTACCGGAGTGTTTCAGTCTGTGCAGAACTTACAGGATTGTTTCAGTTTGTGCAAAACTTACAGGAGAGTCTAAGTTTTACAGAACTTACAGGAGAGTCTCAGTTTTTGCAGAACTTACAGGAGAGTCTCAGTTTGTGCAGAACTTACAGGAGAGTCTCAGTTTGTGCAGAACTTACAGGAGTGTCTCAGTTCGTGCAAAACTTACAGGATTCTCAATTCGTGCAGAATTTACAGAAGGGTCTCAGTTTGTGCAGAACTTACAGGAGGGTTTCAGTTCGTGAAGAACTTACATGAGGGTCTCATTCTGTGCAGAACTTACAGGAGAGTCTCAATTAGTGCATAACTTACCGTAGAGTTTCAGTCCGTGCAGAACTTACAGGATGGTTTCAGTTTGTGCAAAACTTACAGGAGTCTCAGTTTTTGCAGAACTTACAGGAAGGTCTCAGTTTGTGTAGAACTTACAGGACAGTCTCAATTTGTGCGAAACTTACTGGAGAGTCTCAGTTTGTGCAGAACTTAAAGGACTCTCAGTTTGTGCAGAGCTTAAATGACTATCAGTTTGTGCAGAACTTGCAGGAAAGTCTCAGTTTCTGCAAAACTTAAAGGAGAGTCTCAGTTTGTGCAGAACTTACAGGAGAGTCTTAGTTTGTGCAGAACTTACATGATTCTCAATTTGTGCAGAATTTACAGGAGAATATCAGTTTGTGCAGAACTTACAGGAGGGTCTCAGTTTGTGCAGAACTTACAGGAGGGTCTCAGTTTACTCAGAACTTACAGAAGGGTCTCAGTTCATGCAGAACTTACAGGGGGGTCTCAGTTTGTGCAGACCTTACAGGAGAGTCTAAATTTGTGCAGAACTTACAGGAGAGTCTCAGTTTGTGCAGAACTTACAGGAGGGTCTCAGTTTTTGCAGAACTTACAGGATCTCAATTTGTGAAGGACTTACAGGAGAATCTCAGTTTGTGCAGAACTTACAGGAGGATCTCAGTTAGTACAGAACTTACAGGACCCTCAGTTTGTAAAGAACTTACAGGACTCTCAGTTTCTGCAGAACTTATAAGAGAGTCTCAGTTTGTGCAGAACTTGCAGGAGAGTCTCGGTTTGTGCAGAACTTACAATGGAGTCTCAGTCTGTTTAGAACTTGCAGGAGAGTCTCAGTTTTTGCAGAACTTACAGGAGAGTGTCAGTTTTTGCAGAACTTACAGGAGGGTCTCAGTTTGTGCTGAACTTACAGGAGGGTCAAAGTTTGTGCTGAACTTACAGGATTCTCAATTTGTGCAGAACTTACAGTAGGGTCTCAGTTTGTGCAGAACTTACAGGAGGGTCTCAGTTTGCGCAGAACTTACAGGAGAATATAAGTTTGTGCAGAACTTACAGGAGAGTCTCAGTTAGTGCAGAACTTACAGGAGAGTCTCAATTTGTGCAGAACTTACAGGACTCTCAGTTTGTGTAGAACTTACAGGAGAGTCTCAGTTTGTGCAGAACTTACAGGAGGGTCTCAGTTTGTGCAGAACTTACAGGAGGGTCTCAGTTTGTGCAGAAAATACAGGATAATCTCAGTTTGTGCTGAATTTACAGGAGAGTCTCAGTTTGTGCAGAACTTGCAGGAGATTCTCAGTTTGTGCAGAACTTACAGGAGAGTCTCAGTTTGTGCAGAACTTACAGGAGAGTCTCAGTTAGTGCAGAACTTACAGGAGTGTCAGTTTGTGCAGAACTTACAGGAGGGTCTCAGTTTGTGCAGAACTTACAGAATATCAATTTGTGCAGAACTTACAGGAGGGTCTCAGTTTGTGCAGAACTTACAGGAGGGTCTCAGTTTGTGAAGAACTTACAGGAGGGTCTCAGTCTCTGCAGAACTTACAGGAGGGTCTCAGTGTGTGCAGAACTTACAGGAGAGTCTCAATTAGAGCAGAACTTACCGGAGAGTTTCAGTCCGTGCAGAACTTACAGGATTGTTTCAGTTTGTGCAGAACTTACAGGAGCCTCAGTTTTTGCAGAACTTACAGGAGAGTCTCAGTTTTTGCAGAACTTACAGGAAGGTCTCAGTTTTTGTAGAACTTAAAGGGACAGTCTCAATTTGTGCAGAACTTAATGGAGAGTCTCAGTTTGTGCAGAACTTAAAGGACTCTCAGTTTGTGCAGAACTTACAGGAGGGTCTCAGTTTGTGCAGAACTTACAGGAGGGTGTCAGTTTGTGCAGAACTTACAGGAGTGTCTCAGTTTGTGCAGAACTTACAGGAGAGTCTTAGTTTGTGCAGAACTTACCGGAGAGTTTCAGTCTCTGCAGAACTTACAGGAGAGTCTCAGTTTTTGCAGAACTTACAGGAAGGTCTCAGTTTGTGTAGAACTTACAGGACAGTCTCAATTTGAGAAGAACTTACTGGAGAGTCTCCGTTTGTGCAGAACTTACAGGAGAGTCTCAGTTTGTGCAGAACTTACAGGAGAGTCTAAGTTTGTGCAGAACTTACAGGAGAGTCTCAGTTTGTGCAGAACTTACAGGAGTGTCAGTTGGTGCAAAACTTAAAGGAGAGTTTCAGTTTTTGCAGAACTTACAGGAGGGTCTCAGTTTGTGCAGAACTTACAGGAGGGTTTCAGTTCGTGAAGAACTTACAGGAGGGTCTCAGTCTGTGCAGAACTTACAGGAGAGTCTCAATTAGTGCAGAACTTACCGGAGAGTTTTAGTCCGTGCAGAACTTACAGGATGGTTTCAGTTTGTGCAGAACTTACAGGAGTCTCAGTTTTTGCAGAACTTACAGGAGTCTCAGTTTTTGCAGAATTTACAGGAAGGTCTCAGTTTGTGTAGAACTTACAGGACAGTCTCAATTTGTGCGAAACTTACTGGAGAGTCTCAGTTTGTGCAGAACTTAAAGGACTCTCAGTTTGTGCAGAACTTAAAGGACTCTCAGTTTGTGCAGAACTTGCAGGAAAGTCTCAGTTTGTGCAAAACTTAAAGGAGAGTCTCAGTTTGTGCAGAACTTACAGGAGAGTCTCAATTTGTGCAGAATTTACAGGACAATCTCAGTTTGTGCAGAACTTACAGGAGGGTGTCAGTTTACTCAGAACTTACAGAAGTGTCTCAGTTCGTGCAGAACTTACAGGAGGGTCTCAGTTTGTGAAGAACTTAGAGAAGGGTCTCAGTATGTGCAGAACTTACAGGAGGGTCTCAGTTTGTTCAGAACTTACAGGGGGGTCTCAGTTTGTGCAGACCTTACAGGAGAGTCTCAATTTGTGCAGAACTTACAGGAGAATCTCAGTTAGTACAGAACTTACAGGACCCTCAGTTTGTAAAGAACTTACAGGACTCTCAGTTTGTACAGAACTTATAAGAGAGTCTCAGTTCGTGCAGAACTTGCAGGAGAGTCTCAGTTTGTGCAGAACTTACAATGGAGTCTCAGTCTGTTTAGAACTTGCAGGAGAGTCTCAGTTTTTGCAGAACTTACAGGAGAGTGTCAGTTTGTGCAGAACTTACAGGAGGGTCTCAGTTTGTGCAGAACTTACAGGAGAATATAAGTTTGTGCAGAACTCACAGGAGAGTCTCAGTTTGTGCAGAACTTACAGGAGAGTCTCAATTTGTGCAGAACTTACAGGAGGGTATCAGTTTGTGCAGAACTTACAATGGAGTCTCAGTCTGTTTAGAACTTGCAGGAGAGTCTCAGTTTTTGCAGAACTTACAGGAGAGTGTCAGTTTTTGCAGAACTTACAGGAGGGTCTCAGTTTGTGCTGAACTTACAGGAGGGTCAAAGTTTGTGCTGAACTTACAGGATTCTCAATTTGTGCAGAACTTACAGTAGGGTCTCAGTTTGTGCAGAACTTACAGGAGGGTCTCAGTTTGCGCAGAACTTACAGGAGAATATAAGTTTGTGCAGAACTTACAGGAGAGTCTCAGTTAGTGCAGAACTTACAGGAGAGTCTCAATTTGTGCAGAACTTACAGGACTCTCAGTTTGTGTAGAACTTACAGGAGAGTCTCAGTTTGTGCAGAACTTACAGGAGGGTCTCAGTTTGTGCAGAACTTACAGGAGGGTCTCAGTTTGTGCAGAAAATACAGGATAATCTCAGTTTGTGCTGAATTTACAGGAGAGTCTCAGTTTGTGCAGAACTTGCAGGAGATTCTCAGTTTGTGCAGAACTTACAGGAGAGTCTCAGTTTGTGCAGAACTTACAGGAGAGTCTCAGTTAGTGCAGAACTTACAGGAGTGTCAGTTTGTGCAGAACTTACAGGAGGGTCTCAGTTTGTGCAGAACTTACAGAATATCAATTTGTGCAGAACTTACAGGAGGGTCTCAGTTTGTGCAGAACTTACAGGAGGGTCTCAGTTTGTGAAGAACTTACAGGAGGGTCTCAGTCTCTGCAGAACTTACAGGAGGGTCTCAGTGTGTGCAGAACTTACAGGAGAGTCTCAATTAGAGCAGAACTTACCGGAGAGTTTCAGTCCGTGCAGAACTTACAGGATTGTTTCAGTTTGTGCAGAACTTACAGGAGCCTCAGTTTTTGCAGAACTTACAGGAGAGTCTCAGTTTTTGCAGAACTTACAGGAAGGTCTCAGTTTTTGTAGAACTTAAAGGGACAGTCTCAATTTGTGCAGAACTTAATGGAGAGTCTCAGTTTGTGCAGAACTTAAAGGACTCTCAGTTTGTGCAGAACTTACAGGAGGGTCTCAGTTTGTGCAGAACTTACAGGAGGGTGTCAGTTTGTGCAGAACTTACAGGAGTGTCTCAGTTTGTGCAGAACTTACAGGAGAGTCTTAGTTTGTGCAGAACTTACCGGAGAGTTTCAGTCTCTGCAGAACTTACAGGAGAGTCTCAGTTTTTGCAGAACTTACAGGAAGGTCTCAGTTTGTGTAGAACTTACAGGACAGTCTCAATTTGAGAAGAACTTACTGGAGAGTCTCCGTTTGTGCAGAACTTACAGGAGAGTCTCAGTTTGTGCAGAACTTACAGGAGAGTCTAAGTTTGTGCAGAACTTACAGGAGAGTCTCAGTTTGTGCAGAACTTACAGGAGTGTCAGTTGGTGCAAAACTTAAAGGAGAGTTTCAGTTTTTGCAGAACTTACAGGAGGGTCTCAGTTTGTGCAGAACTTACAGGAGGGTTTCAGTTCGTGAAGAACTTACAGGAGGGTCTCAGTCTGTGCAGAACTTACAGGAGAGTCTCAATTAGTGCAGAACTTACCGGAGAGTTTTAGTCCGTGCAGAACTTACAGGATGGTTTCAGTTTGTGCAGAACTTACAGGAGTCTCAGTTTTTGCAGAACTTACAGGAGTCTCAGTTTTTGCAGAATTTACAGGAAGGTCTCAGTTTGTGTAGAACTTACAGGACAGTCTCAATTTGTGCGAAACTTACTGGAGAGTCTCAGTTTGTGCAGAACTTAAAGGACTCTCAGTTTGTGCAGAACTTAAAGGACTCTCAGTTTGTGCAGAACTTGCAGGAAAGTCTCAGTTTGTGCAAAACTTAAAGGAGAGTCTCAGTTTGTGCAGAACTTACAGGAGAGTCTCAATTTGTGCAGAATTTACAGGACAATCTCAGTTTGTGCAGAACTTACAGGAGGGTGTCAGTTTACTCAGAACTTACAGAAGTGTCTCAGTTCGTGCAGAACTTACAGGAGGGTCTCAGTTTGTGAAGAACTTAGAGAAGGGTCTCAGTATGTGCAGAACTTACAGGAGGGTCTCAGTTTGTTCAGAACTTACAGGGGGGTCTCAGTTTGTGCAGACCTTACAGGAGAGTCTCAATTTGTGCAGAACTTACAGGAGAATCTCAGTTAGTACAGAACTTACAGGACCCTCAGTTTGTAAAGAACTTACAGGACTCTCAGTTTGTACAGAACTTATAAGAGAGTCTCAGTTCGTGCAGAACTTGCAGGAGAGTCTCAGTTTGTGCAGAACTTACAATGGAGTCTCAGTCTGTTTAGAACTTGCAGGAGAGTCTCAGTTTTTGCAGAACTTACAGGAGAGTGTCAGTTTGTGCAGAACTTACAGGAGGGTCTCAGTTTGTGCAGAACTTACAGGAGAATATAAGTTTGTGCAGAACTCACAGGAGAGTCTCAGTTTGTGCAGAACTTACAGGAGAGTCTCAATTTGTGCAGAACTTACAGGAGGGTATCAGTTTGTGCAGAACTTACAGGAGGGTCTCAGTTTGTGCAGAAAATACAGGATAATCTCAGTTTGTGCTGAATTTACAGGAGAGTCTCAGTTTGTGCAGAACTTGCAGGAGATTCTCAGTTTGTGCAGAACTTACAGGAGAGTCTCAGTTTGTGCAGAACTTACAGGAGAGTCTCAGTTATTGCAAAAATTACAGGAGTGTCAGTTTGTGCAGAACTTACAGGAGGGTCTCAGTTTGTGCAGAAGTTACAGAATATCAATTTGTGCAGAACTTACAGAAGGGTCTCAGTTTGTGCAGAACTTAGAGGATCTCAATTTCTGCAAAACTTACAGGAGAGTCTTAGTTTGTGCAGAACTTACCGGAGAGTTTCAGTCCGTGCAGAATCTTACAGGATTGTGTCAGTTTGTGTAAAACTTACAGGACGGTCTCAATTTGTGCAGAACTTGCAGGAGAGTCTCAGTTTGTGCAGAACTTACAGGAGAGTCTAAGTTTGTGCAGAACTTACAGGAGAGTCTCAGTTTGTGCAGAACTTACAGGAGTGTCAGTTGGTGCAAAACTTAAAGGAGAGTCAGTTTGTGCAGAACTTACAGGAGGGTCTCAGTCTCTGCAGAACTTACAGGAGGGTCTCAGTGTGTGCATAACTTACAGGAGAGTCTCAATTAGAGCAGAACTTACCGGAAAGTTTCAGTCCGTGCAGAACTTACAGGATTGTTTCAGTTTGTGCAGAACTTACAGGAGTCTCAGTTTTTGCAGAACTTACAGGAGAGTCTCAGTTTTTGCAGAACTTACAGGAAGGTCTCAATTTGTGCGAAACTTACTGGAGAGTCTCAGTTTGTGCAGAACTTACTGGAGAGTGTAAGTCCGTGCAGAACTTACAGGACGGTTTCAGTTTGTGCAGAACTTACAGGAGTCTCAGTTTTTGCAGAACTTACAGGAAGGTCTCAGTTTGTGTAGAACTTACAGGACAGTCTCAATTTGTGCGAAACTTACAGGAGAGTCTCAGTTTGTGCAGAACTTACAATAGAGTCTCAGTCTGTTTAGAACTTGCAGGAGAGTCTCAATTTTTGCAGAACTTACAGTAGGGTCTCAGTTTGTGCAGAACTTACAGGAGGGTCTCAGTTTGCGCAGAACTTACAGGAGAATATAAGTTTGTGCAGAACTCACAGGAGAGTCTCAGTTTGTGCAGAACTTACAGGAGGGTATCAGTTTGTGCAGAACTTACAGGAGGGTCTCAGTTTGTGCAGAAAATACAGGATAATGTCAGTTTGTGCTGAATTTACAGGAGAGTCTCAGTTTGTGCAGAACTTGCAGGAGATTCTCAGTTTGTGCAGAACTTACAGGAGAGTCTCAGTTTGTGCAGAACTTACAGGAGAGTCTCAGTTATTGCAAAACTTACAGGAGTGTCAGTTTGTGCAGAACTTACAGGAGGGTCTCAGTTTGTGCAGAAGTTACAGAATATCAATTTGTGCAGAACTTACAGAAGGGTCTCAGTTTGTGCAGAACTTAGAGGATCTCAATTTTTGCAAAACTTACAGGAGAGTCTTAGTTTGTGCAGAACTTACCGGAGAGTTTCAGTCCGTGCAGAATCTTACAGGATTGTGTCAGTTTGTGTAAAACTTACAGGACGGTCTCAATTTGTGCAGAACTTGCAGGAGAGTCTCAGTTTGTGCAGAACTTACAGGAGAGTCTAAGTTTGTGCAGAACTTACAGGAGAGTCTCAGTTTGTGCAGAACTTACAGGAGAGTCTCAGTTTGTGCAGAACTTACAGGAGGGTGTCAGTTTGTGCAGAACTTACAGGAGGGTCTCAGTCTCTGCAGAACTTACAGGAGGGTCTCAATTAGAGCAGAACTTACCGGAAAGTTTCAGTCCGTGCAGAACTTACAGGATTGTTTCAGTTTGTGCAGAACTTACAGGAGTCTCAGTTTTTGCAGAACTTACAGGAGAGTCTCAGTTTTTGCAGAACTTACAGGAAGGTCTCAATTTGTGCGAAACATACTGGAGAGTCTCAGTTTGTGCAGAACTTACTGGAGAGTGTAAGTCCGTGCAGAACTTACAGGACGGTTTCAGTTTGTGCAGAACTTACAGGAGTCTCAGTTTTTGCAGAACTTACAGGAAGGTCTCAGTTTGTGTAGAACTTACAGGACAGTCTCAATTTGTGCGAAACTTACTGGAGAGTCTCAGTTTGTGCAGAACTTAAAGGACTCTCAGTTTGTGCAGAACTTAAAGGACTCTCAGTTTGTGCAGAACTTGCAGGAAAGTCTCAGTTTGTGCAAAACTTAAAGGAGAGTCTCAGTTTGTGCAGAACTTACAGGAGAGTCTCAGTTTGTGCAGAACTTACAGGATTCTCAATTTGTGCAGAATTTACAGGAGAATCTCAGTTTGTGCAGAACTTACAGGAGGGTCTCAGTTTGTGCAGAACTTACAGGAGGGTCTCAGTTTACTCAGAACTTACAGAAGGGTCTCAGTTCGTGCAGAACTTACAGGAGGGTCTCAGTTTGTGAAGAACTTAGAGAAGGGTCTCAATTTGTGCAGAACTTACAGGAGAGTCTCAGTTTGTGCAGAACTTACAGGAGGGTCTCAGTTTGTGCAGAACTTACAGGATCTCAATTTGTGCAGGACTTACAGGAGAATCTCAGTTTGTGCAGAACTTACAGGAGGATCTCAGTTTGTGCAGAACTTACAGGAGTTTCTCAGTTTGTGCAGAACTTACAGGATAGTCTCAGTTTGTGCAGAACTTATAGGAGTGTCTCAGTTAGTGCAGAACTTACAGGAGTGTCAGTTTGTGCAGAACTTACAGGAGGGTCTCAGTTTGTGCAGAACTTACAGAATATCAATTTGTGCAGAACTTACAGGAGGGTGTCAGTTTGTGCAGAACTTACAGGACTCTCAGTTTGTGCAGAACTTATAAGAGAGTCTCAGTTTGTGCAGAACTTGCAGGAGAGTCTCAGTTTGTGCAGAACTTACAATGGAGTCTCAGTTTGTTTAGAACTTGCAGGAGAGTCTCAGTTTTTGCAGAACTTACAGGAGAGTGTCAGTTTGTGCAGAACTTACAGGAGGGTCTCAGTTTGTGCTGAACTTACAGGAGAGTCAAAGTTTGTGCTGAACTTACAGGATTCTCAATTTGTGCAGAACTTACAGGACTCTCAGTTTGTGTAGAACTTACAGGAGAGTCTCAGTTTGTGCAGAACTTACAGGAGGGTCTCAGTTTGTGCAGAACTTACAGGAGGGTCTCAGTTTGTGCAGAAAATACAGGATAATCTCAGTTTGTGCAGAACTTAAAGGAGAGTCTCAGTTTATGCAGAACTTACAGGAGAGTCTCAGTTAGTGCAGAACTTACAGGAGTGTCAGTTTGTGCAGAACTTACAGGAGGGTCTCAGTTTGTGCAGAACTTAAACAATATCAATTTGTGCAGAACTTACAGGAGGGTCTCAGTTTGTGCAGAACTTACAGGATCTCAATTTCTGCAAAACTTACAGGAGGGTCTCAGTCTGTACAGAACTTACAGGAGGATCTCAGTTCGTGCAAAACTTACAGGAGAGTCTTAGTTTGTGCAGAACTTACCGGAGAGTTTCAGTCTGTGCAGAACTTACAGGATTGTTTCTGTTTGTGTAGAACTTACAGGACAGTGTCAATTTGTGCAGAACTTACTGGAGAGTCTCAGTTTGTGCAGATCTTAAAGGACTCTCAGATAGTGCAGAACTTACAGGAGAGTCTCAGTTTGTGCAGAACTTGCAGGAGAGTCTCAGTTTGTGCAGAACTTGCAGGAGAGTCTCAGTTTGTGCAGAACTTACAGGTGAGTCTAAGTTTGTGCAGAACTTACAGGAGTGTCAGTTGGTGCAAAACTTAAAGGAGAGTCTCAGTTTGTGCAGAACTTACAGGAGGGTCTCAGTTTGTGCAGAACTTACAGGATTCTCATTTTGTGCAGAATTTACAGAAGGGTCTCAGTTTGTGCAGAACTTACAGAAGGGTCTCAGTTTGTGAAGAACTTACAGGAGGGTCTCAGTCCCTGCAGAACTTACAGGAGGGTCTCAGTGTGTGCAGAACTTACAGGAGAGTCTCAATTAGAGCAGAACTTACCGGAGAGTTTCAGTCCGTGCAGAACTTACAGGATTGTTTCAGTTTGTGCAGAACTTACAGGAGTCTCAGTTTTTGCAGAACTTACAGGAGAGTCTCAGTTTTTGCAGAACTTACAGGAAGGTCTCAGTTTTTGTAGAACTTACAGGACAGTCTCAATTTGTGCAGAACTTACTGGAGAGTCTCAGTTTGTGCAGAACTTAAAGGACTCTCAGTTTGTGCGGAACTTACAGGAGGGTCTCAGTTTGTGCAGAACTTACAGGAGGGTGTCAGTTTGTGCAGAACTTACAGGAGGTTCTCAGTTTATGCAGAACTTACAGGAGGGTCTCAGTTTGTGCAAAACTTACAGGAGAGTTTCAGTCTGTGCAGAACTTAAAGGATCGTTTCAGTTTGTGCAGAACTTACAGGAGTGTCTAAGTTTGTGCAGAACTTACAGGAGGGTCTCAGTTTGTGGAGAACTTACAGGAGGGTCTCAGTTTGTGTAGAACTTACAGGAGAGTCTCAGTTTGTGAAGAACTTACAGGATCTCAATTTGTGCTGAACTTACAGGAGAGTCTCAGTTTGTGCAGAACTTACAGGAGAGTCTCAATTTGTGCAGAACTTACAGGACTCTCAGTTTGTGTAGAACTTGCAGGAGAGTCTCAGTTTGTGCAGAACTTACAGGAGGGTCTCAGTTTGTGCAAAAAATACAGGATAATCTCAGTTTGTGTAGAACTTACAGGAGAGTCTCAGTTTGTGAAGAACTTACAGGATCTCAATTTGTGCTGAACTTACAGGAGAATCTCAGTTTTTGCAGAACTTACAGGAGAGTCTCAGTTTGTGCAGAACTTACAGGAGAGTCTCAATTTGTGCAGAACTTACAGGACTCTCAGTTTGTGTAGAACTTACATTAGAGTCTCAGTTTGTGCAGAACTTACAGGAGGGTCTCAGTTTGTGCAGAAAATACAGGATAATCTCAGTTTGTGTAGAACTTACAGGAGAGTCTCAGTTTGTGAAGAACTTACAGGATCTCAATTTGTGCTGAACTTACAGGAGAATCTCAGTTTGAGCAGAACTTACAGGAGAGTCTCAGTTTGTGCAGAACTTACAGGAGAGTCTCAATTTGTGCAGAACTTACAGGACTCTCAGTTTGTGCAGAACTTACAGGAGTGTCTCAGTTTGTGTAGAACTTACAGGAGAGTCTCAGTCTGTGAAGAACTTACAGGAGGGTCTCAGTTTGTGTAGAACTTACAGGAGAGTCTCAGTTTGTGAAGAACTTACAGGATCTCAATTTGTGCTGAACTTACAGGAGAATCTCAGTTTGTGCAGAACTTGCAGGAGTTTCTCAGTTTGTGCAGAACTTACAGGATAGTCTCAGTTTGTGCAGAACTTATAGGAGTGTCTCAGTTAGTGCAGAACTTACAGGAGTGTCAGTTTGTGCAGAACTTACAGGAGGGTCTCAGTTTGTGCAGAACTTACAGAATATCAATTTGTGCAGAACTTACAGGAGGGTGTCAGTTTGTGCAGAACTTACAGGATCTCAATTTCTGCAAAACTTACAGGAGGTTCTCAGTTTGTGCAAAACTTACAGGAGAGTCTTAGTTTGTGCAGAACTTACCGGAGAGTTTCAGTCTGTGCAGAACTTACAGGATTGTTTTAGTTTGTGTAGAACTTACAGGAGAGTCTCAGTTTGTGCAGAACTTACAGGATCTCAATTTCTGCAAAACTTACAGGAGGTTCTCAGTTTGTGCAAAACTTACAGGAGAGTCTTAGTTTGTGCAGAACTTACAGGAGAATATAAGTTTGTTCAGAACTTACAGGAGAGTCTCAGTTTGTGCAGAACTTAAAGGAGAGTCTCAATTTGTGCAGAAAATACAGGATAATCTCAGTTTGTGTAGAACTTACAGGAGAGTCTCAGTTTGTGTAGAACTTACAGGAGAGTCTCAGTTTGTGAAGAACTTACAGGATCTCAATTTGTGCTGAACTTACAGGAGAATCTCAGTTTGTGCAGAACTTACAGGAGAGTCTCAATTTGTGCAGAACTTACAGGACTCTCAGTTTGTGTAGAACTTACAGGAGAGTCTCAGTTTGTGCAGAACTTACAGGATCTCAATTTGTGCTGAACTTACAGGAGAATCTCAGTTTGTGCAGAACTTACAGGAGAGTCTCAGTTTGTGCAGAACTTACAGGAGAGTCTCAATTTGTGCAGAACTTACAGGACTCTCAGTTTGTGCAGAACTTACAGGAGTGTCTAAGTTTGTGCAGAACTTACAGGAGGGTCTCAGTTTGTGCAGAACTTACAGGAGGGTCTCAGTTTGTGTAGAACTTACAGGAGAGTCTCAGTTTGTGAAGAACTTACATGATCTCAATTTGTGCTGAACTTACAGGAGAATCTCAGTTTGTGCAGAACTTGCAGGAGATTCTCAGTTTGTGCAGAACTTACAGGACAGTCTCAGTTTGTGCAGAACTTACAGGAGTGTCTCAGTTAGTGCAGAACTTACAGGAGTGTCAGTTGGTGCAAAACTTAAAGGAGAGTCAGTTTGTGCAGAACTTACAGGAGAGTCTCAGTTTGTGCAGAACTTACAGGAGGGTGTCAGTTTGTGCAGAACTTACAGGAGGGTCTCAGTCTCTGCAGAACTTACAGGAGGGTCTCAGTGTGTGCATAACTTACAGGAGAGTCTCAATTAGAGCAGAACTTACCGGAAAGTTTCAGTCCGTGCAGAACTTACAGGATTGTTTCAGTTTGTGCAGAACTTACAGGAGTCTCAGTTTTTGCAGAACTTACAGGAGAGTCTCAGTTTTTGCAGAACTTACAGGAAGGTCTCAATTTGTGCGAAACTTACTGGAGAGTCTCAGTTTGTGCAGAACTTACTGGAGAGTGTAAGTCCGTGCAGAACTTACAGGACGGTTTCAGTTTGTGCAGAACTTACAGGAGTCTCAGTTTTTGCAGAACTTACAGGAAGGTCTCAGTTTGTGTAGAACTTACAGGACAGTCTCAATTTGTGCGAAACTTACTGGAGAGTCTCAGTTTGTGCAGAACTTAAAGGACTCTCAGTTTGTGCAGAACTTAAAGGACTCTCAGTTTGTGCAGAACTTGCAGGAAAGTCTCAGTTTGTGCAAAACTTAAAGGAGAGTCTCAGTTTGTGCAGAACTTACAGGAGAGTCTCAATTTGTGCAGAATTTACAGGACAATCTCAGTTTGTGCAGAACTTACAGGAGGGTCTCAGTTTGTGCAGAACTTACAGGAGGGTGTCAGTTTACTCAGAACTTACAGAAGGGTCTCAGTTCGTGCAGAACTTACAGGAGGGTCTCAGTTTGTGAAGAACTTAGAGAAGGGTCTCAGTATGTGCAGAACTTACAGGAGGGTCTCAGTTTGTTCAGAACTTACAGGGGGGTCTCAGTTTGTGCAGACCTTACAGGAGAGTCTCAATTTGTGCAGAACTTACAGGAGAATCTCAGTTAGTACAGAACTTACAGGACCCTCAGTTTGTAAAGAACTTACAGGACTCTTAGTTTGTACAGAACTTATAAGAGAGTCTCAGTTCGTGCAGAACTTGCAGGAGAGTCTCAGTTTGTGCAGAACTTACAATGGAGTCTCAGTCTGTTTAGAACTTGCAGGAGAGTCTCAGTTTTTGCAGAACTTACAGGAGAGTGTCAGTTTGTGCAGAACTTACAGGAGGGTCTCAGTTTGTGCTGAACTTACAGGAGGGTCAAAGTTTGTGCTGAACTTACAGGATTTTCAATTTTTGCAGAACTTACAGTAGGGTCTCAGTTTGTGCAGAACTTACAGGAGGGTCTCAGTTTGCGCAGAACTTACAGGAGAATATAAGTTTGTGCAGAACTCACAGGAGAGTCTCAGTTTGTGCAGAACTTACAATAGAGTCTCAGTCTGTTTAGAACTTGCAGGAGAGTCTCAATTTTTGCAGAACTTACAGTAGGGTCTCAGTTTGTGCAGAACTTACAGGAGGGTCTCAGTTTGCGCAGAACTTACAGGAGAATATAAGTTTGTGCAGAACTCACAGGAGAGTCTCAGTTTGTGCAGAACTTACAGGAGAGTCTCAATTTGTGCAGAACTTACAGGAGGGTATCAGTTTGTGCAGAACTTACAGGAGGGTCTCAGTTTGTGCAGAAAATACAGGATAATCTCAGTTTGTGCTGAATTTACAGGAGAGTCTCAGTTTGTGCAGAACTTGCAGGAGATTCTCAGTTTGTGCAGAACTTACAGGAGAGTCTCAGTTTGTGCAGAACTTACAGGAGAGTCTCAGTTATTGCAAAACTTACAGGAGTGTCAGTTTGTGCAGAACTTACAGGAGGGTCTCAGTTTGTGCAGAAGTTACAGAATATCAATTTGTGCAGAACTTACAGAAGGGTCTCAGTTTGTGCAGAACTTAGAGGATCTCAATTTCTGCAAAACTTACAGGAGAGTCTTAGTTTGTGCAGAACTTACCGGAGAGTTTCAGTCCGTGCAGAATCTTACAGGATTGTGTCAGTTTGTGTAAAACTTACAGGACGGTCTCAATTTGTGCAGAACTTACAGGAGAGTCTAAGTTTGTGCAGAACTTACAGGAGAGTCTCAGTTTGTGCAGAACTTACAGGAGTGTCAGTTGGTGCAAAACTTAAAGGAGAGTCAGTTTGTGCAGAAATTACAGGAGAGTCTCAGTTTGTGCAGAACTTACAGGAGGGTGTCAGTTTGTGCATAACTTACAGGAGGGTCTCAGTCTCTGCAGAACTTACAGGAGGGTCTCAGTGTGTGCATAACTTACAGGAGAGTCTCAATTAGAGCAGAACTTACCGGAAAGTTTCAGTCCGTGCAGAACTTACAGGATTGTTTCAGTTTGTGCAGAACTTACAGGAGTCTCAGTTTTTGCAGAACTTACAGGAGAGTCTCAGTTTTTGCAGAACTTACAGGAAGGTCTCAATTTGTGCGAAACTTACTGGAGAGTCTCAGTTTGTGCAGAACTTACTGGAGAGTGTAAGTCCGTGCAGAACTTACAGGACGGTTTCAGTTTGTGCAGAACTTACAGGAGTCTCAGTTTTTGCAGAACTTACAGGAAGGTCTCAGTTTGTGTAGAACTTACAGGACAGTCTCAATTTGTGCGAAACTTACTGGAGAGTCTCAGTTTGTGCAGAACTTAAAGGACTCTCAGTTTGTGCAGAACTTAAAGGACTCTCAGTTTGTGCAGAACTTGCAGGAAAGTCTCAGTTTGTGCAAAACTTAAAGGAGAGTCTCAGTTTGTGCAGAACTTACAGGACAATCTCAGTTTGTGCAGAACTTACAGGAGGGTCTCAGTTTGTGCAGAACTTACAGGAGGGTGTCAGTTTACTCAGAACTTACAGAAGGGTCTCAGTTCGTGCAGAACTTACAGGAGGGTCTCAGTTTGTGAAGAACTTAGAGAAGGGTCTCAGTATGTGCAGAACTTACAGGAGGGTCTCAGTTTGTTCAGAACTTACAGGGGGGTCTCAGTTTGTGCAGACCTTACAGGAGAGTCTCAATTTGTGCAGAACTTACAGGAGAATCTCAGTTAGTACAGAACTTACAGGACCCTCAGTTTGTAAAGAACTTACAGGACTCTTAGTTTGTACAGAACTTATAAGAGAGTCTCAGTTCGTGCAGAACTTGCAGGAGAGTCTCAGTTTGTGCAGAACTTACAATGGAGTCTCAGTCTGTTTAGAACTTGCAGGAGAGTCTCAGTTTTTGCAGAACTTACAGGAGAGTGTCAGTTCGTGCAGAACTTACAGGAGGGTCTCAGTTTGTGCTGAACTTACAGGAGGGTCTCAGTTTGTGAAGAACTTACATGATCTCAATTTGTGCTGAACTTACAGGAGAATCTCAGTTTGTGCAGAACTTGCAGGAGATTCTCAGTTTGTGCAGAACTTACAGGACAGTCTCAGTTTGTGCAGAACTTACAGGAGTGTCTCAGTTAGTGCAGAACTTACAGGAGTGTCAGTTGGTGCAAAACTTAAAGGAGAGTCAGTTTGTGCAGAACTTACAGGAGAGTCTCAGTTTGTGCAGAACTTACAGGAGGGTGTCAGTTTGTGCAGAACTTACAGGAGGGTCTCAGTCTCTGCAGAACTTACAGGAGGGTCTCAGTGTGTGCATAACTTACAGGAGAGTCTCAATTAGAGCAGAACTTACCGGAAAGTTTCAGTCCGTGCAGAACTTACAGGATTGTTTCAGTTTGTGCAGAACTTACAGGAGTCTCAGTTTTTGCAGAACTTACAGGAGAGTCTCAGTTTTTGCAGAACTTACAGGAAGGTCTCAATTTGTGCGAAACTTACTGGAGAGTCTCAGTTTGTGCAGAACTTACTGGAGAGTGTAAGTCCGTGCAGAACTTACAGGACGGTTTCAGTTTGTGCAGAACTTACAGGAGTCTCAGTTTTTGCAGAACTTACAGGAAGGTCTCAGTTTGTGTAGAACTTACAGGACAGTCTCAATTTGTGCGAAACTTACTGGAGAGTCTCAGTTTGTGCAGAACTTAAAGGACTCTCAGTTTGTGCAGAACTTAAAGGACTCTCAGTTTGTGCAGAACTTGCAGGAAAGTCTCAGTTTGTGCAAAACTTAAAGGAGAGTCTCAGTTTGTGCAGAACTTACAGGAGAGTCTCAATTTGTGCAGAATTTACAGGACAATCTCAGTTTGTGCAGAACTTACAGGAGGGTCTCAGTTTGTGCAGAACTTACAGGAGGGTGTCAGTTTACTCAGAACTTACAGAAGGGTCTCAGTTCGTGCAGAACTTACAGGAGGGTCTCAGTTTGTGAAGAACTTAGAGAAGGGTCTCAGTATGTGCAGAACTTACAGGAGGGTCTCAGTTTGTTCAGAACTTACAGGGGGGTCTCAGTTTGTGCAGACCTTACAGGAGAGTCTCAATTTGTGCAGAACTTACAGGAGAATCTCAGTTAGTACAGAACTTACAGGACCCTCAGTTTGTAAAGAACTTACAGGACTCTTAGTTTGTACAGAACTTATAAGAGAGTCTCAGTTCGTGCAGAACTTGCAGGAGAGTCTCAGTTTGTGCAGAACTTACAATGGAGTCTCAGTCTGTTTAGAACTTGCAGGAGAGTCTCAGTTTTTGCAGAACTTACAGGAGAGTGTCAGTTTGTGCAGAACTTACAGGAGGGTCTCAGTTTGTGCTGAACTTACAGGAGGGTCAAAGTTTGTGCTGAACTTACAGGATTTTCAATTTTTGCAAAACTTACAGTAGGGTCTCAGTTTGTGCAGAACTTACAGGAGGGTCTCAGTTTGCGCAGAACTTACAGGAGAATATAAGTTTGTGCAGAACTCACAGGAGAGTCTCAGTTTGTGCAGAACTTACAATAGAGTCTCAGTCTGTTTAGAACTTGCAGGAGAGTCTCAATTTTTGCAGAACTTACAGTAGGGTCTCAGTTTGTGCAGAACTTACAGGAGGGTCTCAGTTTGCGCAGAACTTACAGGAGAATATAAGTTTGTGCAGAACTCACAGGAGAGTCTCAGTTTGTGCAGAACTTACAGGAGAGTCTCAATTTGTGCAGAACTTACAGGAGGGTATCAGTTTGTGCAGAACTTACAGGAGGGTCTCAGTTTGTGCAGAAAATACAGGATAATCTCAGTTTGTGCTGAATTTACAGGAGAGTCTCAGTTTGTGCAGAACTTGCAGGAGATTCTCAGTTTGTGCAGAACTTACAGGAGAGTCTCAGTTTGTGCAGAACTTACAGGAGAGTCTCAGTTATTGCAAAACTTACAGGAGTGTCAGTTTGTGCAGAACTTACAGGAGGGTCTCAGTTTGTGCAGAAGTTACAGAATATCAATTTGTGCAGAACTTACAGAAGGGTCTCAGTTTGTGCAGAACTTAGAGGATCTCAATTTCTGCAAAACTTACAGGAGAGTCTTAGTTTGTGCAGAACTTACCGGAGAGTTTCAGTCCGTGCAGAATCTTACAGGATTGTGTCAGTTTGTGTAAAACTTGCAGGACGGTCTCAATTTGTGCAGAACTTACAGGAGAGTCTAAGTTTGTGCAGAACTTACAGGAGAGTCTCAGTTTGTGCAGAACTTACAGGAGTGTCAGTTGGTGCAAAACTTAAAGGAGAGTCAGTTTGTGCAGAAATTACAGGAGAGTCTCAGTTTGTGCAGAACTTACAGGAGGGTGTCAGTTTGTGCAGAACTTACAGGAGGGTCTCAGTCTCTGCAGAACTTACAGGAGGGTCTCAGTGTGTGCATAACTTACAGGAGAGTCTCAATTAGAGCAGAACTTACCGGAAAGTTTCAGTCCGTGCAGAACTTACAGGATTGTTTCAGTTTGTGCAGAACTTACAGGAGTCTCAGTTTTTGCAGAACTTACAGGAGAGTCTCAGTTTTTGCAGACCTTACAGGAGAGTCTCAATTTGTGCAGAACTTACAGGAGAATCTCAGTTAGTACAGAACTTACAGGACCCTCAGTTTGTAAAGAACTTACAGGACTCTTAGTTTGTACAGAACTTATAAGAGAGTCTCAGTTCGTGCAGAACTTGCAGGAGAGTCTCAGTTTGTGCAGAACTTACAATGGAGTCTCAGTCTGTTTAGAACTTGCAGGAGAGTCTCAGTTTTTGCAGAACTTACAGGAGAGTGTCAGTTTGTGCAGAACTTACAGGAGGGTCTCAGTTTGTGCTGAACTTACAGGAGGGTCAAAGTTTGTGCTGAACTTACAGGATTTTCAATTTTTGCAGAACTTACAGTAGGGTCTCAGTTTGTGCAGAACTTACAGGAGGGTCTCAGTTTGCGCAGAACTTACAGGAGAATATAAGTTTGTGCAGAACTCACAGGAGAGTCTCAGTTTGTGCAGAACTTACAATAGAGTCTCAGTCTGTTTAGAACTTGCAGGAGAGTCTCAATTTTTGCAGAACTTACAGTAGGGTCTCAGTTTGTGCAGAACTTACAGGAGGGTCTCAGTTTGCGCAGAACTTACAGGAGAATATAAGTTTGTGCAGAACTCACAGGAGAGTCTCAGTTTGTGCAGAACTTACAGGAGAGTCTCAATTTGTGCAGAACTTACAGGAGGGTATCAGTTTGTGCAGAACTTACAGGAGGGTCTCAGTTTGTGCAGAAAATACAGGATAATCTCAGTTTGTGCTGAATTTACAGGAGAGTCTCAGTTTGTGCAGAACTTGCAGGAGATTCTCAGTTTGTGCAGAACTTACAGGAGAGTCTCAGTTTGTGCAGAACTTACAGGAGAGTCTCAGTTATTGCAAAACTTACAGGAGTGTCAGTTTGTGCAGAACTTACAGGAGGGTCTCAGTTTGTGCAGAAGTTACAGAATATCAATTTGTGCAGAACTTACAGAAGGGTCTCAGTTTGTGCAGAACTTAGAGGATCTCAATTTCTGCAAAACTTACAGGAGAGTCTTAGTTTGTGCAGAACTTACCGGAGAGTTTCAGTCCGTGCAGAATCTTACAGGATTGTGTCAGTTTGTGTAAAACTTACAGGACGGTCTCAATTTGTGCAGAACTTACAGGAGAGTCTAAGTTTGTGCAGAACTTACAGGAGAGTCTCAGTTTGTGCAGAACTTACAGGAGTGTCAGTTGGTGCAAAACTTAAAGGAGAGTCAGTTTGTGCAGAAATTACAGGAGAGTCTCAGTTTGTGCAGAACTTACAGGAGGGTGTCAGTTTGTGCAGAACTTACAGGAGGGTCTCAGTCTCTGCAGAACTTACAGGAGGGTCTCAGTGTGTGCATAACTTACAGGAGAGTCTCAATTAGAGCAGAACTTACCGGAAAGTTTCAGTCCGTGCAGAACTTACAGGATTGTTTCAGTTTGTGCAGAACTTACAGGAGTCTCAGTTTTTGCAGAACTTACAGGAGAGTCTCAGTTTTTGCAGAACTTACAGGAAGGTCTCAATTTGTGCGAAACTTACTGGAGAGTCTCAGTTTGTGCAGAACTTACTGGAGAGTGTAAGTCCGTGCAGAACTTACAGGACGGTTTCAGTTTGTGCAGAACTTACAGGAGTCTCAGTTTTTGCAGAACTTACAGGAAGGTCTCAGTTTGTGTAGAACTTACAGGACAGTCTCAATTTGTGCGAAACTTACTGGAGAGTCTCAGTTTGTGCAGAACTTAAAGGACTCTCAGTTTGTGCAGAACTTAAAGGACTCTCAGTTTGTGCAGAACTTGCAGGAAAGTCTCAGTTTGTGCAAAACTTAAAGGAGAGTCTCAGTTTGTGCAGAACTTACAGGACAATCTCAGTTTGTGCAGAACTTACAGGAGGGTCTCAGTTTGTGCAGAACTTACAGGAGGGTGTCAGTTTACTCAGAACTTACAGAAGGGTCTCAGTTTGTGCAGAACTTACAGGAGGGTCTCAGTTTGTGAAGAACTTAGAGAAGGGTCTCAGTATGTGCAGAACTTACAGGAGGGTCTCAGTTTGTTCAGAACTTACAGGGGGGTCTCAGTTTGTGCAGACCTTACAGGAGAGTCTCAATTTGTGCAGAACTTACAGGAGAATCTCAGTTAGTACAGAACTTACAGGACCCTCAGTTTGTAAAGAACTTACAGGACTCTTAGTTTGTACAGAACTTATAAGAGAGTCTCAGTTCGTGCAGAACTTGCAGGAGAGTCTCAGTTTGTGCAGAACTTACAATGGAGTCTCAGTCTGTTTAGAACTTGCAGGAGAGTCTCAGTTTTTGCAGAACTTACAGGAGAGTGTCAGTTCGTGCAGAACTTACAGGAGGGTCTCAGTTTGTGCTGAACTTACAGGAGGGTCAAAGTTTGTGCTGAACTTACAGGATTTTCAATTTTTGCAGAACTTACAGTAGGGTCTCAGTTTGTGCAGAACTTACAGGAGGGTCTCAGTTTGCGCAGAACTTACAGGAGAATATAAGTTTGTGCAGAACTCACAGGAGAGTCTCAGTTTGTGCAGAACTTACAATAGAGTCTCAGTCTGTTTAGAACTTGCAGGAGAGTCTCAATTTTTGCAGAACTTACAGTAGGGTCTCAGTTTGTGCAGAACTTACAGGAGGGTCTCAGTTTGCGCAGAACTTACAGGAGAATATAAGTTTGTGCAGAACTCACAGGAGAGTCTCAGTTTGTGCAGAACTTACAGGAGAGTCTCAATTTGTGCAGAACTTACAGGAGGGTATCAGTTTGTGCAGAACTTACAGGAGGGTCTCAGTTTGTGCAGAAAATACAGGATAATCTCAGTTTGTGCTGAATTTACAGGAGAGTCTCAGTTTGTGCAGAACTTGCAGGAGATTCTCAGTTTGTGCAGAACTTACAGGAGAGTCTCAGTTTGTGCAGAACTTACAGGAGAGTCTCAGTTATTGCAAAACTTACAGGAGTGTCAGTTTGTGCAGAACTTACAGGAGGGTCTCAGTTTGTGCAGAAGTTACAGAATATCAATTTGTGCAGAACTTACAGAAGGGTCTCAGTTTGTGCAGAACTTAGAGGATCTCAATTTCTGCAAAACTTACAGGACGGTCTCAATTTGTGCAGAACTTGCAGGAGAGTCTCAGTTTGTGCAGAACTTACAGGACTCTCAGTTTGTGCAGAACTTACAGGAGAGTCTCAATTTGTGCAGAACTTACAGGACTCTCAGTTTGTGTAGAACTTACATTAGAGTCTCAGTTTGTGCAGAACTTACAGGAGGGTCTCAGTTTGTGCAGAAAATACAGGATAATCTCAGTTTGTGTAGAACTTACAGGAGAGTCTCAGTTTGTGAAGAACTTACAGGATCTCAATTTGTGCTGAACTTACAGGAGAATCTCAGTTTGAGCAGAACTTACAGGAGAGTCTCAGTTTGGGCAGAACTTACAGGAGAGTCTCAATTTGTGCAGAACTTACAGGACTCTCAGTTTGTGCAGAACTTACAGGAGTGTCTCAGTTTGTGTAGAACTTACAGGAGAGTCTCAGTCTGTGAAGAACTTACAGGAGGGTCTCAGTTTGTGTAGAACTTACAGGAGAGTCTCAGTTTGTGAAGAACTTACAGGATCTCAATTTGTGCTGAACTTACAGGAGAATCTCAGTTTGTGCAGAACTTGCAGGAGTTTCTCAGTTTGTGCAGAACTTACAGGATAGTCTCAGTTTGTGCAGAACTTATAGGAGTGTCTCAGTTAGTGCAGAACTTACAGGAGTGTCAGTTTGTGCAGAACTTACAGGAGGGTCTCAGTTTGTGCAGAACTTACAGAATATCAATTTGTGCAGAACTTACAGGAGGGTGTCAGTTTGTGCAGAACTTACAGGATCTCAATTTCTGCAAAACTTACAGGAGGTTCTCAGTTTGTGCAAAACTTACAGGAGAGTCTTAGTTTGTGCAGAACTTACCGGAGAGTTTCAGTCTGTGCAGAACTTACAGGATTGTTTTAGTTTGTGTAGAACTTACAGGACAGTCTCAATTTGTGCAGAACTTACTGGAGAGTCCCAGTTTGTGCAGAACTTACAGGAGAATATAAGTTTGTACAGAACTTACAGGAGAGTCTCAGTTTGTGCAGAACTTACAGGAGAGTCTCAGTTTGTGCAGAACTTACAGGAGAGTCTCAATTTGTGCAGAACTTACAGGACTCTCAGTTTGTGTAGATCTTACAGGAGAGTCTCAGTTTGTGCAGAACTTACAGGAGGGTCTCAGTTTGTGCAGAAAATACAGGATAATCTCAGTTTGTGTAGAACTTACAGGAGAGTCTCAGTTTGTGTAGAACTTACAGGAGAGTCTCAGTTTGTGAAGAACTTACAGGATCTCAATTTGTGCTGAACTTACAGGAGAATCTCAGTTTGTGCAGAACTTACAGGAGAGTCTCAATTTGTGCAGAACTTACAGGACTCTCAGTTTGTGTAGAACTTACAGGAGAGTCTCAGTTTGTGCAGAACTTACAGGATCTCAATTTGTGCTGAACTTACAGGAGAATCTCAGTTTGTGCAGAACTTACAGGAGAGTCTCAGTTTGTGCAGAACTTACAGGGGAGTCTCAATTTGTGCAGAACTTACAGGACTCTCAGTTTGTGCAGAACTTACAGGAGTGTCTAAGTTTGTGCAGAACTTACAGGAGGGTCTCAGTTTGTGCAGAACTTACAGGAGGGTCTCAGTTTGTGTAGAACTTACAGGAGAGTCTCAGTTTGTGAAGAACTTACATGATCTCAATTTGTGCTGAACTTACAGGAGAATCTCAGTTTGTGCAGAACTTGCAGGAGATTCTCAGTTTGTGCAGAACTTACAGGACAGTCTCAGTTTGTGCAGAACTTACAGGAGTGTCTCAGTTAGTGCAGAACTTACAGGAGTGTCAGTTGGTGCAAAACTTAAAGGAGAGTCAGTTTGTGCAGAACTTACAGGAGAGTCTCAGTTTGTGCAGAACTTACAGGAGGGTGTCAGTTTGTGCAGAACTTACAGGAGGGTCTCAGTCTCTGCAGAACTTACAGGAGGGTCTCAGTGTGTGCATAACTTACAGGAGAGTCTCAATTAGAGCAGAACTTACCGGAAAGTTTCAGTCCGTGCAGAACTTACAGGATTGTTTCAGTTTGTGCAGAACTTACAGGAGTCTCAGTTTTTGCAGAACTTACAGGAGAGTCTCAGTTTTTGCAGAACTTACAGGAAGGTCTCAATTTGTGCGAAACTTACTGGAGAGTCTCAGTTTGTGCAGAACTTACTGGAGAGTGTAAGTCCGTGCAGAACTTACAGGACAGTTTCAGTTTGTGCAGAACTTACAGGAGTCTCAGTTTTTGCAGAACTTACAGGAAGGTCTCAGTTTGTGTAGAACTTACAGGACAGTCTCAATTTGTGCGAAACTTACTGGAGAGTCTCAGTTTGTGCAGAACTTAAAGGACTCTCAGTTTGTGCAGAACTTAAAGGACTCTCAGTTTGTGCAGAACTTGCAGGAAAGTCTCAGTTTGTGCAAAACTTAAAGGAGAGTCTCAGTTTGTGCAGAACTTACAGGAGAGTCTCAATTTGTGCAGAATTTACAGGACAATCTCAGTTTGTGCAGAACTTACAGGAGGGTCTCAGTTTGTGCAGAACTTACAGGAGGGTGTCAGTTTACTCAGAACTTACAGAAGGGTCTCAGTTCGTGCAGAACTTACAGGAGGGTCTCAGTTTGTGAAGAACTTAGAGAAGGGTCTCAGTATGTGCAGAACTTACAGGAGGGTCTCAGTTTGTTCAGAACTTACAGGGGGGTCTCAGTTTGTGCAGACCTTACAGGAGAGTCTCAATTTGTGCAGAACTTACAGGAGAATCTCAGTTAGTACAGAACTTACAGGACCCTCAGTTTGTAAAGAACTTACAGGACTCTCAGTTTGTACAGAACTTATAAGAGAGTCTCAGTTCGTGCAGAACTTGCAGGAGAGTCTCAGTTTGTGCAGAACTTACAATGGAGTCTCAGTCTGTTTAGAACTTGCAGGAGAGTCTCAGTTTTTGCAGAACTTACAGGAGAGTGTCAGTTTGTGCAGAACTTACAGGAGGGTCTCAGTTTGTGCTGAACTTACAGGAGGGTCAAAGTTTGTGCTGAACTTACAGGATTTTCAATTTTTGCAGAACTTACAGTAGGGTCTCAGTTTGTGCAGAACTTACAGGAGGGTCTCAGTTTGCGCAGAACTTACAGGAGAATATAAGTTTGTGCAGAACTCACAGGAGAGTCTCAGTTTGTGCAGAACTTACAATAGAGTCTCAGTCTGTTTAGAACTTGCAGGAGAGTCTCAATTTTTGCAGAACTTACAGTAGGGTCTCAGTTTGTGCAGAACTTACAGGAGGGTCTCAGTTTGCGCAGAACTTACAGGAGAATATAAGTTTGTGCAGAACTCACAGGAGAGTCTCAATTTGTGCAGAACTTACAGGAGGGTATCAGTTTGTGCAGAACTTGCAGGAGGGTCTCAGTTTGTGCAGAAAATACAGGATAATCTCAGTTTGTGCTGAATTTACAGGAGAGTCTCAGTTTGTGCAGAACTTGCAGGAGATTCTCAGTTTGTGCAGAACTTACAGGAGAGTCTCAGTTTGTGCAGAACTTACAGGAGAGTCTCAGTTATTGCAAAACTTACAGGAGTGTCAGTTTGTGCAGAACTTACAGGAGGGTCTCAGTTTGTGCAGAAGTTACAGAATATCAATTTGTGCAGAACTTACAGAAGGGTCTCAGTTTGTGCAGAACTTAGAGGATCTCAATTTCTGCAAAACTTACAGGAGAGTCTTAGTTTGTGCAGAACTTACCGGAGAGTTTCAGTCCGTGCAGAATCTTACAGGATTGTGTCAGTTTGTGTAAAACTTACAGGACGGTCTCAATTTGTGCAGAACTTGCAGGAGAGTCTCAGTTTGTGCAGAACTTACAGGAGAGTCTCAGTTTGTGCAGAACTTACAGGAGAGTCTCAATTTGTGCAGAACTTACAGGACTCTCAGTTTGTGTAGAACTTACATTAGAGTCTCAGTTTGTGCAGAACTTACAGGAGGGTCTCAGTTTGTGCAGAAAATACAGGATAATCTCAGTTTGTGTAGAACTTACAGGAGAGTCTCAGTTTGTGAAGAACTTACAGGATCTCAATTTGTGCTGAACTTACAGGAGAATCTCAGTTTGAGCAGAACTTACAGGAGAGTCTCAGTTTGTGCAGAACTTACAGGAGAGTCTCAATTTGTGCAGAACTTACAGGACTCTCAGTTTGTGCAGAACTTACAGGAGTGTCTCAGTTTGTGTAGAACTTACAGGATCTCAATTTGTGCTGAACTTACAGGAGAATCTCAGTTTGTGCAGAACTTGCAGGAGTTTTTCAGTTTGTGCAGAACTTATAGGAGTGTCTCAGTTAGTGCAGAACTTACAGGAGTGTCAGTTTGTGCAGAACTTACAGGAGGGTCTCAGTTCGTGCAGAACTTACAGAATATCAATTTGTGCAGAACTTACAGGAGGGTGTCAGTTTGTGCAGAACTTACAGGATCTCAATTTCTGCAAAACTTACAGGAGGTTCTCAGTTTGTGCAAAACTTACAGGAGAGTCTTAGTTTGTGCAGAACTTACCGGAGAGTTTCAGTCTGTGCAGAACTTACAGGATTGTTTTAGTTTGTGTAGAACTTACAGGACAGTCTCAATTTGTGCAGAACTTACTGGAGAGTCCCAGTTTGTGCAGAACTTACAGGAGAATATAAGTTTGTACAGAACTTACAGGAGAGTCTCAGTTTGTGCAGAACTTACAGGAGAGTCTCAGTTTGTGCAGAACTTACAGGAGAGTCTCAATTTGTGCAGAACTTACAGGACTCTCAGTTTGTGTAGAACTTACAGGAGAGTCTCAGTTTGTGCAGAACTTACAGGAGGGTCTCAGTTTGTGCAGAAAATACAGGATAATCTCAGTTTGTGTAGAACTTACAGGAGAGTCTCAGTTTGTGTAGAACTTACAGGAGAGTCTCAGTTTGTGAAGAACTTACAGGATCTCAATTTGTGCTGAACTTACAGGAGAATCTCAGTTTGTGCAGAACTTACAGGAGAGTCTCAATTTGTGCAGAACTTACAGGACTCTCAGTTTGTGTAGAACTTACAGGAGAGTCTCAGTTTGTGCAGAACTTACAGGATCTCAATTTGTGCTGAACTTACAGGAGAATCTCAGTTTGTGCAGAACTTACAGGAGAGTCTCAGTTTGTGCAGAACTTACAGGAGAGTCTCAATTTGTGCAGAACTTACAGGACTCTCAGTTTGTGCAGAACTTACAGGAGTGTCTAAGTTTGTGCAGAACTTACAGGAGGGTCTCAGTTTGTGCAGAACTTACAGGAGGGTCTCAGTTTGTGTAGAACTTACAGGAGAGTCTCAGTTTGTGAAGAACTTACATGATCTCAATTTGTGCTGAACTTACAGGAGAATCTCAGTTTGTGCAGAACTTGCAGGAGATTCTCAGTTTGTGCAGAACTTACAGGACAGTCTCAGTTTGTGCAGAACTTACAGGAGTGTCTCAGTTAGTGCAGAACTTACAGGAGTGTCAGTTGGTGCAAAACTTAAAGGAGAGTCAGTTTGTGCAGAACTTACAGGAGAGTCTCAGTTTGTGCAGAACTTACAGGAGGGTGTCAGTTTGTGCAGAACTTACAGGAGGGTCTCAGTCTCTGCAGAACTTACAGGAGGGTCTCAGTGTGTGCATAACTTACAGGAGAGTCTCAATTAGAGCAGAACTTACCGGAAAGTTTCAGTCCGTGCAGAACTTACAGGATTGTTTCAGTTTGTGCAGAACTTACAGGAGTCTCAGTTTTTGCAGAACTTACAGGAGAGTCTCAGTTTTTGCAGAACTTACAGGAAGGTCTCAATTTGTGCGAAACTTACTGGAGAGTCTCAGTTTGTGCAGAACTTACTGGAGAGTGTAAGTCCGTGCAGAACTTACAGGACGGTTTCAGTTTGTGCAGAACTTACAGGAGTCTCAGTTTTTGCAGAACTTACAGGAAGGTCTCAGTTTGTGTAGAACTTACAGGACAGTCTCAATTTGTGCGAAACTTACTGGAGAGTCTCAGTTTGTGCAGAACTTAAAGGACTCTCAGTTTGTGCAGAACTTAAAGGACTCTCAGTTTGTGCAGAACTTGCAGGAAAGTCTCAGTTTGTGCAAAACTTAAAGGAGAGTCTCAGTTTGTGCAGAACTTACAGGAGAGTCTCAATTTGTGCAGAATTTACAGGACAATCTCAGTTTGTGCAGAACTTACAGGAGGGTCTCAGTTTGTGCAGAACTTACAGGAGGGTGTCAGTTTACTCAGAACTTACAGAAGGGTCTCAGTTCGTGCAGAACTTACAGGAGGGTCTCAGTTTGTGAAGAACTTAGAGAAGGGTCTCAGTATGTGCAGAACTTACAGGAGGGTCTCAGTTTGTTCAGAACTTACAGGGGGGTCTCAGTTTGTGCAGACCTTACAGGAGAGTCTCAATTTGTGCAGAACTTACAGGAGAATCTCAGTTAGTACAGAACTTACAGGACCCTCAGTTTGTAAAGAACTTACAGGACTCTCAGTTTGTACAGAACTTATAAGAGAGTCTCAGTTCGTGCAGAACTTGCAGGAGAGTCTCAGTTTGTGCAGAACTTACAATGGAGTCTCAGTCTGTTTAGAACTTGCAGGAGAGTCTCAGTTTTTGCAGAACTTACAGGAGAGTGTCAGTTTGTGCAGAACTTACAGGAGGGTCTCAGTTTGTGCTGAACTTACAGGAGGGTCAAAGTTTGTGCTGAACTTACAGGATTTTCAATTTTTGCAGAACTTACAGTAGGGTCTCAGTTTGTGCAGAACTTACAGGAGGGTCTCAGTTTGCGCAGAACTTACAGGAGAATATAAGTTTGTGCAGAACTCACAGGAGAGTCTCAGTTTGTGCAGAACTTACAGGAGAGTCTCAATTTGTGCAGAACTTACAGGAGGGTATCAGTTTGTGCAGAACTTACAGGAGGGTCTCAGTTTGTGCAGAAAATACAGGATAATCTCAGTTTGTGCTGAATTTACAGGAGAGTCTCAGTTTGTGCAGAACTTGCAGGAGATTCTCAGTTTGTGCAGAACTTACAGGAGAGTCTCAGTTTGTGCAGAACTTACAGGTGAGTCTCAGTTATTGCAAAACTTACAGGAGTGTCAGTTTGTGCAGAACTTACAGGAGGGTCTCAGTTTGTGCAGAAGTTACAGAATATCAATTTGTGCAGAACTTACAGAAGGGTCTCAGTTTGTGCAGAACTTAGAGGATCTCAATTTCTGCAAAACTTACAGGAGAGTCTTAGTTTGTGCAGAACTTACCGGAGAGTTTCAGTCCGTGCAGAATCTTACAGGATTGTGTCAGTTTGTGTAAAACTTACAGGACGGTCTCAATTTGTGCAGAACTTACAGGAGAGTCTAAGTTTGTGCAGAACTTACAGGAGAGTCTCAGTTTGTGCAGAACTTACAGGAGTGTCAGTTGGTGCAAAACTTAAAGGAGAGTCAGTTTGTGCAGAAATTACAGGAGAGTCTCAGTTTGTGCAGAACTTACAGGAGGGTGTCAGTTTGTGCAGAACTTACAGGAGGGTCTCAGTCTCTGCAGAACTTACAGGAGGGTCTCAGTGTGTGCATAACTTACAGGAGAGTCTCAATTAGAGCAGAACTTACCGGAAAGTTTCAGTCCGTGCAGAACTTACAGGATTGTTTCAGTTTGTGCAGAACTTACAGGAGTCTCAGTTTTTGCAGAACTTACAGGAGAGTCTCAGTTTTTGCAGAACTTACAGGAAGGTCTCAATTTGTGCGAAACTTACTGGAGAGTCTCAGTTTGTGCAGAACTTACTGGAGAGTGTAAGTCCGTGCAGAACTTACAGGACGGTTTCAGTTTGTGCAGAACTTACAGGAGTCTCAGTTTTTGCAGAACTTACAGGAAGGTCTCAGTTTGTGTAGAACTTACAGGACAGTCTCAATTTGTGCGAAACTTACTGGAGAGTCTCAGTTTGTGCAGAACTTAAAGGACTCTCAGTTTGTGCAGAACTTAAAGGACTCTCAGTTTGTGCAGAACTTGCAGGGAAGTCTCAGTTTGTGCAAAACTTAAAGGAGAGTCTCAGTTTGTGCAGAACTTACATGATTCTCAATTTGTGCAGAATTTACAGGAGAATCTCAGTTTGTGCAGAACTTACAGGAGGTTCTCAGTTTGTGCAGAACTTACAGGAGGGTATCAGTTTACTCAGAACTTACAGAAGGGTCTCAGTTCGTGCAGAACTTACAGGAGGGTCTCAGTTTGTGAAGAACTTAGAGAAGGGTCTCAATTTGTGCAGAACTTACAGGAGAGTCTCAGTTTGTGCAGAACTTACAGGAGGGTCTCAGTTTGTGCAGAACTTACAGGATCTCAATTTGTGCAGGACTTACAGGAGAATCTCAGTTTGTGCAGAACTTACAGGAGGATCTCAGTTTGTGCAGAACTTACAGGTTTCTAAATTCGAGCAGAACTTACAGGAGAATCTCAGTTAGTACAGAACTTACAGGACCATCAGTTTGTGCAGAACTTACAGGACTCTCAGTTTGTGCAGAACTTATAAGAGAGTCTCAGTTTGTGCAGAACTTGCAGGAGAGTCTCAGTTTGTGCAGAACTTACAATGGAGTCTCAGTTTGTTTAGAACTTGCAGGAGAGTCTCAGTTTTTGCAGAACTTACAGGAGAGTGTGTGTTTTTGCAGAACTTACAGTAGGGTCTCAGTTTGTGCTGAACTTACAGGAGAGTCAAAGTTTGTGCTGAACTTACAGGATTCTCAATTTGTGCAGAACTTACAGGACTCTCAGTTTGTGTAGAACTTACAGGAGAGTCTCAGTTTGTGCAGAACTTACAGGAGGGTCTCAGTTTGTGCAGAACTTAAAGGAGAGTCTCAGTTTGTGCAGAACTTACAGGAGAGTCTCAGTTAGTGCAGAACTTACAGGAGTGTCAGTTTGTGCAGAACTTACAGGAGGGTCTCAGTTTGTGCAGAACTTACACAATATCAATTTGTGCAGAACTTACAGGAGGGTCTCAGTTTGTGCAGAACTTACAGGATCTCAATTTCTGCAAAACTTACAGGAGGGTCTCAGTCTGTACAGAACTTACAGGAGGATCTCAGTTCGTGCAAAACTTACAGGAGAGTCTTAGTTTGTGCAGAACTTACCGGAGAGTTTCAGTCTGTGCAGAACTTACAGGATTGTTTCTGTTTGTGTAGAACTTACAGGACAGTGTCAATTTGTGCAGAACTTACTGGAGAGTCTCAGTTTGTGCAGATCTTAAAGGACTCTCAGATAGTGCAGAACTTACAGGAGAGTCTCAGTTTGTGCAGAACTTGCAGGAGAGTCTCAGTTTGTGCAGAACTTGCAGGAGAGTCTCAGTTTGTGCAGAACTTACAGGTGAGTCTAAGTTTGTGCAGAACTTACAGGAGTGTCAGTTGGTGCAAAACTTAAAGGAGAGTCTCAGTTTGTGCAGAACTTACAGGAGGGTCTCAGTTTGTGCAGAACTTACAGGAGGGTCTCAGTCTCTGCAGAACTTACAGGAGGGTCTCAGTGTGTGCAGAACTTACAGGAGAGTCTCAATTAGAGCAGAACTTACCGGAGAGTTTCAGTCCGTGCAGAACTTACAGGATTGTTTCAGTTTGTGCAGAACTTACAGGAGTCTCAGTTTTTGCAGAACTTACAGGAGAGTCTCAGTTTTTGCAGAACTTACAGGAAGGTCTCAGTTTTTGTAGAACTTACAGGACAGTCTCAATTTGTGCAGAACTTACTGGAGAGTCTCAGTTTGTGCAGAACTTAAAGGAGGGTGTCAGTTTGTGCAGAACTTACACGAGGTTCTCAGTTTATGCAGAACTTACAGGAGGGTCTCAGTTTGTGCAAAACTTACAGGAGAGTTTCAGTCTGTGCAGAACTTAAAGGATCGTTTCAGTTTGTGCAGAACTTACAGGAGTGTCCAAGTTTGTGCAGAACTTACAGGAGGGTCTCAGTTTGTGCAGAACTTACAGGTTTCTGAATTCGAGCAGAACTTACAGGAGAATCTCAGTTAGTACAGAACTTACAGGACCATCAGTTTGTGCAGAACTTACAGGACTCTCAGTTTGTGCAGAACTTATAAGAGAGTCTCAGTTTGTGCAGAACTTGCAGGAGAGTCTCAGTTTGTGCAGAACTTACAATGGAGTCTCAGTTTGTTTAGAACTTGCAGGAGAGTCTCAGTTTTTGCAGAACTAACAGGAGAGTGTCTGTTTGTGCAGAACTTACAGTAGGGTCTCAGTTTGTGCTGAACTTACAGGAGAGTCAAAGTTTGTGCTGAACTTACAGGATTCTCAATTTGTGCAGAACTTACAGGACTCTCAGTTTGTGTAGAACTTACAGGAGAGTCTCAGTTTGTGCAGAACTTACAGGAGGGTCTCAGTTTGTGCAGAACTTAAAGGAGAGTCTCAGTTTGTGCAGAACTTACAGGAGAGTCTCAGTTAGTGCAGAACTTACAGAAGTGTCAGTTTGTGCAGAACTTACAGGAGTGTCTAAGTTTGTGCAGAACTTACAGGAGGGTCTCAGTTTGTGTAGAACTTACAGGAGAGTCTCAGTTTGTGAAGAACTTACAGGATCTCAATTTGTGCTGAACTTACAGGAGAATCTCAGTTTGTGCAGAACTTACAGGAGAGTCTCAGTTTGTGCAGAACTTACAGGGGAGTCTCAATTTGTGCAGAACTTACAGGACTCTCAGTTTGTGTAGAACTTACAGGAGAGTCTCAGTTTGTGCAGAACTTACAGGAGGGTCTCAGTTTGTGCAAAAAATACAGGATAATCTCAGTTTGTGTAGAACTTACAGGAGAGTCTCAGTTTGTGAAGAACTTACAGGATCTCAATTTGTGCTGAACTTACAGGAGAATCTCAGTTTTTGCAGAACTTACAGGAGAGTCTCAGTTTGTGCAGAACTTACAGGAGAGTCTCAATTTGTGCAGAACTTACAGGACTCTCAGTTTGTGTAGAACTTACATTAGAGTCTCAGTTTGTGCAGAACTTACAGGAGGGTCTCAGTTTGTGCAGAAAATACAGGATAATCTCAGTTTGTGTAGAACTTAAAGGAGAGTCTCAGTTTGTGAAGAACTTACAGGATCTCAATTTGTGCTGAACTTACAGGAGAATCTCAGTTTGAGCAGAACTTACAGGAGAGTCTCAGTTTGTGCAGAACTTACAGGAGAGTCTCAATTTGTGCAGAACTTACAGGACTCTCAGTTTGTGCAGAACTTACAGGAGTGTCTAAGTTTGTGCAGAACTTACAGGAGGGTCTCAGTTTGTGCAGAACTTACAGGAGGGTCTCAGTTTGTGTAGAACTTACAGGAGAGTCTCAGTTTGTGAAGAACTTACAGGATCTCAATTTGTGCTGAACTTACAGGAGAATCTCAGTTTGTGCAGAACTTGCAGGAGTTTCTCAGTTTGTGCAGAACTTACAGGAGAGTCTCAGTTTGTGCAGAACTTACAGGAGTGTCTCAGTTAGTGCAGAACTTACAGGAGTGTCAGTTTGTGCAGAACTTACAGGAGGGTCTCAGTTTGTGCAGAACTTACAGAATATCAATTTGTGCAGAACTTACAGGAGGGTGTCAGTTTGTGCAGAACTTACAGGATCTCAATTTCTGCAAAACTTACAGTAGGTTCTCAGTTTGTGCAAAACTTACAGGAGAGTCTTAGTTTGTGCAGAACTTACCGGAGAGTTTCAGTCTGTGCAGAACTTACAGGATTGTTTTAGTTTGTGTAGAACTTACAGGACAGTCTCAATTTGTGCAGAACTTACTGGAGAGTCCCAGTTTGTGCAGAACTTACAGGAGAATATAAGTTTGTACAGAACTTACAGGAGAGTCTCAGTTTGTGCAGAACTTACTGGAGAGTCTCAGTTTGTGCAGAACTTACAGGAGAGTCTCAATTTGTGCAGAACTTACAGGACTCTCAGTTTGTGTAGAACTTACAGGAGAGTCTCAGTTTGTGCAGAACTTACAGGAGGGTCTCAGTTTGTGCAGAAAATACAGGATAATCTCAGTTTGTGTAGAACTTACAGGAGAGTCTCAGTTTGTGAAGAACTTACAGGACTCTCAGTTTGTGTAGAACTTACAGGAGAGTCTCAGTTTGTGCAGAACTTACAGGATCTCAATTTGTGCTGAACTTACAGGAGAATCTCAGTTTGTGCAGAACTTACAGGAGGGTCTCAGTTTGTGCAGAACTTACAGGAGAGTCTCAATTTGTGCAGAACTTACAGGACTCTCAGTTTGTGCAGAACTTACAGGAGTGTCTAAGTTTGTGCAGAACTTACAGGAGGGTCTCAGTTTGTGCAGAACTTACAGGAGGGTCTCAGTTTGTGTAGAACTTACAGGAGAGTCTCAGTTTGTGAAGAACTTACATGATCTCAATTTGTGCTGAACTTACAGGAGAATCTCAGTTTGTGCAGAACTTGCAGGAGATTCTCAGTTTGTGCAGAACTTACAGGACAGTCTCAGTTTGTGCAGAACTTACAGGAGTGTCTCAGTTAGTGCAGAACTTACAGGAGTGTCAGTTTGTGCAGAACTTACAGGAGGGTCTCAGTTTGTGCAGAACTTACAGAATATCAATTTGTGCAGAACTTACAGGAAGGTCTCAGTTTGTACAGAACTTACAGGATCTCAATTTCTGCAAAACTTACAGGAGGGTCTCAGTTTGTGCAAAACTTACAGGAGAGTCTTAGTTTGTGCAGAACTTACCGGAGAGTTTCAGTCTGTGCAGAACTTACAGGATTGTTTTAGTTTGTGTAGAACTTACAGGACAGTCTCAATTTGTGCAGAACTTACTGGAGAGTCCCAGTTTGTGCAGAACTTACAGGAGAATATAAGTTTGTACAGAACTTACAGGAGAGTCTCAGTTTGTGCAGAACTTACAGGAGAGTCTCAGTTTGTGCAGAACTTACAGGAGAGTCTCAATTTGTGCAGAACTTACAGGACTCTCAGTTTGTGTAGAACTTACAGGAGAGTCTCAGTTTGTGCAGAACTTACAGGAGGGTCTCAGTTTGTGCAGAAAACACAGGATAATCTCAGTTTGTGTAGAATTTACAGGAGAGTCTCAGTTTGTGAAGAACTTACAGGAGAGTCTCAATTTGTGCAGAACTTACAGGACTCTCAGTTTGTGTAGAACTTACAGGAGAGTCTCAGTTTGTGCAGAACTTACAGGATCTCAATTTGTGCTGAACTTACAGGAGAATCTCAGTTTGTGCAGAACTTACAGGAGAGTCTCAGTTTGTGCAGAACTTACAGGAGAGTCTCAATTTGTGCAGAACTTACAGGACTCTCAGTTTGTGCAGAACTTACAGGAGTGTTTAAGTTTGTGCAGAACTTACAGGAGGGTCTCCGTTTGTGCAGAACTTACAGGAGTGTCTCAGTTTGTGTAGAACTTACAGGAGAGTCTCAATTAGAGCAGAACTTACCGGAGAGTTTCAGTCCGTGCAGAACTTACAGGATTGTTTCAGTTTGTGCAGAACTTACAGGAGTCTCAGTTTTTGCAGAACTTACAGGAGAGTCTCAGTTTTTGCAGAACTTACAGGAAGGTCTCAGTTTTTGTAGAACTTACAGGACAGTCTAAATTTGTGCAGAACTTACTGGAGAGTCTCAGTTTGTGCAGAACTTAAAGGACTCTCAGTTTGTGCGGAACTTAAAGGAGGGTCTCAGTTTGTGCAGAACTTACAGGAGGGTGTCAGTTTGTGCAGAACTTACAGGAGGTTCTCAGTTTATGCAGAACTTACAGGAGGGTCTCAGTTTGTGCAAAACTTACAGGAGAGTTTCAGTCTGTGCAGAACTTAAAGGATCGTTTCAGTTTGTGCAGAATTTACAGGAGTGTCTAAGTTTGTGCAGAACTTACAGGAGGGTCTCAGTTTGTGCAGAACTTACAGGAGGGTCTCAGTTTGTGTAGAACTTACAGGAGAGTCTCAGTTTGTGAAGAACTTACAGGAGAGTCTCAGTTTGTGCAGAACTTACAGGAGGGTCTCAGTTTGTGCAAAAAATACAGGATAATCTCAGTTTGTGCTGAACTTACAGGAGAATCTCAGTTTGTGCAGAACTTACAGGAGGGTCTCAGTTTGTGCAGAACTTACAGGAGAGTCTCAATTTGTGCAGAACTTACAGGACTCTCAGTTTGTGTAGAACTTACAGGAGAGTCTCAGTTTGTGAAGAACTTACAGGATCTCAATTTGTGCTGAACTTACAGGAGAAACTCAGTTTTTGCAGAACTTACAGGAGAGTCTCAGTTTGTGCAGAACTTACAGGAGAGTCTCAATTTGTGCAGAACTTAGAGGACTCTCAGTTTGTGTAGAACTTACATTAGAGTCTCTGTTTGTGCAGAACTTACAGGAGGGTCTCAGTTTGTGCAGAAAATACAGGATAATCTCAGTTTGTGTAGAACTTACAGGAGAGTCTCAGTTTGTGAAGAACTTACAGGATCTCAATTTGTGCTGAACTTACAGGAGAATCTCAGTTTGAGCAGAACTTACAGGAGAGTCTCAGTTTGTGCAGAACTTACAGGAGAGTCTCAATTTGTGCAGAACTTACAGGACTCTCAGTTTGTGCAGAACTTACAGGAGGGTCTAAGTTTGTGCAGAACTTACAGGAGGGTCTCAGTTTGTGCAGAACTTACAGGAGGGTCTCAGTTTGTGTAGAACTTACAGGAGAGTCTCAGTTTGTGAAGAACTTACAGGATCTCAATTTTTGCTGAACTT
This sequence comes from Eucyclogobius newberryi, assembly GCF_026437365.1. Lineage (NCBI taxonomy): Eukaryota > Metazoa > Chordata > Actinopteri > Gobiiformes > Gobiidae > Eucyclogobius > Eucyclogobius newberryi. The sequence continues at coordinate 349,627 of NW_027316034.1, forward strand.
ACAGGAGAATCTCAGTTTGTGCAGAACTTGCAGGAGATTCTCAGTTTGTGCAGAACTTACAGGAGAGTCTCAGTTAGTGCAGAACTTACAGGAGTGTCAGTTTGTGCAGAACTTACAGGAGGGTCTCAGTTTGTGCAGAACTTAAAGAATATCAATTTGTGCAGCACTTACAGGAGGGTGTCAGTTTGTGCAGAACTTACAGGATCTCAATTTCTGCAAAACTTACAGGAGGGTCTCAGTTTGTGCAAAACTTACAGGAGAGTCTTAGTTTGTGCAGAACTTACCGGAGAGTTTCAGTCTGTGCAGAACTTACAGGATTGTTTTAGTTTGTGTAGAACTTACAGGATCTCAATTTCTGCAAAACTTACAGGAGGGTCTCAATTTGTGCAGAACTTACTGGAGAGTCCCAGTTTGTGCAGAACTTACAGGAGAATATAAGTTTGTACAGAACTTACAGGAGAGTCTCAGTTTGTGCAGAACTTACAGGAGAGTCTCAGTTTGTGCAGAACTTACAGGAGAGTCTCAATTTGTGCAGAACTTACAGGACTCTCAGTTTGTGTAGAACTTACAGGAGAGTCTCAGTTTGTGCAGAACTTACAGGAGGGTCTCAGTTTGTGCAGAAAATACAGGATAATCTCAGTTTGTGTAGAACTTACAGGAGAGTCTCAGTTTGTGCAGAACTTACAGGAGAGTCTCAATTTGTGCAGAACTTACAGGAGAATCTCAGTTTGTGCAGAACTTACAGGAGAGTCTCAGTTTGTGCAGAACTTACAGGAGAGTTTCAGTCTGTGCAGAACTTACAGGATTGTTTTAGTTTGTGTAGAACTTACAGGATCTCAATTTCTGCAAAACTTACAGGAGGGTCTCAATTTGTGCAGAACTTACTGGAGAGTCCCAGTTTGTGCAGAACTTACAGGAGAATATAAGTTTGTACAGAACTTACAGGAGAGTCTCAGTTTGTGCAGAACTTACAGGAGAGTCTCAGTTTGTGCAGAACTTACAGGAGAGTCTCAATTTGTGCAGAACTTACAGGACTCTCAGTTTGTGTAGAACTTACAGGAGAGTGTCAGTTTGTGCAGAACTTACAGGAGGGTCTCAGTTTGTGCAGAAAATACAGGATAATCTCAGTTTGTGTAGAACTTACAGGAGAGTCTCAGTTTGTGCAGAACTTACAGGAGAGTCTCAATTTGTGCAGAACTTACAGGACTCTCAGTTTGTGTAGAACTTACAGGAGAGTCTCAGTTTGTGCAGAACTTACAGGATCTCAATTTGTGCTGAACTTACAGGAGAATCTCAGTTTGTGCAGAACTTACAGGAGAGTCTCAGTTTGTGCAGAACTTACAGGAGAGTCTCAATTTGTGCAGAACTTACAGGACTCTCAGTTTGTGCAGAACTTACAGGAGTGTCTAAGTTTGTGCAGAACTTACAGGAGGGTCTCAGTTTGTGCAGAACTTACAGGAGGGTCTCAGTTTGTGTAGAACTTACAGGAGAGTCTCAGTTTGTGAAGAACTTACATGATCTCAATTTGTGCTGAACTTACAGGAGAATCTCAGTTTGTGCAGAACTTGCAGGAGATTCTCAGTTTGTGCAGAACTTACAGGAGAGTCTCAGTTTGTGCAGAACTTACAGGAGTGTCTCAGTTAGTGCAGAACTTACAGGAGTGTCAGTTTGTGCAGAACTTACAGGAGGGTCTCAGTTTGTGCAGAACTTACAGAATATCAATTTGTGCAGAACTTACAGGAAGGTCTCAGTTTGTACAGAACTTACAGGATCTCAATTTCTGCAAAACTTACAGGAGGGTCTCAGTTTGTGCAAAACTTGCAGGAGAGTCTTAGTTTGTGCAGAACTTACCGGAGAGTTTCAGTCTGTGCAGAACTTACAGGATTGTTTTAGTTTGTGTAGAACTTACAGGACAGTCTCAATTTGTGCAGAACTTACTGGAGAGTCCCAGTTTGTGCAGAACTTACAGGAGAATATAAGTTTGTACAGAACTTACAGAAGAGTCTCAGTTTGTGCAGAACTTACAGGAGAGTCTCAGTTTGTGCAGAACTTACAGGAGAGTCTCAATTTGTTCAGAACTTACAGGACTCTCAGTTTGTGTAGAACTTACAGGAGAGTCTCAGTTTGTGCAGAACTTACAGGAGGGTCTCAGTTTGTGCAGAAAACACAGGATAATCTCAGTTTGTGTAGAACTTACAGGAGAGTCTCAGTTTGTGAAGAACTTACAGGATCTCAATTTGTGCTGAACTTACAGGAGAATCTCAGTTTGTGCAGAACTTACAGGAGAGTCTCAATTTGTGCAGAACTTACAGGACTCTCAGTTTGTGTAGAACTTACAGGAGAGTCTCAGTTTGTGCAGAACTTACAGGATCTCAATTTGTGGTGAACTTACAGGAGAATCTCAGTTTGTGCAGAACTTACAGGAGAGTCTCAGTTTGTGCAGAACTTACATGAGAGTCTCAATTTGTGCAGAACTTACAGGACTCTCAGTTTGTGCAGAATTTACAGGAGTGTCTAAGTTTGTGCAGAACTTACAGGAGGGTCTCAGTTTGTGCAGAACTTACAGGAGGGTCTCAGTTTGTGTAGAACTTACAGGAGAGTCTCAGTTTGTGAAGAACTTACATGATCTCAATTTGTGCTGAACTTACAGGAGAATCTCAGTTTGTGCAGAACTTGCAGGAGATTCTCAGTTTGTGCAGAACTTACAGGAGAGTCTCAGTTTGTGCAGAACTTACAGGAGTGTCTCAGTTAGTGCAGAACTTACAGAAGTGTCAGTTTGTGCAGAACTTACAGGAGGGTCTCAGTTTGTGCAGAACTTACAGAATATCAATTTGTGCAGAACTTACAGGAAGGTCTCAGTTTGTACAGAACTTACAGGATCTCAATTTCTGCAAAACTTACAGGAGGGTCTCAGTTTGTGCAAAACTTACAGGAGAGTCTTAGTTTGTGCAGAACTTACCGGAGAGTTTCAGTCTGTGCAGAACTTACAGGATTGTTTTAGTTTGTGTAGAACTTACAGGACAGTCTCAATTTGAGCAGAACTTACTGGAGAGTCCCAGTTTGTGCAGAACTTACAGGAGAATATAAGTTTGTGCAGAACTTACAGGAGAGTCTCAGTTTGTGCAGAACTTACAGGAGAGTTTCAATTTGTGCAGAACTTACAGGACTCTCAGTTTGTGTAGAACTTACAGGAGAGTCTCAGTTTGTGCAGAACTTACAGGAGGGTCTCAGTTTGTGCAGAACTTACAGGAGGGTCTCAGTTTGTGCAGAAAATACAGGATAATCTCAGTTTTTGCTGAATTTACAGGAGAATCTCAGTTTGTGCAGAACTTGCAGGAGATTCTCAGTTTGTGCAGAACTTACAGGAGAGTCTCAGTTTGTGCAGAACTTACAGGAGAGTCTCAGTTAGTGCAGAACTTACAGGAGTGTCAGTTTGTGCAGAACTTACAGGAGGGTCTCAGTTTGTAAAGAACTTACACAATATCAATTTGTGCAGAACTTACAGGAGGGTCTCAGTTTGTGCAGAACTTACAGGATCTCAATTTCTGCAAAACTTACAGGAGGGTCTCAGTCTGTACAGAACTTAGAGGAGAGTCTTAGTTTGTGCAGAACTTACCGGAGAGTTTCAGTCTGTGCAGAACTTACAGGATTGTTTCTGTTTGTGTAGAACTTACAGGACAGTCTCAATTTGTGCAGAACTTACTGGAGAGTCCCAGTTTGTGCAGAACTTACAGGAGAATATAAGTTTGTACAGAACTTACAGGAGAGTCTCAGTTTGTGCAGAACTTACAGGAGGGTCTCAGTTTGTGCAGAACTTACAGGAGAGTCTCAATTTGTGCAGAACTTACAGGACTCTCAGTTTGTGTAGAACTTACAGGAGAGTCTCAGTTTGTGCAGAACTTACAGGAGGGTCTCAGTTTGTGCAGAAAACACAGGATAATCTCAGTTTGTGTAGAACTTACAGGAGAGTCTCAGTTTGTGAAGAACTTACAGGATCTCAATTTGTGCTGAACTTACAGGAGAATCTCAGTTTGTGCAGAACTTACAGGAGGGTCTCAGTTTGTGCAGAAAACACAGGATAATCTCAGTTTGTGTAGAACTTACAGGAGAGTCTCAGTTTGTGCAGAACTTACAGGATCTCAATTTGTGCTGAACTTACAGGAGAATCTCAGTTTGTGCAGAACTTACAGGAGAGTCTCAGTTTGTGCAGAACTTACAGGAGTCTCAATTTGTGCAGAACTTACAGGACTCTCAGTTTGTGCAGAACTTACAGGACTCTCAGTTTGTGCAGAACTTACAGGAGTGTCTAAGTTTGTGCAGAACTTACAGGAGGGTCTCAGTTTGTGCAGAACTTACAGGAGGGTCTCAGTTTGTGTAGAACTTACAGGAGAGTCTCAGTTTGTGAAGAACTTACATGATCTCAATTTGTGCTGAACTTACAGGAGAATCTCAGTTTGTGCAGAACTTGCAGGAGATTCTCAGTTTGTGCAGAACTTACAGGACAGTCTCAGTTTGTGCAGAACTTACAGGAGTGTCTCAGTTAGTGCAGAACTTACAGGAGTGTCAGTTTGTGCAGAACTTACAGGAGGGTCTCAGTTTGTGCAGAACTTACAGAATATCAATTTGTGCAGAACTTACAGGAAGGTCTCAGTTTGTACAGAACTTACAGGATCTCAATTTCTGCAAAACTTACAGGAGGGTCTCAGTTTGTGCAAAACTTACAGGAGAGTCTTAGTTTGTGCAGAACTTACCGGAGAGTTTCAGTCTGTGCAGAACTTACAGGATTGTTTTAGTTTGTGTAGAACTTACAGGACAGTCTCAATTTGTGCAGAACTTACTGGAGAGTCCCAGTTTGTGCAGAACTTACAGGAGAATATAAGTTTGTGCAGAACTTACAGGAGAGTCTCAGTTTGTGCAAAACTTACAGGAGAGTCTCAATTTGTGCAGAACTTACAGGACTCTCAGTTTGTGTAGAACTTACAGGAGAGTCTCAGTTTTAGCAGAACTTACAGGAGGGTCTCAGTTTGTGCAGAACTTACAGGAGGGTCTCAGTTTGTGCAGAAAATACAGGACAATCTCAGTTTGTGCTGAATTTACAGGAGAATCTCAGTTTGTGCAGAACTTGCAGGAGATTCTCAGTTTCTGCAGAACTTACAGGAGAGTCTCAGTTTGTGCAGAACTTACAGGAGAGTCTCAGTTAGTGCAGAACTTACAGGAGTGTCAGTTTGTGCAGAACTTACACGAGGGTCTCAGTTTGTACAGAACTTACACAATATCAATTTGTGCAGAACTTACAGGAGGGTCTCAGTTTGTGCAGAACTTACAGGATCTCAATTTCTGCAAAACTTACAGTAGGGTCTCAGTCTGTACATAACTTAGAGGAGAGTCTTAGTTTGTGCAGAACTTACCGGAGAGTTTCAGTCTGTGCAGAACTTACAGGATTGTTTTAGTTTGTGTAGAACTTACAGGACAGTCTCAATTTGTGCAGAACTTACTGGAGAGTCCCAGTTTGTGCAGAACTTACAGGAGAATATAAGTTTGTGCAGAACTTACGGGAGAGTCTCAGTTTGTGCAGAACTTACAGGAGAGTCTCAGTTTGTGCAGAACTTACAGGACTCTCAGTTTGTGTAGAACTTACAGGAGAGTCTCAGTTTGAGCAGAACTTACAGGAGGGTCTCAGTTTGTGCAGAACTTACAGGAGGGTCTCAGTTTGTGCAGAAAATACAGGATAATCTCAGTTTGTGCTGAATTTACAGGAGAATCTCAGTTTGTGCAGAACTTGCAGGAGATTCTCAGTTTGTGCAGAACTTACAGGAGAGTCTCAGTTTGTGCAGAACTTACAGGAGAGTCTCAGTTAGTGAAGAACTTACAGGAGTGTCAGTTTGTGCAGAACTTACACGAGGGTCTCAGTTTGTACAGAACTTACACAATATCAATTTGTGCAGAACTTACAGGAGGGTCTCAGTTTGTGCAGAACTTACAGGATCTCAATTTCTGCAAAACTTACAGTAGGGTCTCAGTCTGTACATAACTTAGAGGAGAGTCTTAGTTTGTGCAGAACTTACCGGAGAGTTTCAGTCTGTGCAGAACTTACAGGATTGTTTCTGTTTGTGTAGAACTTACAGGACAGTCTCAATTTGTGCATAACTTACTGGAGAGTCTCAGTTTGTGCAGAACTTAAAGGACTCTCAGATTGTGCAGAACTTACAGGAGAGTCTCAGTTTGTGCAGAACTTGCAGGAGAGTCTCAGTTTGTGCAGAACTTGCAGGTGAGTCTAAGTTTGTGCAGAACTTACAGGACAGTCTCAGTTTGTGCAGAACTTACAGGAGTGTCAGTTGGTGCGAAACTTAAAGGAGAGTCTCAGTTTGTGCAGAACCTACAGGAGGGTCTCAGTTTGTTCAGAACTTACAGGATTCTCAATTTGTGCAGAATTTACAGAAGGGTCTCAGTTTGTGCAGAACTTACGGAAGGGTCTCAGTTTATGCAGAACTTACAGGAGGGTCTCAATTTGTGCAGAACTTACTGGAGAGTCTCAGTTTGTGCAGAACTTAAAGGACTCTCAGTTTGTGCGGAACTTACAGGAGGGTCTCAGTTTGTGCAGAACTTACAGGAGGGTCTCAATTTGTGCAGAACTTACAGGAGGTTCTCAGTTTATGCAGAACTTACAGGAGGGTCTCAGTTTGTGCAAAACTTACAGGAGAGTTTCAGTCTGTGCAGAACTTACAGGAGGGTCTCAGTTTTGCAGAAAATACAGGATAATCTCAGTTTGTGTAGAACTTACAGGAGAGTCTCAGTTTGTGAAGAACTTACAGGATCTCAATTTGTGCTGAACTTACAGGAGCATCTCAGTTTGTGCAAAACTTGCAGGAGTTTCTCAGTTTGTGCAGAACTTACAGGAGAGTCTCAGTTTGTGCAGAACTTACAGGAGTGTCTCAGTTAGTGCAGAACTTACAGGAGTGTCAGTTTGTGCAGAACTTACAGGAGGGTCTCAGTTTGTGCAGAACTTACAGAATATCAATTTGTGCAGAACTTACAGGAGGGTCTCAGTTTGTGCAGAACTTACAGGATCTCAATTTCTGCAAAACTTACAGGAGGGTCTCAGTCTGTACAGAACTTACAGGAGGATCTCAGTTTGTGCAAAACTTACAGGAGAGTCTTAGTTTGTGCAGAACTTACCGGAGAGTTTCAGTCTGTGCAGAACTTACAGGATTGTTTTAGTTTGTGTAGAACTTACAGGACAGTCTCAATTTGTGCAGAACTTACTGGAGAGTCTCAGTTTGTGCAGAACTTAAAGGACTCTCAGTTTGTGCAGAACTTACAGGAGGGTCTCAGTTTGTGCAGAACTTACAGGAGGGTGTCAGTTTGTGCAGAACTTTCAGGAGGGTCTCAGTTTGTGCAGAACTTACAGGAGGTTCTCAGTTTATGCAGAACTTACAGGAGGGTCTCAGTTCGTGCAAAACTTACAGGAGAATCTTAGTTTGTACAGAAGTTAACGGAGAGTTTCAGTCTGTGCAGAACTTACAGGATTGTTTCTGTTTGTGTAGAACTTACAGGACAGTCTCAATTTGTGCAGAACTTACTGGAGAGTCTCAGTTTATGCAGAACTTAAAGGAATCTCAGATTGTGCAGAACTTACAGGAGAGTCTCAGTTTGTGCAGAACTTGCAGGAGAGTCTCAGTTTGTGCAGAACTTGCAGGAGAGTCTCAGTTTGTGCAGAACTTACAGGAGAGTCTAAGTTTGTGCAGAACTTACAGGACAGTCTCAGTTATTGCAGAACTTACAGGAGTGTCAGTTGGTGCAAAACTTAAAGGAGAGTCTCAGTTTGTGCAGAACTTACAGGAGGGTCTCAGTTTGTGCAGAACTTACAGGAGGGTCTCAGTTTGTGCAGAACTTACAGGATTCTCAATTTGTGCAGAATTTACAGAAGGGTCTCAGTTTGTGCAGAACTTACAGGAGGGTCTCAGTTTGTGAAGAACTTACAGGAGGGTCTCAGTCTCTGCAGAACTTACAGGAGGGTCTCAGTGTGTGCAGAACTTACAGGAGAGTCTCAATTAGAGCAGAACTTACCGGAGAGTTTCAGTCCGTGCAGAACTTACAGGATTGTTTCAGTTTGTGCAGAACTTACAGGAGTCTCAGTTTTTGCAGAACTTACAGGAGGGTCTCAGTTTGTGCAGAACTTACAGGAGGGTGTCAGTTTGTGCAGAACTTTCAGGAGGGTCTCAGTTTGTGCAGAACTTACAGGAGGTTCTCAGTTTATGCAGAACTTACAGGAGGGTCTCAGTTCGTACAAAACCTACAGGAGAATCTTAGTTTGTACAGAAGTTACCGGAGAGTTTCAGTCTGTGCAGAACTTACAGGATTGTTTCTGTTTGTGCAGAACTTACAGGACAGTCTCAATTTGTGCAGAACTTACTGGAGAGTCTCAGTTTATGCAGAACTTAAAGGACTCTCAGATTGTGCAGAACTTACAGGAGAGTCTCAGTTTGTGCAGAACTTGCAGGAGAGTCTCAGTTTGTGCAGAACTTGCAGGAGAGTCTCAGTTTGTGCAGAACTTACAGGAGAGTCTAAGTTTGTGCAGAACTTACAGGACAGTCTCAGTTATTGCAGAACTTACAGGAGTGTCAGTTGGTGCAAAACTTAAAGGAGAGTCTCAGTTTGTGCAGAACTTACAGGAGGGTCTCAGTTTGTGCAAAACTTACAGGAGAGTCTTAGTTTGTGCAGAACTTACCGGAGAGTTTCAGTCTGTGCAGAACTTACAGGATTGTTTTAGTTTGTGTAGAACTTACAGGACAGTCTCAATTTGAGCAGAACTTACTGGAGAGTCCCAGTTTGTGCAGAACTTACAGGAGAATATAAGTTTGTGCAGAACTTACAGGAGAGTCTCAGTTTGTGCAGAACTTACAGGAGAGTTTCAATTTGTGCAGAACTTACAGGACTCTCAGTTTGTGTAGAACTTACAGGAGAGTCTCAGTTTGTGCAGAACTTACAGGAGGGTCTCAGTTTGTGCAGAACTTACAGGAGGGTCTCAGTTTGTGCAGAAAATACAGGATAATCTCAGTTTTTGCTGAATTTACAGGAGAATCTCAGTTTGTGCAGAACTTGCAGGAGATTCTCAGTTTGTGCAGAACTTACAGGAGAGTCTCAGTTTGTGCAGAACTTACAGGAGAGTCTCAGTTAGTGCAGAACTTACAGGAGTGTCAGTTTGTGCAGAACTTACAGGAGGGTCTCAGTTTGTAAAGAACTTACACAATATCAATTTGTGCAGAACTTACAGGAGGGTCTCAGTTTGTGCAGAACTTACAGGATCTCAATTTCTGCAAAACTTACAGGAGGGTCTCAGTCTGTACAGAACTTAGAGGAGAGTCTTAGTTTGTGCAGAACTTACCGGAGAGTTTCAGTCTGTGCAGAACTTACAGGATTGTTTCTGTTTGTGTAGAACTTACAGGACAGTCTCAATTTGTGCAGAACTTACTGGAGAGTCCCAGTTTGTGCAGAACTTACAGGAGAATATAAGTTTGTACAGAACTTACAGGAGAGTGTCAGTTTGTGCAGAACTTACAGGAGGGTCTCAGTTTGTGCAGAACTTACAGGAGAGTCTCAATTTGTGCAGAACTTACAGGACTCTCAGTTTGTGTAGAACTTACAGGAGAGTCTCAGTTTGTGCAGAACTTACAGGAGGGTCTCAGTTTGTGCAGAAAACACAGGATAATCTCAGTTTGTGTAGAACTTACAGGAGAGTCTCAGTTTGTGAAGAACTTACAGGATCTCAATTTGTGCTGAACTTACAGGAGAATCTCAGTTTGTGCAGAACTTACAGGAGGGTCTCAGTTTGTGCAGAAAACACAGGATAATCTCAGTTTGTGTAGAACTTACAGGAGAGTCTCAGTTTGTGCAGAACTTACAGGATCTCAATTTGTGCTGAACTTACAGGAGAATCTCAGTTTGTGCAGAACTTACAGGAGAGTCTCAGTTTGTGCAGAACTTACAGGAGTCTCAATTTGTGCAGAACTTACAGGACTCTCAGTTTGTGCAGAACTTACAGGACTCTCAGTTTGTGCAGAACTTACAGGAGTGTCTAAGTTTGTGCAGAACTTACAGGAGGGTCTCAGTTTGTGCAGAACTTACAGGAGGGTCTCAGTTTGTGTAGAACTTACAGGAGAGTCTCAGTTTGTGAAGAACTTACATGATCTCAATTTGTGCTGAACTTACAGGAGAATCTCAGTTTGTGCAGAACTTGCAGGAGATTCTCAGTTTGTGCAGAACTTACAGGACAGTCTCAGTTTGTGCAGAACTTACAGGAGTGTCTCAGTTAGTGCAGAACTTACAGGAGTGTCAGTTTGTGCAGAACTTACAGGAGGATCTCAGTTTGTGCAGAACTTACAGAATATCAATTTGTGCAGAACTTACAGGAAGGTCTCAGTTTGTACAGAACTTACAGGATCTCAATTTCTGCAAAACTTACAGGAGGGTCTCAGTTTGTGCAAAACTTACAGGAGAGTCTTAGTTTGTGCAGAACTTACCGGAGAGTTTCAGTCTGTGCAGAACTTACAGGATTGTTTTAGTTTGTGTAGAACTTACAGGACAGTCTCAATTTGTGCAGAACTTACTGGAGAGTCCCAGTTTGTGCAGAACTTACAGGAGAATATAAGTTTGTGCAGAACTTACAGGAGAGTCTCAGTTTGTGCAGAACTTACAGGAGAGTCTCAATTTGTGCAGAACTTACAGGACTCTCAGTTTGTGTAGAACTTACAGGAGAGTCTCAGTTTTAGCAGAACTTACAGGAGGGTCTCAGTTTGTGCAGAACTTACAGGAGGGTCTCAGTTTGTGCAGAAAATACAGGACAATCTCAGTTTGTGCTGAATTTACAGGAGAATCTCAGTTTGTGCAGAACTTGCAGGAGATTCTCAGTTTCTGCAGAACTTACAGGAGAGTCTCAGTTTGTGCAGAACTTACAGGAGAGTCTCAGTTAGTGCAGAACTTACAGGAGTGTCAGTTTGTGCAGAACTTACACGAGGGTCTCAGTTTGTACAGAACTTACACAATATCAATTTGTGCAGAACTTACAGGAGGGTCTCAGTTTGTGCAGAACTTACAGGATCTCAATTTCTGCAAAACTTACAGTAGGGTCTCAGTCTGTACATAACTTAGAGGAGAGTCTTAGTTTGTGCAGAACTTACCGGAGAGTTTCAGTCTGTGCAGAACTTACAGGATTGTTTTAGTTTGTGTAGAACTTACAGGACAGTCTCAATTTGTGCAGAACTTACTGGAGAGTCCCAGTTTGTGCAGAACTTACAGGAGAATATAAGTTTGTGCAGAACTTACGGGAGAGTCTCAGTTTGTGCAGAACTTACAGGAGAGTCTCAATTTGTGCAGAACTTACAGGACTCTCAGTTTGTGTAGAACTTACAGGAGAGTCTCAGTTTGAGCAGAACTTACAGGAGGGTCTCAGTTTGTGCAGAACTTACAGGAGGGTCTCAGTTTGTGCAGAAAATACAGGATAATCTCAGTTTGTGCTGAATTTACAGGAGAATCTCAGTTTGTGCAGAACTTGCAGGAGATTCTCAGTTTGTGCAGAACTTACAGGAGAGTCTCAGTTTGTGCAGAACTTACAGGAGAGTCTCAGTTAGTGCAGAACTTACAGGAGTGTCAGTTTGTGCAGAACTTACACGAGGGTCTCAGTTTGTACAGAACTTACACAATATCAATTTGTGCAGAACTTACAGGAGGGTCTCAGTTTGTGCAGAACTTACAGGATCTCAATTTCTGCAAAACTTACAGTAGGGTCTCAGTCTGTACATAACTTAGAGGAGAGTCTTAGTTTGTGCAGAACTTACCGGAGAGTTTCAGTCTGTGCAGAACTTACAGGATTGTTTCTGTTTGTGTAGAACTTACAGGACAGTCTCAATTTGTGCATAACTTACTGGAGAGTCTCAGTTTGTGCAGAACTTAAAGGACTCTCAGATTGTGCAGAACTTACAGGAGAGTCTCAGTTTGTGCAGAACTTGCAGGAGAGTCTCAGTTTGTGCAGAACTTGCAGGTGAGTCTAAGTTTGTGCAGAACTTACAGGACAGTCTCAGTTTGTGCAGAACTTACAGGAGTGTCAGTTGGTGCGAAACTTAAAGGAGAGTCTCAGTTTGTGCAGAACCTACAGGAGGGTCTCAGTTTGTTCAGAACTTACAGGATTCTCAATTTGTGCAGAATTTACAGAAGGGTCTCAGTTTGTGCAGAACTTACGGAAGGGTCTCAGTTTATGCAGAACTTACAGGAGGGTCTCAATTTGTGCAGAACTTACTGGAGAGTCTCAGTTTGTGCAGAACTTAAAGGACTCTCAGTTTGTGCGGAACTTACAGGAGGGTCTCAGTTTGTGCAGAACTTACAGGAGGGTCTCAATTTGTGCAGAACTTACAGGAGGTTCTCAGTTTATGCAGAACTTACAGGAGGGTCTCAGTTTGTGCAAAACTTACAGGAGAGTTTCAGTCTGTGCAGAACTTACAGGAGGGTCTCAGTTTTGCAGAAAATACAGGATAATCTCAGTTTGTGTAGAACTTACAGGAGAGTCTCAGTTTGTGAAGAACTTACAGGATCTCAATTTGTGCTGAACTTACAGGAGCATCTCAGTTTGTGCAAAACTTGCAGGAGTTTCTCAGTTTGTGCAGAACTTACAGGAGAGTCTCAGTTTGTGCAGAACTTACAGGAGTGTCTCAGTTAGTGCAGAACTTACAGGAGTGTCAGTTTGTGCAGAACTTACAGGAGGGTCTCAGTTTGTGCAGAACTTACAGAATATCAATTTCTGCAAAACTTACAGGAGGGTCTCAGTCTGTACAGAACTTACAGGAGGATCTCAGTTTGTGCAAAACTTACAGGAGAGTCTTAGTTTGTGCAGAACTTACCGGAGAGTTTCAGTCTGTGCAGAACTTACAGGATTGTTTTAGTTTGTGTAGAACTTACAGGACAGTCTCAATTTGTGCAGAACTTACTGGAGAGTCTCAGTTTGTGCAGAACTTAAAGGACTCTCAGTTTGTGCAGAACTTACAGGAGGGTCTCAGTTTGTGCAGAACTTACAGGAGGGTGTCAGTTTGTGCAGAACTTTCAGGAGGGTCTCAGTTTGTGCAGAACTTACAGGAGGTTCTCAGTTTATGCAGAACTTACAGGAGGGTCTCAGTTCGTGCAAAACTTACAGGAGAATCTTAGTTTGTACAGAAGTTAACGGAGAGTTTCAGTCTGTGCAGAACTTACAGGATTGTTTCTGTTTGTGTAGAACTTACAGGACAGTCTCAATTTGTGCAGAACTTACTGGAGAGTCTCAGTTTATGCAGAACTTAAAGGAATCTCAGATTGTGCAGAACTTACAGGAGAGTCTCAGTTTGTGCAGAACTTGCAGGAGAGTCTCAGTTTGTGCAGAACTTGCAGGAGAGTCTCAGTTTGTGCAGAACTTACAGGAGAGTCTAAGTTTGTGCAGAACTTACAGGACAGTCTCAGTTATTGCAGAACTTACAGGAGTGTCAGTTGGTGCAAAACTTAAAGGAGAGTCTCAGTTTGTGCAGAACTTACAGGAGGGTCTCAGTTTGTGCAGAACTTACAGGAGGGTCTCAGTTTGTGCAGAACTTACAGGATTCTCAATTTGTGCAGAATTTACAGAAGGGTCTCAGTTTGTGCAGAACTTACAGGAGGGTCTCAGTTTGTGAAGAACTTACAGGAGGGTCTCAGTCTCTGCAGAACTTACAGGAGGGTCTCAGTGTGTGCAGAACTTACAGGAGAGTCTCAATTAGAGCAGAACTTACCGGAGAGTTTCAGTCCGTGCAGAACTTACAGGATTGTTTCAGTTTGTGCAGAACTTACAGGAGTCTCAGTTTTTGCAGAACTTACAGGAGGGTCTCAGTTTGTGCAGAACTTACAGGAGGGTGTCAGTTTGTGCAGAACTTTCAGGAGGGTCTCAGTTTGTGCAGAACTTACAGGAGGTTCTCAGTTTATGCAGAACTTACAGGAGGGTCTCAGTTCGTACAAAACCTACAGGAGAATCTTAGTTTGTACAGAAGTTACCGGAGAGTTTCAGTCTGTGCAGAACTTACAGGATTGTTTCTGTTTGTGCAGAACTTACAGGACAGTCTCAATTTGTGCAGAACTTACTGGAGAGTCTCAGTTTATGCAGAACTTAAAGGACTCTCAGATTGTGCAGAACTTACAGGAGAGTCTCAGTTTGTGCAGAACTTGCAGGAGAGTCTCAGTTTGTGCAGAACTTGCAGGAGAGTCTCAGTTTGTGCAGAACTTACAGGAGAGTCTAAGTTTGTGCAGAACTTACAGGACAGTCTCAGTTATTGCAGAACTTACAGGAGTGTCAGTTGGTGCAAAACTTAAAGGAGAGTCTCAGTTTGTGCAGAACTTACAGGAGGGTCTCAGTTTGTGCAGAACTTACAGGATTCTCAATTTGTGCAGCATTTACAGAAGGGTCTCAGTTTGTGCAGAACTTACAGAAGGGTCTCAGTTTGTGAAGAACTTACAGGAGGGTCTCAGTCTCTGCAGAACTTACAGGAGGGTCTCAGTGTGTGCAGAACTTAAAGGAGAGTCTCAATTAGAGCAGAACTTACCGGAGAGTTTCAGTTTGTGCAGAACTTACAGGATTGTTTCAGTTTGTGCAGAACTTACAGGAGTCTCAGTTTTTGCAGAACTTACAGGAGAGTCTCAGTTTTTGCAGAACTTACAGGAAGGTCTCAGTTTTTGTAGAACTTACAGGACAGTCTCAATTTGTGCAGAACTTACTGGAGAGTCTCAGTTTGTGCAGAACTTAAAGGACTCTCAGTTTGTGCGGAACTTACAGGAGGGTCTCAGTTTGTGCAGAACTTACAGGAGGGTGTCAGTTTGTGCAGAACTTACAGGAGGGTCTCAGTTTGTGCAGAACTTACAGGAGGTTCTCAGTTTATGCAGAACTTACAGGAGGGTCTCAGTTTGTGCAAAACTTACAGGAGAGTTTCAGTCTGTGCAGAACTTAAAGGATCGTTTCAGTTTGTGCAGAACTTACAGGAGTGTCTAAGTTTGTGCAGAACTTACAGGAGGGTCTCAGTTTGTGCAGAACTTACAGGAGGGTCTCAGTTTGTGTAGAACTTACAGGAGAGTCTCAGTTTGTGAAGAACTTACAGGATCTCAATTTGTGCTGAACTTACAGGAGAATCTCAGTTTCTGCAGAACTTACAGGAGAGTCTCAGTTTGTGCAGAACTTACAGGAGAGTCTCAATTTGTGCAGAACTTACATGACTCTCAGTTTGTGTAGAACTTACAGGAGAGTCTCAGTTTGTGCAGAACTTACAGGAAGGTCTCAGTTTGTATAGAAAATACAGGATAATCTCAGTTTGTGTAGAACTTACAGGAGGCAAGGCAAGGCAAGGCAAGGCAAGTTTATTTGTAGAGCACATTTCATACACAAGGCAATTCAAAGTGCTTCACAGCAGGAAAAATGCATTCAAATCACAAAGAAATTACAGAAACAGAAATACAATAAAATTAACTAAATTAAAAATTATCAATCCAACTGATTTTCTAAACTAATAAAATCACAAACAAAAGAGAAGAGTGCAAAGAAAAAATCCTTTCAGTCATATGCGCAGCTAAACAAAACTGTTTTTAGCTTAGATTTGAACATTGTCAGAGTAGAAGCCTGTCTCACATCTTCAGGAAGACTGTTCCAGATTTTAGCTGCATAAAACTGAAACGCAGATTCCCCATGTTTTGTCCTGACTCTGGGCACCAGCAAGAGGCCGGTCCCTGAGGTCCTCAGAGTCCGAGATGGTTCATATGGCACTAACATATCCAAGATGTACTTTGGTGCTAGGCCATGGAGAGACTTGTACACAAGCAGAGCTGCTTTAAAGTCTATTCTCATAGCCACAGGGAGCCAGTGCAGAGACCTGAGAACAGGACTAATGTGATCATACTTCCTTGTTCTAGTCAGGACCCGAGCAGCAGCGTTCTGGATGTACTGCAGCTGTTTTACAGCTCGTTTGGAGAGACCAGTGAGCAGGCCGTTACAGTTGTCTAATCTACTGGAGACAAACGCATGGATAAGTCTCTCTAAATCTGGTTTTGACACTATATTTTTGATTTTGGCAATGTTTTTTAGATGGTAAAAAGCTGCTGATGTTATTGATTTGACGTGGCTATTAAAGTTCAAGTCTGAGTCCATTATTACCCCCAGATTTCTAATTTGGTTTGTAGGTTTTAGAGCGAGACTCTGGAGGTGACCGCTAACACTTTCTCTTTGTTTCTGTGGGCCAAAAACGATTATTTCAGTCTTGTCTGAGTTCAGCTGGAGAAAGTTGTTTTGCATCCACAAACTGATCTGTTGGATGCAGTGACAGAGTGAATCTACTGGTCCATAGTCACCTGCCGACAGTGAAACATAGATCTGAGTGTCGTCTGCATAATTGTGATAGGACACATTTTCACTGCGTATCAACTGACCTAACGGCAGCATGTAGAGGTTGAACAGAAGGGGACCCAGGACTGACCCTTGGGGCACTCCACAGGTCAGGGTCATGTGGTCTGAGACACAGCTACCAATTTCAACAAAGTACTTCCTGTCTTCCAGATAGGACCTTAACCAGTTTAGGGCAGTGCCAGTGATGCCCACCCAGTCCTCTAGTCTCTGTAAGAGGATCCCATGATCGACAGTGTCAAAAGCAGCACTCAGATCTAACATAATTAAGACTGAGGCTTTGCCCGTGTCAGTGTTCAGGCGGATGTCATTTGTCACCTTGACAAGAGCAGTCTCAGTGCTCAGGAGAGTCTCAGTTTGTGAAGAACTTACAGGATCTCAATTTGTGCTGAACTTACAAGAGAATCTCAGTTTGTGCAGAACTTACAGGAGAGTCTCAGTTTGTGCAGAACTTACAGGAGAGTCTCAATTTGTGCAGAACTTACAGTACTCTCAGTTTGTGCAGAACTTACAGGAGTGTCTAAGTTTGTGCAGAACTTACAGGAGGGTCTCAGTTTGTGCAGAACTTACAGGAGGGTCTCAGTTTGTGTAGAACTTACAGGAGAGTCTCTGTTTGTGAAGAACTTACAGGATCTCAATTTGTGCTGAACTTACAGGAGAATCTCAGTTTGTGCAGAACTTGCAGGAGATTCTCAGTTTGTGCAGAACTTACAGGAGAGTCTCAGTTTGTGCAGAACTTACAGAATATCAATTTGTGCAGAACTTACAGGATTGTTTCAGTTTGTGCAGAACTTACAGGAGGATCTCAGTTTGTGCAAAACTTACAGGAGAGTCTTAGTTTGTGCAGAACTTACCGGAGAGTTTCAGTCTGTGCAGAACTTACAGGATTGTTTTAGTTTGTGTAGAACTTACAGGACAGTCTCAATTTGTGCAGAACTTACTGGAGAGTCTCAGTTTGTGCAGAACTTAAAGGACTCTCAGATTGTGCAGAACTTACAGGAGAGTCTCAGTTCGTGCAGAACTTGCAGGAGAGTCTCAGTTTGTGCAGAACTTACAGGAGAGTCTAAGTTTGTGCAGAACTTACAGGAGAGTCTCAGTTTGTGCAGAACTTACAGGAGTGTCAGTTGGTGCAAAACTTAAAGGAGAGTCTCAGTTTGTGCAGAACTTACAGGAGGGTCTCAGTTTGTGTGGAACTTACAGGATTCTCAATTTGTGCAGAATTTACAGAAGGGTCTCAGTTTGTGCAGAACTTACAGGAGGGTCTCAGTTTGTGAAGAACTTACAGGAGGGTCTCAGTCTCTGCAGAACTTACAGGAGAGTCTCAATTAGAGCAGAACTTACCGGAGAGTTTCAGTCCGTGCAGAACTTACAGGATTGTTTCAGTTTGTGCAGAACTTACAGGATTCTCAGTTTTTGCAAAACTTACAGGAGAGTCTCAGTTTTTGCAGAACTTACAGGAAGGTCTCAGTTTTTGTAGAACTTACAGGACAGTCTCAATTTGTGCAGAACTTACTGGAGAGTCTCAGTTTGTGCAGAACTTAAAGGACTCTCAGTTTGTGCAGAACTTACAGGAGGGTCTCAGTTTGTGCAGAACTTACAGGAGGGTGTCAGTTTGTGCAGAACTTACAGGAGGGTCTCAGTTTGTGCAGAACTTACAGGAGGGTGTCAGTTTGTGCAGAACTTACAGGAGGGTCTCAGTTTGTGCAGAACTTACCGGAGAGTTTCAGTCTGTGCAGAACTTACAGGATTGTTTCTGTTTGTGTAGAACTTACAGGACTCTCAGATTGTGCTGAACTTACAGGAGAGTCTCAGTTTGTGCAGAACTTGCAGGAGAGTCTCAGTTTGTGCAGAACTTGCAGGATAGTCTCAGTTTGTGCAGAACTTTCAAGTGAGTCTAAGTTTGTGCAGAACTTACAGGACAGTCTCAGTTTGTGCAGAACTTACAGGAGTGTCAGTTGGTGCAAAACATAAAGGAGAGTCTCAGTTTGTGCAGAACTTAAAGGACTCTCAGTTTGTGAAGAACTTACAGGAGGGTCTCAGTCTCTGCAGAACTTACAGGAGGGTCTCAGTGTGTGCAGAACTTACAGGAGAGTCTCAATTACAGCAGAACTTACCGGAGAGTTTCAGTTTGTGCAGAACTTACAGGATCGTTTCAGTTTGTGCAGAACTTACAGGAGTGTCTAAGTTTGTGCAGAACTTACAGGAGGGTCTAAGTTTGTGCAGAACTTAGAGGAGTGTCTAAGTTTGTGCAGAACTTACAGGAGGGTCTCAGTTTGTGCAGAACTTACAGGAGGGTCTCAGTTTGTGTAGAACTTACAGGAGAGTCTCAGTTTGTGAAGAACTTACAGGATCTCAATTTGTGCTGAACTTACAGGAGAATCTCAGTTTGTGCAGAACTTACAGGAGAGTCTCAATTTGTGCAGAACTTACAGGACTCTCAGTTTGTGCAGAACTTACAGGAGTTTCTAAGTTTGTGCAGAACTTACAGGAGAGTCTCAGTTTTTGCAGAACTTACAGGAAGGTCTCAGTTTTTGTAGAACTTACAGGACAGTCTCAATTTTTGCAGAACTTACTGGAGAGTCTCAGTTTGTGCAGAACTTGCAGGAGAGTCTCAGTTTGTGCAGAACTTACAGGAGAGTCTAAGTTTGTGCAGAACTTACAGGAGAGTCTCAGTTTGTGCAGAACTTACAGGAGTGTCAGTTGGTGCAAAACTTAAAGGAGAGTCTCAGTTTGTGCAGAACTTACAGGAGGGTCTCAGTTTGTGCAGAACTTACAGGATTCTCAATTTGTGCAGAATTTACAGAAGTGTCTCATTTGGTGCAGAACTTACAGGAGGGTCTCAGTTTGTGAAGAACTTACAGAAGGGTCTCAGTCTCTGCAGAACTTACAGGAGGGTCTCAGTTTGTGCAGAACTTACAGGAGAGTCTCAATTAGAGCAGAACTTACCGGAGAGTTTCAGTCCGTGCAGAACTTACAGGATTGTTTCAGTTTGTGCAGAACTTACAGGAGTCTCAGTTTTTGCAAAACTTACAGGAGAGTCTCAGTTTTTGCAGAACTTACAGGAAGGTCTCAGTTTTTGTAGAACTTACAGGACAGTCTCAATTCGTGCAGAACTTACTGGAGAGTCTCAGTTTGTGCAGAACTTAAAGGACTCTCAGTTTGTGCAGAACTTACAGGAGGGTCTCAGTTTGTGCAGAACTTACAGGAGGGTGTCAGTTCATGCAGAACTTACAGGAGGGTCTCAGTTTGTGCAGAACTTACAGGAGGTTCTCAGTTCATGCAGAACTTACAGGAGGGTCTCAGTTCGTGCAAAACTTACAGGAGAGTCTTAGTTTGTGCAGAACTTACCGGAGAGTTTCAGTCTGTGCAGAACTTACAGGATTGTTTCTGTTTGTGTAGAACTTACAGGACAGTCTCAATTTGTGCAGAACTTACTGGAGAGTCTCAGTTTGTGCAGAACCTAAAGGACTCTCAGATTGTGCAGAACTTACAGGAGAGTCTCAGTTTGTGCAGAACTTGCAGGAGAGTCTCAGTTTGTGCAGAACTTGCAGGAGAGTCTCAGTTTGTGCAGAACTTACAGGTGAGTGTCAGTTTGTGTAGAACTTACAGGACAGTCTCAGTTTGTGCAGAACTTACAGGAGTGTCAGTTGGTGCAAAACTTAAAGGAGAGTCTCAGTTTGTGCAGAACTTACAGGAGTGTCTAAGTTTGTGCAGAACTTACAGGAGGGTCTCAGTTTGTGTAGAACTTACAGGAGAGTCTCAGTTTGTGAAGAACTTACAGGATCTCAATTTGTGCTGAACTTACAGGAGAATCTCAGTTTGTGCAGAACTTGCAGGAGATTCTCAGTTTGTGCAGAACTTACAGGAGTGTCTCAGTTAGTGCATAACTTACAGAATATCAATTTGTGAAGAACTTACAGGAGGGTCTCAGTTTGTGCAGAACTTACAGGATCTCAATTTCTGCAAAACTTACAGGAGGGTCTCAGTCTGTACAGAACTTATAGGCGGATCTCAGTTTGTGCAAAACTTACAGGAGAGTCTTAGTTTGTGCAGAACTTACAGGAGGGTCTCAGTTTGTGCAGAATTTACAGGATTCTCAATTTGTGCAGAATTTACAGAAGGGTCTCAGTTGGTGCAGAACTTACAGGAGGGTCTCAGTTTGTGAAGAACTTACAGAAGGGTCTCAGTCTCTGCAGAACTTACAGGAGGGTCTCAGTATGTGCAGAACTTACAGGAGAGTCTCAATTAGAGCAGAACTTACCGGAGAGTTTCAGTCCGTGCAGAACTTACAGGATTGTTTCAGTTTGTGCAGAACTTACAGGAGTCTCAGTTTTTGCAAAACTTACAGGAGAGTCTCAGTTTTTGCAGAACTTACAGGAAGGTCTCAGTTTTTGTAGAACTTAAAGGACTCTCAGTTTGTGCAGAACTTACAGGAGGTTCTCAGTTTATGCAGAACTTACAGGAGGGTCACAGTTCGTGCAAAACTTACAGGAGAGTCTTAGTTTGTGCAGAACTTACCGGAGAGTTTCAGTCTGTGCAGAACTTACAGGATTGTTTCTGTTTGTGTAGAACTTACAGGACAGTCTCAATTTGTGCAGCACTTACTGGAGAGTCTCAGTTTGTGCAGAACTTAAAGGACTCTCAGATTGTGCAGAACTTACAGGAGAGTCTCAGTTTGTGCAGAACTTGCAGGAGAGGTTCAGTCTGTGCAGAACTTAAAGGATCGTTTCAGTTTGTGCAGAACTTACAGGAGTGTCTTAGTTTGTGTAGAACTTACAGGAGAGTCTCAGTTTGTGAAGAACTTACAGGATCTCAATTTGTGCTGAACTTACAGGAGAATCTCAGTTTGTGCAGAACTTACAGGAGAGTCTCAGTCTGTGCAGAATTTACAGGAGAGTCTCAATTTGTGCAGAACTTACAGGACTCTCAGTTTGTGTAGAACTTACAGGAGAGTCTCAGTTTGTGCAGAACTTACAGGAGGGTCTCAGTTTGTGCAGAAAATACAGGATAATCTCAGTCTGTGTAGAACTTACAGGAGAGTCTCAGTTTGTAAAGAACTTACAGGATCTCAATTTGTGCTGAACTTGCAGGAGAATCTCAGTTTGTGCAGAACTTACAGGAGAGTCTCAGTTTGTGCAGAACTTACAGGAGAGTCTCAATTTGTGCAGAACTTACAGGACTCTCAGTTTGTGCAGCACTTACAGGAGTGTCTAAGTTTGTGCAGAACTTACAGGAGGGTCTTTGTTTGTGCAGAACTTACAGGAGGGTCTCAGTTTGTGTAGAACTTACAGGAGAGTCTCAGTTTGTGAAGAACTTACAGGATCTCAATTTGTGCTGAACTTACAGGAGAATATCAGTTTGTGCAGAACTTGCAGGAGATTCTCAGTTTGTGCAGAACTTACAGGAGAGTCTCAGTTTGTGCAGAACTTACAGGAGTGTCTCAGTTAGTGCAGAACTTACAGAATATCAATTTGTGCAGAACTTACAGGAGGGTCTCAGTTTGTGCAGAACTTACAGGATCTCAATTTCTGCAAAACTTACAGGAGGGTCTCAGTCTGCACAGAACTTACAGGAGGATCTCAGTTTGTGCAAAACTTACAGGAGAGTCTTAGTTTGTGCAGAACTTACAGGAGAGTCTCAGTTTGTGCAGAACTTGCAGGAGAGTCTCAGTTTGTGCAGAACTTACAGGAGAGTCTAAGTTTGTGCAGAACTTACAGGAGAGTCTCAGTTTGTGCAGAACTTACAGGAGTGTCAGTTGGTGCAAAACTTAAAGGAGAGTCTCAGTTTGTGCAGAACTTACAGGAGGGTCTCACTTTGTGCAGAATTTACAGAAGGGTCTCAGTTGGTGCAGAACTTACAGGAGGGTCTCAGTTTGTGAAGAACTTACAGAAGGGTCTCAGTCTCTGCAGAACTTACAGGAGGGTCTCAGTGTTTGCAGAACTTACAGGAGAGTCTAAATTAGAGCAGAACTTACCGGAGAGTTTCAGTCCGTGCAGAACTTACAGGATTGTTTCAGTTTGTGCAGAACTTACAGCAGTCTCAGTTTTTGCAAAACTTACAGGAGAGTCTCAGTTTTTGCAGAACTTACAGGAAGGACTCAGTTTTTGTAGAACTTACAGGACAGTCTCAATTTGTGCAGAACTTACTGGAGAGTCTCAGTTTGTGCAGAACTTACAGAATATCATTTTGTGCAGAACTTACAGGAGGGTCTCAGTTTGTGCAGAACTTACAGGAGAGTCTTAGTTTGTGCAGAACTTACCGGAGAGTTTCAGTCTGTGCAGAACTTACAGGATTTTTTCAGTTTGTGTAGAACTTACAGGACAGTTTCAATTTGTGCAGAACTTACTGGAGAGTCTCAGTTTGTGCAGAACTTAATGGACTCTCAGATTGTGCAGAACTTACAGGAGAATCTAAGTTTGTGCAGAACTTGCAGGACAGTCTCAGTTTGTGCAGAACTTACAGGAGAGTCTCAGTTTGTGCAGAACTTACAGGAGTGTCAGTTGGTGCAAAACTTAAAGGAGAGTCTCAGTTTGTGCAGAACTTACAGGAGGGTCTCAGTTTGTGCAGAACTTACAGGATTCTCAATTTGTGCAGAATTTACAGAAGGTTCTCAGTTGGTGCAGAACTTACAGGAGGGTCTCAGTTTGTGAAGAACTTACAGGAGGGTCTCAGTCTCTGCAGAACTTACAGGAGGGTCTCAGTGTGTGCAGAACTTACAGGAGAGTCTCAATTAGAGCAGAACTTACCGGAGAGTTTCAGTCCGTGCAGAACTTACAGGATTGTTTCAGTTTGTTTAGAACTTACAGGAGTCTCAGTTTTTGCAAAACTTACAGGATAGTCTCAGTTTTTGCAGAACTTACAGGAAGGTCTCAGTTTTTGTAGAACTTACAGGACAGTCTCAATTTGTGCAGAACTTACTGGAGAGTCTCAATTTGTGCAGAACTTAAAGGACTCTCAGTTTGTGCAGAACTTACAGGAGGGTCTCAGTTTGTGCAGAACGTACAGGAGGGTGTCAGTTTGTGCAGAACTTACAGGAGGGTCTCAGTTTGTGCAGAACTTACAGGAGGTTCTCAGTTTATGCAGAACTTACAGGAGGGTCTCAGTTCGTGCAAAACTTACAGGAGAGTCTTAGTTTGTGCAGAACTTACCGGAGAGTTTCAGTCTGTGCAGAACTTACAGGATTGTTTCTGTTTGTGTAGAACTTACAGGACAGTCTCAGTTTGTGCAGAACTTACTGGAGAGTCTCAGTTTGTGCAGAACTTGCAGGAGAGTCTCAGTTTGTGCAGAACTTGCAGGAGAGTCTCAGTTTTTGCAGAACTTACAGGTGAGTCTGAGTTTGTGCAGAACTTACAGGACAGTCTCAGTTTGTGCAGAACTTACAGGATTGTCAGTTGGTGCAAAACTTAAAGGAGAGTCTCAGTTTGTGCAGAACTTACAGGAGGGTCTCAGTTTGTGCAGAACTTACAGGATTCTCAATTTGTGCAGAATTTACAGAAGGGTCTCAGTTTGTGCAGAACTTACAGAAGGGTCTCAGTTTGTGAAGAACTTACAGGAGGGTCTCAGTCTCTGCAGAACTTACAGGAGGGTCTCAGTGTGTGCAGAACTTACAGGAGAGTCTCAATTAGAACAGAACTTACCGGAGAGTTTCAGTCCGTGCAGAACTTACAGGATTGTTTCAGTTTGTGCAGAACTTACAGGAGTCTCAGTTTTTGCAGAACTTACAGGAGAGTCTCAGTTTTTGCAGAACTTACAGGAAGGTCTCAGTTTTTGTAGAACTTACAGGACAGTCTCAATTTGTGCAGAACTTACTGGAGAGTCTCAGTTTGTGCAGAACTTAAAGGACTCTCAGTTTGTGCGGAACTTACAGGAGGGTCTCAGTTTGTGCAGAACTTACAGGAGGGTGTCAGTTTGTGCAGAACTTACAGGAGGGTCTCAGTTTGTGCAGAACTTACAGGAGGTTCTCAGTTTATGCAGAACTTACAGGAGGGTCTCAGTTTGTGCAAAACCTACAGTAGAGTTTCAGTCTGTGCAGAACTTAAAGGATCGTTTCAGTTTGTGCAGAACTTACAGGAGTGTCTAAGTTTGTGCAGAACTTACAGGAGGGTCTCAGTTTGTGCAGAACTTACAGGAGGGTCTCAGTTTGTGTAGAACTTACAGGAGAGTCTCAGTTTGTGAAGAACTTACAGGATCTCAATTTGTGCTGAACTTACAGGAGAATCTCAGTTTGTGCAGAACTTACAGGAGAGTCTCAGTTTGTGCAGAACTTGCAGGAGGGTCTCAGTTTGTGCAGAACTTGCAGGAGAGTCTCAGTTTTTGCAGAACTTACAGGTGAGTCTAAGTTTGTGCAGAACTTACAGGACAGTCTCAGTTTGTGCAGAACTTACAGGAGTGTCAGTTGGTGCAAAACTTAAAGGAGAGTCTCAGTTTGTGCAGAACTTACAGGAGGGTCTCAGTTTGTGCAGAACTTACAGGATTCTCAATTTGTGCAGAATTTACAGAAGGGTCTCAGTTTGTGCAGAACTTACAGAAGGGTCTCAGTTTGTGAAGAACTTACAGGAGGGTCTCAGTCTCTGCAGAACTTACAGGAGGGTCTCAGTGTGTGCAGAACTTACAGGAGAGTCTCAATTAGAACAGAACTTACCGGAGAGTTTCAGTCCGTGCAGAACTTACAGGATTGTTTCAGTTTGTGCATAACTTACAGGAGAGTCTCAGTTTGTGCAGAACTTGCAGGAGAGTCTCAGTTTTTGCAGAACTTACAGGTGAGTCTGAGTTTGTGCAGAACTTACAGGACAGTCTCAGTTTGTGCAGAACTTACAGGATTGTCAGTTGGTGCAAAACTTAAAGGAGAGTCTCAGTTTGTGCAGAACTTACAGGAGGGTCTCAGTTTGTGCAGAACTTACAGGATTCTCAATTTGTGCAGAATTTACAGAAGGGTCTCAGTTTGTGCAGAACTTACAGAAGGGTCTCAGTTTGTGAAGAACTTACAGGAGGGTCTCAGTCTCTGCAGAACTTACAGGAGGGTCTCAGTGTGTGCAGAACTTACAGGAGAGTCTCAATTAGAACAGAACTTACCGGAGAGTTTCAGTCCGTGCAGAACTTACAGGATTGTTTCAGTTTGTGCAGAACTTACAGGAGTCTCAGTTTTTGCAGAACTTACAGGAGAGTCTCAGTTTTTGCAGAACTTACAGGAAGGTCTCAGTTTTTGTAGAACTTACAGGACAGTCTCAATTTGTGCAGAACTTACTGGAGAGTCTCAGTTTGTGCAGAACTTAAAGGACTCTCAGTTTGTGCGGAACTTACAGGAGGGTCTCAGTTTGTGCAGAACTTACAGGAGGGTGTCAGTTTGTGCAGAACTTACAGGAGGGTCTCAGTTTGTGCAGAACTTACAGGAGGTTCTCAGTTTATGCAGAACTTACAGGAGGGTCTCAGTTTGTGCAAAACCTACAGTAGAGTTTCAGTCTGTGCAGAACTTAAAGGATCGTTTCAGTTTGTGCAGAACTTACAGGAGTGTCTAAGTTTGTGCAGAACTTACAGGAGGGTGTCAGTTTGTGCAGAACTTACAGGAGGGTCTCAGTTTGTGTAGAACTTACAGGAGAGTCTCAGTTTGTGAAGAACTTACAGGATCTCAATTTGTGCTGAACTTACAGGAGAATCTCAGTTTGTGCAGAACTTACAGGAGAGTCTCAGTTTGTGCAGAACTTACAGGAGAGTCTCAATTTGTGCAGAACTTACAGGACTCTCAGTTTGTGTAGAACTTACAGGAGAGTCTCAGTTTGTGCAGAACTTACAGTAGGGTCTCAGTTTGTGCAGAACATACAGGATAATCTCAGTTTGTGCAGAACTTGCAGGAGAGTCTCAGTTTGTGCAGAACTTGCAGGAGAGTCTCAGTTTTTGCAGAACTTACAGGTGAGTCTAAGTTTGTGCAGAACTTACAGGACAGTCTCAGTTTGTGCAGAACTTACAGGAGTGTCAGTTGGTGCAAAACTTAAAGGAGAGTCTCAGTTTGTGCAGAACTTACAGGAGGGTCTCAGTTTGTGCAGAACTTACAGGATTCTCAATTTGTGCAGAATTTACAGAAGGGTCTCAGTTTGTGCAGAACTTACAGAAGGGTCTCAGTTTGTGAAGAACTTACAGGAGGGTCTCAGTCTCTGCAGAACTTACAGGAGGGTCTCAGTGTGTGCAGAACTTACAGGAGAGTCTCAATTAGAACAGAACTTACCGGAGAGTTTCAGTCCGTGCAGAACTTACAGGATTGTTTCAGTTTGTGCGGAACTTACAGGAGTCTCAGTTTTTGCAGAACTTACAGGAGAGTCTCAGTTTTTGCAGAACTTACAGGAAGGTCTCAGTTTTTGTAGAACTTACAGGACAGTCTCAATTTGTGCAGAACTTACTGGAGAGTCTCAGTTTGTGCAGAACTTAAAGGACTCTCAGTTTGTGCGGAACTTACAGGAGGGTCTCAGTTTGTGCAGAACTTACAGGAGGGTGTCAGTTTGTGCAGAACTTACAGGAGGGTCTCAGTTTGTGCAAAACTTACAGGAGGTTCTCAGTTTATGCAGAACTTACAAGAGGGTCTCAGTTTGTGCAAAACTTACAGGAGAGTTTCAGTCTGTGCAGAACTTAAAGGATCGTTTCAGTTTGTGCAGAACTTACAGGAGTGTCTAAGTTTGTGCAGAACTTACAGGAGGGTCTCAGTTTGTGCAGAACTTACAGGAGGGTCTCAGTTTGTGTAGAACTTACAGGAGAGTCTCAGTTTGTGAAGAACTTACAGGATCTCAATTTGTGCTGAACTTACAGGAGAATCTCAGTTTGTGCAGAACTTACAGGAGAGTCTCAGTTTGTGCAGAACTTACAGGAGAGTCTCAATTTGTGCAGAACTTACAGGACTCTCAGTTTTTGTAGAACTTACAGGAGAGTCTCAGTTTGTGCAGAACTTACAGTAGGGTCTCAGTTTGTGCAGAAAATACAGGATAATCTCAGTTTGTGTAGAACTTACAGGAGAGTCTCAGTTTGTGAAGAACTTACTGGATCTCAATTTGTGCTGAACTTACAGGATAATCTCAGTTTGTGCAGAACTTACAGGAGAGTCTCAGTTTGTGCAGAACTTACAGGAGAGTCTCAATTTGTGCAGAACTTACAGGAGAGTCTCAGTTTGTGCAGAACTTACAGGAGGGTCACAGTTTGTGCAGAACTTACAGGAGGGTCTCAGTTTGTGAAGAACTTACAGGATCTCAATTTGTGCTGAACTAACAGGAGAGTCTCAGTTTGTGCAGAACTTGCAGGAGATTCTCAGTTAGTGCAGAATTTACAGGAGAGTCTTAGTTTGTGCAGAACTTACAGGAGTGTCTCAGTTAGTGCAGAACTTACAGAATATCAATTTGTGCAGAACTTACAGGAGGGTCTCAGTTTGTGCAGAACTTAAAGGACTCTCAGATTGAGCAGAACTTACAGGAGGGTCTCAGTTTGTGCAGAACTTACAGGATTCTCAATTTGTGCAGAATTTACAGAAGGGTCTCAGTTTGTGCAGAACTTACAGAAGGGTCTCAGTTTGTGAAGAACTTACAGGAGGGTCTCAGTCTCTGCAGAACTTACAGGAGGGTCTCAGTGTGTGCAGAACTTACAGGAGAGTCTCAATTAGAGCAGAACTTACCGGAGAGTTTCAGTCCGTGCAGAACTTACAGGATTGTTTCAGTTTTTGTAGAACTTACAGGGCAGTCTCAATTTGTGCAGAACTTACTGGAGAGTCTCAGTTTGTGCAAAACTTAAAGGACTCTCAGTTTGTGCGGAACTTACAGGAGGGTCTCAGTTTATGCAGAACTTACAGGAGGATGTCAGTTTGTGCAGAACTTACAGGAGGGTCTCAGTTTGTGCAGAACTTACAGGAGGTTCTCAGTTTATGCAGAACTTACAGGAGGGTCTCAGTTTGTGCAAAACTTACAGGAGAGTTTCAGTCTGTGCAGAACTTAAAGGATCGTTTCAGTTTGTGCAGAACTTACAGGAGTGTCTAAGTTTGTGCAGAACTTACAGGAGGGTCTCAGTTTGTGCAGAACTTACAGGAGGGTCTCTGTTTGTGTAGAACTTACAGGAGAGTCTCAGTTTGTGAAGAACTTACAGGATCTCAATTTGTGCTGAACTTACAGGAGAATCTCAGTTTGTGCAGAACTTACAGGAGAGTCTCAGTTTGTGCAGAACTTACAGGAGAGTCTCAATTTGTGCAGAACTTAAAGGACTCTCAGTTTGTGTAGAACTTACAGGAGAGTCTCAGTTTGTGCATAACTTACAGTAGGGTCTCAGTTTGTGCAGAAAATACAGGATAATCTCAGTTTGTGTAGAACTTACAGGAGAGTCTCAGTTTGTGAAGAACTTACAGGATCTCAATTTGTGCTGAACTTACAGGAGAATCTCAGTTTGTGCAGAACTTACAGGAGAGTCTCAGTTTGTGCAGAACTTACAGGAGAGTCTCAATTTGTGCAAAACTTACAGGAGAGTCTCAGTTTGTGCAGAACTTACAGGAGGGTACCAGTTTGTGCAGAACTTACAGCAGGGTCTCAGTTTGTGTAGAACTTACAGGAGAGTCTCAGTTTGTGAAGAACTTACAGGATCTCAATTTGTGCTGAACTTACAGGAGAATCTCAGTTTGTGCAGAACTTGCAGGAGATTCTCAGTTAGTGCAGAATTTACAGGAGAGTCTCAGTTTGTGCAGAACTTACAGGAGTGTCTCAGTTAGTGCAGAACTTACAGAATATCAATTTGTGCAGAACTTACAGGAGGGTCTCAGTTTGTGCAGAACTTACAGGATTTCAATTTCTGCAAAACTTACAGGAGGGTCTCAGTCAGTTGAGAACTTACAGGAGGATCTCAGTTTGTGCAAAACTTACAGGAGAGTCTTAGTTTGTGCAGAACTTACTGGAGAGTCTCAGTTTGTGCAGAACTTAAAGGACTCTCAGATTGTGCAGAACTTACAGGAGAGTCTCAGTTTGTGCAGAACTTGCAGGAGAGTCTCAGTTTGTGCAGAACTTACAGGAGAGTCTAAGTTTGTGCAGAACTTACAGGAGAGTCTCAGTTTGTGCAGAACTTACAGGAGTTTCAGTTGGTGCAAAACTTAAAGGAGAGTCTCAGTTTGTGCAGAACTTACAGGAGGGTCTCAGTTTGTGCAGAACTTACAGGATTCTCAATTTGTGCAGAATTTACAGAAGGGTCTCAATTGGTGCAGAACTTACAGGAGGGTCTCAGTTTGTGAAGAACTTACAGAAGGGTCTCAGTCTCTGCAGAACTTACAGGAGGGTCTCAGTTTGTGCAGAACTTACAGGAGTGTCTCAATTAGAGCAGAACTTACCGGAGAGTTTCAGTCCGTGCAGAACTTACAGGATTGTTTCAGTTTGTGCAGAACTTACAGGAGTCTCAGTTTTTGCAAAACTTGCAGGAGAGTCTCAGTTTTTGCAGAACTTACAGGAAGGTCTCAGTTTTTGTAGAACTTACAGGACAGTCTCAATTCGTGCAGAACTTACTGGAGAGTCTCAGTTTGTGCAGAACTTACAGGAGGGTGTCAGTTTGTGCAGAACTTACAGGAGGGTCTCAGTTTGTGCAGAACTTACAGGAGGTTCTCAGTTCATGCAGAACTTACAGGAGGGTCTCAGTTCGTGCAAAACTTACAGGAGAGTCTTAGTTTGTGCAGAACTTACCGGAGAGTTTCAGTCTGTGCAGAACTTACAGGATTGTTTCTGTTTGTGTAGAACTTACAGGACAGTCTCAATTTGTGCAGAACTTACTGGAGAGTCTCAGTTTGTGCAGAACTTAAAGGACTCTCAGATTGTGCAGAACTTACAGGAGAGTCTCAGTTTGTGCAGAACTTGCAGGAGAGTCTCAGTTTGTGCAGAACTTGCAGGAGAGTCTCAGTTTGTGCAGAACTTACAGGTGAGTCTCAGTTTGTGAAGAACTTACAGGACAGTCTCAGTTTGTGCAGAACTTACAGGAGTGTCAGTTGGTGCAAATCTTAAAGGAGAGTCTCAGTTTGTGCAGAACTTACAGGAGGGTCTCAGTTTGTGCAGAACTTACAGGATTCTCAATTTGTGCAGAATTTACAGAAGGGTCTCAGTTTGTGCAGAACTTACAGAAGGGTCTCAGTTTGTGAAGAACTTACAGGAGGGTCTCAGTCTCTACAGAACTTACAGGAGGGTCTCAGTGTATGCAGAACTTACAGGAGAGTCTCAATTAGAGCAGAACTTACCGGAGAGTTTCAGTCCGTGCAGAACTTACAGGATTGTTTCAGTTTGTGCAGAACTTACAGGAGTCTCAGTTTTTGCAGAACTTACAGGAGAGTCTCAGTTTTTGCAGAACTTACAGGAAGGTCTCAGTTTTTGTAGAACTTACAGGACAGTCTCAATTTGTGCAGAACTTACTGGAGAGTCTCAGTTTGTGCAGAACTTAAAGGACTCTCAGTTTGTGCGGAACTTACAGGTGGTTCTAAGTTTGTGCAGAACTTACATGACAGTCTCAGTTTGTGCAGGACTTACAGGAGGGTCTCAGTTTGTGCAGAACTTACAGGAGGTTCTCAGTTTATGCAGAACTTACAGGAGGGTCTCAGTTTGTGCAAAACTTACAGGAGAGTTTCAGTCTGTGCAGAACTTAAAGGATTGTTTCAGTTTGTGCAGAACTTACAGGAGTGTCTAAGTTTGTGCAGAACTTACAGGAGGGTCTCAGTTTGTGCAGAACTTACAGGAGGGTCTCAGTTTGTGTAGAACTTACAGGAGAGTCTCAGTTTGTGAAGAACTTACAGGATCTCAATTTGTGCTGAACTTACAGGAGAATCTCAGTTTGTGCAGAACTTACAGGAGAGTCTCAGTTTGTGCAGAACTTACAGGAGAGTCTCAGTTTGTGCAGAACTTACAGGAGAGTCTCAATTTGTGCAGAACTTACAGGACTCTCAGTTTGTGTAGAACTTACAGGAAAGTCTCAGTTTGTGCAGAACTTACAGGAGGGTCTCAGTTTGTGCAGAAAATACAGGATAATCTCAGTTTGTGTAGAACTTACAGGAGAGTCTCAGTTTGTAAAGAACTTACAGGATCTCAATTTGTGCTGAACTTACAGGAGAGTCTCAGTTTGTGCAGAACTTACAGGAGAGTCTCAATTTGTGCAGAACTTACAGGACTCTCAGTTTGTGCAGAACTTACAGGAGTGTCTAAGTTTGTGCAGAACTTACAGGAGGGTCTCAGTTTGTGCAGAACTTACAGGAGGGTCTCAGTTTGTGTAGAACTTACAGGAGAGTCTCAGTTTGTGAAGAACTTACAGGATCTCAATTTGTGCTGAACTTACAGGAGAATCTCAGTTTGTGCAGAACTTGCAGGAGATTCTCAGTTTGTGCAGAACTTACAGGAGAGTCACAGTTTGTGCAGAACTTACAGGAGTGTGTCAGTTAGTGCAGAACTTACAGAATATAAATTTGTGAAGAACTTACAGGAGGGTCTCAGTTTGTGCAGAACTTACAGGATCTCAATTTCTGCAAAACTTACAGGAGGGTCTCAGTCTGTACAGAACTTACAGGCGGATCTCAGTTTGTGCAAAACTTACAGGAGAGTCTTAGTTTGTGCAGAACTTACAGGAGGGTCTCAGTTTGTGCAGAATTTACAGGATTCTCAATTTGTGCAGAATTTACTGAAGGGTCTCAGTTGGTGCAGAACTTACAGGAGGGTCTCAGTTTGTGAAGAACTTACAGAAGGGTCTCAGTCTCTGCAGAACTTACAGGAGTGTCTAAGTTTGTGCAGAACTTACAGGAGGGTCTCAGTTTGTGCAGAACTTACAGGAGGGTCTCAGTTTGTGTAGAACTTACAGGAGAGTCTCAGTTTGTGAAGAACTTACAGGATCTCAATTTGTGCTGAACTTACAGGAGAATCTCAGTTTGTGCAGAACTTGCAGGAGATTCTCAGTTTGTGCAGAACTTACAGGAGAGTCTCAGTTTGTGCAGAACTTACAGGAGTGTGTCAGTTAGTGCAGAACTTACAGAATATAAATTTGTGAAGAACTTACAGGAGGGTCTCAGTTTGTGCAGAACTTACAGGATCTCAATTTCTGCAAAACTTACAGGAGGGTCTCAGTCTGTACAGAACTTACAGGCGGATCTCAGTTTGTGCAAAACTTACAGGAGAGTCTTAGTTTGTGCAGAACTTACAGGAGGGTCTCAGTTTGTGCAGAATTTACAGGATTCTCAATTTGTGCAGAATTTACTGAAGGGTCTCAGTTGGTGCAGAACTTACAGGAGGGTCTCAGTTTGTGAAGAACTTACAGAAGGGTCTCAGTCTCTTCAGAACTTACAGGAGGGTCTCAGTGTGTGCAGAACTTACAGGAGAGTCTCAATTAGAGCAGAATTCACCGGAGAGTTTCAGTCCGTGCAGAACTTACAGGATTGTTTCAGTTTGTGCAGAACTTACAGGAGTCTCAGTTTTTGCAAAACTTACAGGAGAGTCTCAGTTTTTGCAGAACTTACAGGAAGGTCTCAGTTTTTGTAGAACTTACAGGACAGTCTCAGTTTGTGCAGAACTTACTGGAGAGTCTCAGTTTGTGCAGAACTTAAAGGACTCTCAGTTTGTGCAGAACTTACAGGAGGGTCTCAGTTTGTACAGAACTTACAGGAGGGTGTCAGTTTGTGCAGAACTTACAGGAGGGTCTCAGTTTGTGCAGAACTTACAGGAGGTTCTCAGTTTATGCAGAACTTACAGGAGGGTCTCAGTTCGTGCAAAACTTACAGGAGAGTCTTAGTTTGTGCAGAACTAACCGGAGAGTCTCAGTTTGTGCAGAACGTAAAGGACTCTCAGATTGTGCAGAACTTACAGGAGAGTCTCAGTTTGTGCAGAACTTGCAGGAGAGTCTCAGTTTGTGCAGAACTTGCAGGAGAGTCTCAGTTTGTGCAGAACTTACAGGTGAGTCTAAGTTTGTGCAGAACTTACAGGACAGTCTCAGTTTGTGCAGAACTTACAGGAGTGTCACTTGGTGCAAAACTTAAAGGAGAGTCTCAGTTTGTGCAGAACTTACAGGATTCTCAATTTGTGCAGAATTTACAGAAGGGTCTCAGTTTGTGCAGAACTTACAGAAGGGTCTCAGTTTGTGAAGAACTTACAGGAGGGTCTCAGTCTCTGCAGAACTTACAAGAGGGTCTCAGTGTGTGCAGAACTTACAGGAGAGTCTCAATTAGAGCAGAACTTACCGGAGAGTTTCAGTTTGTGCAGAACTTACAGGAGTCTCTGTATTTGCAGAACTTACAGGAGAGTCTCAGTTTTTGCAGAACTTACAGGAAGGTCTCAGTTTTTGTAGAACTTACAGGACAGTCTCAATTTGTGCAGAACTTACTGGAGAGTCTCAGTTTGTGTAGAACTTGCAGGAGAGTCTCAGTTTGTGCAGAACTTACAGGAGAGTCAAAGTTTGTGCAGAACTTACAGGAGAGTCTCAGTTTGTGCAGAACTTACAGGAATGTCAGTTGGTGCAAAACTTAAAGGAGAGTCTCAGTTTGTGCAGAACTTACTGGAGGGTCTCAGTTTGTGCAGAACTTACAGGATTCTCAATTTGTGCAGAATTTGAAGAAGTGTCTCATTTGGTGCAGAACTTACAGGAGGGTCTCAGTTTGTGAAGAACTTACAGAAGGGTCTCAGTCTCTGCAGAACTTACAGGAGGGTCTCAGTTTGTGCAGAACTTACAGGAGAGTCTCAATTAGAGCAGAACTTACCGGAGAGTTTCAGTCCGTGCAGAACTTACAGGATTGTTTCAGTTTGTGCAGAACTTACAGGAGTCTCAGTTTTTGCAAAACTTACAGGAGAGTCTCAGTTTTTGCAGAACTTACAGGAAGGTCTCAGTTTTTGTAGAACTTACAGGACAGTCTCAATTCGTGCAGAACTTACTGGAGAGTCTCAGTTTGTGCAGAACTTAAAGGACTCTCAGTTTGTGCAGAACTTACAGGAGGGTCTCAGTTTGTGCAGAACTTACAGGAGGGTGTCATTTCATGCAGAACTTACAGGAGGGTCTCAGTTTGTGCAGAACTTACAGGAGGTTCTCAGTTAATGCAGAACTTACAGGAGGGTCTCAGTTCGTGCAAAACTTACAGGAGAGTCTCAGTTTGTGCAGAACTTGCAGGAGAGTCTCAGTTTGTGCAGAACTTACAGGATTGTTTCTGTTTGTGTAGAACTTACAGGACAGTCTCAATTTGTGCAGAACTTACTGGAGAGTCTCAGTTTGTGCAGAACTTAAAGGACTCTCAGATTGTGCAGAACTTACAGGAGAGTCTCAGTTTGTGCAGAACTTGCAGGAGAGTCTCAGTTTGTGCAGAACTTGCAGGAGAGTCTCAGTTTGTGCAGAACTTACAGGTGAGTCTCAGTTTGTGCAGAACTTACAGGACAGTCTCAGTTTGTGCAGAACTTACAGGAGTGTCTAAGTTTGTGCAGAACTTACAGGAGGGTCTCAGTTTGTGCAGAACTTACAGGAGGGTCTCAGTTTGTGTAGAACTTACAGGAGAGTCTCAGTTTGTGAAGAACTTAAAGGATCTCAATTTGTGCTGAACTTACAGGAGAATCTCAGTTTGTGCAAAACTTGCAGGAGATTCTGAGTTTGTGCAGAACTTACAGGAGAGTCTCAGTTTGTGCAGAACTTACAGGAGGGTACCAGTTTGTGCAGAACTTACAGCAGGGTCTCAGTTTGTGTAGAACTTACAGGAGAGTCTCAGTTTGTGAAGAACTTACAGGATCTCAATTTGTGCTGAACTTACAGGAGAATCTCAGTTTGTGCAGAACTTGCAGGAGATTCTCAGTTAGTGCAGAATTTACAGGAGAGTCTCAGTTTGTGCAGAACTTACAGGAGTGTCTCAGTTAGGGCAGAACTTACAGAATATCAATTTGTGCAGAACTTACAGGAGGGTCTCAGTTTGTGCAGAACTTACAGGATTTCAATTTCTGCAAAACTTACAGGAGGGTCTCAGTCAGTTGAGAACTTACAGGAGGATCTCAGTTTGTGCAAAACTTACAGGAGAGTCTTAGTTTGTGCAGAACTTACTGGAGAGTCTCAGTTTGTGCAGAACTTAAAGGACTCTCAGATTGTGCAGAACTTACAGGAGAGTCTCAGTTTGTGCAGAACTTGCAGGAGAGTCTCAGTTTGTGCAGAACTTACAGGAGAGTCTAAGTTTGTGCAGAACTTACAGGAGAGTCTCAGTTTGTGCAGAACTTACAGGAGTGTCAGTTGGTGCAAAACTTAAAGGAGAGTCTCAGTTTGTGCAGAACTTACAGGAGGGTCTCAGTTTGTGCAGAACTTACAGGATTCTCAATTTGTGCAGAATTTACAGAAGGGTCTCAATTGGTGCAGAACTTACAGGAGGGTCTCAGTTTGTGAAGAACTTACAGAAGGGTCTCGGTCTCTGCAGAACTTACAGGAGGGTCTCAGTTTGTGCAGAACTTACAGGAGTGTCTCAATTAGAGCAGAACTTACCGGAGAGTTTCAGTCCGTGCAGAACTTACAGGATTGTTTCAGTTTGTGCAGAACTTACAGGAGTCTCAGTTTTTGCAAAACTTGCAGGAGAGTCTCAGTTTTTGCAGAACTTACAGGAAGGTCTCAGTTTTTGTAGAACTTACAGGACAGTCTCAATTCGTGCAGAACTTACTGGAGAGTCTCAGTTTGTGCAGAACTTAAAGGACTCTCAGTTTGTGCAGAACTTACAGGAGGGTCTCAGTTTGTGCAGAACTTACAGGAGGGTGTCAGTTTGTGCAGAACTTACAGGAGGGTCTCAGTTTGTGCAGAACTTACAGGAGGTTCTCAGTTCATGCAGAACTTACAGGAGGGTCTCAGTTCGTGCAAAACTTACAGGAGAGTCTTAGTTTGTGCAGAACTTACCGGAGAGTTTCAGTCTGTGCAGAACTTACAGGATTGTTTCTGTTTGTGTAGAACTTACAGGACAGTCTCAATTTGTGCAGAACTTACTGGAGAGTCTCAGTTTGTGCAGAACTTAAAGGACTCTCAGATTGTGCAGAACTTACAGGAGAGTCTCAGTTTGTGCAGAACTTGCAGGAGAGTCTCAGTTTGTGCAGAACTTGCAGGAGAGTCTCAGTTTGTGCAGAACTTACAGGTGAGTCTCAGTTTGTGAAGAACTTACAGGACAGTCTCAGTTTGTGCAGAACTTACAGGAGTGTCAGTTGGTGCAAATCTTAAAGGAGAGTCTCAGTTTGTGCAGAACTTACAGGAGGGTCTCAGTTTGTGCAGAACTTACAGGATTCTCAATTTGTGCAGAATTTACAGAAGGGTCTCAGTTTGTGCAGAACTTACAGAAGGGTCTCAGTTTGTGAAGAACTTACAGGAGGGTCTCAGTCTCTACAGAACTTACAGGAGGGTCTCAGTGTATGCAGAACTTACAGGAGAGTCTCAATTAGAGCAGAACTTACCGGAGAGTTTCAGTCCGTGCAGAACTTACAGGATTGTTTCAGTTTGTGCAGAACTTACAGGAGTCTCAGTTTTTGCAGAACTTACAGGAGAGTCTCAGTTTTTGCAGAACTTACAGGAAGGTCTCAGTTTTTGTAGAACTTAAAGGACAGTCTCAATTTGTGCAGAACTTACTGGAGAGTCTCAGTTTGTGCAGAACTTAAAGGACTCTCAGTTTGTGCGGAACTTACAGGTGGTTCTAAGTTTGTGCAGAACTTACATGACAGTCTCAGTTTGTGCAGGACTTACAGGAGGGTCTCAGTTTGTGCAGAACTTACAGGAGGTTCTCAGTTTATGCAGAACTTACAGGAGGGTCTCAGTTTGTGCAAAACTTACAGGAGAGTTTCAGTCTGTGCAGAACTTAAAGGATTGTTTCAGTTTGTGCAGAACTTACAGGAGTGTCTAAGTTTGTGCAGAACTTACAGGAGGGTCTCAGTTTGTGCAGAACTTACAG
Source organism: Eucyclogobius newberryi (assembly GCF_026437365.1). Taxonomy (NCBI): domain Eukaryota; kingdom Metazoa; phylum Chordata; class Actinopteri; order Gobiiformes; family Gobiidae; genus Eucyclogobius; species Eucyclogobius newberryi. The sequence continues at coordinate 386,946 of NW_027316034.1, forward strand.
GAGGGTCTCAGTTTGTGTAGAACTTACAGGAGAGTCTCAGTTTGTGAAGAACTTACAGGATCTCAATTTGTGCTGAACTTACAGGAGAATCTCAGTTTGTGCAGAACTTACAGGAGAGTCTCAGTTTGTGCAGAACTTACAGGAGAGTCTCAGTTTGTGCAGAACTTACAGGAGAGTCTCAATTTGTGCAGAACTTACAGGACTCTCAGTTTGTGTAGAACTTACAGGAAAGTCTCAGTTTGTGCAGAACTTACAGGAGGGTCTCAGTTTGTGCAGAAAATACAGGATAATCTCAGTTTGTGTAGAACTTACAGGAGAGTCTCAGTTTGTAAAGAACTTACAGGATCTCAATTTGTGCTGAACTTACAGGAGAGTCTCAGTTTGTGCAGAACTTACAGGAGAGTCTCAATTTGTGCAGAACTTACAGGACTCTCAGTTTGTGCAGAACTTACAGGAGTGTCTAAGTTTGTGCAGAACTTACAGGAGGGTCTCAGTTTGTGCAGAACTTACAGGAGGGTCTCAGTTTGTGTAGAACTTACAGGAGAGTCTCAGTTTGTGAAGAACTTACAGGATCTCAATTTGTGCTGAACTTACAGGAGAATCTCAGTTTGTGCAGAACTTGCAGGAGATTCTCAGTTTGTGCAGAACTTACAGGAGAGTCTCAGTTTGTGCAGAACTTACAGGAGTGTGTCAGTTAGTGCAGAACTTACAGAATATAAATTTGTGAAGAACTTACAGGAGGGTCTCAGTTTGTGCAGAACTTACAGGATCTCAATTTCTGCAAAACTTACAGGAGGGTCTCAGTCTGTACAGAACTTACAGGCGGATCTCAGTTTGTGCAAAACTTACAGGAGAGTCTTAGTTTGTGCAGAACTTACAGGAGGGTCTCAGTTTGTGCAGAATTTACAGGATTCTCAATTTGTGCAGAATTTACTGAAGGGTCTCAGTTGGTGCAGAACTTACAGGAGGGTCTCAGTTTGTGAAGAACTTACAGAAGGGTCTCAGTCTCTGCAGAACTTACAGGAGTGTCTAAGTTTGTGCAGAACTTACAGGAGGGTCTCAGTTTGTGCAGAACTTACAGGAGGGTCTCAGTTTGTGTAGAACTTACAGGAGAGTCTCAGTTTGTGAAGAACTTACAGGATCTCAATTTGTGCTGAACTTACAGGAGAATCTCAGTTTGTGCAGAACTTGCAGGAGATTCTCAGTTTGTGCAGAACTTACAGGAGAGTCTCAGTTTGTGCAGAACTTACAGGAGTGTGTCAGTTAGTGCAGAACTTACAGAATATAAATTTGTTAAGAACTTACAGGAGGGTCTCAGTTTGTGCAGAACTTACAGGATCTCAATTTCTGCAAAACTTACAGGAGGGTCTCAGTCTGTACAGAACTTACAGGCGGATCTCAGTTTGTGCAAAACTTACAGGAGAGTCTTAGTTTGTGCAGAACTTACAGGAGGGTCTCAGTTTGTGCAGAATTTACAGGATTCTCAATTTGTGCAGAATTTACTGAAGGGTCTCAGTTGGTGCAGAACTTACAGGAGGGTCTCAGTTTGTGAAGAACTTACAGAAGGGTCTCAGTCTCTTCAGAACTTACAGGAGGGTCTCAGTGTGTGCAGAACTTACAGGAGAGTCTCAATTAGAGCAGAATTCACCGGAGAGTTTCAGTCCGTGCAGAACTTACAGGATTGTTTCAGTTTGTGCAGAACTTACAGGAGTCTCAGTTTTTGCAAAACTTACAGGAGAGTCTCAGTTTTTGCAGAACTTACAGGAAGGTCTCAGTTTTTGTAGAACTTACAGGACAGTCTCAGTTTGTGCAGAACTTACTGGAGAGTCTCAGTTTGTGCAGAACTTAAAGGACTCTCAGTTTGTGCAGAACTTACAGGAGGGTCTCAGTTTGTACAGAACTTACAGGAGGGTGTCAGTTTGTGCAGAACTTACAGGAGGGTCTCAGTTTGTGCAGAACTTACAGGAGGTTCTCAGTTTATGCAGAACTTACAGGAGGGTCTCAGTTCGTGCAAAACTTACAGGAGAGTCTTAGTTTGTGCAGAACTAACCGGAGAGTCTCAGTTTGTGCAGAACGTAAAGGACTCTCAGATTGTGCAGAACTTACAGGAGAGTCTCAGTTTGTGCAGAACTTGCAGGAGAGTCTCAGTTTGTGCAGAACTTGCAGGAGAGTCTCAGTTTGTGCAGAACTTACAGGTGAGTCTAAGTTTGTGCAGAACTTACAGGACAGTCTCAGTTTGTGCAGAACTTACAGGAGTGTCACTTGGTGCAAAACTTAAAGGAGAGTCTCAGTTTGTGCAGAACTTACAGGATTCTCAATTTGTGCAGAATTTACAGAAGGGTCTCAGTTTGTGCAGAACTTACAGAAGGGTCTCAGTTTGTGAAGAACTTACAGGAGGGTCTCAGTCTCTGCAGAACTTACAAGAGGGTCTCAGTGTGTGCAGAACTTACAGGAGAGTCTCAATTAGAGCAGAACTTACCGGAGAGTTTCAGTTTGTGCAGAACTTACAGGAGTCTCTGTATTTGCAGAACTTACAGGAGAGTCTCAGTTTTTGCAGAACTTACAGGAAGGTCTCAGTTTTTGTAGAACTTACAGGACAGTCTCAATTTGTGCAGAACTTACTGGAGAGTCTCAGTTTGTGCAGAACTTGCAGGAGAGTCTCAGTTTGTGCAGAACTTACAGGAGAGTCTAAGTTTGTGCAGAACTTACAGGAGAGTCTCAGTTTGTGCAGAACTTACAGGAATGTCAGTTGGTGCAAAACTTAAAGGAGAGTCTCAGTTTGTGCAGAACTTACAGGAGGGTCTCAGTTTGTGCAGAACTTACAGGATTCTCAATTTGTGCAGAATTTGAAGAAGTGTCTCATTTGGTGCAGAACTTACAGGAGGGTCTCAGTTTGTGAAGAACTTACAGAAGGGTCTCAGTCTCTGCAGAACTTACAGGAGGGTCTCAGTTTGTGCAGAACTTACAGGAGAGTCTCAATTAGAGCAGAACTTACCGGAGAGTTTCAGTCCGTGCAGAACTTACAGGATTGTTTCAGTTTGTGCAGAACTTACAGGAGTCTCAGTTTTTGCAAAACTTACAGGAGAGTCTCAGTTTTTGCAGAACTTACAGGAAGGTCTCAGTTTTTGTAGAACTTACAGGACAGTCTCAATTCGTGCAGAACTTACTGGAGAGTCTCAGTTTGTGCAGAACTTAAAGGACTCTCAGTTTGTGCAGAACTTACAGGAGGGTCTCAGTTTGTGCAGAACTTACAGGAGGGTGTCATTTCATGCAGAACTTACAGGAGGGTCTCAGTTTGTGCAGAACTTACAGGAGGTTCTCAGTTAAACAGGACTTACAGGAGGGTCTCAGTTCGTGCAAAACTTACAGGAGAGTCTTAGTTTGTGCAGAACTTACCGGAGAGTTTCAGTCTGTGCAGAACTTACAGGATTGTTTCTGTTTGTGTAGAACTTACAGGACAGTCTCAATTTGTGCAGAACTTACTGGAGAGTCTCAGTTTGTGCAGAACTTAAAGGACTCTCAGATTGTGCAGAACTTACAGGAGAGTCTCAGTTTGTGCAGAACTTGCAGGAGAGTCTCAGTTTGTGCAGAACTTGCAGGAGAGTCTCAGTTTGTGCAGAACTTACAGGTGAGTCTCAGTTTGTGCAGAACTTACAGGACAGTCTCAGTTTGTGCAGAACTTACAGGAGTGTCTAAGTTTGTGCAGAACTTACAGGAGGGTCTCAGTTTGTGCAGAACTTACAGGAGGGTCTCAGTTTGTGTAGAACTTACAGGAGAGTCTCAGTTTGTGAAGAACTTAAAGGATCTCAATTTGTGCTGAACTTACAGGAGAATCTCAGTTTGTGCAAAACTTGCAGGAGATTCTGAGTTTGTGCAGAACTTACAGGAGAGTCTCAGTTTGTGCAGAACTTACAGGAGTGTCTCAGTTAGTGCATAACTTACAGAATATCAATTTGTGAAGAACTTACAGGAGGGTCTCAGTTTGTGCAGAACTTACAGGATCTCAATTTCTGCAAAACTTACAGGAGGGTCTCAGTTTGTGCAGAATTTACAGGATTCTCAATTTGTGCAGAATTTACAGAAGGGTCTCAGTTGGTGCAGAACTTACAGGAGGGTTTCAGTTTGTGAAGAACTTACAGAAGGGTCTCAGTCTCTGCAGAACTTACAGGAGGGTCTCAGTGTGTGCAGAACTTACAGGAGAGTCTCAATTAGAGCAGAACTTACCGGAGAGTTTCAGTCCGTGCAGAACTTGCAGGAGATTCTCAGTTTGTGCAGAACTTACAGGAGAGTCTCAGTTTGTGCAGAACTTACAGGAGTGTGTCACTTAGTGCAGAACTTACAGAATATAAATTTGTGAAGAACTTACAGGAGGGTCTCAGTTTGTGCAGAACTTACAGGATCTCAATTTCTGCAAAACTTACAGGAGGGTCTCAGTCTGTACAGAACTTACAGGCGGATCTCAGTTTGTGCAAAACTTACAGGAGAGTCTTAGTTTGTGCAGAACTTACAGGAGGGTCTCAGTTTGTGCAGAATTTACAGGATTCTCAATTTGTGCAGAATTTACTGAAGGGTCTCAGTTGGTGCAGAACTTACAGGAGGGTCTCAGTTTGTGAAGAACTTACAGAAGGGTCTCAGTCTCTTCAGAACTTACAGGAGGGTCTCAGTGTGTGCAGAACTTACAGGAGAGTCTCAATTAGAGCAGAATTCACCGGAGAGTTTCAGTCCGTGCAGAACTTACAGGATTGTTTCAGTTTGTGCAGAACTTACAGGAGTCTCAGTTTTTGCAAAACTTACAGGAGAGTCTCAGTTTTTGCAGAACTTACAGGAAGGTCTCAGTTTTTGTAGAACTTACAGGACAGTCTCAGTTTGTGCAGAACTTACTGGAGAGTCTCAGTTTGTGCAGAACTTAAAGGACTCTCAGTTTGTGCAGAACTTACAGGAGGGTCTCAGTTTGTACAGAACTTACAGGAGGGTGTCAGTTTGTGCAGAACTTACAGGAGGGTCTCAGTTTGTGCAGAACTTACAGGAGGTTCTCAGTTTATGCAGAACTTACAGGAGGGTCTCAGTTCGTGCAAAACTTACAGGAGAGTCTTAGTTTGTGCAGAACTAACCGGAGAGTCTCAGTTTGTGCAGAACGTAAAGGACTCTCAGATTGTGCAGAACTTACAGGAGAGTCTCAGTTTGTGCAGAACTTGCAGGAGAGTCTCAGTTTGTGCAGAACTTGCAGGAGAGTCTCAGTTTGTGCAGAACTTACAGGTGAGTCTAAGTTTGTGCAGAACTTACAGGACAGTCTCAGTTTGTGCAGAACTTACAGGAGTGTCACTTGGTGCAAAACTTAAAGGAGAGTCTCAGTTTGTGCAGAACTTACAGGATTCTCAATTTGTGCAGAATTTACAGAAGGGTCTCAGTTTGTGCAGAACTTACAGAAGGGTCTCAGTTTGTGAAGAACTTACAGGAGGGTCTCAGTCTCTGCAGAACTTACAAGAGGGTCTCAGTGTGTGCAGAACTTACAGGAGAGTCTCAATTAGAGCAGAACTTACCGGAGAGTTTCAGTTTGTGCAGAACTTACAGGAGTCTCTGTATTTGCAGAACTTACAGGAGAGTCTCAGTTTTTGCAGAACTTACAGGAAGGTCTCAGTTTTTGTAGAACTTACAGGACAGTCTCAATTTGTGCAGAACTTACTGGAGAGTCTCAGTTTGTGCAGAACTTGCAGGAGAGTCTCAGTTTGTGCAGAACTTACAGGAGAGTCTAAGTTTGTGCAGAACTTACAGGAGAGTCTCAGTTTGTGCAGAACTTACAGGAATGTCAGTTGGTGCAAAACTTAAAGGAGAGTCTCAGTTTGTGCAGAACTTACAGGAGGGTCTCAGTTTGTGCAGAACTTACAGGATTCTCAATTTGTGCAGAATTTGAAGAAGTGTCTCATTTGGTGCAGAACTTACAGGAGGGTCTCAGTTTGTGAAGAACTTACAGAAGGGTCTCAGTCTCTGCAGAACTTACAGGAGGGTCTCAGTTTGTGCAGAACTTACAGGAGAGTCTCAATTAGAGCAGAACTTACCGGAGAGTTTCAGTCCGTGCAGAACTTACAGGATTGTTTCAGTTTGTGCAGAACTTACAGGAGTCTCAGTTTTTGCAAAACTTACAGGAGAGTCTCAGTTTTTGCAGAACTTACAGGAAGGTCTCAGTTTTTGTAGAACTTACAGGACAGTCTCAATTCGTGCAGAACTTACTGGAGAGTCTCAGTTTGTGCAGAACTTAAAGGACTCTCAGTTTGTGCAGAACTTACAGGAGGGTCTCAGTTTGTGCAGAACTTACAGGAGGGTGTCATTTCATGCAGAACTTACAGGAGGGTCTCAGTTTGTGCAGAACTTACAGGAGGTTCTCAGTTAATGCAGAACTTACAGGAGGGTCTCAGTTCGTGCAAAACTTACAGGAGAGTCTTAGTTTGTGCAGAACTTACCGGAGAGTTTCAGTCTGTGCAGAACTTACAGGATTGTTTCTGTTTGTGTAGAACTTACAGGACAGTCTCAATTTGTGCAGAACTTACTGGAGAGTCTCAGTTTGTGCAGAACTTAAAGGACTCTCAGATTGTGCAGAACTTACAGGAGAGTCTCAGTTTGTGCAGAACTTGCAGGAGAGTCTCAGTTTGTGCAGAACTTGCAGGAGAGTCTCAGTTTGTGCAGAACTTACAGGTGAGTCTCAGTTTGTGCAGAACTTACAGGACAGTCTCAGTTTGTGCAGAACTTACAGGAGTGTCTAAGTTTGTGCAGAACTTACAGGAGGGTCTCAGTTTGTGCAGAACTTACAGGAGGGTCTCAGTTTGTGTAGAACTTACAGGAGAGTCTCAGTTTGTGAAGAACTTAAAGGATCTCAATTTGTGCTGAACTTACAGGAGAATCTCAGTTTGTGCAAAACTTGCAGGAGATTCTGAGTTTGTGCAGAACTTACAGGAGAGTCTCAGTTTGTGCAGAACTTACAGGAGTGTCTCAGTTAGTGCATAACTTACAGAATATCAATTTGTGAAGAACTTACAGGAGGGTCTCAGTTTGTGCAGAACTTACAGGATCTCAATTTCTGCAAAACTTACAGGAGGGTCTCAGTTTGTGCAGAATTTACAGGATTCTCAATTTGTGCAGAATTTACAGAAGGGTCTCAGTTGGTGCAGAACTTACAGGAGGGTTTCAGTTTGTGAAGAACTTACAGAAGGGTCTCAGTCTCTGCAGAACTTACAGGAGGGTCTCAGTGTGTGCAGAACTTACAGGAGAGTCTCAATTAGAGCAGAACTTACCGGAGAGTTTCAGTCCGTGCAGAACTTACAGGATTGTTTTAGTTTGTGCAGAACTTACAGGAGTCTCAGTTTTTGCAAAACTTACAGGAGAGTCTCAGTTTTTGCAGAACTTACAGGAAGGTCTCAGTTTTTGTAGAACTTACAGGACAGTCTCAGTGTGTGCAGAACTTACTGGAGAGTCTCAGTTTGTGCAGAACTTAAAGGACTCTCAGTTTGTGCAGAACTTACAGGAGGTTCTCAGTTTATGCAGAACTTACAGGAGGGTCTCAGTTCGTGCAAAACTTACAGGAGAGTCTTAGTTTGTGCAGAACTTACCGGAGAGTTTCAGTCTGTGCAGAACTTACAGGATTGTTTCTGTTTGTGTAGAACTTACAGGACAGTCTCAATTTGTGAAGAACTTACTGGAGAGTCTCAGTTTGTGCAGAACTTAAAGGACTCTCAGTTTGTGCAGAACTTACAGGAGGGTCTCAGTTTGTGCAGAACTTACAGGAGGGTCTCAGTTTGTGTAGAACTTACAGGAGAGTCTCAGTTTGTGAAGAACTTAAAGGATCTCAATTTGTGCTGAACTTACAGGAGAATCTCAGTTTGTGCAAAACTTGCAGGAGATTCTGAGTTTGTGCAGAACTTACAGGAGAGTCTCAGTTTGTGCAGAACTTACAGGAGTGTCTCAGTTAGTGCATAACTTACAGAATATCAATTTGTGAAGAACTTACAGGAGGGTCTCAGTTTGTGCAGAACTTACAGGATCTCAATTTCTGCAAAACTTACAGGAGGGTCTCAGTTTGTGCAGAATTTACAGGATTCTCAATTTGTGCAGAATTTACAGAAGGGTCTCAGTTGGTGCAGAACTTACAGGAGGGTTTCAGTTTGTGAAGAACTTACAGAAGGGTCTCAGTCTCTGCAGAACTTACAGGAGGGTCTCAGTGTGTGCAGAACTTACAGGAGAGTCTCAATTAGAGCAGAACTTACCGGAGAGTTTCAGTCCGTGCAGAACTTACAGGATTGTTTCAGTTTGTGCAGAACTTACAGGAGTCTCAGTTTTTGCAAAACTTACAGGAGAGTCTCAGTTTTTTGCAGAACTTACAGGAATGTCTCAGTTTTTGTAGAACTTACAGGACAGTCTCAGTGTGTGCAGAACTTACTGGAGAGTCTCAGTTTGTGCAGAACTTAAAGGACTCTCAGTTTGTGCAGAACTTACAGGAGGTTCTCAGTTTATGCAGAACTTACAGGAGGGTCTCAGTTCGTGCAAAACTTACAGGAGAGTCTTAGTTTGTGCAGAACTTACCGGAGAGTTTCAGTCTGTGCAGAACTTACAGGATTGTTTCTGTTTGTGTAGAACTTACAGGACAGTCTCAATTTGTGAAGAACTTACTGGAGAGTCTCAGTTTGTGCAGAACTTAAAGGACTCTCAGTTTGTGCAGAACTTACAGGAGGGTCTCAGTTTGTACATAACTTACAGGAGGGTGTCAGTTTGTGCAGAACTTACAGGAGAGTCTCAGTTTGTGCAGAACTTACAGGAGGTTCTCAGTTTATGCAGAACTTACAGGAGGGTCTCAGTTCGTGCAAAACTTACAGGAGAGTCTTAGTTTGTGCAGAACTAACCGGAGAGTCTCAGTTTGTGCAGAACTTACAGGAGAGTCTCAGTTTGTGCAGAACTTGCAGAAGAGTCTCAGTTTGTGCAGAACTTGCAGGAGAGTCTCAGTTTGTGCAGAACTTACAGGTAAGTCTAAGTTTGTGCAGAACTTACAGGACAGTCTCAGTTTGTGCAGAACTTACAGGAGTGTCACTTGGTGCAAAACTTAAAGGAGAGTCTCAGTTTGTGCAGAACTTACAGGAGGGTCTCAGTTTGTGCAGAACTTACAGGATTCTCAATTTGTGCAGAATTTACAGAAGGGTCTCAGTTTGTGCAGAACTTACAGAAGGGTCTCAGTTTGTGAAGAACTTACAGGAGGGTCTCAGTCTCTGCAGAACTTACAGGAGGGTCTCAGTGTGTGCAGAACTTACAGGAGAGTCTCAATTAGAACAGAACTTACCGGAGAGTTTCAGTTTGTGCAGAACTTACAGGAGTCTCTGTATTTGCAGAACTTACAGGAGAGTCTCAGTTTTTGCAGAACTTACAGGAAGGTCTCAGTTTTTGTAGAACTTACAGGACAGTCTCAATTTGTGCAGAACTTACTGGAGAGTCTCAGTTTGTGCAGAACTTGCAGGAGAGTCTCAGTTTGTGCAGAACTTACAGGAGAGTCTAAGTTTGTGCAGAACTTACTGGAGAGTCTCAGTTTGTGCAGAACTTACAGGAGTGTCAGTTGGTGCAAAACTTAAAGGAAAGTCTCAGTTTGTGCAGAACTTACAGGAGGGTCTCAGTTTGTGCAGAACTTACAGGATTCTCAATTTGTGCAGAATTTACAGAAGTGTCTCATTTGGTGCAGAACTTACAGGAGGGTCTCAGTTTGTGAAGAACTTACAGAAGGGTCTCAGTCTCTGCAGAACTTACAGGAGGGTCTCAGTTTGTGCAGAACTTACAGGAGAGTCTCAATTAGAGCAGAACTTACCGGAGAGTTTCAGTCCGTGCAGAACTTACAGGATTGTTTCAGTTTGTGCAGAACTTACAGGAGTCTCAGTTTTTGCAAAACTTACAGGAGAGTCTCAGTTTTTGCAGAACTTACAGGAAGGTCTCAGTTTTTGTAGAACTTACAGGACAGTCTCAATTCGTGCAGAACTTACTGGAGAGTCTCAGTTTGTGCAGAACGTAAAGGACTCTCATTTTGTGCAGAACTTACAGGAGGGTCTCAGTTTGTGCAGAACTTACAGGAGGGTGTCAGTTCATGCAGAACATACAGGAGGGTCTCAGTTTGTGCAGAACTTACAGGAGGTTCTCAGTTCATGCAGAACTTACAGGAGGGTCTCAGTTCGTGCAAAACTTACAGGAGAGTCTTAGTTTGTGCAGAACTTACCGGAGAGTTTCAGTCTGTGCAGAACTTACAGGATTGTTTCTGTTTGTGTAGAACTTACAGGACAGTCTCAATTTGTGCAGAACTTACTGGAGAGTCTCAGTTTGTGCAGAACTTAAAGGACTCTCAGATTGTGCAGAACTTACAGGAGAGTCTCAGTTTGTGCAGAACTTGCAGGAGAGTCTCAGTTTGTGCAGAACTTGCAGGAGAGTCTCAGTTTGTGCAGAACTTACAGGTGAGTCTCAGTTTGTGCAGAACTTACAGGACAGTCTCAGTTTGTGCAGAACTTACAGGAGTGTCTAAGTTTGTGCAGAACTTACAGGAGGGTCTCAGTTTGTGCAGAACTTACAGGAGGGTCTCAGTTTGTGTAGAACTTACAGGAGAGTCTCAGTTTGTGAAGAACTTACAGGATCTCAATTTGTGCTGAACTTACAGGAGAATCTCAGTTTGTGCAGAACTTGCAGGAGATTCTCAGTTTGTGGAGAACTTACAGGAGAGTCTCAGTTTGTGCAGAACTTACAGGAGTGTCTCAGTTAGTGCATAACTTACAGAATATCAATTTGTGAAGAACTTACAGGAGGGTGTCAGTTTGTGCAGAACTTACAGGATCTCAATTTCTGCAAAACTTACAGGAGGGTCTCAGTCTGTACAGAACTTATAGGCGGATCTCAGTTTGTGCAAAACTTACAGGAGAGTCTTAGTTTGTGCATAACTTACAGGAGGGTCTCAGTTTGTGCAGAATTTACAGGATTCTCAATTTGTGCAGAATTTACAGAAGGGTCTCAGTTGGTGCAGAACTTACAGGAGGGTCTCAGTTTGTGAAGAACTTACAGAAGGGTCTCAGTCTCTGCAGAACTTACAGGAGGGTCTCAGTGTGTGCAGAACTTACAGGAGAGTCTCAATTAGAGCAGAACTTACCGGAGAGTTTCAGTCCGTGCAGAACTTACAGGATTGTTTCAGTTTGTGCAGAACTTACAGGAGTCTCAGTTTTTGCAAAACTTACAGGAGAGTCTCAGTTTTTGCAGAACTTACAGGAAGGTCTCAGTTTTTGTAGAACTTACAGGACAGTCTCAGAGTGTGCAGAACTTACTGGAGAGTCTCAGTTTGTGCAGAACTTAAAGGACTCTCAGTTTGTGCAGAACTTACAGGAGGTTCTCAGTTTATGCAGAACTTACAGGAGGGTCTCAGTTCGTGCAAAACTTACAGGAGAGTCTTAGTTTGTGCAGAACTTACCGGAGAGTTTCAGTCTGTGCAGAACTTACAGGATTGTTTCTGTTTGTGTAGAACTTACAGGACAGTCTCAATTTGTGCAGAACTTACTGGAGAGTCTCAGTTTGTGCAGAACTTTAAGGACTCTCAGATTGTGCAGAACTTGCAGGAGAGTAACAGTTTGTGCAGAACTTACAGGTGAGTCTAAGTTTGTGCAAAACTTACACGAGAGTTTCAGTCTGTGCAGAACTTAAAGGATCGTTTCAGTTTGTGCAGAACTTACAGGAGTGTCTAAGTTTGTGTAGAACTTACAGGAGAGTCTCAGTTTGTGAAGAACTTACAGGATCTCAATTTGTGCTGAACTTACAGGAGAATCTCAGTTTGTGCAGAACTTACAGGAGTGTCTCAGTTTGTGCAGAACTTACAGGAGAGTCTCAATTTGTGCAGAACTTACAGGATTCTCAGTTTGTGTAGAACTTACAGGAGAGTCTCAGTTTGTGCAGAAAATACAGGATAATCTCAGTCTGTGTAGAACTTACAGGAGAGTCTCAGTTTGTAAAGAACTTACAGGATCTCAATTTGTGCTGAACTTACAGGAGAATCTCAGTTTGTGCAGAACTTACAGGAGAGTCTCAGTTTGTGCAGAACTTACAGGAGAGTCTCAATTTGTGCAGAACTTACAGGACTCTCAGTTTGTGCAGAACTTACAGGAGTGTCTAAGTTTGTGCAGAACTTACAGGAGGGTCTCAGTTTGTGCAGAACTTACAGGATGGTCTCAGTTTGTGTAGAATTTACAGGAGAGTCTCAGTTTGTGAAGAACTTACAGGAGAGTCTCAGTTTGTGCAGAACTTACAGGAGAGTCTCAATTTGTGCAGAACTTACAGGACTCTCAGTTTGTGCAGAACTTACAGGAGTGTCTAAGTTTGTGCAGAACTTACAGGAGGGTCTCAGTTTGTGCAGAACTTACAGGATGGTCTCAGTTTGTGTAGAATTTACAGGAGAGTCTCAGTTTGTGAAGAACTTACAGGATCTCAATTTGTGCTGAACTTACAGGAGAATATCAGTTTGTGCAGAACTTGCAGGAGATTCTCAGTTTGTGCAGAACTTACAGGAGAGTCTCAGTTTGTGCAGAACTTACAGGAGTGTCTCAGTTAGTGCAGAACTTACAGAATATCAATTTGTGCAGAACTTACAGGAGGGTCTCAGTTTGTGCAGAACTTACAGGATCTCAATTTCTGCAAAACTTACAGGAGGGTCTCAGTCTGCACAGAACTTACAGGAGGATCTCAGTTTGTGCAAAACTTACAGGAGAGTCTTAGTTTGTGCAGAACTTACTGGAGAGTCTCAGTTTGTGCAGAACTTAAAGGACTCTCAGATTGTGCAGAACTTACAGGAGAGTCTCAGTTTGTGCAGAACTTGCAGGAGAGTCTCAGTTTGTGCAGAACTTACAGGAGAGTCTAAGTTTGTGCAGAACTTACAGGAGAGTCTCAGTTTGTGCAGAACTTACAGGAGTGTCAGTTGGTGCAAAACTTAAAGGAGAGTCTCAGTTTGTGCAGAACTTACAGGAGGGTCTCAGTTTGTGCAGAACTGACAGGATTCTCAATTTGTGCAGAATTTACAGAAGGGTCTCAGTTGGTGCAGAACTTACAGGAGGGTCTCAGTTTGTGAAGAACTTACAGAAGGGTCTCAGTCTCTGCAGAACTTACAGGAGGGTCTCAGTGTTTGCAGAACTTACAGGAGAGTCTCAATTAGAGCAGAACTTACCGGAGAGTTTCAGTCCGTGCAGAACTTACAGGATTGTTTCAGTTTGTGCAGAACTTACAGCAGTCTCAGTTTTTGCAAAACTTACAGGAGAGTCTCAGTTTTTGCAGAACTTACAGGAAGGACTCAGTTTTTGTAGAACTTACAGGACAGTCTCAATTTGTGCAGAACTTACTGGAGAGTCTCAGTTTGTGCAGAACTTAAAGGACTCTCAGTTTGTGCAGAACTTACAGGAGGGTCTCAGTTTGTGCAGAACTTGCAGGAGATTCTCAGTTTGTGCAGAACTTACAGGAGAGTCTCAGTTTGTGCAGAACTTACAGGAGTGTCTCAGTTAGTGCATAACTTACAGAATATCAATTTGTGAAGAACTTACAGGAGGGTCTCAGTTTGTGCAGAACTTACAGGATCTCAATTTCTGCAAAACTTACAGGAGGGTCTTAGTTTGTGCAGAACTTACAGGAGGGTCTCAGTTTGTGCAGAATTTACAGGATTCTCAATTTGTGCAGAATTTACAGAAGGGTCTCAGTTGGTGCAGAACTTACAGGAGGGTCTCAGTTTGTGAAGAACTTACAGAAGGGTCTCAGTCTCTGCAGAACTTACAGGAGGGTCTCAGTGTGTGCAGAACTTACAGGAGAGTCTCAATTAGAGCAGAACTTACCGGAGAGTTTCAGTCCGTGCAGAACTTACAGGATTGTTTCAGTTTGTGCAGAACTTACAGGAGTCTCAGTTTTTGCAAAACTTACAGGAGAGTCTCAGTTTTTGCAGAACTTACAGGAAGGTCTCAGTTTTTGTAGAACTTACAGGACAGTCTCAGTGTGTGCAGAACTTACAGGAGGTTCTCAGTTTATGCAGAACTTACAGGAGGGTCTCAGTTCGTGCAAAACTTACAGGAGAGTCTTAGTTTGTGCAGAACTTACCGGAGAGTTTCAGTCTGTGCAGAACTTACAGGATTGTTTCTGTTTGTGTAGAACTTACAGGACAGTCTCAATTTGTGAAGAACTTACTGGAGAGTCTCAGTTTGTGCAGAACTTAAAGGACTCTCAGTTTGTGCAGAACTTACAGGAGGGTCTCAGTTTGTACAGAACTTACAGGAGGGTGTCAGTTTGTGCAGAACTTACAGGAGGGTCTCAGTTTGTGCAGAACTTACAGGAGGTTCTCAGTTTATGCAGAACTTACAGGAGGGTCTCAGTTCGTGCAAAACTTACAGGAGAGTCTTAGTTTGTGCAGAACTAACCGGAGAGTCTCAGTTTGTGCAGAACTTAAAGGACTCTCAGATTGTGCAGAACTTACAGGAGAGTCTCAGTTTGTGCAGAACTTGCAGGAGAGTCTCAGTTTGTGCAGAACTTGCAGGAGAGTCTCAGTTTCTGCAGAACTTACAGGTGAGTCTAAGTTTGTGCAGAACTTACAGGACAGTCTCAGTTTGTGCAGAACTTACAGGAGTGTCACTTGGTGCAAAACTTAAAGGAGAGTCTCAGTTTGTGCAGAACTTACAGGAGGGTCTCAGTTTGTGCAGAACTTACAGGATTCTCAATTTGTGCAGAATTTACAGAAGGGTCTCAGTTGTGCAGAACTTACAGAAGGGTCTCAGTTTGTGAAGAACTTACAGGAGGGTCTGTATTTGCAGAACTTACAGGAGAGTCTCAGTTTTTGCAGAACTTACAGGAAGGTCTCAGTTTTTGTAGAACTTACAGGACAGTCTCAATTTGTGAAGAACTTACTGGAGAGTCTCAGTTTGTGCAGAACTTGCAGGAGAGTCTCAGTTTGTGCAGAACTTACAGGAGAGTCTCAGTTTGTGCAGAACTTACAGGAGTGTCAGTTGGTGCAAAACTTAAAGGAGAGTCTCAGTTTGTGCAGAACTTACAGGAGGGTCTCAGTTTGTGCAGAACTTACAGGAGGGTCTCAGTCTCTGCAGAACTTACAGGAGGGTCTCAATGTGTGCAGAACTTACAGGAGAGTCTCAATTAGAGCAGAACTTACCGGAGAGTTTCAGTCCGTGCAGAACTTACAGGATTATTTCAGTTTGTTTAGAATTTACAGGAGTCTCAGTTTTTGCAAAACTTACAGGAGAGTTTCAGTTTTTGCAGAACTTACAGGAAGGTCTCAGTTTTTGTAGAACTTACAGGACAGTCTCAATTTGTGCAGAACTTACTGGAGAGTCTCAGTTTGTGCAGAACTTAAAGGACTCTCAGTTTGTGCAGAATTTACAGGAGGGTCTCAGTTTGTGCAGAACTTACAGGAGGGTGTCAGTTTGTGCAGAACTTACAGGAGGGTCTCAGTTTGTGCAGAACTTACAGGAGGTTCTCAGTTTATATAGAACTTACAGGCGGGTCACAGTTCGTGCAAAACTTACAGGAGAGTCTTAGTTTGTGCAGAACTTACCGGAGAGTTTCAGTCTGTGCAGAACTTACAGGATTGTTTCTGTTTGTGTAGAACTTACAGGACAGTCTCAATTTGTGCAGAACTTACTGGAGAGTCTCAGTTTGTGCAGAACTTAAAGGACTCTCAGATTGTGCAGAACTTACAGGAGAGTCTCAGCTTGTGCAGAACTTGCAGGAGAGTCTCAGTTTGTGCAGAACTTGCAGGAGAGTCTCAGTTTGTGCAGAACTTACAGGTGAGTCTAAATTTGTGCAGAACTTACAGGACAGTCTCAGTTTGTGCAGAACTTACAGGAGTGTCAGTTGGTGCAAAACTTAAAGGAGAGTCTCAGTTTGTGCAGAACTTACAGGAGGGTCTCAGTTTGTGCAGAACTTACAGGATTCTCAATTTGTGCAGAATTTACAGAAGGGTCTCAGTTTGTGCAGAACTTACAGAAGGGTCTCAGTTTGTGAAGAACTTACAGGAGGGTCTCAATTAGAACAGAACTTACCGGAGAGTTTCAGTCCGTGCAGAACTTACAGGATTGTTTCAGTTTGTGCAGAACTTACAGGAGTCTCAGTTTTTGCAGAACTTACAGGAGAGTCTCAGTTTTTGCAGAACTTACAGGAAGGTCTCAGTTTTTGTAGAACTTACAGGACAGTCTCAATTTGTGCAGAACTTACTGGAGAGTCTCAGTTTGTGCAGAACTTAAAGGACTCTCAGTTTGTGCGGAACTTACAGGAGGGTCTCAGTTTGTGCAGAACTTACAGGAGGGTCTTAGTTTGTGCAGAACTTATCGGAGAGTTTCAGTCCGTGCAGAACTTACAGGATTGTTTCAGTTTGTGCAGAACTTACAGGAGTCTCAGTTTTTGCAGAACTTACAGGAGAGTCTCAGTTTGTGCAGAACTTACAGGAGGGTCTCAGTTTGTGCAGAAAATACAGGATAATCTCAGTCTGTGTAGAACTTACAGGAGAGTCTCAGTTTGTAAAGAACTTACAGGATCTCAATTTGTGCTGAACTTACAGGAGAATCTCAGTTTGTGCAGAACTTACAGGAGAGTCTCAGTTTGTGCAGAACTTACAGGAGAGTCTCAATTTGTGCAGAACTTACAGGACTCTCAGTTTGTGCAGAACTTACAGGAGTGTCTAAGTTTGTGCAGAACTTACAGGAGGGTCTCAGTTTGTGCAGAACTTACAGGATGGTCTCAGTTTGTGTAGAACTTACAGGAGAGTCTCAGTTTGTGAAGAACTTACAGGATCTCAATTTGTGCTGAACTTACAGGAGAATATCAGTTTGTGCAGAACTTGCAGGAGATTCTCAGTTTGTGCAGAACTTACAGGAGAGTCTCAGTTTGTGCAGAACTTACAGGAGTGTCTCAGTTAGTGCAGAACTTACAGAATATCAATTTGTGCAGAACTTACAGGAGGGTCTCAGTTTGTGCAGAACTTAAAGGACTCTCAGATTGTGCAGAACTTACAGGAGAGTCTCAGTTTGTGCAGAACTTGCAGGAGAGTCTCAGTTTGTGCAGAACTTACAGGAGAGTCTAAGTTTGTGCAGAACTTACAGGAGAGTCTCAGTTTGTGCAGAACTTACAGGAGTGTCAGTTGGTGCAAAACTTAAAGGAGAGTCTCAGTTTGTGCAGAACTTACAGGAGGGTCTCAGTTTGTGCAGAACTTACAGGATTCTCAATTTGTGCAGAATTTACAGAAGGGTCTCAGTTGGTGCAGAACTTACAGGAGGGTCCCAGTTTGTGAAGAACTTACAGAAGGGTCTCAGTCTCTGCAGAACTTACAGGAGGGTCTCAGTGTTTGCAGAACTTACAGGAGAGTCTCAATTAGAGCAGAACTTACCGGAGAGTTTCAGTCCGTGCAGAACTTACAGGATTGTTTTAGTTTGTGCAGAACTTACAGCAGTCTCAGTTTTTGCAAAACTTACAGGAGAGTCTCAGTTTTTGCAGAACTTACAGGAAGGACTCAGTTTTTGTAGAACTTACAGGACAGTCTCAATTTGTGCAGAACTTACTGGAGAGTCTCAGTTTGTGCAGAACTTAAAGGACTCTCAGTTTGTGCAGAACTTACAGGAGGGTCTCAGTTTGTGCAGAACTTGCAGGAGATTCTCAGTTTGTGCAGAACTTACAGGAGAGTCTCAGTTTGTGCAGAACTTACAGGAGTGTCTCAGTTAGTGCATAACTTACAGAATATCAATTTTTGAAGAACTTACAGGAGGGTCTCAGTTTGTGCAGAACTTACAGGATCTCAATTTCTGCAAAACTTACAGGAGGGTCTCAGTCTGTACAGAACTTATAGGCGGATCTCAGTTTGTGCAAAACTTACAGGAGAGTCTTAGTTTGTGCAGAACTTACAGGAGGGTCTCGGTTTGTGCAGAATTTACAGGATTCTCAATTTGTGCAGAATTTACAGAAGGGTCTCAGTTGGTGCAGAACTTACAGGAGGGTCTCAGTTTGTGAAGAACTTACAGAAGGGTCTCAGTCTCTGCAGAACTTACAGGAGGGTCTCAGTGTGTGCAGAACTTACAGGAGAGTCTCAATTAGAGCAGAACTTACCGGAGAGTTTCAGTCCGTGCAGAACTTACAGGATTGTTTCAGTTTGTGCAGAACTTACAGGAGTCTCAGTTTTTGCAAAACTTACAGGAGAGTCTCAGTTTTTGCAGAACTTACAGGAAGGTCTCAGTTTTTGTAGAACTTACAGGACAGTCTCAGTGTGTGCAGAACTTACTGGAGAGTCTCAGTTTGTGCAGAACTTAAAGGACTCTCAGTTTGTGCAGAACTTACAGGAGGTTCTCAGTTTATGCAGAACTTACAGGAGGGTCTCAGTTCGTGCAAAACTTACAGGAGAGTCTTAGTTTGTGCAGAACTTACCGGAGAGTTTCAGTCTGTGCAGAACTTACAGGATTGTTTCTGTTTGTGTAGAACTTACAGGACAGTCTCAATTTGTGAAGAACTTACTGGAGAGTCTCAGTTTGTGCAGAACTTAAAGGACTCTCAGTTTGTGCAGAACTTACAGGAGGGTCTCAGTTTGTACAGAACTTACAGGAGGGTGTCAGTTTGTGCAGAACTTACAGGAGGGTCTCAGTTTGTGCAGAACTTACAGGAGGTTCTCAGTTTATGCAGAACTTACA
The DNA here is from genome assembly GCF_026437365.1 of Eucyclogobius newberryi. Lineage (NCBI taxonomy): Eukaryota > Metazoa > Chordata > Actinopteri > Gobiiformes > Gobiidae > Eucyclogobius > Eucyclogobius newberryi. Next base: position 405,644 of record NW_027316034.1, read on the forward strand.
GGAGGGTCTCAGTTCGTGCAAAACTTACAGGAGAGTCTTAGTTTGTGCAGAACTAACCGGAGAGTCTCAGTTTGTGCAGAACTTAAAGGACTCTCAGATTGTGCAGAACTTACAGGAGAGTCTCAGTTTGTGCAGAACTTGCAGGAGAGTCTCAGTTTGTGCAGAACTTGCAGGAGAGTCTCAGTTTGTGCAGAACTTACAGGTGAGTCTAAGTTTGTGCAGAACTTACAGGAGAGTCTAAGTTTGTGCAGAACTTACAGGAGAGTCTCAGTTTGTGCAGAACTTACAGGAGTGTCAGTTGGTGCAAAACTTAAAGGAGAGTCTCAGTTTGTGCAGAACTTACAGGAGGGTCTCAGTTTGTGCAGAACTTACAGGATTCTCAATTTGTGCAGAATTTACAGAAGGGTCTCAGTTGTGCAGAACTTACAGAAGGGTCTCAGTTTGTGAAGAACTTACAGGAGGGTCTGTATTTGCAGAACTTACAGGAGAGTCTCAGTTTTTGCAGAACTTACAGGAAGGTCTCAGTTTTTGTAGAACTTACAGGACAGTCTCAATTTGTGCAGAACTTACTGGAGAGTCTCAGTTTGTGCAGAACTTGCAGGAGAGTCTCAGTTTGTGCAGAACTTACAGGAGAGTCTCAGTTTGTGCAGAACTTACAGGAGTGTCAGTTGGTGCAAAACTTAAAGGAGAGTCTCAGTTTGTGCAGAACTTACAGGAGGGTCTCAGTTTGTGCAGAACTTACAGGAGGGTCTCAGTCTCTGCAGAACTTACAGGAGGGTCTCAATGTTTTTCAGAACTTACAGGAGAGTCTCAATTAGAGCAGAACTTACCGGAGAGTTTCAGTCCGTGCAGAACTTACAGGATTATTTCAGTTTGTTTAGAACTTACAGGAGTCTCAGTTTTTGCAAAACTTACAGGAGAGTCTCAGTTTTTGCAGAACTTACAGGAAGGTCTCAGTTTTTGTAGAACTTACAGGACAGTCTCAATTTGTGCAGAACTTACTGGAGAGTCTCAGTTTGTGCAGAACTTAAAGGACTCTCAGTTTGTGCAGAACTTACAGGAGGGTCTCAGTTTGTGCAGAACTTACAGGAGGGTGTCAGTTTGTGCAGAACTTACAGGAGGGTCTCAGTTTGTGCAGAACTTACAGGAGGTTCTCAGTTTATGCAGAACTTACAGGCGGGTCACAGTTCGTGCAAAACTTACAGGAGAGTCTTAGTTTGTGCAGAACTTACCGGAGAGTTTCAGTCTGTGCAGAACTTACAGGATTGTTTCTGTTTGTGTAGAACTTACAGGACAGTCTCAATTTGTGCAGAACTTACTGGAGAGTCTCAGTTTGTGCAGAACTTAAAGGACTCTCAGATTGTGCAGAACTTACAGGAGAGTCTCAGCTTGTGCAGAACTTGCAGGAGAGTCTCAGTTTGTGCAGAACTTGCAGGAGAGTCTCAGTTTGTGCAGAACTTACAGGTGAGTCTAAGTTTGTGCAGAACTTACAGGACAGTCTCAGTTTGTGCAGAACTTACAGGAGTGTCAGTTGGTGCAAAACTTAAAGGAGAGTCTCAGTTTGTGCAGAACTTACAGGAGGGTCTCAGTTTGTGCAGAACTTACAGGATTCTCAATTTGTGCAGAATTTACAGAAGGGTCTCAGTTTGTGCAGAACTTACAGAAGGGTCTCAGTTTGTGAAGAACTTACAGGAGGGTCTCAGTCTCTGCAGAACTTACAGGAGGGTCTCAGTGTGTGCAGAACTTACAGGAGAGTCTCAATTAGAACAGAACTTACCGGAGAGTTTCAGTCCGTGCAGAACTTACAGGATTGTTTCAGTTTGTGCAGAACTTACAGGAGTCTCAGTTTTTGCAGAACTTACAGGAGAGTCTCAGTTTTTGCAGAACTTACAGGAAGGTCTCAGTTTTTGTAGAACTTACAGGACAGTCTCAATTTGTGCAGAACTTACTGGAGAGTCTCAGTTTGTGCAGAACTTAAAGGACTCTCAGTTTGTGCGGAACTTACAGGAGGGTCTCAGTTTGTGCAGAACTTACAGGAGGGTCTTAGTTTGTGCAGAACTTACCGGAGAGTTTCAGTCCGTGCAGAACTTACAGGATTGTTTCAGTTTGTGCAGAACTTACAGGAGTCTCAGTTTTTGCAGAACTTACAGGAGAGTCTCAGTTTGTGCAGAACTTACAGGAGGGTCTCAGTTTGTGCAGAAAATACAGGATAATCTCAGTCTGTGTAGAACTTACAGGAGAGTCTCAGTTTGTAAAGAACTTACAGGATCTCAATTTGTGCTGAACTTACAGGAGAATCTCAGTTTGTGCAGAACTTACAGGAGAGTCTCAGTTTGTGCAGAACTTACAGGAGAGTCTCAATTTGTGCAGAACTTACAGGACTCTCAGTTTGTGCAGAACTTACAGGAGTGTCTAAGTTTGTGCAGAACTTACAGGAGGGTCTCAGTTTGTGCAGAACTTACAGGATGGTCTCAGTTTGTGTAGAACTTACAGGAGAGTCTCAGTTTGTGAAGAACTTACAGGATCTCAATTTGTGCTGAACTTACAGGAGAGTCTCAGTTTGTGCAGAACTTACAGGAGAGTCTCAGTTTGTGCAGAACTTACAGGAGTGTCTCAGTTAGTGCAGAACTTACAGAATATCAATTTGTGCAGAACTTACAGGAGGGTCTCAGTTTGTGCAGAACTTAAAGGACTCTCAGATTGTGCAGAACTTACAGGAGAGTCTCAGTTTGTGCAGAACTTGCAGGAGAGTCTCAGTTTGTGCAGAACTTACAGGAGAGTCTAAGTTTGTGCAGAACTTACAGGAGAGTCTCAGTTTGTGCAGAACTTACAGGAGTGTCAGTTGGTGCAAAACTTAAAGGAGAGTCTCAGTTTGTGCAGAACTTACAGGAGGGTCTCAGTTTGTGCAGAACTTACAGGATTCTCAATTTGTGCAGAATTTACAGAAGGGTCTCAGTTGGTGCAGAACTTACAGGAGGGTCCCAGTTTGTGAAGAACTTACAGAAGGGTCTCAGTCTCTGCAGAACTTACAGGAGGGTCTCAGTGTTTGCAGAACTTACAGGAGAGTCTCAATTAGAGCAGAACTTACCAGAGAGTTTCAGTCCGTGCAGAACTTACAGGATTGTTTCAGTTTGTGCAGAACTTACAGCAGTCTCAGTTTTTGCAAAACTTACAGGAAGGACTCAGTTTTTGTAGAACTTACAGGACAGTCTCAATTTGTGCAGAACTTACTGGAGAGTCTCAGTTTGTGCAGAACTTAAAGGACTCTCAGTTTGTGCAGAACTTACAGGAGTGTCTCAGTTTGTGCAGAACTTACAGAATATCAATTTGTGCAGAACTTACAGGATGGTCTCAGTTTGTGCAGAACTTACAGGTTCTCAATTTCTGCAAAACTTACAGGAGGGTCTCAGTCTGTACAGAACTTACAGGAGGATCTCAGTTTGTGCAAAACTTACAGGAGAGTCTTAGTTTGTGCAGAACTTACCGAAGAGTTTCAGTCTGTGCAGAACTTACAGGATTTTTTCAGTTTGTGTAGAACTTACAGGACAGTTTCAATTTGTGCAGAACTTACTGGAGAGTCTCAGTTTGTGCAGAACTTAAAGGACTCTCAGATTGTGCAGAACTTACAGGAGAGTCTCAGTTTGTGCAGAACTTGCAGGAGAGTCTCAGTTTGTGCAGAACTTACAGGAGAGTCTCAGTTTGTGCAGAACTTACAGGAGTGTCAGTTGGTGCAAAACTTAAAGGAGAGTCTCAGTTTGTGCAGAACTTACAGGAGGGTCTCAGTTTGTGCAGAACTTACAGGAGGGTCTCAGTCTCTGCAGAACTTACAGGAGGGTCTCAATGTGTGCAGAACTTACAGGAGAGTCTCAATTAGAGCAGAACTTACCGGAGAGTTTCAGTCCGTGCAGAACTTACAGGATTATTTCAGTTTGTTTAGAACTTACAGGAGTCTCAGTTTTTGCAAAACTTACAGGAGAGTCTCAGTATTTGCAGAACTTACAGGAAGGTCTCAGTTTTTGTAGAACTTACAGGACAGTCTCAATTTGTGCAGAACTTACTGGAGAGTCTCAGTTTGTGCAGAACTTAAAGGACTCTCAGTTTGTGCAGAACTTACAGGAGGGTGTCAGTTTGTGCAGAACTTACAGGAGGGTCTCAGTTTGTGCAGAACTTACAGGAGGTTCTCAGTTTATGCAGAACTTACAGGAAGGTCACAGTTCGTTCAAAACTTACAGGAGAGTCTTAGTTTGTGCAGAACTTACCGGAGAGTTTCAGTTTGTGTAGAACTTACAGGAGAGTCTCAGTTTGTGAAGAACTTACAGGATCTCAATTTGTGCTGAACTTACAGGAGAATCTCAGTTTGTGCAGAACTTACAAGAGAGTCTCAGTTTGTGCAGAACTTACAGGAGAGTCTCAATTTGTGCAGAACTTACAGGACTCTCAGTTTGTGTAGAACTTACAGGAGAGTCTCAGTTTGTGCAGAACTTACAGTAGGGTCTCAGTTTGTGCAGAAAATACAGGATAATCTCAGTTTGTGTAGAACTTACAGGAGAGTCTCAGTTAGTGCAGAACTTACAGAATATCAATTTGTGCAGAACTCACAGGAGGGTCTCAGTTTGTGCAGATCTTAAAGGACTCTCAGATTGTGCAGAACTTACAGGAGAGTCTCAGTTTGTGCAGAACTTGCAGGAGAGTCTCAGTTTGTGCAGAACTTACAGGTGAGTCTCAGTTTGTGCAGAACTTACAGGACAGTCTCAGTTTGTGCAGAACTTACAGGAGATTCAGTTGGTGCAAAACTTAAAGGAGAGTCTCAGTTTGTGCAGAACTTACAGGAGGGTCTCAGTTTGTGCAGAACTTACAGGATTCTCAATTTGTGCAGAATTTACAGAAGGGTCTCAGTTTGTGCAGAACTTACAGAAGGGTCTCAGTTTGTGAAGAACTTACAGGAGGGTCTCAGTCTCTGCAGAACTTACAGGAGAGTCTCAATTAGAGCAGAACTTACCGGAGAGTTTCAGTCCGTGCAGAACTTACAGGATTGTTTCAGTTTGTGCAGAACTTACAGGAGTCTCAGTTTTTGCAGAACTTACAGGAGAGTCTCAGTTTTTGCAGAACTTACAGGAAGGTCTCAATTTGTGCAGAACTTACTGGAGAGTCTCAGTTTGTGCAGAACTTAAAGGACTCTCAGTTTGTGCGGAACTTACAGGAGGGTCTCAGTTTGTGCAGAACTTACAGGAGGATGTCAGTTTGTGCAGAACTTACAGGAGGGTCTCAGTTTGTGCAGAACTTACAGGAGGTTCTCAGTTTATGCAGAACTTACAGGAGGGTCTCAGTTTGTGCAAAACTTACAGGAGAGTTTCAGTCTGTGCAGAATTTAAAGGATCGTTTCAGTTTGTGCAGAACTTACAGGAGTGTCTAAGTTTGTGCAGCACTTACAGGAGGGTCTCAGTTTGTGCAGAACTTACAGGAGGGTCTCAGTTTGTATAGAACTTACAGGAGAGTCTCAGTTTGTGAAGAACTTACAGGATCTCAATTTGTGCTGAACTTACAGGAGAATCTCAGTTTGTGCAGAACTTACAGGAGAGTCTCAGTTTGTGCAGAACTTACAGGAGAGTCTCAATTTGTGCAGAACTTACAGGAGAGTCTCAGTTTGTGCAGAACTTACAGGAGGGTCACAGTTTGTGCAGAACTTGCAGGAGATTCTCAGTTAGTGCAGAATTTACAGGAGAGTCTCAGTTTGTGCAGAACTTACAGGAGTGTCTCAGTTAGTGCAGAACTTACAGAATATCAATTTGTGCAGAACTTACAGGAGGGTCTCAGTTTGTGCAGAACTTACAGGATTTCAATTTCTGCAAAACTTACAGGAGGGTCTCAGTCTGTTGAGAACTTACAGGAGGATCTCAGTTTGTGCAAAACTTACAGGAGAGTCTTAGTTTGTGCAGAACTTACTGGAGAGTCTCAGTTTGTGCAGAACTTAAAGGACTCTCAGATTGTGCAGAACTTACAGGAGAGTCTCAGTTTGTGCAGAACTTGCAGGAGAGTCTCAGTTTGTGCAGTACTTACAGGAGAGTCTAAGTTTGTGCAGAACTTACAGGAGAGTCTCAGTTTGTGCAGAACTTACAGGAGTGTCAGTTGGTGCAAAACTTAAAGGAGAGTCTCAGTTTGTGCAGAACTTACAGGAGGGTCTCAGTTTGTGCAGAACTTACAGGATTCTCAATTTGTGCAGAATTTACAGAAGGGTCTCATTTGGTGCAGAACTTACAGGAGAGTCTCAGTTTGTGCAGAACTTGCAGGAGAGTCTCAGTTTGTGCAGTACTTACAGGAGAGTCTAAGTTTGTGCAGAACTTACAGGAGAGTCTCAGTTTGTGCAGAACTTACAGGAGTGTCAGTTGGTGCAAAACTTAAAGGAGAGTCTCAGTTTGTGCAGAACTTACAGGAGGGTCTCAGTTTGTGCAGAACTTACAGGATTCTCAATTTGTGCAGAATTTACAGAAGGGTCTCATTTGGTGCAGAACTTACAGGAGGGTCTCAGTCCGTGCAGAACTTACAGGATTGTTTCAGTTTGTGCAGAACTTACAGGAGTCTCAGTTTTTGCAAAACTTACAGGAGAGTCTCAGTTTTTGCAGAACTTACAGGAAGGTCTCAGTTTTTGTAGAACTTACAGGACAGTCTCAATTCGTGCAGAACTTACTGGAGAGTCTCAGTTTGTGCAGAACTTAAAGGACTCTCAGTTTGTGCAGAACTTCCAGGACGGTCTCAGTTTGTGCAAAACTTACAGGAGGGTGTCAGTTTGTGCAGAACTTACAGGAGGGTCTCAGTTTGTGCAGAACTTACAGGAGGTTCTCAGTTCATGCAGAACTTACAGGAGGGTCTCAGTTCGTGCAAAACTTACAGGAGAGTCTTAGTTTGTGCAGAACTTACCGGAGAGTTTCAGTCTGTGCAGAACTTACAGGATTGTTTCTGTTTGTGTAGAACTTACAGGACAGTCTCAATTTGTGCAGAACTTACTGGAGAGTCTCAGTTTGTGCAGAACTTAAAGGACTCTCAGATTGTGCAGAACTTACAGGAGAGTCTCAGTTTGTGCAGAACTTGCAGGAGAGTCTCAGTTTGTGCAGAACTTGCAGGAGAGTCTCAGTTTGTGCAGAACTTACAAGTGAGTCTCAGTTTGTGCAGAACTTACAGGACAGTCTCAGTTTGTGCAGAACTTACAGGAGTGTCAGTTGGTGCAAAACTTAAAGGAGAGTCTCAGTTTGTGCAGAACTTACAGGAGGGTCTCAGTTTGTGCAGAACTTACAGGATTCTCAATTTGTGCAGAATTTAAAGAAGGGTCTCAGTTTGTGCAGAACTTACAGAAGGGTCTCAGTTTGTGAAGAACTTACAGGAGGGTCTCAGTGTATGCAGAACTTACAGGAGAGTCTCAATTAGAGCAGAACTTACCGGAGAGTTTCAGTCCGTGCAGAACTTACAGGATTGTTTCAGTTTGTGCAGAACTTACAGGAGTCTCAGTTTTTGCAGAACTTACAGGAGAGTCTCAGTTTTTGCAGAACTTACAGGAAGGTCTCAGTTTTTGTAGAACTTACAGGACAGTCTCAATTTGTGCAGAACTTACTGGAGAGTCTCAGTTTGTGCAGAACTTGCAGGAGATTCTCAGATTGTGCAGAACTTACAGGTGAGTCTAAGTTTGTGCAGAACTTACATGACAGTCTCAGTTTGTGCAGGACTTACAGGAGTGTCAGTTGGTGCAAAACTTAAAGGAGAGTCTCAGTTTGTGCAGAACTTACAGGAGGGTCTCAGTTTGTGCAGAACTTACAGGATTCTCAATTTGTGCAGAATTTACAGAAGGGTCTCAGTTTGTGCAGAACTTACAGGAGGGTCTCAGTCTCTGCAGAACTTAAAGGACTCTCAGTTTGTGCAGAACTTACAGGAGGGTGTCAGTTTGTGCAGAACTTACAGGAGGGTCTCAGTTTGTGCAGAACTTACAGGACTCTCAGTTTATGCAGAACTTACAGGAGGGTCTCAATGTGTGCAGAACTTACAGGAGAGTCTCAATTAGAGCAGAACTTACCGGAGAGTTTCAGTCCGTGCAGAACTTACAGGATTATTTCAGTTTGTTTAGAACTTACAGGAGTCTCAGTTTTTGCAAAACTTACAGGAGAGTCTCAGTATTTGCAGAACTTACAGGAAGGTCTCAGTTTTTGTAGAACTTACAGGACAGTCTCAATTTGTGCAGAACTTACTGGAGAGTCTCAGTTTGTGCAGAACTTAAAGGACTCTCAGTTTGTGCAGAACTTACAGGAGGGTGTCAGTTTGTGCAGAACTTACAGGAGGGTCTCAGTTTGTGCAGAACTTACAGGAGGTTCTCAGTTTATGCAGAACTTACAGGAAGGTCACAGTTCGTTCAAAACTTACAGGAGAGTCTTAGTTTGTGCAGAACTTACCGGAGAGTTTCAGTTTGTGTAGAACTTACAGGAGAGTCTCAGTTTGTGAAGAACTTACAGGATCTCAATTTGTGCTGAACTTACAGGAGAATCTCAGTTTGTGCAGAACTTACAAGAGAGTCTCAGTTTGTGCAGAACTTACAGGAGAGTCTCAATTTGTGCAGAACTTACAGGACTCTCAGTTTGTGTAGAACTTACAGGAGAGTCTCAGTTTGTGCAGAACTTACAGTAGGGTCTCAGTTTGTGCAGAAAATACAGGATAATCTCAGTTTGTGTAGAACTTACAGGAGAGTCTCAGTTAGTGCAGAACTTACAGAATATCAATTTGTGCAGAACTCACAGGAGGGTCTCAGTTTGTGCAGATCTTAAAGGACTCTCAGATTGTGCAGAACTTACAGGAGAGTCTCAGTTTGTGCAGAACTTGCAGGAGAGTCTCAGTTTGTGCAGAACTTACAGGTGAGTCTCAGTTTGTGCAGAACTTACAGGACAGTCTCAGTTTGTGCAGAACTTACAGGAGATTCAGTTGGTGCAAAACTTAAAGGAGAGTCTCAGTTTGTGCAGAACTTACAGGAGGGTCTCAGTTTGTGCAGAACTTACAGGATTCTCAATTTGTGCAGAATTTACAGAAGGGTCTCAGTTTGTGCAGAACTTACAGAAGGGTCTCAGTTTGTGAAGAACTTACAGGAGGGTCTCAGTCTCTGCAGAACTTACAGGAGAGTCTCAATTAGAGCAGAACTTACCGGAGAGTTTCAGTCCGTGCAGAACTTACAGGATTGTTTCAGTTTGTGCAGAACTTACAGGAGTCTCAGTTTTTGCAGAACTTACAGGAGAGTCTCAGTTTTTGCAGAACTTACAGGAAGGTCTCAATTTGTGCAGAACTTACTGGAGAGTCTCAGTTTGTGCAGAACTTAAAGGACTCTCAGTTTGTGCGGAACTTACAGGAGGGTCTCAGTTTGTGCAGAACTTACAGGAGGATGTCAGTTTGTGCAGAACTTACAGGAGGGTCTCAGTTTGTGCAGAACTTACAGGAGGTTCTCAGTTTATGCAGAACTTACAGGAGGGTCTCAGTTTGTGCAAAACTTACAGGAGAGTTTCAGTCTGTGCAGAATTTAAAGGATCGTTTCAGTTTGTGCAGAACTTACAGGAGTGTCTAAGTTTGTGCAGCACTTACAGGAGGGTCTCAGTTTGTGCAGAACTTACAGGAGGGTCTCAGTTTGTATAGAACTTACAGGAGAGTCTCAGTTTGTGAAGAACTTACAGGATCTCAATTTGTGCTGAACTTACAGGAGAATCTCAGTTTGTGCAGAACTTACAGGAGAGTCTCAGTTTGTGCAGAACTTACAGGAGAGTCTCAATTTGTGCAGAACTTACAGGAGAGTCTCAGTTTGTGCAGAACTTACAGGAGGGTCACAGTTTGTGCAGAACTTGCAGGAGATTCTCAGTTAGTGCAGAATTTACAGGAGAGTCTCAGTTTGTGCAGAACTTACAGGAGTGTCTCAGTTAGTGCAGAACTTACAGAATATCAATTTGTGCAGAACTTACAGGAGGGTCTCAGTTTGTGCAGAACTTACAGGATTTCAATTTCTGCAAAACTTACAGGAGGGTCTCAGTCTGTTGAGAACTTACAGGAGGATCTCAGTTTGTGCAAAACTTACAGGAGAGTCTTAGTTTGTGCAGAACTTACTGGAGAGTCTCAGTTTGTGCAGAACTTAAAGGACTCTCAGATTGTGCAGAACTTACAGGAGAGTCTCAGTTTGTGCAGAACTTGCAGGAGAGTCTCAGTTTGTGCAGTACTTACAGGAGAGTCTAAGTTTGTGCAGAACTTACAGGAGAGTCTCAGTTTGTGCAGAACTTACAGGAGTGTCAGTTGGTGCAAAACTTAAAGGAGAGTCTCAGTTTGTGCAGAACTTACAGGAGGGTCTCAGTTTGTGCAGAACTTACAGGATTCTCAATTTGTGCAGAATTTACAGAAGGGTCTCATTTGGTGCAGAACTTACAGGAGAGTCTCAGTTTGTGCAGAACTTGCAGGAGAGTCTCAGTTTGTGCAGTACTTACAGGAGAGTCTAAGTTTGTGCAGAACTTACAGGAGAGTCTCAGTTTGTGCAGAACTTACAGGAGTGTCAGTTGGTGCAAAACTTAAAGGAGAGTCTCAGTTTGTGCAGAACTTACAGGAGGGTCTCAGTTTGTGCAGAACTTACAGGATTCTCAATTTGTGCAGAATTTACAGAAGGGTCTCATTTGGTGCAGAACTTACAGGAGGGTCTCAGTCCGTGCAGAACTTACAGGATTGTTTCAGTTTGTGCAGAACTTACAGGAGTCTCAGTTTTTGCAAAACTTACAGGAGAGTCTCAGTTTTTGCAGAACTTACAGGAAGGTCTCAGTTTTTGTAGAACTTACAGGACAGTCTCAATTCGTGCAGAACTTACTGGAGAGTCTCAGTTTGTGCAGAACTTAAAGGACTCTCAGTTTGTGCAGAACTTCCAGGACGGTCTCAGTTTGTGCAAAACTTACAGGAGGGTGTCAGTTTGTGCAGAACTTACAGGAGGGTCTCAGTTTGTGCAGAACTTACAGGAGGTTCTCAGTTCATGCAGAACTTACAGGAGGGTCTCAGTTCGTGCAAAACTTACAGGAGAGTCTTAGTTTGTGCAGAACTTACCGGAGAGTTTCAGTCTGTGCAGAACTTACAGGATTGTTTCTGTTTGTGTAGAACTTACAGGACAGTCTCAATTTGTGCAGAACTTACTGGAGAGTCTCAGTTTGTGCAGAACTTAAAGGACTCTCAGATTGTGCAGAACTTACAGGAGAGTCTCAGTTTGTGCAGAACTTGCAGGAGAGTCTCAGTTTGTGCAGAACTTGCAGGAGAGTCTCAGTTTGTGCAGAACTTACAAGTGAGTCTCAGTTTGTGCAGAACTTACAGGACAGTCTCAGTTTGTGCAGAACTTACAGGAGTGTCAGTTGGTGCAAAACTTAAAGGAGAGTCTCAGTTTGTGCAGAACTTACAGGAGGGTCTCAGTTTGTGCAGAACTTACAGGATTCTCAATTTGTGCAGAATTTAAAGAAGGGTCTCAGTTTGTGCAGAACTTACAGAAGGGTCTCAGTTTGTGAAGAACTTACAGGAGGGTCTCAGTGTATGCAGAACTTACAGGAGAGTCTCAATTAGAGCAGAACTTACCGGAGAGTTTCAGTCCGTGCAGAACTTACAGGATTGTTTCAGTTTGTGCAGAACTTACAGGAGTCTCAGTTTTTGCAGAACTTACAGGAGAGTCTCAGTTTTTGCAGAACTTACAGGAAGGTCTCAGTTTTTGTAGAACTTACAGGACAGTCTCAATTTGTGCAGAACTTACTGGAGAGTCTCAGTTTGTGCAGAACTTGCAGGAGATTCTCAGATTGTGCAGAACTTACAGGTGAGTCTAAGTTTGTGCAGAACTTACATGACAGTCTCAGTTTGTGCAGGACTTACAGGAGTGTCAGTTGGTGCAAAACTTAAAGGAGAGTCTCAGTTTGTGCAGAACTTACAGGAGGGTCTCAGTTTGTGCAGAACTTACAGGATTCTCAATTTGTGCAGAATTTACAGAAGGGTCTCAGTTTGTGCAGAACTTACAGGAGGGTCTCAGTCTCTGCAGAACTTAAAGGACTCTCAGTTTGTGCAGAACTTACAGGAGGGTGTCAGTTTGTGCAGAACTTACAGGAGGGTCTCAGTTTGTGCAGAACTTACAGGACTCTCAGTTTATGCAGAACTTACAGGAGGGTCTCAGTTTGTGCAAAACTTACAGGAGAGTTTCAGTCTGTGCAGAACTTAAAGGATTGTTTCAGTTTGTGCAGAACTTACAGGAGTGTCTAAGTTTGTGCAGAACTTACAGGAGGGTCTCAGTTTGTGCAGAACTTACAGGAGGGTCTCAGTTTGTGTAGAACTTACAGGAGAGTCTCAGTTTGTGAAGAACTTACAGGATCTCAATTTGTGCTGAACTTACAGGAGAATCTCAGTTTGTGCAGAACTTACAGGAGAGTCTCAGTTTGTGCAGACTTACAGGAGAGTCTCAATTTGTGCAGAACTTACAGGACTCTCAGTTTGTGCAGAACTTACAGGAGTGTCTAAGTTTGTGCAGAACTTACAGGAGGGTCTCAGTTTGTGCAGAACTTACAGGAGGGTCTCAGTTTGTGTAGAACTTACAGGAGAGTCTCAGTTTGTGAAGAACTTACAGGATCTCAATTTGTGCTGAACTTACAGGAGAATCTCAGTTTGTGCAGAACTTGCAGGAGATTCTCAGATTGTGCAGAACTTACAGGAGAGTCTCAGTTTGTGCAGAACTTACAGGAGTGTCTCAGTTAGTGCAGAACTTACAGAATATCAATTTGTGAAGAACTTACAGGAGGGTCTCAGTTTCTGCAGAACTTACAGGATCTCAATTTCTGCAAAACTTACAGGAGGGTCTCAGTGTGTGCAGAACTTACAGGAGAGTCTCAATTAGAGCAGAACTTACCGGAGAGTTTCAGTCCGTGCAGAACTTACAGGATTGCTTCAGTTTGTGCAGAACTTACAGGAGTCTCAGTTTTTGCAAAACTTACAGGGGAGTCTTAGTTTTTGCAGAACTTACAGGAAGGTCTCAGTTTTTGTAGAACTTACAGGACAGTCTCAGTTTGTGCAGAACTTACTGGAGAGTCTCAGTTTGTGCAGAACTTAAAGGACTCTCAGTTTGTGCAGAACTTACAGGAGGGTCTCATTTTGTACAGAACTTACAGGAGGGTGTCAGTTTGTGCAGAACTTACAGGAGGGTCTCAGTTTGTGCAGAACTTACAGGAGGTTCTCAGTTTATGCAGAACTTACAGGAGGGTCTCAGTTCGTGCAAAACTTACAGGAGAGTCTTAGTTTGTGCAGAACTTACCGGAGAGTCTCAGTTTGTGCAGAACTTAAAGGACTCTCAGATTGTGCAGAACTTACAGGAGAGTCTCAGTTTGTGCAGAACTTACAGAAGGGTCTCAGTTTTTGAAGAACTTACAGGAGGGTCTCAGTCTCTGTAGAACTTACAGGAGGGTCTCAGTGTGTGCAGAACTTAGAGGAGAGTCTCAATTAGAGCAGAACTTACCGGAGAGTTTCAGTCTGTGCAGAACTTACAGGATTGTTTCAGTTTGTGCAGAACTTACAGGAGTCTCTGTATTTGCAGAACTTACAGGAGAGTCTCAGTTTTTGCAGAACTTACAGGAAGGTCTCAGTTTTTGTAGAAATTACAGGACAGTCTCAATTTGTGCAGAACTTACTGGAGAGTCTCAGTTTGTGCAGAACTTGCAGGAGAGTCTCAGTTTGTGCAGAACTTACAGGAGAGTCTAAGTTTGTGCAGAACTTACAGGAGTGTCAGTTGGTGCAAAACTTAAAGGAGAGTCTCAGTTTGTGCAGAACTTACAGGAGGGTCTCAGTTTGTGCAGAACTTACAGGATTCTCAATTTATGCAGAATTTACTGAAGTGTCTCATTTGGTGCAGAACTTACAGGAGGGTCTCAGTTTGTGAAGAACTTACAGAAGGGTCTCAGTCTCTGCAGAACTTACAGGAGGGTCTCAGTTTGTGCAGAACTTACAGGAGAGTCTCAATTAGAGCAGAACTTACCGGAGAGTTTCAGTCCGTGCAGAACTTACAGGATTGTTTCAGTTTGTGCAGAACTTACAGGAGTCTCAGTTTTTGCAAAACTTACAGGAGAGTCTCAGTTTTTGCAGAACTTACAGGAAGGTCTCAGTTTTTGTAGAACTTACAGGACAGTCTCAATTCGTGCAGAACTTACTGGAGAGTCTCAGTTTGTGCAGAACTTAAAGGACTCTCAGTTTGTGCAGAACTTACAGGAGGGTCTCAGTTTGTGCAGAACTTACAGGAGGGTGTCAGTTCATGCAGAACTTACAGGAGGGTCTCAGTTTGTGCAGAACTTACAGGAGGTTCTCAGTTCATGCAGAACTTACAGGAGGGTCTCAGTTCGTGCAAAACTTACAGGAGAGTCTTAGTTTGTGCAGAACTTACCGGAGAGTTTCAGTCTGTGCAGAACTTACAGGATTGTTTCTGTTTGTGTAGAACTTACAGGACAGTCTCAATTTGTGCAGAACTTACTGGAGAGTCTCAGTTTGTGCAGAACTTAAAGGAGAGTCTCAGTTTGTGCAGAACTTACAGGAGAGTCTAAGTTTGTGCAGAACTTACAGGAGAGTCTCAGTTTGTGCAGAACTTACAGGAGTGTCAGTTGGTGCAAAACTTAAAGGAGAGTCTCAGTTTGTGCAGAACTTACAGGAGGGTCTCAGTTTGTGCAGAACTTACAGGATTCTCAATTTGTGCAGAATTTACAGAAGGGTCTCAGTTGGTGCAGAACTTACAGGAGGGTCTCAGTTTGTGAAGAACTTACAGAAGGGTCTCAGTCTCTGCAGAACTTACAGGAGGGTCTCAGTGTTTGCAGAACTTACAGGAGAGTCTCAATTAGAGCAGAACTTACCAGAGAGTTTCAGTCCGTGCAGAACTTACAGGATTGTTTCAGTTTGTGCAGAACTTACAGCAGTCTCAGTTTTTGCAAAACTTACAGGAGAGTCTCAGTTTTTGCAGAACTTACAGGAAGGACTCAGTTTTTGTAGAACTTACAGGACAGTCTCAATTTGTGCAGAACTTACTGGAGAGTCTCAGTTTGTGCAGAACTTAAAGGACTCTCAGTTTGTGCAGAACTTACAGGAGGGTCTCAGTTTGTGCAGAACTTACAGAATATCAATTTGTGCAGAACTTACAGGATGGTCTCAGTTTGTGCAGAACTTACAGGTTCTCAATTTCTGCAAAACTTACAGGAGGGTCTCAGTCTGTACAGAACTTACAGGAGGATCTCAGTTTGTGCAAAACTTACAGGAGAGTCTTAGTTTGTGCAGAACTTACCGGAGAGTTTCAGTCTGTGCAGAACTTACAGGATTTTTTCAGTTTGTGTAGAACTTACAGGACAGTTTCAATTTGTGCAGAACTTACTGGAGAGTCTCAGTTTGTGCAGAACTTAAAGGACTCTCAGATTGTGCAGAACTTACAGGAGAGTCTCAGTTTGTGCAGAACTTGCAGGAGAGTCTCAGTTTGTGCAGAACTTACAGGAGAGTCTCAGTTTGTGCAGAACTTACAGGAGTT
This sequence comes from Eucyclogobius newberryi, assembly GCF_026437365.1. Lineage (NCBI taxonomy): Eukaryota > Metazoa > Chordata > Actinopteri > Gobiiformes > Gobiidae > Eucyclogobius > Eucyclogobius newberryi. Next base: position 421,200 of record NW_027316034.1, read on the forward strand.
TCAGTTGGTGCAAAACTTAAAGGAGAGTCTCAGTTTGTGCAGAACTTACAGGAGGGTCTCAGTTTGTGCAGAACTTACAGGAGGGTCTCAGTCTCTGCAGAACTTACAGGAGGGTCTCAATGTGAGCAGAACTTACAGGAGAGTCTCAATTAGAGCAGAACTTACCGGAGAGTTTCAGTCCGTGCAGAACTTACAGGATTATTTCAGTTTGTTTAGAACTTACAGGAGTCTCAGTTTTTGCAAAACTTACAGGAGAGTCTCAGTTTTTGTAGAACTTACAGGACAGTCTCAATTTGTGCAGAACTTACTGGAGAGTCTCAGTTTGTGCAGAACTTAAAGGACTCTCAGTTTGTGCAGAACTTACAGGAGGGTCTCAGTTTGTGCAGAACTTACAGGATTCTCAATTTGTGCAGAATTTAAAGAAGGGTCTCAGTTTGTGCAGAACTTACAGAAGGGTCTCAGTTTGTGAAGAACTTACAGGAGGGTCTCAGTGTATGCAGAACTTACAGGAGAGTCTCAATTAGAGCAGAACTTACCGGAGAGTTTCAGTCCGTGCAGAACTTACAGGATTGTTTCAGTTTGTGCAGAACTTACAGGAGTCTCAGTTTTTGCAGAACTTACAGGAGAGTCTCAGTTTTTGCAGAACTTACAGGAAGGTCTCAGTTTTTGTAGAACTTACAGGACAGTCTCAATTTGTGCAGAACTTACTGGAGAGTCTCAGTTTGTGCAGAACTTGCAGGAGATTCTCAGATTGTGCAGAACTTACAGGTGAGTCTAAGTTTGTGCAGAACTTACATGACAGTCTCAGTTTGTGCAGGACTTACAGGAGTGTCAGTTGGTGCAAAACTTAAAGGAGAGTCTCAGTTTGTGCAGAACTTACAGGAGGGTCTCAGTTTGTGCAGAACTTACAGGATTCTCAATTTGTGCAGAATTTACAGAAGGGTCTCAGTTTGTGCAGAACTTACAGGAGGGTGTCAGTCTCTGCAGAACTTAAAGGACTCTCAGTTTGTGCAGAACTTACAGGAGGGTGTCAGTTTGTGCAGAACTTACAGGAGGGTCTCAGTTTGTGCAGAACTTACAGGACTCTCAGTTTATGCAGAACTTACAGGAGGGTCTCAGTTTGTGCAAAACTTACAGGAGAGTTTCAGTCTGTGCAGAACTTAAAGGATTGTTTCAGTTTGTGCAGAACTTACAGGAGTGTCTAAGTTTGTGCAGAACTTACAGGAGGGTCTCAGTTTGTGCAGAACTTACAGGAGGGTCTCAGTTTGTGTAGAACTTACAGGAGAGTCTCAGTTTGTGAAGAACTTACAGGATCTCAATTTGTGCTGAACTTACAGGAGAATCTCAGTTTGTGCAGAACTTACAGGAGAGTCTCAGTTTGTGCAGACTTACAGGAGAGTCTCAATTTGTGCAGAACTTACAGGACTCTCAGTTTGTGCAGAACTTACAGGAGTGTCTAAGTTTGTGCAGAACTTACAGGAGGGTCTCAGTTTGTGCAGAACTTACAGGAGGGTCTCAGTTTGTGTAGAACTTACAGGAGAGTCTCAGTTTGTGAAGAACTTACAGGATCTCAATTTGTGCTGAACTTACAGGAGAATCTCAGTTTGTGCAGAACTTGCAGGAGATTCTCAGATTGTGCAGAACTTACAGGAGAGTCTCAGTTTGTGCAGAACTTACAGGAGTGTCTCAGTTAGTGCAGAACTTACAGAATATCAATTTGTGAAGAACTTACAGGAGGGTCTCAGTTTCTGCAGAACTTACAGGATCTCAATTTCTGCAAAACTTACAGGAGGGTCTCAGTGTGTGCAGAACTTACAGGAGAGTCTCAATTAGAGCAGAACTTACCGGAGAGTTTCAGTCCGTGCAGAACTTACAGGATTGCTTCAGTTTGTGCAGAACTTACAGGAGTCTCAGTTTTTGCAAAACTTACAGGGGAGTCTTAGTTTTTGCAGAACTTACAGGAAGGTCTCAGTTTTTGTAGAACTTACAGGACAGTCTCAGTTTGTGCAGAACTTACTGGAGAGTCTCAGTTTGTGCAGAACTTAAAGGACTCTCAGTTTGTGCAGAACTTACAGGAGGGTCTCATTTTGTACAGAACTTACAGGAGGGTGTCAGTTTGTGCAGAACTTACAGGAGAGTCTCAGTTTGTGCAGAACTTACAGGAGGTTCTCAGTTTATGCAGAACTTACAGGAGGGTCTCAGTTCGTGCAAAACTTACAGGAGAGTCTTAGTTTGTGCAGAACTTACCGGAGAGTCTCAGTTTGTGCAGAACTTAAAGGACTCTCAGATTGTGCAGAACTTACAGGAGAGTCTCAGTTTGTGCAGAACTTACAGAAGGGTCTCAGTTTTTGAAGAACTTACAGGAGGGTCTCAGTCTCTGTAGAACTTACAGGAGGGTCTCAGTGTGTGCAGAACTTAGAGGAGAGTCTCAATTAGAGCAGAACTTACCGGAGAGTTTCAGTCTGTGCAGAACTTACAGGATTGTTTCAGTTTGTGCAGAACTTACAGGAGTCTCTGTATTTGCAGAACTTACAGGAGAGTCTCAGTTTTTGCAGAACTTACAGGAAGGTCTCAGTTTTTGTAGAAATTACAGGACAGTCTCAATTTGTGCAGAACTTACTGGAGAGTCTCAGTTTGTGCAGAACTTGCAGGAGAGTCTCAGTTTGTGCAGAACTTACAGGAGAGTCTAAGTTTGTGCAGAACTTACAGGAGTGTCAGTTGGTGCAAAACTTAAAGGAGAGTCTCAGTTTGTGCAGAACTTACAGGAGGGTCTCAGTTTGTGCAGAACTTACAGGATTCTCAATTTATGCAGAATTTACTGAAGTGTCTCATTTGGTGCAGAACTTACAGGAGGGTCTCAGTTTGTGAAGAACTTACAGAAGGGTCTCAGTCTCTGCAGAACTTACAGGAGGGTCTCAGTTTGTGCAGAACTTACAGGAGAGTTTCAGTCCGTGCAGAACTTACAGGATTGTTTCAGTTTGTGCAGAACTTACAGGAGTCTCAGTTTTTGCAAAACTTACAGGAGAGTCTCAGTTTTTGCAGAACTTACAGGAAGGTCTCAGTTTTTGTAGAACTTACAGGACAGTCTCAATTCGTGCAGAACTTACTGGAGAGTCTCAGTTTGTGCAGAACTTAAAGGACTCTCAGTTTGTGCAGAACTTACAGGAGGGTCTCAGTTTGTGCAGAACTTACAGGAGGGTGTCAGTTCATGCAGAACTTACAGGAGGGTCTCAGTTTGTGCAGAACTTACAGGAGGTTCTCAGTTCATGCAGAACTTACAGGAGGGTCTCAGTTCGTGCAAAACTTACAGGAGAGTCTTAGTTTGTGCAGAACTTACCGGAGAGTTTCAGTCTGTGCAGAACTTACAGGATTGTTTCTGTTTGTGTAGAACTTACAGGACAGTCTCAATTTGTGCAGAACTTACTGGAGAGTCTCAGTTTGTGCAGAACTTAAAGGAGAGTCTCAGTTTGTGCAGAACTTACAGGAGAGTCTAAGTTTGTGCAGAACTTACAGGAGAGTCTCAGTTTGTGCAGAACTTACAGGAGTGTCAGTTGGTGCAAAACTTAAAGGAGAGTCTCAGTTTGTGCAGAACTTACAGGAGGGTCTCAGTTTGTGCAGAACTTACAGGATTCTCAATTTGTGCAGAATTTACAGAAGGGTCTCAGTTGGTGCAGAACTTACAGGAGGGTCTCAGTTTGTGAAGAACTTACAGAAGGGTCTCAGTCTCTGCAGAACTTACAGGAGGGTCTCAGTGTTTGCAGAACTTACAGGAGAGTCTCAATTAGAGCAGAACTTACCAGAGAGTTTCAGTCCGTGCAGAACTTACAGGATTGTTTCAGTTTGTGCAGAACTTACAGCAGTCTCAGTTTTTGCAAAACTTACAGGAGAGTCTCAGTTTTTGCAGAACTTACAGGAAGGACTCAGTTTTTGTAGAACTTACAGGACAGTCTCAATTTGTGCAGAACTTACTGGAGAGTCTCAGTTTGTGCAGAACTTAAAGGACTCTCAGTTTGTGCAGAACTTACAGGAGGGTCTCAGTTTGTGCAGAACTTACAGAATATCAATTTGTGCAGAACTTACAGGATGGTCTCAGTTTGTGCAGAACTTACAGGTTCTCAATTTCTGCAAAACTTACAGGAGGGTCTCAGTCTGTACAGAACTTACAGGAGGATCTCAGTTTGTGCAAAACTTACAGGAGAGTCTTAGTTTGTGCAGAACTTACCGGAGAGTTTCAGTCTGTGCAGAACTTACAGGATTTTTTCAGTTTGTGTAGAACTTACAGGACAGTTTCAATTTGTGCAGAACTTACTGGAGAGTCTCAGTTTGTGCAGAACTTAAAGGACTCTCAGATTGTGCAGAACTTACAGGAGAGTCTCAGTTTGTGCAGAACTTGCAGGAGAGTCTCAGTTTGTGCAGAACTTACAGGAGAGTCTCAGTTTGTGCAGAACTTACAGGAGTTTCAGTTGGTGCAAAACTTAAAGGAGAGTCTCAGTTTGTGCAGAACTTACAGGAGGGTCTCAGTTTGTGCAGAACTTACAGGAGGGTCTCAGTCTCTGCAGAACTTACAGGAGGGTCTCAATGTGAGCAGAACTTACAGGAGAGTCTCAATTAGAGCAGAACTTACCGGAGAGTTTCAGTCCGTGCAGAACTTACAGGATTATTTCAGTTTGTTTAGAACTTACAGGAGTCTCAGTTTTTGCAAAACTTACAGGAGAGTCTCAGTTTTTGTAGAACTTACAGGACAGTCTCAATTTGTGCAGAACTTACTGGAGAGTCTCAGTTTGTGCAGAACTTAAAGGACTCTCAGTTTGTGCAGAACTTACAGGAGGGTCTCAGTTTGTGCAGAACTTACAGGAGGGTGTCAGTTTGTGCAGAACTTACAGGAGGGTCTCAGTTTGTGCAGAACTTACAGGAGGGTCTCAGTTTATGCAGAACTTACAGGAGGGTCTCAGTTCGTGCAAAACTTACAGGAGAGTCTTAGTTTGTGCAGAACTTACCGGAGAGTTTCAGTCTGTGCAGAACTTACAGGATTGTTTCTGTTTGTGTAGAACTTACAGGACAGTCTCAATTTGTGCAGAACTTACTGGAGAGTCTCAGTTTGTGCAGAACTTAAAGGACTCTCAGATTGTGCAGAACTTACAGGAGAGTCTCAGCTTGTGCAGAACTTGCAGGAGAGTCTCAGTTTGTGCAGAACTTGCAGGAGAGTCTCAGTTTGTGCAGAACTTACAGGTGAGTCTAAGTTTGTGCAGAACTTACAGGACAGTCTCAGTTTGTGCAGAACTTACAGGAGTGTCAGTTGGTGCAAAACTTAAAGGAGAGTCTCAGTTTGTGCAGAACTTACAGGAGGGTCTCAGTTTGTGCAGAACTTACAGGATTCTCAATTTGTGCAGAATTTACAGAAGGGTCTCAGTTTGTGCAGAACTTACAGAAGGGTCTCAGTTTGTGAAGAACTTACAGGACAGTCTCAATTTGTGCAGAACTTACTGGAGAGTCTCAGTTTGTGCAGAACTTAAAGGACTCTCAGTTTGTGCGGAACTTACAGGAGGGTCTCAGTTTGTGCAGAACTAACAGGAGGGTGTCAGTTTGTGCAGAACTTACAGGAGGGTCTCAGTTTGTGCAGAACTTACAGGAGGTTCTCAGTTTATGCAGAACTTACAGGAGGGTCTCAGTTTGTGCAAAACTTACAGGAGAGTTTCAGTCTGTGCAGAACTTAAAGGATCGTTTCAGTTTGTGCAGAACTTACAGGAGTGTCTAAGTTTGTGCAGAACTTACATGAGGGTCTCAGTTTGTGCAGAACTTACAGGAGGGTCTCAGTTTGTGTAGAACTTACAGGAGAGTCTCAGTTTGTGAAGAACTTACAGGATCTCAATTTGTGCTGAACTTACAGGAGAATCTCAGTTTGTGCAGAACTTACAAGAGAGTCTCAGTTTGTGCAGAACTTACAGGAGAGTCTCAATTTGTGCAGAACTTACAGGACTCTCAGTTTGTGTAGAACTTACAGGAGAGTCTCAGTTTGTGCAGAACTTACAGTAGGGTCTCAGTTTGTGCAGAAAATACAGGATAATCTCAGTTTGTGTAGAACTTACAGGAGAGTCTCAGTTTGTGAAGAACTTACTGGATCTCAATTTGTGCTGAACTTACAGGAGAATCTCAGTTTGTGAAGAACTTACAGGATCTCAATTTGTGCTGAACTTACAGGAGAATCTCAGTTTGTGCAGAACTTGCAGGAGATTCTCAGTTAGTGCAGAATTTACAGGAGAGTCTCAGTTTGTGCAGAACTTACAGGAGTGTCTCAGTTAGTACAGAACTTACAGAATATCAATTTGTGCAGAACTTACAGGAGGGTCTCAGTTTGTGCAGATCTTAAAGGACTCTCAGATTGTGCAGAACTTACAGGAGAGTCTCAGTTTGTGCAGAACTTGCAGGAGAGTCTCAGTTTGTGCAGAACTTGCAGGAGAGTCTCAGTTTGTGCAGAACTTACAGGTGAGTCTCAGTTTGTGCAGAACTTACAGGAAAGTCTCAGTTTGTGCAGAACTTACAGGACAGTCTCAGTTTGTGCAGAACTTGCAGGAGATTCTCAGTTAGTGCAGAATTTACAGGAGAGTCTCAGTTTGTGCAGAACTTACAGGAGTGTCTCAGTTAGTGCAGAACTTACAGAATATCAATTTGTGCAGAACTTACAGGAGGGTGTCAGTTTGTGCAGAACTTACAGGAGGGTCTCAGTTTGTGCAGAACTTACAGGAGGTTCTCAGTTTATGCAGAACTTACAGGAGGGTCTCAGTTCGTGCAAAACTTACAGGAGAGTCTTAGTTTGTGCAGAACTTACCGGAGAGTTTCAGTCTGTGCAGAACTTACAGGATTGTTTCTGTTTGTGTAGAACTTACAGGACAGTCTCAATTTGTGCAGAACTTACTGGAGAGTCTCAGTTTGTGCAGAACTTAAAGGACTCTCAGATTGTGCAGAACTTACAGGAGAGTCTCAGCTTGTGCAGAACTTGCAGGAGAGTCTCAGTTTGTGCAGAACTTGCAGGAGAGTCTCAGTTTGTGCAGAACTTACAGGTGAGTCTAAGTTTGTGCAGAACTTACAGGACAGTCTCAGTTTGTGCAGAACTTACAGGAGTGTCAGTTGGTGCAAAACTTAAAGGAGAGTCTCAGTTTGTGCAGAACTTACAGGAGGGTCTCAGTTTGTGCAGAACTTACAGGATTCTCAATTTGTGCAGAATTTACAGAAGGGTCTCAGTTTGTGCAGAACTTACAGAAGGGTCTCAGTTTGTGAAGAACTTACAGGAGAGTCTCAATTAGAACAGAACTTACCGGAGAGTTTCAGTCCGTGCAGAACTTACAGGATTGTTTCAGTTTGTGCAGAACTTACAGGAGTCTCAGTTTTTGCAGAACTTACAGGAGAGTCTCAGTTTTTGCAGAACTTACAGGAAGGTCTCAGTTTTTGTAGAACTTACAGGACAGTCTCAATTTGTGCAGAACTTACTGGAGAGTCTCAGTTTGTGCAGAACTTAAAGGACTCTCAGTTTGTGCGGAACTTACAGGAGGGTCTCAGTTTGTGCAGAACTAACAGGAGGGTGTCAGTTTGTGCAGAACTTACAGGAGGGTCTCAGTTTGTGCAGAACTTACAGGAGGTTCTCAGTTTATGCAGAACTTACAGGAGGGTCTCAGTTTGTGCAAAACTTACAGGAGAGTTTCAGTCTGTGCAGAACTTAAAGGGTCGTTTCAGTTTGTGCAGAACTTACAGGAGTGTCTAAGTTTGTGCAGAACTTACAGGAGGGTCTCAGTTTGTGCAGAACTTACAGGAGGGTCTCAGTTTGTGTAGAACTTACAGGAGAGTCTCAGTTTGTGAAGAACTTACAGGATCTCAATTTGTGCTGAACTTACAGGAGAATCTCAGTTTGTGCAGAACTTACAAGAGAGTCTCAGTTTGTGCAGAACTTACAGGAGAGTCTCAATTTGTGCAGAACTTACAGGACTCTCAGTTTGTGTAGAACTTACAGGAGAGTCTCAGTTTGTGCAGAACTTACAGTAGGGTCTCAGTTTGTGCAGAAAATACAGGATAATCTCAGTTTGTGTAGAACTTACAGGAGAGTCTCAGTTTGTGAAGAACTTACTGGATCTCAATTTGTGCTGAACTTACAGGAGAATCTCAGTTTGTGAAGAACTTACAGGATCTCAATTTGTGCTGAACTTACAGGAGAATCTCAGTTTGTGCAGAACTTGCAGGAGATTCTCAGTTAGTGCAGAATTTACAGGAGAGTCTCAGTTTGTGCAGAACTTACAGGAGTGTCTCAGTTAGTACAGAACTTACAGAATATCAATTTGTGCAGAACTTACAGGAGGGTCTCAGTTTGTGCAGATCTTAAAGGACTCTCAGATTGTGCAGAACTTACAGGAGAGTCTCAGTTTGTGCAGAACTTGCAGGAGAGTCTCAGTTTGTGCAGAACTTGCAGGAGAGTCTCAGTTTGTGCAGAACTTACAGGTGAGTCTCAGTTTGTGCAGAACTTACAGGACAGTCTCAGTTTGTGCAGAACTTACAGGACAGTCTCAGTTTGTGCAGAACTTGCAGGAGATTCTCAGTTAGTGCAGAATTTACAGGAGAGTCTCAGTTTGTGCAGAACTTACAGGAGTGTCTCAGTTAGTGCAGAACTTACAGAATATCAATTTGTGCAGAACTTACAGGAGGGTCTCAGTTTGTGCAGATCTTAAAGGACTCTCAGATTGTGCAGAACTTACAGGAGAGTCTCAGTTTGTGCAGAACTAGCAGGAGAGTCTCAGTTTGTGCAGAACTTACAGAAGGGTCTCAGTTTGTGAAGAACTTACAGGAGGGTCTCAGTCTCTGCAGAACTTACAGGAGAGTCTCAATTAGAGCAGAACTTACCGGAGAGTTTCAGTCCGTGCAGAACTTACAGGATTGTTTCAGTTTGTGCAGAACTTACAGGAGTCTCAGTTTTTGCAGAACTCACAGGAGAGTCTCAGTTTGTGCAGAACTTAAAGGACTCTCAGATTGTGCAGAACTTACAGGAGAGTCTCAGCTTGTGCAGAACTTGCAGGAGAGTCTCAGTTTGTGCAGAACTTGCAGGAGAGTCTCAGTTTGTGCAGAACTTACAGGTGAGTCTAAGTTTGTGCAGAACTTACAGGACAGTCTCAGTTTGTGCAGAACTTACAGGAGTGTCAGTTGGTGCAAAACTTAAAGGAGAGTCTCAGTTTGTGCAGAACTTACAGGAGGGTCTCAGTTTGTGCAGAACTTACAGGATTCTCAATTTGTGCAGAATTTACAGAAGGGTCTCAGTTTGTGCAGAACTTACAGAAGGGTCTCAGTTTGTGAAGAACTTACAGGAGAGTCTCAATTAGAACAGAACTTACCGGAGAGTTTCAGTCCGTGCAGAACTTACAGGATTGTTTCAGTTTGTGCAGAACTTACAGGAGTCTCAGTTTTTGCAGAACTTACAGGAGAGTCTCAGTTTTTGCAGAACTTACAGGAAGGTCTCAGTTTTTGTAGAACTTACAGGACAGTCTCAATTTGTGCAGAACTTACTGGAGAGTCTCAGTTTGTGCAGAACTTAAAGGACTCTCAGTTTGTGCGGAACTTACAGGAGGGTCTCAGTTTGTGCAGAACTAACAGGAGGGTGTCAGTTTGTGCAGAACTTACAGGAGGGTCTCAGTTTGTGCAGAACTTACAGGAGGTTCTCAGTTTATGCAGAACTTACAGGAGGGTCTCAGTTTGTGCAAAACTTACAGGAGAGTTTCAGTCTGTGCAGAACTTAAAGGATCGTTTCAGTTTGTGCAGAACTTACAGGAGTGTCTAAGTTTGTGCAGAACTTACAGGAGGGTCTCAGTTTGTGCAGAACTTACAGGAGGGTCTCAGTTTGTGTAGAACTTACAGGAGAGTCTCAGTTTGTGAAGAACTTACAGGATCTCAATTTGTGCTGAACTTACAGGAGAATCTCAGTTTGTGCAGAACTTACAAGAGAGTCTCAGTTTGTGCAGAACTTACAGGAGAGTCTCAATTTGTGCAGAACTTACAGGACTCTCAGTTTGTGTAGAACTTACAGGAGAGTCTCAGTTTGTGCAGAACTTACAGTAGGGTCTCAGTTTGTGCAGAAAATACAGGATAATCTCAGTTTGTGTAGAACTTACAGGAGAGTCTCAGTTTGTGAAGAACTTACTGGATCTCAATTTGTGCTGAACTTACAGGAGAATCTCAGTTTGTGAAGAACTTACAGGATCTCAATTTGTGCTGAACTTACAGGAGAATCTCAGTTTGTGCAGAACTTGCAGGAGATTCTCAGTTAGTGCAGAATTTACAGGAGAGTCTCAGTTTGTGCAGAACTTACAGGAGTGTCTCAGTTAGTACAGAACTTACAGAATATCAATTTGTGCAGAACTTACAGGAGGGTCTCAGTTTGTGCAGATCTTAAAGGACTCTCAGATTGTGCAGAACTTACAGGAGAGTCTCAGTTTGTGCAGAACTTGCAGGAGAGTCTCAGTTTGTGCAGAACTTGCAGGAGAGTCTCAGTTTGTGCAGAACTTACAGGTGAGTCTCAGTTTGTGCAGAACTTACAGGACAGTCTCAGTTTGTGCAGAACTTACAGGACAGTCTCAGTTTGTGCAGAACTTGCAGGAGATTCTCAGTTAGTGCAGAATTTACAGGAGAGTCTCAGTTTGTGCAGAACTTACAGGAGTGTCTCAGTTAGTGCAGAACTTACAGAATATCAATTTGTGCAGAACTTACAGGAGGGTCTCAGTTTGTGCAGATCTTAAAGGACTCTCAGATTGTGCAGAACTTACAGGAGAGTCTCAGTTTGTGCAGAACTAGCAGGAGAGTCTCAGTTTGTGCAGAACTTACAGAAGGGTCTCAGTTTGTGAAGAACTTACAGGAGGGTCTCAGTCTCTGCAGAACTTACAGGAGAGTCTCAATTAGAGCAGAACTTACCGGAGAGTTTCAGTCCGTGCAGAACTTACAGGATTGTTTCAGTTTGTGCAGAACTTACAGGAGTCTCAGTTTTTGCAGAACTCACAGGAGAGTCTCAGTTTTTGCAGAACTTACAGGAAGGTCTCAGTTTTTGTAGAACTTACAGGACAGTCTCAATTTGTGCAGAACTTACTGGAGAGTCTCAGTTTGTGCAGAACTTAAAGGACTCTCAGTTTGTGCGGAACTTACAGGAGGGTCTCAGTTTGTGCAGAACTTACAGGAGGATGTCAGTTTGTGCAGAACTTACAGGAGGGTCTCAGTTTGTGCAGAACTTACAGGAGGGTCTCAGTTTATGCAGAACTTACAGGAGGGTCTCAGTTTGTGCAAAACTTACAGGAGAGTTTCAGTCTGTGCAGAACTTAAAGGATCGTTTCAGTTTGTGCAGAACTTACAGGAGTGTCTAAGTTTGTGCAGAACTTACAGGAGGGTCTCAGTTTGTGCAGAACTTACAGGAGTGTCTAAGTTTGTGCAGAACTTACAGGAGAATCTCAGTTTGTGCAGAATTTACAGGAGAGTCTCAGTTTGTGCAGAACTTACAGGAGAGTCTCAATTTGTGCAGAACTTACAGGACTCTCAGTTTGTGCAGAACATACAGGATAATCTCAGTTTGTGTAGAACTTACAGGAGAGTCTCAGTTTGTGAAGAACTTACAGGATCTCAATTTGTGCTGAACTTACAGGAGAATCTCAGTTTGTGCAGAACTTACAGGAGAGTCTCAGTTTGTGCAGAACTTACAGGAGGGTCACAGTTTGTGCAGAACTTTCAGGAGATTCTCAGTTAGTGCAGAATTTACAGGAGAGTCTCAGTTTGTGCAGAACTTACAGGAGTGTCTCAGTTAGTGCAGAACTTACAGAATATCAATTTGTGCAGAACTTACAGGAGGGTCTCAGTTTGTGCAGAACTTACAGGATTTCAATTTCTGCAAAACTTACAGGAGGGTCTCAGTCTGTTGAGAACTTACAGGAGGATCTCAGTTTGTGCAAAACTTACAGGAGAGTCTTAGTTTGTGCAGAACTTACTGGAGAGTCTCAGTTTGTGCAGAACTTAAAGGACTCTCAGATTGTGCAGAACTTACAGGAGAGTCTCAGTTTGTGCAGAACTTGCAGGAGAGTCTCAGTTTGTGCAGTACTTACAGGAGAGTCTAAGTTTGTGCAGAACTTACAGGAGAGTCTCAGTTTGTGCAGAACTTACAGGAGTGTCAGTTGGTGCAAAACTTAAAGGAGAGTCTCAGTTTGTGCAGAACTTACAGGAGGGTCTCAGTTTGTGCAGAAATTACAGGATTCTCAATTTGTGCAGAATTTACAGAAGGGTCTCATTTGGTGCAGAACTTACAGGAGGGTCTCAGTTAGTGAAGAACTTACAGAAGGGTCTCAGTCTCTGCAGAACTTACAGGAGGGTCTCAGTTTGTGCAGAACTTACAGGAGAGTCTCAATTAGAGCAGAACTTACCGGAGAGTTTCAGTCCTTGCAGAACTTACAGGATTGTTTCAGTTTGTGCAGAACTTACAGGAGTCTCAGTTTTTGCAAAACTTACAGGAGAGTCTCAGTTTTTGCAGAACTTACAGGAAGGTCTCAGTTTTTGTAGAACTTACAGGACAGTCTCAATTCGTGCAGAACTTACTGGAGAGTCTCAGTTTGTGCAGAACTTAAAGGACTCTCAGTTTGTGCAGAACTTACAGGACGGTCTCAGTTTGTGCAGAACTTACAGGAGGGTGTCAGTTTGTGCAGAACTTACAGGAGGGTCTCAGTTTGTGCAGAACTTACAGGAGGTTCTCAGTTCATGCAGAACTTACAGGAGGGTCTCAGTTCGTGCAAAACTTACAGGAGAGTCTTAGTTTGTGCAGAACTTACCGGAGAGTTTCAGTCTGTGCAGAACTTACAGGATTGTTTCTGTTTGTTTTGAACTTACAGGACAGTCTCAATTTGTGCAGAACTTACTGGAGAGTCTCAGTTTGTGCAGAACTTAAAGGACTCTCAGATTGTGCAGAACTTACAGGAGAGTCCCAGTTTGTGCAGAACTTGCAGGAGAGTCTCAGTTTGTGCAGAACTTGCAGGAGAGTCTCAGTTTGTGCAGAACTTACAGGTGAGTCTCAGTTTGTGCAGAACTTACAGGACAGTCTCAGTTTGTGCAGAACTTACAGGAGTGTCAGTTGGTGCAAAACTTAAAGGAGAGTCTCAGTTTGTGCAGAACTTACAGGAGGGTCTCAGTTTGTGCAGAACTTACAGGATTCTCAATTTGTGCAGAATTTAAAGAAGGGTCTCAGTTTGTGCAGAACTTACAGAAGGGTCTCAGTTTGTGAAGAACTTACAGGAGGGTCTCAGTTTGTGCAGAACTTACAGGAGAGTCTCAATTTGTGCAGAACTTACAGGACTCTCAGTTTGTGTAGAACTTACAGGAGGGTCTCAGTTTGTGCAGAACTTACAGGAGGGTCTCAGTTTGTGCAGAAAATACAGGATAATCTCAGTTTGTGTAGAACTTACAGGAGAGTCTCAGTTTGTGAAGAACTTACAGGATCTCAATTTGTGCTGAACTTACAGGAGAATCTCAGTTTGTGCAGAACTTACAGGAAAGTCTCAGTTTGTGCAGAACTTACAGGAGAGTCTCAATTTGTGCAGAACTTACAGGACTCTTAGTTTGTGCAGAACTTACAGGAGTGTCTAAGTTTGTGCAGAACTTACAGGAGGGTCTCAGTTTGTGCAGAACTTACAGGAGGGTCTCAGTTTGTGCAAAACTTACAGGAGAGTCTTAGTTTGTGCAGAACTTACCGGAGAGTTTCAGTCTGTGCAGAACTTACAGGATTGTTTTAGTTTGTGTAGAACTTACAGGACAGTCTCAATTTGTGCAGAACTTACTGGAGAGTCTCAGTTTGTGCAGAACTTAAAGGACTCTCAGATTGTGCAGAACTTACAGGAGAGTCTCAGTTCGTGCAGAACTTGCAGGAGAGTCTCAGTTTGTGCAGAACTTACAGGAGAGTCTAAGTTTGTGCAGAACTTACAGGAGGGTCTCAGTTTGTGCAGAACTTACAGGATTCTCAATTTGTGCTGAATTTACAGAAGGGTCTCAGTTTGTGCAGAACTTACACGAGGGTCTCAGTTTGTGAAGAACTTAGAGGAGGGTCTCAGTCTCTGCAGAACTTACAGGAGGGTCTCAGTGTGTGCAGAACTTACAGGAGAGTCTCAATTAGAGCAGAACTTACCAGAGAGTTTCGGTCCGTGCAGAACTTACAGGATTGTTTCAGTTTGTGCAGAACTTACAGGAGTCCCAGTTTTTGCAAAACTTACAGGAGAGTCTCAGTTTTTGCAGATTTTACAGGAAGGTCTCAGTTTTTGTAGAACTTACAGGACAGTCTCAATTTGTTTCGAACTTACTGGAGAGTCTCAGTTTGTGCAGAACTTAAAGGACTCTCAGTTTGTGCAGAACTTACAGGAGGGTCTCAGTTTGTGCAGAACTTACAGGAGGGTGTCAGTTTGTGCAGAACTTACAGGAGGGTCTCAGTTTGTGCAGAACTTACAGGAGGTTCTCAGTTTATGCAGAACTTACAGGAGGGTCTCAGTTTGTGCAAAACTTACAGGAGAGTTTCAGTCTGTGCAGAACTTAAAGGATCGTTTCAGTTTGTGCAGAACTTACAGGAGTGTCTCAGTTTGTGCAGAACTTACAGGAGGGTCTCAGTTTGTGTAGAACTTACAGGAGAGTCTCAGTTTGTGAAGAACTTACAGGATCTCAATTTGTGCTGAACTTACAGGAGAATCTCAGTTTGTGCAGAATTTACAGGAGAGTCTCAGTTTGTGCAGAACTTACAGGAGAGTCTCAATTTGTGCAGAACTTACAGGACTCTCAGTTTGTGCAGAAAATACAGGATAATCTCAGTTTGTGTAGAACTTACAGGAGAGTCTCAGTTTGTGAAGAACTTACAGGATCTCAATTTGTGATGAACTTACAGGAGAATCTCAGTTTGTGCAGAACTTACCGGAGAGTCTCAGTTTGTGCAGAACTTACAGGAGGGTCACAGTTTGTTCAGAACTTTCAGGAGATTCTCAGTTAGTGCAGAATTTACAGGAGAGTCTCAGTTTGTGCAGAACTTACAGGAGTGTCTCAGTTAGTGCAGAACTTACAGAATATCAATTTGTGCAGAACTTACAGGAGGGTCTCAGTTTGTGCAGAACTTACAGGATTTCAATTTCTGCAAAACTTACAGGAGGGTCTCAGTCTGTTGAGAACTTACAGGAGGATCTCAGTTTGTGCAAAACTTACAGGAGAGTCTTAGTTTGTGCAGAACTTACTGGAGAGTCTCAGTTTGTGCAGAACTTAAAGGACTCTCAGATTGTGCAGAACTTACAGGAGAGTCTCAGTTTGTGCAGAACTTGCAGGAGAGTCTCAGTTTGTGCAGTACTTACAGGAGAGTCTAAGTTTGTGCAGAACTTACAGGAGAGTCTCAGTTTGTGCAGAACTTACAGGAGTGTCAGTTGGTGCAAAACTTAAAGGAGAGTCTCAGTTTGTGCAGAACTTACAGGAGGGTCTCAGTTTGTGCAGAAATTACAGGATTCTCAATTTGTGCAGAATTTACAGAAGGGTCTCATTTGGTGCAGAACTTACAGGAGGGTCTCAGTTAGTGAAGAACTTACAGAAGGGTCTCAGTCTCTGCAGAACTTACAGGAGGGTCTCAGTTTGTGTAGAACTTACAGGAGAGTCTCAATTAGAGCAGAACTTACCGGAGAGTTTCAGTCCTTGCAGAACTTACAGGATTGTTTCAGTTTGTGCAGAACTTACAGGAGTCTCAGTTTTTGCAAAACTTACAGGAGAGTCTCAGTTTTTGCAGAACTTACAGGAAGGTCTCAGTTTTTGTAGAACTTACAGGACAGTCTCAATTCGTGCAGAACTTACTGGAGAGTCTCAGTTTGTGCAGAACTTAAAGGACTCTCAGTTTGTGCAGAACTTACAGTACGGTCTCAGTTTGTGCAGAACTTACAGGAGGGTGTCAGTTTGTGCAGAACTTACAGGAGGGTCTCAGTTTGTGCAGAACTTACAGGAGGTTCTCAGTTCATGCAGAACTTACAGGAGGGTCTCAGTTCGTGCAAAACTTACAGGAGAGTCTTAGTTTGTGCAGAACTTACCGGAGAGTTTCAGTCTGTGCAGAACTTACAGGATTGTTTCTGTTTGTTTTGAACTTACAGGACAGTCTCAATTTGTGCAGAACTTACTGGAGAGTCTCAGTTTGTGCAGAACTTAAAGGACTCTCAGATTGTGCAGAACTTACAGGAGAGTCCCAGTTTGTGCAGAACTTGCAGGAGAGTCTCAGTTTGTGCAGAACTTGCAGGAGAGTCTCAGTTTGTGCAGAACTTACAGGTGAGTCTCAGTTTGTGCAGAACTTACAGGACAGTCTCAGTTTGTGCAGAACTTACAGGAGTGTCAGTTGGTGCAAAACTTAAAGGAGAGTCTCAGTTTGTGCAGAACTTACAGGAGGGTCTCAGTTTGTGCAGAACTTACAGGATTCTCAATTTGTGCAGAATTTAAAGAAGGGTCTCAGTTTGTGCAGAACTTACAGAAGGGTCTCAGTTTGTGAAGAACTTACAGGAGGGTCTCAGTTTGTGCAGAACTTACAGGAGAGTCTCAATTTGTGCAGAACTTACAGGACTCTCAGTTTGTGTAGAACTTACAGGAGGGTCTCAGTTTGTGCAGAACTTACAGGAGGGTCTCAGTTTGTGCAGAAAATACAGGATAATCTCAGTTTGTGTAGAACTTACAGGAGAGTCTCAGTTTGTGAAGAACTTACAGGATCTCAATTTGTGCTGAACTTACAGGAGAATCTCAGTTTGTGCAGAACTTACAGGAAAGTCTCAGTTTGTGCAGAACTTACAGGAGAGTCTCAATTTGTGCAGAACTTACAGGACTCTCAGTTTGTGCAGAACTTACAGGAGTGTCTAAGTTTGTGCAGAACTTACAGGAGGGTCTCAGTTTGTGCAGAACTTACAGGAGGGTCTCAGTTTGTGCAAAACTTACAGGAGAGTCTTAGTTTGTGCAGAACTTACCGGAGAGTTTCAGTCTGTGCAGAACTTACAGGATTGTTTTAGTTTGTGTAGAACTTACAGGACAGTCTCAATTTGTGCAGAACTTACTGGAGAGTCTCAGTTTGTGCAGAACTTAAAGGACTCTCAGATTGTGCAGAACTTACAGGAGAGTCTCAGTTCGTGCAGAACTTGCAGGAGAGTCTCAGTTTGTGCAGAACTTACAGGAGAGTCTAAGTTTGTGCAGAACTTACAGGAGGGTCTCAGTTTGTGCAGAACTTACAGGATTCTCAATTTGTGCTGAATTTACAGAAGGGTCTCAGTTTGTGCAGAACTTACAGGAGGGTCTCAGTTTGTGAAGAACTTACAGGAGGGTCTCAGTCTCTGCAGAACTTACAGGAGGGTCTCAGTGTGTGCAGAACTTACAGGAGAGTCTCAATTAGAGCAGAACTTACCGGAGAGTTTCAGTCCGTGCAGAACTTACAGGATTGTTTCAGTTTGTGCAGAACTTACAGGAGTCCCAGTTTTTGCAAAACTTACAGGAGAGTCTCAGTTTTTGCAGAACTTACAGGAAGGTCTTAGTTTTTGTAGAACTTACAGGACAGTCTCAATTTGTTTCGAACTTACTGGAGAGTCTCAGTTTGTGCAGAACTTAAAGGACTCTCAGTTTGTGCAGAACTTACAGGAGGGTCTCAGTTTGTGCAGAACTTACAGGAGGGTGTCAGTTTGTGCAGAACTTACAGGAGGGTCTCAGTTTGTGCAGAACTTACAGGAGGTTCTCAGTTTATGCAGAACTTACAGGAGGGTCTCAGTTTGTGCAAAACTTACAGGAGAGTTTCAGTCTGTGCAGAACTTAAAGGATCGTTTCAGTTTGTGCAGAACTTACAGGAGGGTCTCAGTTTGTGTAGAACTTACAGGACAGTCTCAGTTTGTGAAGAACTTACAGGATCTCAATTTGTGCTGAACTTACAGGAGAATCTCAGTTTGTGCAGAACTTACAGGAGAGTCTCAGTTTGTGCAGAACTTACAGGAGTGTCTCAGTTAGTGCGGAATTTACAGGACTGTCAGTTTGTACAGAACTTACAGGAGGGTCTCAGTTTGTGCAGAACTTACAGAATATCAATTTGTGCAGAACTTACAGGAGGGTCTCAGTTTGTGCAGAACTTACAGGATCTCAATTTCTGCAAAACTTACAGGAGGGTCTCAGTCTGTACAGAACTTACAGGAGGATCTCAGTTTGTGCAAAACTTACAGGAGAGTCTCAGTTTGTGCAGAACTTACCGGAGAGTTTCAGTCTGTGCAGAACTTACAGGATTGTTTCAGTTTGTGTAGAACTTACAGGACAGTCTCAATTTGTGCAGAACTTACTGGAGAGTCTCAGTTTGTGCAGAACTTAAAGGACTCTCAGATTGTGCAGAACATACAGGAGAGTCTCAGTTTGTGCAGAACTTGCAGGAGAGTCTCAGTTTGTGCAGAACTTACAGGAGAGTCTCAGTTTGTGCAGAACTTACAGGAGTGTCAGTTCGTGCAAAACTTAAAGGAGAGTCTCAGTTTGTGCAGAACTTACAGGAGGGTCTCAGTTTGTGCAGAACTTACAGGATTCTCAATTTGTGCAGAATTTACAGAAGGGTCTCAGTTGGTGCAGAACTTACAGGAGGGTCTGAGTTTGTGAAGAACTTACAGGAGGGTCTCAGTTTGTGTAGAACTTACAGGAGAGTCTCAGTTTGTGCAGAACTTAGAGGAGAGTCTCAGTTTGTGCAGAACTTACAGGAGGGTCTCAGTTTGTGCAGAACTTACAGGATTCTCAATTTGTGCAGAATTTACAGAAGGGTCTCAGTTGGTGCAGAACTTACAGGAGGGTCTGAGTTTGTGAAGAACTTACAGGAGGGTCTCAGTTTGTGTAGAACTTACAGGAGAGTCTCAGTTTGTGCAGAACTTAAAGGATCGTTTCAGTTTGTGCAGAACTTACAGGAGTGTCTAAGTTTGTGCAGAACTTACAGGAAGGTCTCAGTTTGTGTAGAACTTACAGGAGAGTCTCAGTTTGTGCAGAACTTAGAGGAGAGTCTCAGTTTGTGCAGAACTTACAGGAGAGTTTCAATTTGTGCAGAACTTACAGGATTCTCAGTTTGTGTAGAACTTACAGGAGAGTCTCAGTTTGTGCAGAACTTACAGGAGGGTCTCAGTTTGTGCAGAACTTGCAGGAGAGTCTCAGTTTGTGCAGAACTTACAGGAGAGTCTAAGTTTGTGCAGAACTTACAGGAGAGTCTCAGTTTGTGCAGAACTTACAGGAGTGTCTCAGTTTGTGCAGAACTTACAAGATTCTCAATTTGTGCAGAATTTACAGAAGGGTCTCAGTTTGTGCAGAACTTACAGGAGGGTTTCAGTTCGTGAAGAACTTACCGGAGAGTTTCAGTCCGTGCAGAACTTAGAGGATGGTTTCAGTTTGTGTAGAACTTACAGGACAGTCTCAATTTGTGCAGAACTTACTGGAGAGTCTCAGTTTGTGCAGAACTTAAAGGACTCTCAGATTGTGCAGAACATACAGGAGAGTCTCAGTTTGTGCAGAACTTGCAGGAGAGTCTCAGTTTGTGCATAACTTACAGGAGAGTCTAAGTTTGTGCAGAACTTACAGGAGGGTCTCAGTTTGTGCAGAACTTACAGGATTGTCAGTTCGTGCAAAACTTAAAGGAGAGTCTCAGTTTGTGCAGAACTTACAGGAGGGTCTCAGTTTGTGCAGAACTTACAGGATTCTCAATTTGTGCAGAATTTACAGAAGGGTCTCAGTTGGTGCAGAACTTACAGGAGGGTCTGAGTTTGTGAAGAACTTACAGGAGGGTCTCAGTCTCTGCAGAACTTACAGGAGGGTCTCAGTGTGTGCAGAACTTACAGGAGAGTCTCAATTAGAGCAGAACTTACCGGAGAGTTTCAGTCCGTGCAGAACTTACAGTATTGTTTCAGTTTGTGCAGAACTTACAGGAGTCTCAGTTTCTGCAGAACTTACAGGAGAGTCTCAGTTTTTGCAGAACTTACAGGAAGGTCTCAGTTTTTGTAAAACTTACAGGACAGTCTCAATTTGTGCAGAATTTGTGTAGAACTTACAGGAGAGTCTCAGTTTGTGCAGAACTTAGAGGAGAGTCTCAGTTTGTGCAGAACTTACAGGAGAGTTTCAATTTGTGCAGAACTTACAGGACTCTCAGTTTGTGTAGAACTTACAGGAGAGTCTCAGTTTGTGCAGAACTTACAGGAGGGCCTCAGTTTGTGCAGAACTTGCAGGAGAGTCTCAGTTTGTGCAGAACTGACAGGAGAGTCTAAGTTTGTGCAGAACTTACAGGAGAGTCTCAGTTTGTGCAGAACTTACAGGAGTGTCTCAGTTTGTGCAGAACTTACAAGATTCTCAATTTGTGCAGAATTTACAGAAGGGTCTCAGTTTGTGCAGAACTTACAGGAGGGTTTCAGTTCGTGAAGAACTTACCGGAGAGTTTCAGTCCGTGCAGAACTTAGAGGATGGTTTCAGTTTGTGCAGAACTTACTGGAGAGTCTCAGTTTGTGCAGAACTTACTGGAGAGTCTCAGTTTGTGCAGAACTTAAACGACTCTCAGTTTGTGCAGAACTTAAAGGACTCTCAGTTTGTGCAGAACTTGCAGGAGAGTCTCAGTTTGTGCAAAACTTAAAGGAGAGTCTCAGTTTGTGCAGAACTTACAGGAGAGTCTCAGTTTGTGCAGAACTTACAGGATTCTCAATTTGTGCAGAACTTACAGAAGGGTCTCAGTTTGTGAAGAACTTACAGGAGGGTCTCAGTCTCTGCAGAACTTACAGGAGTGTCTAAGTTTGTGTAGAACTTACAGGAGAGTCTCAGTTTGTGAAGAACTTACAGGATCCCAATTTGTGCTGAACTTACAGGAGAATCTCAGTTTGTGCAGAACTTACAGGAGAGTCTCAGTTTGTGCAGAACTTACAGGAGAGTCTCAATTTGTGCAGAACTTACAGGACCCTCAGTTTGTGTAGAACTTACAGGAGGGTCTCAGTTTGTGCAGAACTTACAGGAGGGTCTGAGTTTGTTAAGAACTTACAGGAGGGTCTCAGTCTCTGCAGAACTTACAGGAGGGTCTCAGTGTGTGCAGAACTTACAGGAGAGTCTCAATTAGAGCAGAACTTACCGGAGAGTTTCAGTCCGTGCAGAACTTACAGGATTGTTTCAGTTTGTGCAGAACTTACAGGAGTCTCAGTTTCTGCAGAACTTACAGGAGAGTCTCAGTTTTTGCAGAACTTACAGGAAGGTCTCAGTTTTTGTAAAACTTACAGGACAGTCTCAATTTGTGCAGAACTTACTGGAGAGTCTCAGTTTGTGCAGATCTTAAAGGACTCTCAGTTTGTGCAGAACTTACAGGAGGGTCTCAGTTTGTGCAGAACTTACAGGAGGGTGTCAGTTTGTGCAGAACATACAGGAGGGTCTCAGTTTGTGCAGAACTTACAGGAGGTTCTCAGTTTATGCAGAACTTGCAGGAGGGTCTCAGTTTGTGCAAAACTTACAGGAGAGTTTCAGTCTGTGCAGAACTTAAAGGATCGTTTCAGTTTGTGCAGAACTTACAGGAGTGTCTAAGTTTGTGCAGAACTTACAGGAAGGTCTCAGTTTGTGTAGAACTTACAGGAGAGTCTCAGTTTGTGCAGAACTTAGAGGAGAGTCTCAGTTTGTGCAGAACTTACAGGAGAGTTTCAATTTGTGCAGAACTTACAGGACTCTCAGTTTGTGTAGAACTTACAGGAGAGTCTCAGTTTGTGCAGAACTTACAGGAGGGTCTCAGTTTGTGCAGAACTTGCAGGAGAGTCTCAGTTTGTGCAGAACTTACAGGAGAGTCTAAGTTTGTGCAAAACTTACAGGAGTGTCTCAGTTTGTGCAGAACTTACAAGATTCTCAATTTGTGCAAAACTTCAAGGAGAGTCTCAGTTTGTGCAGAACTTACAGGAGAGTCTCAGTTTGTGCAGAACTTACAGGATTCTCAATTTGTGCAGAACTTACAGAAGGGTCTCAGTTTGTGAAGAACTTACAGGAGGGTCTCAGTCTCTGCAGAACTTACAGGAGTGTCTAAGTTTGTGTAGAACTTACAGGAGAGTCTCAGTTTGTGAAGAACTTACAGGATCCCAATTTGTGCTGAACTTACAGGAGAATCTCAGTTTGTGCAGAACTTACAGGAGAGTCTCAGTTTGTGCAGAACTTACAGGAGAGTCTCAATTTGTGCAGAACTTACAGGACTCTCAGTTTGTGCAGAACTTAAAGGACTCTCAGTTTGTGCAGAACTTGCAGGAGAGTCTCAGTTTGTGCAAAACTTCAAGGAGAGTCTCAGTTTGTGCAGAACTTACAGGAGAGTCTCAGTTTGTGCAGAACTTACAGGATTCTCAATTTGTGCAGAACTTACAGAAGGGTCTCAGTTTGTGAAGAACTTACAGGAGGGTCTCAGTCTCTGCAGAACTTACAGGAGTGTCTAAGTTTGTGTAGAACTTACAGGAGAGTCTCAGTTTGTGAAGAACTTACAGGATCCCAATTTGTGCTGAACTTACAGGAGAATCTCAGTTTGTGCAGAACTTACAGGAGAGTCTCAGTTTGTGCAGAACTTACAGGAGAGTCTCAATTTGTGCAGAACTTACAGGACTCTCAGTTTGTGTAAAACTTACAGGAGGGTCTCAGTTTGTGCAGAACTTACAGGAGGGTCTCAGTTTGTGCAGAAAATACAGGATAATCTCAGTTTGTGTAGAACTTACAGGAGAGTCTCAGTTTGTGAAGAACTTACAGGATCTCAATTTGTGCTGAACTTACAGGAGAATCTCAGTTTGTGCAGAACTTACAGGAAAGTCTCAGTTTGTGCAGAACTTACAGGAGGGTCTCAGTTTGTGCAGAACTTACAGGAGGGTCTCAGTTTGTGCAAAACTTACAGGAGAGTCTTAGTTTGTGCAGAACTTACCGGAGAGTTTCAGTCTGTGCAGAACTTACAGGATTGTTTTAGTTTGTGTAGAACTTACAGGACAGTCTCAATTTGTGCAGAACTTACTGGAGAGTCTCAGTTTGTGCAGAACTTAAAGGACTCTCAGATTGTGCAGAACTTACAGGAGAGTCTCAGTTCGTGCAGAACTTGCAGGAGAGTCTCAATTTGTGCAGAACTTACAGGACTCTCAGTTTGTGTAGAACTTACAGGACTCTCAGTTTGTGCAGAACTTAAAGGACTCTCAGTTTGTGCAGAACTTGCAGGAGAGTCTCAGTTTGTGCAAAACTTCAAGGAGAGTCTCAGTTTGTGCAGAACTTACAGGAGAGTCTCAGTTTGTGCAGAACTTACAGGATTCTCAATTTGTGCAGAACTTACAGAAGGGTCTCAGTTTGTGAAGAACTTACAGGAGGGTCTCAGTCTCTGCAGAACTTACAGGAGTGTCTAAGTTTGTGTAGAACTTACAGGAGAGTCTCAGTTTGTGAAGAACTTACAGGATCCCAATTTGTGCTGAACTTACAGGAGAATCTCAGTTTGTGCAGAACTTACAGGAGAGTCTCAGTTTGTGCAGAACTTACAGGAGAGTCTCAATTTGTGCAGAACTTACAGGACTCTCAGTTTGTGTAAAACTTACAGGAGGGTCTCAGTTTGTGCAGAACTTACAGGAGGGTCTCAGTTTGTGCAGAAAATACAGGATAATCTCAGTTTGTGTAGAACTTACAGGAGAGTCTCAGTTTGTGAAGAACTTACAGGATCTCAATTTGTGCTGAACTTACAGGAGAATCTCAGTTTGTGCAGAACTTACAGGAAAGTCTCAGTTTGTGCAGAACTTACAGGAGGGTCTCAGTTTCTGCAGAACTTACAGGAGGGTCTCAGTTTGTGCAAAACTTACAGGAGAGTCTTAGTTTGTGCAGAACTTACCGGAGAGTTTCAGTCTGTGCAGAACTTACAGGATTGTTTTAGTTTGTGTAGAACTTACAGGACAGTCTCAATTTGTGCAGAACTTACTGGAGAGTCTCAGTTTGTGCAGAACTTAAAGGACTCTCAGATTGTGCAGAACTTACAGGAGAGTCTCAGTTCGTGCAGAACTTGCAGGAGAGTCTCAATTTGTGCAGAACTTACAGGACTCTCAGTTTGTGTAGAACTTACAGGAGAGTCTCAGTTTGTGCAGAACTTACAGTAGGGTCTCAGTTTGTGCAGAAAATACAGGATAATCTCAGTTTGTGTAGAACTTACAGGAGAGTCTCAGTTTGTGAAGAACTTACTGGATCTCAATTTGTGCTGAACTTACAGGAGAATCTCAGTTTGTGAAGAACTTACAGGATCTCAATTTGTGCTGAACTTACAGGAGAATCTCAGTTTGTGCAGAACTTGCAGGAGATTCTCAGTTAGTGCAGAATTTACAGGAGAGTCTCAGTTTGTGCAGAACTTACAGGAGTGTCTCAGTTAGTACAGAACTTACAGAATATCAATTTGTGCAGAACTTACAGGAGGGTCTCAGTTTGTGCAGATCTTAAAGGACTCTCAGATTGTGCAGAACTTACAGGAGAGTCTCAGTTTGTGCAGAACTTGCAGGAGAGTCTCAGTTTGTGCAGAACTTGCAGGAGAGTCTCAGTTTGTGCAGAACTTACAGGTGAGTCTCAGTTTGTGCAGAACTTACAGGAAAGTCTCAGTTTGTGCAGAACTTACAGGACAGTCTCAGTTTGTGCAGAACTTGCAGGAGATTCTCAGTTAGTGCAGAATTTACAGGAGAGTCTCAGTTTGTGCAGAACTTACAGGAGTGTCTCAGTTAGTGCAGAACTTACAGAATATCAATTTGTGCAGAACTTACAGGAGGGTGTCAGTTTGTGCAGAACTTACAGGAGGGTCTCAGTTTGTGCAGAACTTACAGGAGGTTCTCAGTTTATGCAGAACTTACAGGAGGGTCTCAGTTCGTGCAAAACTTACAGGAGAGTCTTAGTTTGTGCAGAACTTACCGGAGAGTTTCAGTCTGTGCAGAACTTACAGGATTGTTTCTGTTTGTGTAGAACTTACAGGACAGTCTCAATTTGTGCAGAACTTACTGGAGAGTCTCAGTTTGTGCAGAACTTAAAGGACTCTCAGATTGTGCAGAACTTACAGGAGAGTCTCAGCTTGTGCAGAACTTGCAGGAGAGTCTCAGTTTGTGCAGAACTTGCAGGAGAGTCTCAGTTTGTGCAGAACTTACAGGTGAGTCTAAGTTTGTGCAGAACTTACAGGACAGTCTCAGTTTGTGCAGAACTTACAGGAGTGTCAGTTGGTGCAAAACTTAAAGGAGAGTCTCAGTTTGTGCAGAACTTACAGGAGGGTCTCAGTTTGTGCAGAACTTACAGGATTCTCAATTTGTGCAGAATTTACAGAAGGGTCTCAGTTTGTGCAGAACTTACAGAAGGGTCTCAGTTTGTGAAGAACTTACAGGAGAGTCTCAATTAGAACAGAACTTACCGGAGAGTTTCAGTCCGTGCAGAACTTACAGGATTGTTTCAGTTTGTGCAGAACTTACAGGAGTCTCAGTTTTTGCAGAACTTACAGGAGAGTCTCAGTTTTTGCAGAACTTACAGGAAGGTCTCAGTTTTTGTAGAACTTACAGGACAGTCTCAATTTGTGCAGAACTTACTGGAGAGTCTCAGTTTGTGCAGAACTTAAAGGACTCTCAGTTTGTGCGGAACTTACAGGAGGGTCTCAGTTTGTGCAGAACTAACAGGAGGGTGTCAGTTTGTGCAGAACTTACAGGAGGGTCTCAGTTTGTGCAGAACTTACAGGAGGTTCTCAGTTTATGCAGAACTTACAGGAGGGTCTCAGTTTGTGCAAAACTTACAGGAGAGTTTCAGTCTGTGCAGAACTTAAAGGATCGTTTCAGTTTGTGCAGAACTTACAGGAGTGTCTAAGTTTGTGCAGAACTTACAGGAGGGTCTCAGTTTGTGCAGAACTTACAGGAGGGTCTCAGTTTGTGTAGAACTTACAGGAGAGTCTCAGTTTGTGAAGAACTTACAGGATCTCAATTTGTGCTGAACTTACAGGAGAATCTCAGTTTGTGCAGAACTTACAAGAGAGTCTCAGTTTGTGCAGAACTTACAGGAGAGTCTCAATTTGTGCAGAACTTACAGGACTCTCAGTTTGTGTAGAACTTACAGGAGAGTCTCAGTTTGTGCAGAACTTACAGTAGGGTCTCAGTTTGTGCAGAAAATACAGGATAATCTCAGTTTGTGTAGAACTTACAGGAGAGTCTCAGTTTGTGAAGAACTTACTGGATCTCAATTTGTGCTGAACTTACAGGAGAATCTCAGTTTGTGAAGAACTTACAGGATCTCAATTTGTGCTGAACTTACAGGAGAATCTCAGTTTGTGCAGAACTTGCAGGAGATTCTCAGTTAGTGCAGAATTTACAGGAGAGTCTCAGTTTGTGCAGAACTTACAGGAGTGTCTCAGTTAGTACAGAACTTACAGAATATCAATTTGTGCAGAACTTACAGGAGGGTCTCAGTTTGTGCAGATCTTAAAGGACTCTCAGATTGTGCAGAACTTACAGGAGAGTCTCAGTTTGTGCAGAACTTGCAGGAGAGTCTCAGTTTGTGCAGAACTTGCAGGAGAGTCTCAGTTTGTGCAGAACTTACAGGTGAGTCTCAGTTTGTGCAGAACTTACAGGACAGTCTCAGTTTGTGCAGAACTTACAGGACAGTCTCAGTTTGTGCAGAACTTGCAGGAGATTCTCAGTTAGTGCAGAATTTACAGGAGAGTCTCAGTTTGTGCAGAACTTACAGGAGTGTCTCAGTTAGTGCAGAACTTACAGAATATCAATTTGTGCAGAACTTACAGGAGGGTCTCAGTTTGTGCAGATCTTAAAGGACTCTCAGATTGTGCAGAACTTACAGGAGAGTCTCAGTTTGTGCAGAACTGGCAGGAGAGTCTCAGTTTGTGCAGAACTTACAGAAGGGTCTCAGTTTGTGAAGAACTTACAGGAGGGTCTCAGTCTCTGCAGAACTTACAGGAGAGTCTCAATTAGAGCAGAACTTACCGGAGAGTTTCAGTCCGTGCAGAACTTACAGGATTGTTTCAGTTTGTGCAGAACTTACAGGAGTCTCAGTTTTTGCAGAACTCACAGGAGAGTCTCAGTTTTTGCAGAACTTACAGGAAGGTCTCAGTTTTTGTAGAACTTACAGGACAGTCTCAATTTGTGCAGAACTTACTGGAGAGTCTCAGTTTGTGCAGAACTTAAAGGACTCTCAGTTTGTGCGGAACTTACAGGAGGGTCTCAGTTTGTGCAGAACTTACAGGAGGATGTCAGTTTGTGCAGAACTTACAGGAGGGTCTCAGTTTGTGCAGAACTTACAGGAGGGTCTCAGTTTATGCAGAACTTACAGGAGGGTCTCAGTTTGTGCAAAACTTACAGGAGAGTTTCAGTCTGTGCAGAACTTAAAGGATCGTTTCAGTTTGTGCAGAACTTACAGGAGGGTCTCAGTTTGTGCAGAACTTACAGGAGTGTCTAAGTTTGTGCAGAACTTACAGGAGAATCTCAGTTTGTGCAGAATTTACAGGAGAGTCTCAGTTTGTGCAGAACTTACAGGAGAGTCTCAATTTGTGCAGAACTTACAGGACTCTCAGTTTGTGCAGAACATACAGGATAATCTCAGTTTGTGTAGAACTTACAGGAGAGTCTCAGTTTGTGAAGAACTTACAGGATCTCAATTTGTGCTGAACTTACAGGAGAATCTCAGTTTGTGCAGAACTTACAGGAGAGTCTCAGTTTGTGCAGAACTTACAGGAGGGTCACAGTTTGTGCAGAACTTTCAGGAGATTCTCAGTTAGTGCAGAATTTACAGGAGAGTCTCAGTTTGTGCAGAACTTACAGGAGTGTCTCAGTTAGTGCAGAACTTACAGAATATCAATTTGTGCAGAACTTACAGGAGGGTCTCAGTTTGTGCAGAACTTACAGGATTTCAATTTCTGCAAAACTTACAGGAGGGTCTCAGTCTGTTGAGAACTTACAGGAGGATCTCAGTTTGTGCAAAACTTACAGGAGAGTCTTAGTTTGTGCAGAACTTACTGGAGAGTCTCAGTTTGTGCAGAACTTAAAGGACTCTCAGATTGTGCAGAACTTACAGGAGAGTCTCAGTTTGTGCAGAACTTGCAGGAGAGTCTCAGTTTGTGCAGTACTTACAGGAGAGTCTAAGTTTGTGCAGAACTTACAGGAGAGTCTCAGTTTGTGCAGAACTTACAGGAGTGTCAGTTGGTGCAAAACTTAAAGGAGAGTCTCAGTTTGTGCAGAACTTACAGGAGGGTCTCAGTTTGTGCAGAAATTACAGGATTCTCAATTTGTGCAGAATTTACAGAAGGGTCTCATTTGGTGCAGAACTTACAGGAGGGTCTCAGTTAGTGAAGAACTTACAGAAGGGTCTCAGTCTCTGCAGAACTTACAGGAGGGTCTCAGTTTGTGCAGAACTTACAGGAGAGTCTCAATTAGAGCAGAACTTACCGGAGAGTTTCAGTCCTTGCAGAACTTACAGGATTGTTTCAGTTTGTGCAGAACTTACAGGAGTCTCAGTTTTTGCAAAACTTACAGGAGAGTCTCAGTTTTTGCAGAACTTACAGGAAGGTCTCAGTTTTTGTAGAACTTACAGGACAGTCTCAATTCGTGCAGAACTTACTGGAGAGTCTCAGTTTGTGCAGAACTTAAAGGACTCTCAGTTTGTGCAGAACTTACAGGACGGTCTCAGTTTGTGCAAAACTTACAGGAGGGTGTCAGTTTGTGCAGAACTTACAGGAGGGTCTCAGTTTGTGCAGAACTTACAGGAGGTTCTCAGTTCATGCAGAACTTACAGGAGGGTCTCAGTTCGTGCAAAACTTACAGGAGAGTCTTAGTTTGTGCAGAACTTACCGGAGAGTTTCAGTCTGTGCAGAACTTACAGGATTGTTTCTGTTTGTTTTGAACTTACAGGACAGTCTCAATTTGTGCAGAACTTACTGGAGAGTCTCAGTTTGTGCAGAACTTAAAGGACTCTCAGATTGTGCAGAACTTACAGGAGAGTCCCAGTTTGTGCAGAACTTGCAGGAGAGTCTCAGTTTGTGCAGAACTTGCAGGAGAGTCTCAGTTTGTGCAGAACTTACAGGTGAGTCTCAGTTTGTGCAGAACTTACAGGACAGTCTCAGTTTGTGCAGAACTTACAGGAGTGTCAGTTGGTGCAAAACTTAAAGGAGAGTCTCAGTTTGTGCAGAACTTACAGGAGGGTCTCAGTTTGTGCAGAACTTACAGGATTCTCAATTTGTGCAGAATTTAAAGAAGGGTCTCAGTTTGTGCAGAACTTACAGAAGGGTCTCAGTTTGTGAAGAACTTACAGGATCTCAATTTGTGCTGAACTTACAGGAGAATCTCAGTTTGTGCAGAACTTACAGGAAAGTCTCAGTTTGTGCAGAACTTACAGGAGAGTCTCAATTTGTGCAGAACTTACAGGACTCTCAGTTTGTGCAGAACTTACAGGAGTGTCTAAGTTTGTGCAGAACTTACAGGAGGGTCTCAGTTTGTGCAGAACTTACAGGAGGGTCTCAGTTTGTGCAAAACTTACAGGAGAGTCTTAGTTTGTGCAGAACTTACCGGAGAGTTTCAGTCTGTGCAGAACTTACAGGATTGTTTTAGTTTGTGTAGAACTTACAGGACAGTCTCAATTTGTGCAGAACTTACTGGAGAGTCTCAGTTTGTGCAGAACTTAAAGGACTCTCAGATTGTGCAGAACTTACAGGAGAGTCTCAGTTCGTGCAGAACTTGCAGGAGAGTCTCAGTTTGTGCAGAACTTACAGGAGAGTCTAATTTTGTGCAGAACTTACAGGAGGGTCTCAGTTTGTGCAGAACTTACAGGATTCTCAATTTGTGCTGAATTTACAGAAGGGTCTCAGTTTGTGCAGAACTTACAGGAGGGTCTCAGTTTGTGAAGAACTTAGAGGAGGGTCTCAGTCTCTGCAGAACTTACAGGAGGGTCTCAGTGTGTGCAGAACTTACAGGAGAGTCTCAATTAGAGCAGAACTTACCAGAGAGTTTCGGTCCGTGCAGAACTTACAGGATTGTTTCAGTTTGTGCAGAACTTACAGGAGTCCCAGTTTTTGCAAAACTTACAGGAGAGTCTCAGTTTTTGCAGATTTTACAGGAAGGTCTCAGTTTTTGTAGAACTTACAGGACAGTCTCAATTTGTTTCGAACTTACTGGAGAGTCTCAGTTTGTGCAGAACTTAAAGGACTCTCAGTTTGTGCAGAACTTACAGGAGGGTCTCAGTTTGTGCAGAACTTACAGGAGGGTGTCAGTTTGTGCAGAACTTACAGGAGGGTCTCAGTTTGTGCAGAACTTACAGGAGGTTCTCAGTTTATTCAGAACTTACAGGAGGGTCTCAGTTTGTGCAAAACTTACAGGAGAGTTTCAGTCTGTGCAGAACTTAAAGGATCGTTTCAGTTTGTGCAGAACTTACAGGAGTGTCTCAGTTTGTGCAGAACTTACAGGAGGGTCTCAGTTTGTGTAGAACTTACAGGAGAGTCTCAGTTTGTGAAGAACTTACAGGATCTCAATTTGTGCTGAACTTACAGGAGAATCTCAGTTTGTGCAGAATTTACAGGAGAGTCTCAGTTTGTGCAGAACTTACAGGAGAGTCTCAATTTGTGCAGAACTTACAGGACTCTCAGTTTGTGCAGAAAATACAGGATAATCTCAGTTTGTGTAGAACTTACAGGAGAGTCTCAGTTTGTGAAGAACTTACAGGATCTCAATTTGTGCTGAACTTACAGGAGAATCTCAGTTTGTGCAGAACTTACCGGAGAGTCTCAGTTTGTGCAGAACTTACAGGAGGGTCACAGTTTGTTCAGAACTTTCAGGAGATTCTCAGTTAGTGCAGAATTTACAGGAGAGTCTCAGTTTGTGCAGAACTTACAGGAGTGTCTCAGTTAGTGCAGAACTTACAGAATATCAATTTGTGCAGAACTTACAGGAGGGTCTCAGTTTGTGCAGAACTTACAGGATTTCAATTTCTGCAAAACTTACAGGAGGGTCTCAGTCTGTTGAGAACTTACAGGAGGATCTCAGTTTGTGCAAAACTTACAGGAGAGTCTTAGTTTGTGCAGAACTTACTGGAGAGTCTCAGTTTGTGCAGAACTTAAAGGACTCTCAGATTGTGCAGAACTTACAGGAGAGTCTCAGTTTGTGCAGAACTTGCAGGAGAGTCTCAGTTTGTGCAGTACTTACAGGAGAGTCTAAGTTTGTGCAGAACTTACAGGAGAGTCTCAGTTTGTGCAGAACTTACAGGAGTGTCAGTTGGTGCAAAACTTAAAGGAGAGTCTCAGTTTGTGCAGAACTTACAGGAGGGTCTCAGTTTGTGCAGAAATTACAGGATTCTCAATTTGTGCAGAATTTACAGAAGGGTCTCATTTGGTGCAGAACTTACAGGAGGGTCTCAGTTAGTGAAGAACTTAGAGAAGGGTCTCAGTCTCTGCAGAACTTACAGGAGGGTCTCAGTTTGTGTAGAACTTACAGGAGAGTCTCAATTAGAGCAGAACTTACCGGAGAGTTTCAGTCCTTGCAGAACTTACAGGATTGTTTCAGTTTGTGCAGAACTTACAGGAGTCTCAGTTTTTGCAAAACTTACAGGAGAGTCTCAGTTTTTGCAGAACTTACAGGAAGGTCTCAGTTTTTGTAGAACTTACAGGACAGTCTCAATTCGTGCAGAACTTACTGGAGAGTCTCAGTTTGTGCAGAACTTAAAGGACTCTCAGTTTGTGCAGAACTTACAGTACGGTCTCAGTTTGTGCAGAACTTACAGGAGGGTGTCAGTTTGTGCAGAACTTACAGGAGGGTCTCAGTTTGTGCAGAACTTACAGGAGGTTCTCAGTTCATGCAGAACTTACAGGAGGGTCTCAGTTCGTGCAAAACTTACAGGAGAGTCTTAGTTTGTGCAGAACTTACCGGAGAGTTTCAGTCTGTGCAGAACTTACAGGATTGTTTCTGTTTGTTTTGAACTTACAGGACAGTCTCAATTTGTGCAGAACTTACTGGAGAGTCTCAGTTTGTGCAGAACTTAAAGGACTCTCAGATTGTGCAGAACTTACAGGAGAGTCCCAGTTTGTGCAGAACTTGCAGGAGAGTCTCAGTTTGTGCAGAACTTGCAGGAGAGTCTCAGTTTGTGCAGAACTTACAGGTGAGTCTCAGTTTGTGCAGAACTTACAGGACAGTCTCAGTTTGTGCAGAACTTACAGGAGTGTCAGTTGGTGCAAAACTTAAAGGAGAGTCTCAGTTTGTGCAGAACTTACAGGAGGGTCTCAGTTTGTGCAGAACTTACAGGATTCTCAATTTGTGCAGAATTTAAAGAAGGGTCTCAGTTTGTGCAGAACTTACAGAAGGGTCTCAGTTTGTGAAGAACTTACAGGAGGGTCTCAGTTTGTGCAGAACTTACAGGAGAGTCTCAATTTGTGCAGAACTTACAGGACTCTCAGTTTGTGTAGAACTTACAGGAGAGTCTCAGTTTGTGCAGAACTTACAGGAGGGTCTCAGTTTGTGCAGAAAATACAGGATAATCTCAGTTTGTGTAGAACTTACAGGAGAGTCTCAGTTTGTGAAGAACTTACAGGATCTCAATTTGTGCTGAACTTACAGGAGAATCTCAGTTTGTGCAGAACTTACAGGAAAGTCTCAGTTTGTGCAGAACTTACAGGAGAGTCTCAATTTGTGCAGAACTTACAGGACTCTCAGTTTGTGCAGAACTTACAGGAGTGTCTAAGTTTGTGCAGAACTTACAGGAGGGTCTCAGTTTGTGCAGAACTTACAGGAGGGTCTCAGTTTGTGCAAAACTTACAGGAGAGTCTTAGTTTGTGCAGAACTTACCGGAGAGTTTCAGTCTGTGCAGAACTTACAGGATTGTTTTAGTTTGTGTAGAACTTACAGGACAGTCTCAATTTGTGCAGAACTTACTGGAGAGTCTCAGTTTGTGCAGAACTTAAAGGACTCTCAGATTGTGCAGAACTTACAGGAGAGTCTCAGTTCGTGCAGAACTTGCAGGAGAGTCTCAGTTTGTGCAGAACTTACAGGAGAGTCTAAGTTTGTGCAGAACTTACAGGAGGGTCTCAGTTTGTGCAGAACTTACAGGATTCTCAATTTGTGCTGAATTTACAGAAGGGTCTCAGTTTGTGCAGACCTTACAGGAGGGTCTCAGTTTGTGAAGAACTTACAGGAGGGTCTCAGTCTCTGCAGAACTTACAGGAGGGTCTCAGTGTGTGCAGAACTTACAGGAGAGTCTCAATTAGAGCAGAACTTACCGGAGAGTTTCAGTCCGTGCAGAACTTACAGGATTGTTTCAGTTTGTGCAGAACTTACAGGAGTCCCAGTTTTTGCAAAACTTACAAGAGAGTCTCAGTTTTTGCAGAACTTACAGGAAGGTCTCAGTTTTTGTAGAACTTACAGGACAGTCTCAATTTGTTTCGAACTTACTGGAGAGTCTCAGTTTGTGCAGAACTTAAAGGACTCTCAGTTTGTGCAGAACTTACAGGAGGGTC
This sequence comes from Eucyclogobius newberryi, assembly GCF_026437365.1. NCBI lineage: Eukaryota > Metazoa > Chordata > Actinopteri > Gobiiformes > Gobiidae > Eucyclogobius > Eucyclogobius newberryi. Next base: position 454,690 of record NW_027316034.1, read on the forward strand.
TCAGTTTGTGCAGAACTTACAGGAGGGTGTCAGTTTGTGCAGAACTTACAGGAGGGTCTCAGTTTGTGCAGAACTTACAGGAGGTTCTCAGTTTATGCAGAACTTACAGGAGGGTCTCAGTTTGTGCAAAACTTACAGGAGAGTTTCAGTCTGTGCAGAACTTAAAGGATCGTTTCAGTTTGTGCAGAACTTACAGGAGGGTCTCAGTTTGTGTAGAACTTACAGGACAGTCTCAGTTTGTGAAGAACTTACAGGATCTCAATTTGTGCTGAACTTACAGGAGAATCTCAGTTTGTGCAGAACTTACAGGAGAGTCTCAGTTTGTGCAGAACTTACAGGAGTGTCTCAGTTAGTGCGGAATTTACAGGACTGTCAGTTTGTACAGAACTTACAGGAGGGTCTCAGTTTGTGCAGAACTTACAGAATATCAATTTGTGCAGAACTTACAGGAGGGTCTCAGTTTGTGCAGAACTTACAGGATCTCAATTTCTGCAAAACTTACAGGAGGGTCTCAGTCTGTACAGAACTTACAGGAGGATCTCAGTTTGTGCAAAACTTACAGGAGAGTCTCAGTTTGTGCAGAACTTACCGGAGAGTTTCAGTCTGTGCAGAACTTACAGGATTGTTTCAGTTTGTGTAGAACTTACAGGACAGTCTCAATTTGTGCAGAACTTACTGGAGAGTCTCAGTTTGTGCAGAACTTAAAGGACTCTCAGATTGTGCAGAACATACAGGAGAGTCTCAGTTTGTGCAGAACTTGCAGGAGAGTCTCAGTTTGTGCAGAACTTACAGGAGAGTCTAAGTTTGTGCAGAACTTACAGGAGAGTCTCAGTTTGTGCAGAACTTACAGGAGTGTCAGTTCGTGCAAAACTTAAAGGAGAGTCTCAGTTTGTGCAGAACTTACAGGAGGGTCTCAGTTTGTGCAGAACTTACAGGATTCTCAATTTGTGCAGAATTTACAGAAGGGTCTCAGTTGGTGCAGAACTTACAGGAGGGTCTGAGTTTGTGAAGAACTTACAGGAGGGTCTCAGTTTGTGTAGAACTTACAGGAGAGTCTCAGTTTGTGCAGAACTTAGAGGAGAGTCTCAGTTTGTGCAGAACTTACAGGAGGGTCTCAGTTTGTGCAGAACTTACAGGATTCTCAATTTGTGCAGAATTTACAGAAGGGTCTCAGTTGGTGCAGAACTTACAGGAGGGTCTGAGTTTGTGAAGAACTTACAGGAGGGTCTCAGTTTGTGTAGAACTTACAGGAGAGTCTCAGTTTGTGCAGAACTTAAAGGATCGTTTCAGTTTGTGCAGAACTTACAGGAGTGTCTAAGTTTGTGCAGAACTTACAGGAAGGTCTCAGTTTGTGTAGAACTTACAGGAGAGTCTCAGTTTGTGCAGAACTTAGAGGAGAGTCTCAGTTTGTGCAGAACTTACAGGAGAGTTTCAATTTGTGCAGAACTTACAGGATTCTCAGTTTGTGTAGAACTTACAGGAGAGTCTCAGTTTGTGCAGAACTTACAGGAGGGTCTCAGTTTGTGCAGAACTTGCAGGAGAGTCTCAGTTTGTGCAGAACTTACAGGAGAGTCTAAGTTTGTGCAGAACTTACAGGAGAGTCTCAGTTTGTGCAGAACTTACAGGAGTGTCTCAGTTTGTGCAGAACTTACAAGATTCTCAATTTGTGCAGAATTTACAGAAGGGTCTCAGTTTGTGCAGAACTTACAGGAGGGTTTCAGTTCGTGAAGAACTTACCGGAGAGTTTCAGTCCGTGCAGAACTTAGAGGATGGTTTCAGTTTGTGTAGAACTTACAGGACAGTCTCAATTTGTGCAGAACTTACTGGAGAGTCTCAGTTTGTGCAGAACTTAAAGGACTCTCAGATTGTGCAGAACATACAGGAGAGTCTCAGTTTGTGCAGAACTTGCAGGAGAGTCTCAGTTTGTGCATAACTTACAGGAGAGTCTAAGTTTGTGCAGAACTTACAGGAGGGTCTCAGTTTGTGCAGAACTTACAGGATTGTCAGTTCGTGCAAAACTTAAAGGAGAGTCTCAGTTTGTGCAGAACTTACAGGAGGGTCTCAGTTTGTGCAGAACTTACAGGATTCTCAATTTGTGCAGAATTTACAGAAGGGTCTCAGTTGGTGCAGAACTTACAGGAGGGTCTGAGTTTGTGAAGAACTTACAGGAGGGTCTCAGTCTCTGCAGAACTTACAGGAGGGTCTCAGTGTGTGCAGAACTTACAGGAGAGTCTCAATTAGAGCAGAACTTACCGGAGAGTTTCAGTCCGTGCAGAACTTACAGTATTGTTTCAGTTTGTGCAGAACTTACAGGAGTCTCAGTTTCTGCAGAACTTACAGGAGAGTCTCAGTTTTTGCAGAACTTACAGGAAGGTCTCAGTTTTTGTAAAACTTACAGGACAGTCTCAATTTGTGCAGAATTTGTGTAGAACTTACAGGAGAGTCTCAGTTTGTGCAGAACTTAGAGGAGAGTCTCAGTTTGTGCAGAACTTACAGGAGAGTTTCAATTTGTGCAGAACTTACAGGACTCTCAGTTTGTGTAGAACTTACAGGAGAGTCTCAGTTTGTGCAGAACTTACAGGAGGGTCTCAGTTTGTGCAGAACTTGCAGGAGAGTCTCAGTTTGTGCAGAACTGACAGGAGAGTCTAAGTTTGTGCAGAACTTACAGGAGAGTCTCAGTTTGTGCAGAACTTACAGGAGTGTCTCAGTTTGTGCAGAACTTACAAGATTCTCAATTTGTGCAGAATTTACAGAAGGGTCTCAGTTTGTGCAGAACTTACAGGAGGGTTTCAGTTCGTGAAGAACTTACCGGAGAGTTTCAGTCCGTGCAGAACTTAGAGGATGGTTTCAGTTTGTGCAGAACTTACTGGAGAGTCTCAGTTTGTGCAGAACTTACTGGAGAGTCTCAGTTTGTGCAGAACTTAAACGACTCTCAGTTTGTGCAGAACTTAAAGGACTCTCAGTTTGTGCAGAACTTGCAGGAGAGTCTCAGTTTGTGCAAAACTTAAAGGAGAGTCTCAGTTTGTGCAGAACTTACAGGAGAGTCTCAGTTTGTGCAGAACTTACAGGATTCTCAATTTGTGCAGAACTTACAGAAGGGTCTCAGTTTGTGAAGAACTTACAGGAGGGTCTCAGTCTCTGCAGAACTTACAGGAGTGTCTAAGTTTGTGTAGAACTTACAGGAGAGTCTCAGTTTGTGAAGAACTTACAGGATCCCAATTTGTGCTGAACTTACAGGAGAATCTCAGTTTGTGCAGAACTTACAGGAGAGTCTCAATTAGAGCAGAACTTACCGGAGAGTTTCAGTCCTTGCAGAACTTACAGGATTGTTTCAGTTTGTGCAGAACTTACAGGAGTCTCAGTTTTTGCAAAACTTACAGGAGAGTCTCAGTTTTTGCAGAACTTACAGGAAGGTCTCAGTTTTTGTAGAACTTACAGGACAGTCTCAATTCGTGCAGAACTTACTGGAGAGTCTCAGTTTGTGCAGAACTTAAAGGACTCTCAGTTTGTGCAGAACTTACAGTACGGTCTCAGTTTGTGCAGAACTTACAGGAGGGTGTCAGTTTGTGCAGAACTTACAGGAGGGTCTCAGTTTGTGCAGAACTTACAGGAGGTTCTCAGTTCATGCAGAACTTACAGGAGGGTCTCAGTTCGTGCAAAACTTACAGGAGAGTCTTAGTTTGTGCAGAACTTACCGGAGAGTTTCAGTCTGTGCAGAACTTACAGGATTGTTTCTGTTTGTTTTGAACTTACAGGACAGTCTCAATTTGTGCAGAACTTACTGGAGAGTCTCAGTTTGTGCAGAACTTAAAGGACTCTCAGATTGTGCAGAACTTACAGGAGAGTCCCAGTTTGTGCAGAACTTGCAGGAGAGTCTCAGTTTGTGCAGAACTTGCAGGAGAGTCTCAGTTTGTGCAGAACTTACAGGTGAGTCTCAGTTTGTGCAGAACTTACAGGACAGTCTCAGTTTGTGCAGAACTTACAGGAGTGTCAGTTGGTGCAAAACTTAAAGGAGAGTCTCAGTTTGTGCAGAACTTACAGGAGGGTCTCAGTTTGTGCAGAACTTACAGGATTCTCAATTTGTGCAGAATTTAAAGAAGGGTCTCAGTTTGTGCAGAACTTACAGAAGGGTCTCAGTTTGTGAAGAACTTACAGGAGGGTCTCAGTTTGTGCAGAACTTACAGGAGAGTCTCAATTTGTGCAGAACTTACAGGACTCTCAGTTTGTGTAGAACTTACAGGAGAGTCTCAGTTTGTGCAGAACTTACAGGAGGGTCTCAGTTTGTGCAGAAAATACAGGATAATCTCAGTTTGTGTAGAACTTACAGGAGAGTCTCAGTTTGTGAAGAACTTACAGGATCTCAATTTGTGCTGAACTTACAGGAGAATCTCAGTTTGTGCAGAACTTACAGGAAAGTCTCAGTTTGTGCAGAACTTACAGGAGAGTCTCAATTTGTGCAGAACTTACAGGACTCTCAGTTTGTGCAGAACTTACAGGAGTGTCTAAGTTTGTGCAGAACTTACAGGAGGGTCTCAGTTTGTGCAGAACTTACAGGAGGGTCTCAGTTTGTGCAAAACTTACAGGAGAGTCTTAGTTTGTGCAGAACTTACCGGAGAGTTTCAGTCTGTGCAGAACTTACAGGATTGTTTTAGTTTGTGTAGAACTTACAGGACAGTCTCAATTTGTGCAGAACTTACTGGAGAGTCTCAGTTTGTGCAGAACTTAAAGGACTCTCAGATTGTGCAGAACTTACAGGAGAGTCTCAGTTCGTGCAGAACTTGCAGGAGAGTCTCAGTTTGTGCAGAACTTACAGGAGAGTCTAAGTTTGTGCAGAACTTACAGGAGGGTCTCAGTTTGTGCAGAACTTACAGGATTCTCAATTTGTGCTGAATTTACAGAAGGGTCTCAGTTTGTGCAGACCTTACAGGAGGGTCTCAGTTTGTGAAGAACTTACAGGAGGGTCTCAGTCTCTGCAGAACTTACAGGAGGGTCTCAGTGTGTGCAGAACTTACAGGAGAGTCTCAATTAGAGCAGAACTTACCGGAGAGTTTCAGTCCGTGCAGAACTTACAGGATTGTTTCAGTTTGTGCAGAACTTACAGGAGTCCCAGTTTTTGCAAAACTTACAAGAGAGTCTCAGTTTTTGCAGAACTTACAGGAAGGTCTCAGTTTTTGTAGAACTTACAGGACAGTCTCAATTTGTTTCGAACTTACTGGAGAGTCTCAGTTTGTGCAGAACTTAAAGGACTCTCAGTTTGTGCAGAACTTACAGGAGGGTCTCAGTTTGTGCAGAACTTACAGGAGGGTGTCAGTTTGTGCAGAACTTACAGGAGGGTCTCAGTTTGTGCAGAACTTACAGGAGGTTCTCAGTTTATGCAGAACTTACAGGAGGGTCTCAGTTTGTGCAAAACTTACAGGAGAGTTTCAGTCTGTGCAGAACTTAAAGGATCGTTTCAGTTTGTGCAGAACTTACAGGAGGGTCTCAGTTTGTGTAGAACTTACAGGACAGTCTCAGTTTGTGAAGAACTTACAGGATCTCAATTTGTGCTGAACTTACAGGAGAATCTCAGTTTGTGCAGAACTTACAGGAGAGTCTCAGTTTGTGCAGAACTTACAGGAGTGTCTCAGTTAGTGCGGAATTTACAGGACTGTCAGTTTGTACAGAACTTACAGGAGGGTCTCAGTTTGTGCAGAACTTACAGAATATCAATTTGTGCAGAACTTACAGGAGGGTCTCAGTTTGTGCAGAACTTACAGGATCTCAATTTCTGCAAAACTTACAGGAGGGTCTCAGTCTGTACAGAACTTACAGGAGGATCTCAGTTTGTGCAAAACTTACAGGAGAGTCTCAGTTTGTGCAGAACTTACCGGAGAGTTTCAGTCTGTGCAGAACTTACAGGATTGTTTCAGTTTGTGTAGAACTTACAGGACAGTCTCAATTTGTGCAGAACTTACTGGAGAGTCTCAGTTTGTGCAGAACTTAAAGGACTCTCAGATTGTGCAGAACATACAGGAGAGTCTCAGTTTGTGCAGAACTTGCAGGAGAGTCTCAGTTTGTGCAGAACTTACAGGAGAGTCTAAGTTTGTGCAGAACTTACAGGAGAGTCTCAGTTTGTGCAGAACTTACAGGAGTGTCAGTTCGTGCAAAACTTAAAGGAGAGTCTCAGTTTGTGCAGAACTTACAGGAGGGTCTCAGTTTGTGCAGAACTTACAGGATTCTCAATTTGTGCAGAATTTACAGAAGGGTCTCAGTTGGTGCAGAACTTACAGGAGGGTCTGAGTTTGTGAAGAACTTACAGGAGGGTCTCAGTTTGTGTAGAACTTACAGGAGAGTCTCAGTTTGTGCAGAACTTAGAGGAGAGTCTCAGTTTGTGCAGAACTTACAGGAGGGTCTCAGTTTGTGCAGAACTTACAGGATTCTCAATTTGTGCAGAATTTACAGAAGGGTCTCAGTTGGTGCAGAACTTACAGGAGGGTCTGAGTTTGTGAAGAACTTACAGGAGGGTCTCAGTTTGTGTAGAACTTACAGGAGAGTCTCAGTTTGTGCAGAACTTAAAGGATCGTTTCAGTTTGTGCAGAACTTACAGGAGTGTCTAAGTTTGTGCAGAACTTACAGGAAGGTCTCAGTTTGTGTAGAACTTACAGGAGAGTCTCAGTTTGTGCAGAACTTAGAGGAGAGTCTCAGTTTGTGCAGAACTTACAGGAGAGTTTCAATTTGTGCAGAACTTACAGGATTCTCAGTTTGTGTAGAACTTACAGGAGAGTCTCAGTTTGTGCAGAACTTACAGGAGGGTCTCAGTTTGTGCAGAACTTGCAGGAGAGTCTCAGTTTGTGCAGAACTTACAGGAGAGTCTAAGTTTGTGCAGAACTTACAGGAGAGTCTCAGTTTGTGCAGAACTTACAGGAGTGTCTCAGTTTGTGCAGAACTTACAAGATTCTCAATTTGTGCAGAATTTACAGAAGGGTCTCAGTTTGTGCAGAACTTACAGGAGGGTTTCAGTTCGTGAAGAACTTACCGGAGAGTTTCAGTCCGTGCAGAACTTAGAGGATGGTTTCAGTTTGTGTAGAACTTACAGGACAGTCTCAATTTGTGCAGAACTTACTGGAGAGTCTCAGTTTGTGCAGAACTTAAAGGACTCTCAGATTGTGCAGAACATACAGGAGAGTCTCAGTTTGTGCAGAACTTGCAGGAGAGTCTCAGTTTGTGCATAACTTACAGGAGAGTCTAAGTTTGTGCAGAACTTACAGGAGGGTCTCAGTTTGTGCAGAACTTACAGGATTGTCAGTTCGTGCAAAACTTAAAGGAGAGTCTCAGTTTGTGCAGAACTTACAGGAGGGTCTCAGTTTGTGCAGAACTTACAGGATTCTCAATTTGTGCAGAATTTACAGAAGGGTCTCAGTTGGTGCAGAACTTACAGGAGGGTCTGAGTTTGTGAAGAACTTACAGGAGGGTCTCAGTCTCTGCAGAACTTACAGGAGGGTCTCAGTGTGTGCAGAACTTACAGGAGAGTCTCAATTAGAGCAGAACTTACCGGAGAGTTTCAGTCCGTGCAGAACTTACAGTATTGTTTCAGTTTGTGCAGAACTTACAGGAGTCTCAGTTTCTGCAGAACTTACAGGAGAGTCTCAGTTTTTGCAGAACTTACAGGAAGGTCTCAGTTTTTGTAAAACTTACAGGACAGTCTCAATTTGTGCAGAATTTGTGTAGAACTTACAGGAGAGTCTCAGTTTGTGCAGAACTTAGAGGAGAGTCTCAGTTTGTGCAGAACTTACAGGAGAGTTTCAATTTGTGCAGAACTTACAGGACTCTCAGTTTGTGTAGAACTTACAGGAGAGTCTCAGTTTGTGCAGAACTTACAGGAGGGTCTCAGTTTGTGCAGAACTTGCAGGAGAGTCTCAGTTTGTGCAGAACTGACAGGAGAGTCTAAGTTTGTGCAGAACTTACAGGAGAGTCTCAGTTTGTGCAGAACTTACAGGAGTGTCTCAGTTTGTGCAGAACTTACAAGATTCTCAATTTGTGCAGAATTTACAGAAGGGTCTCAGTTTGTGCAGAACTTACAGGAGGGTTTCAGTTCGTGAAGAACTTACCGGAGAGTTTCAGTCCGTGCAGAACTTAGAGGATGGTTTCAGTTTGTGCAGAACTTACTGGAGAGTCTCAGTTTGTGCAGAACTTACTGGAGAGTCTCAGTTTGTGCAGAACTTAAACGACTCTCAGTTTGTGCAGAACTTAAAGGACTCTCAGTTTGTGCAGAACTTGCAGGAGAGTCTCAGTTTGTGCAAAACTTAAAGGAGAGTCTCAGTTTGTGCAGAACTTACAGGAGAGTCTCAGTTTGTGCAGAACTTACAGGATTCTCAATTTGTGCAGAACTTACAGAAGGGTCTCAGTTTGTGAAGAACTTACAGGAGGGTCTCAGTCTCTGCAGAACTTACAGGAGTGTCTAAGTTTGTGTAGAACTTACAGGAGAGTCTCAGTTTGTGAAGAACTTACAGGATCCCAATTTGTGCTGAACTTACAGGAGAATCTCAGTTTGTGCAGAACTTACAGGAGAGTCTCAGTTTGTGCAGAACTTACAGGAGAGTCTCAATTTGTGCAGAACTTACAGGACCCTCAGTTTGTGTAGAACTTACAGGAGGGTCTCAGTTTGTGCAGAACTTACAGGAGGGTCTGAGTTTGTTAAGAACTTACAGGAGGGTCTCAGTCTCTGCAGAACTTACAGGAGGGTCTCAGTGTGTGCAGAACTTACAGGAGAGTCTCAATTAGAGCAGAACTTACCGGAGAGTTTCAGTCCGTGCAGAACTTACAGGATTGTTTCAGTTTGTGCAGAACTTACAGGAGTCTCAGTTTCTGCAGAACTTACAGGAGAGTCTCAGTTTTTGTAAAACTTACAGGACAGTCTCAATTTGTGCAGAACTTACTGGAGAGTCTCAGTTTGTGCAGATCTTAAAGGACTCTCAGTTTGTGCAGAACTTACAGGAGGGTCTCAGTTTGTGCAGAACTTACAGGAGGGTGTCAGTTTGTGCAGAACATACAGGAGGGTCTCAGTTTGTGCAGAACTTACAGGAGGTTCTCAGTTTATGCAGAACTTGCAGGAGGGTCTCAGTTTGTGCAAAACTTACAGGAGAGTTTCAGTCTGTGCAGAACTTAAAGGATCGTTTCAGTTTGTGCAGAACTTACAGGAGTGTCTAAGTTTGTGCAGAACTTACAGGAAGGTCTCAGTTTGTGTAGAACTTACAGGAGAGTCTCAGTTTGTGCAGAACTTAGAGGAGAGTCTCAGTTTGTGCAGAACTTACAGGAGAGTTTCAATTTGTGCAGAACTTACAGGACTCTCAGTTTGTGTAGAACTTACAGGAGAGTCTCAGTTTGTGCAGAACTTACAGGAGGGTCTCAGTTTGTGCAGAACTTGCAGGAGAGTCTCAGTTTGTGCAGAACTTACAGGAGAGTCTAAGTTTGTGCAAAACTTACAGGAGTGTCTCAGTTTGTGCAGAACTTACAAGATTCTCAATTTGTGCAGAATTTACAGAAGGGTCTCAGTTTGTGCAGAACTTACAGGAGGGTTTCAGTTCGTGAAGAACTTACCGGAGAGTTTCAGTCCGTGCAGAACTTAGAGGATGGTTTCAGTTTGTGCAGAACTTACTGGAGAGTCTCAGTTTGTGCAGAACTTACTGGAGAGTCTCAGTTTGTGCAGAACTTAAACGACTCTCAGTTTGTGCAGAACTTAAAGGACTCTCAGTTTGTGCAGAACTTGCAGGAGAGTCTCAGTTTGTGCAAAACTTCAAGGAGAGTCTCAGTTTGTGCAGAACTTACAGGAGAGTCTCAGTTTGTGCAGAACTTACAGGATTCTCAATTTGTGCAGAACTTACAGAAGGGTCTCAGTTTGTGAAGAACTTACAGGAGGGTCTCAGTCTCTGCAGAACTTACAGGAGTGTCTAAGTTTGTGTAGAACTTACAGGAGAGTCTCAGTTTGTGAAGAACTTACAGGATCCCAATTTGTGCTGAACTTACAGGAGAATCTCAGTTTGTGCAGAACTTACAGGAGAGTCTCAGTTTGTGCAGAACTTACAGGAGAGTCTCAATTTGTGCAGAACTTACAGGACTCTCAGTTTGTGTAAAACTTACAGGAGGGTCTCAGTTTGTGCAGAACTTACAGGAGGGTCTCAGTTTGTGCAGAAAATACAGGATAATCTCAGTTTGTGTAGAACTTACAGGAGAGTCTCAGTTTGTGCAGAACTTACAGGATTCTCAATTTGTGCAGAACTTACAGAAGGGTCTCAGTTTGTGAAGAACTTACAGGAGGGTCTCAGTCTCTGCAGAACTTACAGGAGTGTCTAAGTTTGTGTAGAACTTACAGGAGAGTCTCAGTTTGTGAAGAACTTACAGGATCTCAATTTGTGCTGAACTTACAGGAGAATCTCAGTTTGTGCAGAACTTACAGGAAAGTCTCAGTTTGTGCAGAACTTACAGGAGGGTCTCAGTTTGTGCAGAACTTACAGGAGGGTCTCAGTTTGTGCAAAACTTACAGGAGAGTCTTAGTTTGTGCAGAACTTACCGGAGAGTTTCAGTCTGTGCAGAACTTACAGGATTGTTTTAGTTTGTGTAGAACTTACAGGACAGTCTCAATTTGTGCAGAACTTACTGGAGAGTCTCAGTTTGTGCAGAACTTAAAGGACTCTCAGATTGTGCAGAACTTACAGGAGAGTCTCAGTTCGTGCAGAACTTGCAGGAGAGTCTCAGTTTGTGCAGAACTTACAGGAGAGTCTAAGTTTGTGCAGAACTTACAGGAGGGTCTCAGTTTGTGCAGAACTTACAGGATTCTCAATTTGTGCTGAATTTACAGAAGGGTCTCAGTTTGTGCAGAACTTACAGGAGGGTCTCAGTTTGTGAAGAACTTACAGGAGGGTCTCAGTCTCTGCAGAACTTACAGGAGGGTCTCAGTGTGTGCAGAACTTACAGGAGAGTCTCAATTAGAGCAGAACTTACCGGAGAGTTTCAGTCCGTGCAGAACTTACAGGATTGTTTCAGTTTGTGCAGAACTTACAGGAGTCCCAGTTTTTGCAAAACTTACAGGAGAGTCTCAGTTTTTGCAGAACTTACAGGAAGGTCTCAGTTTTTGTAGAACTTACAGGACAGTCTCAATTTGTTTCGAACTTACTGGAGAGTCTCAGTTTGTGCAGAACTTAAAGGACTCTCAGTTTGTGCAGAACTTACAGGAGGGTCTCAGTTTGTGCAGAACTTACAGGAGGGTGTCAGTTTGTGCAGAACTTACAGGAGGGTCTCAGTTTGTGCAGAACTTACAGGAGGTTCTCAGTTTATGCAGAACTTACAGGAGGGTCTCAGTTTGTGCAAAACTTACAGGAGAGTTTCAGTCTGTGCAGAACTTAAAGGATCGTTTCAGTTTGTGCAGAACTTACAGGAGTGTCTCAGTTTGTGCAGAACTTACAGGAGGGTCTCAGTTTGTGTAGAACTTACAGGACAGTCTCAGTTTGTGAAGAACTTACAGGATCTCAATTTGTGCTGAACTTACAGGAGAATCTCAGTTTGTGCAGAACTTACAGGAGAGTCTCAGTTTGTGCAGAACTTACAGGAGTGTCTCAGTTAGTGCAGAACTTACAGGACTGTCAGTTTGTACAGAACTTACAGGAGGGTCTCAGTTTGTGCAGAACTTACAGAATATCAATTTGTGCAGAACTTACAGGAGGGTCTCAGTTTGTGCAGAACTTACAGGATCTCAATTTCTGCAAAACTTACAGGAGGGTCTCAGTCTGTACAGAACTTACAGGAGGATCTCAGTTTGTGCAAAACTTACAGGAGAGTCTCAGTTTGTGCAGAACTTACCGGAGAGTTTCAGTCTGTGCAGAACTTACAGGATTGTTTCAGTTTGTGTAGAACTTACAGGACAGTCTCAATTTGTGCAGAACTTACTGGAGAGTCTCAGTTTGTGCAGAACTTAAAGGACTCTCAGATTGTGCAGAACATACAGGAGAGTCTCAGTTTGTGCAGAACTTGCAGGAGAGTCTAAGTTTGTGCAGAACTTTCAGGAGAGTCTCAGTTTGAGCAGAACTTACAGGAGTGTCAGTTCGTGCAAAATTTAAAGGAGAGTCTCAGTTTGTGCAGAACTTACAGGAGGGTCTCAGTTTGTGCAGAACTTACAGGATTCTCAATTTGTGCAGAATTTACAGAAGGGTCTCAGTTGGTGCAGAACTTACAGGAGGGTCTGAGTTTGTGAAGAACTTACAGGAGGGTCTCAGTTTGTGTAGAACTTACAGGAGAGTCTCAGTTTGTGCAGAACTTAGAGGAGAGTCTCAGTTTGTGCAGAACTTACAGGAGGGTCTCAGTTTGTGCAGAACTTACAGGATTCTCAATTTGTGCAGAATTTACAGAAGGGTCTCAGTTGGTGCAGAACTTACCGAAGGGTCTGAGTATGTGAAGAACTTACAGGAGTGTCTCAGTTGGTGCAGAACTTACAGGAGGGTCTGAGTGTGTGAAGAACTTACAGGAGGGTCTCAGTCTCTGCAGAACTTACAGGAGGGTCTCAGTGTGTGCAGAACTTACAGGAGAGTCTCAATTAGAGCAGAACTTACCGGAGAGTTTCAGTCCGTGCAGAACTTACAGGATTGTTTCAGTTTGTGCAGAACTTACAGGAGTCTCAGTTTCTGCAGAACTTACAGGAGAGTCTCAGTTTTTGCAGAACTTACAGGAAGGTCTCATTTTTTGTAAAACTTACAGGACAGTCTCAATTTGTGCAGAACTTACTGGAGAGTCTCAGTTTGTGCAGATCTTAAAGGACTCTCAGTTTGTGCAGAACTTACAGGAGGGTCTCAGTTTGTGCAGAACTTACAGGAGGGTGTCAGTTTGTGCAGAACATACAGGAGGGTCTCAGTTTGTGCAGAACTTACAGGAGGGTCTCAGTTTGTGAAAAACTTACAGGAGAGTTTCAGTCTGTGCAGAACTTAAAGGATCGTTTCAGTTTGTGCAGAACTTACAGGAGTGTCTAAGTTTGTGCAGAACTTACAGGAAGGTCTCAGTTTGTGTAGAACTTACAGGAGAGTCTCAGTTTGTGCAGAACTTAGAGGAGAGTCTCAGTTTTTTGCAGAACTTACAGGAGAGTTTCAATTTGTGCAGAACTTACAGGACTCTCAGTTTGTGTAGAACTTACAGGAGAGTCTCAGTTTGTGCAGAACTTACAGGAGGGTCTCAGTTTGTGCAGAACTTGTAGGAGAGTCTCAGTTTGTGCAGAACTTACAGGAGAGTCTAAGTTTGTGCAGAACTTACAAGATTCTCAATTTGTGCAGAATTTACAGAAGGGTCTCAGTTTGTGAAGAACTTACCGGAGAGTTTCAGTCCGTGCAGAACTTAGAGGATGGTTTCAGTTTGTGCAGAACTTACTGGAGATTCTCAGTTTGTGCAGAACTTACTGGAGAGTCTCAGTTTGTGCAGAACTTAAAGGACTCTCAGTTTGTGCAGAACTTAAACGACTCTCAGTTTGTGCAGAACTTAAAGGACTCTCAGTTTGTGCAGAACTTGCAGGAGAGTCTCATTTTGTGCAAAACTTAAAGGAGAGTCTCAGTTTGTGCAGAACTTACAGGAGAGTCTCAATTTGTGCAGAACTTACAGGACTCTCAGTTTGTGTAGAACTTACAGGAGAGTCTCAGTTTGTGCAGAACTTACAGGATTCTCAATTTGTGCAGAACTTACAGAAGGGTCTCAGTTTGTGAAGAACTTACAGGAGGGTCTCAGTCTCTGCAGAACTTACAGGAGTGTCTAAGTTTGTGTAGAACTTACAGGAGAGTCTCAGTTTGTGAAGAACTTACAGGATCCCAATTTGTGCTGAACTTACAGGAGAATCTCAGTTTGTGCAGAACTTACAGGAGAGTCTCAGTTTGTGCAGAACTTACAGGAGAGTCTCAATTTGTGCAGAACTTACAGGACTCTCAGTTTGTGTAGAACTTACAGGAGGGTCTCAGTTTGTGCAGAACTTACAGGAGGGTCTCAGTTTGTGCAGAAAATACAGGATAATCTCAGTTTGTGTAGAACTTACAGGAGAGTCTCAGTTTGTGAAGAACTTACAGGATCTCAATTTGTGCTGAACTTACAGGAGAATCTCAGTTTGTGCAGAACTTACAGGAAAGTCTCAGTTTGTGCAGAACTTACAGGAGAGTCTCAATTTGTGCAGAACTTACAGGACTCTCAGTTTGTGCAGAACTTACAGGAGTGTCTAAGTTTGTGCAGAACTTACAGGAGGGTCTCAGTTTGTACAGAACTTACAGGAGGGTCTCAGTTTGTGCAAAACTTACAGGAGAGTCTTAGTTTGTGCAGAACTTACCGGAGAGTTTCAGTCTGTGCAGAACTTACAGGATTGTTTTAGTTTGTGTAGAACTTACAGGACAGTCTCAATTTGTGCAGAACTTACTGGAGAGTCTCAGTTTGTGCAGAACTTAAAGGACTCTCAGATTGTGCAGAACTTACAGGAGAGTCTCAGTTCGTGCAGAACTTGCAGGAGAGTCTCAGTTTGTGCAGAACTTACAGGAGAGTCTAAGTTTGTGCAGAACTTACAGGAGGGTCTCAGTTTGTGCAGAACTTACAGGATTCTCAATTTGTGCTGAATTTACAGAAGGGTCTCAGTTTGTGCAGAACTTACAGGAGGGTCTCAGTTTGTGAAGAACTTACAGGAGGGTCTCAGTCTCTGCAGAACTTACAGGAGGGTCTCAGTGTGTGCAGAACTTACAGGAGAGTCTAAATTAGAGCAGAACTTACCGGAGAGTTTCAGTCCGTGCAGAACTTACAGGATTGTTTCAGTTTGTGCAGAACTTACAGGAGTCCCAGTTTTTGCAAAACTTACAGGAGAGTCTCAGTTTTTGCAGAACTTACAGGAAGGTCTCAGTTTTTGTAGAACTTACAGGACAGTCTCAATTTGTTTCGAACTTACTGGAGAGTCTCAGTTTGTGCAGAACTTAAAGGACTCTCAGTTTGTGCAGAACTTACAGGAGGGTCTCAGTTTGTGCAGAACTTACAGGAGGGTGTCAGTTTGTGCAGAACTTACAGGAGGGTCTCAGTTTGTGCAGAACTTACAGGAGGTTCTCAGTTTATGCAGAACTTACAGGAGGGTCTCAGTTTGTGCAAAACTTACAGGAGAGTTTCAGTCTGTGCAGAACTTAAAGGATCGTTTCAGTTTGTGCAGAACTTACAGGAGTGTCTCAGTTTGTGCAGAACTTACAGGAGGGTCTCAGTTTGTGTAGAACTTACAGGACAGTCTCAGTTTGTGAAGAACTTACAGGATCTCAATTTGTGCTGAACTTACAGGAGAATCTCAGTTTGTGCAGAACTTACAGGAGAGTCTCAGTTTGTGCAGAACTTACAGGAGTGTCTCAGTTAGTGCAGAACTTACAGGACTGTCAGTTTGTACAGAACTTACAGGAGGGTCTCAGTTTGTGCAGAACTTACAGGAGGGTCTCAGTTTGTGTAGAACTTACAGGACAGTCTCAGTTTGTGAAGAACTTACAGGATCTCAATTTGTGCTGAACTTACAGGAGAATCTCAGTTTGTGCAGAACTTACAGGAGAGTCTCAGTTTGTGCAGAACTTACAGGAGTGTCTCAGTTAGTGCAGAACTTACAGGACTGTCAGTTTGTACAGAACTTACAGGAGGGTCTCAGTTTGTGCAGAACTTACAGAATATCAATTTGTGCAGAACTTACAGGAGGGTCTCAGTTTGTGCAGAACTTACAGGATCTCAATTTCTGCAAAACTTACAGGAGGGTCTCAGTCTGTACAGAACTTACAGGAGGATCTCAGTTTGTGCAAAACTTACAGGAGAGTCTCAGTTTGTGCAGAACTTACCGGAGAGTTTCAGTCTGTGCAGAACTTACAGGATTGTTTCAGTTTGTGTAGAACTTACAGGACAGTCTCAATTTGTGCAGAACTTACTGGAGAGTCTCAGTTTGTGCAGAACTTAAAGGACTCTCAGATTGTGCAGAACATACAGGAGAGTCTCAGTTTGTGCAGAATTTGCAGGAGAGTCTCAGTTTGTGCAGAACTTACAGGAGAGTCTAAGTTTGTGCAGAACTTTCAGGAGAGTCTCAGTTTGTGCAGAACTTACAGGAGTGTCAGTTCGTGCAAAATTTAAAGGAGAGTCTCAGTTTGTGCAGAACTTACAGGAGGGTCTCAGTTTGTGCAGAACTTACAGGATTCTCAATTTGTGCAGAATTTACAGAAGGGTCTCAGTTGGTGCAGAACTTACAGGAGGGTCTGAGTTTGTGAAGAACTTACAGGAGGGTCTCAGTTTGTGTAGAACTTACAGGAGAGTCTCAGTTTGTGCAGAACTTAGAGGAGAGTCTCAGTTTGTGCAGAACTTACAGGAGGGTCTCAGTTTGTGCAGAACTTACAGGATTCTCAATTTGTGCAGAATTTACAGAAGGGTCTCAGTTGGTGCAGAACTTACCGGAGGGTCTGAGTTTGTGAAGAACTTACAGGAGTGTCTCAGTTGGTGCAGAACTTACAGGAGGGTCTGAGTGTGTGAAGAACTTACAGGAGGGTCTCAGTCTCTGCAGAACTTACAGGAGGGTCTCAGTGTGTGCAGAACTTACAGGAGAGTCTCAATTAGAGCAGAACTTACCGGAGAGTTTCAGTCCGTGCAGAACTTACAGGATTGTTTCAGTTTGTGCAGAACTTACAGGAGTCTCAGTTTCTGCAGAACTTACAGGAGAGTCTCAGTTTTTGCAGAACTTACAGGAAGGTCTCATTTTTTGTAAAACTTACAGGACAGTCTCAATTTGTGCAGAACTTACTGGAGAGTCTCAGTTTGTGCAGATCTTAAAGGACTCTCAGTTTGTGCAGAACTTACAGGAGGGTCTCAGTTTGTGCAGAACTTACAGGAGGGTGTCAGTTTGTGCAGAACATACAGGAGGGTCTCAGTTTGTGCAGAACTTACAGGAGGTTCTCAGTTTATGCAGAACTTACAGGAGGGTCTCAGTTTGTGAAAAACTTACAGGAGAGTTTCACTCTGTGCAGAACTTAAAGGATCGTTTCAGTTTGTGCAGAACTTACAGGAGTGTCTAAGTTTGTGCAGAACTTACAGGAAGGTCTCAGTTTGTGTAGAACTTACAGGAGAGTCTCAGTTTGTGCAGAACTTAGAGGAGAGTCTCAGTTTTTTGCAGAACTTACAGGAGAGTTTCAATTTGTGCAGAACTTACAGGACTCTCAGTTTGTGTAGAACTTACAGGAGAGTCTCAGTCTGTGCAGAACTTACAGGAGGGTCTCAGTTTGTGCAGAACTTGTAGGAGAGTCTCAGTTTGTGCAGAACTTACAGGAGAGTCTAAGTTTGTGCAGAACTTACAAGATTCTCAATTTGTGCAGAATTTACAGAAGGGTCTCAGTTTGTGAAGAACTTACCGGAGAGTTTCAGTCCGTGCAGAACTTAGAGGATGGTTTCAGTTTGTGCAGAACTTACTGGAGATTCTCAGTTTGTGCAGAACTTACTGGAGAGTCTCAGTTTGTGCAGAACTTAAAGGACTCTCAGTTTGTGCAGAACTTAAACGACTCTCAGTTTGTGCAGAACTTAAAGGACTCTCAGTTTGTGCAGAACTTGCAGGAGAGTCTCATTTTGTGCAAAACTTAAAGGAGAGTCTCAGTTTGTGCAGAACTTACAGGAGAGTCTCAATTTGTGCAGAACTTACAGGACTCTCAGTTTGTGTAGAACTTACAGGAGAGTCTCAGTTTGTGCAGAACTTACAGGATTCTCAATTTGTGCAGAACTTACAGAAGGGTCTCAGTTTGTGAAGAACTTACAGGAGGGTCTCAGTCTCTGCAGAACTTACAGGAGTGTCTAAGTTTGTGTAGAACTTACAGGAGAGTCTCAGTTTGTGAAGAACTTACAGGATCCCAATTTGTGCTGAACTTACAGGAGAATCTCAGTTTGTGCAGAACTTACAGGAGAGTCTCAGTTTGTGCAGAACTTACAGGAGAGTCTCAATTTGTGCAGAACTTACAGGACTCTCAGTTTGTGTAGAACTTACAGGAGGGTCTCAGTTTGTGCAGAACTTACAGGAGGGTCTCAGTTTGTGCAGAAAATACAGGATAATCTCAGTTTGTGTAGAACTTACAGGAGAGTCTCAGTTTGTGAAGAACTTACAGGATCTCAATTTGTGCTGAACTTACAGGAGAATCTCAGTTTGTGCAGAACTTACAGGTAAGTCTCAGTTTGTGCAGAACTTACAGGAGAGTCTCAATTTGTGCAGAACTTACAGGACTCTCAGTTTGTGCAGAACTTACAGGAGTGTCTAAGTTTGTGCAGAACTTACAGGAGGGTCTCAGTTTGTGCAGAACTTACAGGAGGGTCTCAGTTTGTGCAAAACTTACAGGAGAGTCTTAGTTTGTGCAGAACTTACCGGAGAGTTTCAGTCTGTGCAGAACTTACAGGATTGTTTTAGTTTGTGTAGAACTTACAGGACAGTCTCAATTTGTGCAGAACTTACTGGAGAGTCTCAGTTTGTGCAGAACTTAAAGGACTCTCAGATTGTGCAGAACTTACAGGAGAGTCTCAGTTCGTGCAGAACTTGCAGGAGAGTCTCAGTTTGTGCAGAACTTACAGGAGAGTCTAAGTTTGTGCAGAACTTACAGGAGGGTCTCAGTTTGTGCAGAACTTACAGGATTCTCAATTTGTGCTGAATTTACAGAAGGGTCTCAGTTTGTGCAGAACTTACAGGAGGGTCTCAGTTTGTGAAGAACTTACAGGAGGGTCTCAGTCTCTGCAGAACTTACAGGAGGGTCTCAGTGTGTGCAGAACTTACAGGAGAGTCTCAATTAGAGCAGAACTTACCGGAGAGTTTCAGTCCGTGCAGAACTTACAGGATTGTTTCAGTTTGTGCAGAACTTACAGGAGTCCCAGTTTTTGCAAAACTTACAGGAGAGTCTCAGTTTTTGCAGAACTTACAGGAAGGTCTCAGTTTTTGTAGAACTTACAGGACAGTCTCAATTTGTTTCGAACTTACTGGAGAGTCTCAGTTTGTGCAGAACTTAAAGGACTCTCAGTTTGTGCAGAACTTACAGGAGGGTCTCAGTTTGTGCAGAACTTACAGGAGGGTGTCAGTTTGTGCAGAACTTACAGGAGGGTCTCAGTTTGTGCAGAACTTACAGGAGGTTCTCAGTTTATGCAGAACTTACAGGAGGGTCTCAGTTTGTGCAAAACTTACAGGAGAGTTTCAGTCTGTGCAGAACTTAAAGGATCGTTTCAGTTTGTGCAGAACTTACAGGAGTGTCTCAGTTTGTGCAGAACTTACAGGAGGGTCTCAGTTTGTGTAGAACTTACAGGACAGTCTCAGTTTGTGAAGAACTTACAGGATCTCAATTTGTGCTGAACTTACAGGAGAATCTCAGTTTGTGCAGAACTTACAGGAGAGTCTCAGTTTGTGCAGAACTTACAGGAGTGTCTCAGTTAGTGCAGAACTTACAGGACTGTCAGTTTGTACAGAACTTACAGGAGGGTCTCAGTTTGTGCAGAACTTACAGGAGGGTCTCAGTTTGTGTAGAACTTACAGGACAGTCTCAGTTTGTGAAGAACTTACAGGATCTCAATTTGTGCTGAACTTACAGGAGAATCTCAGTTTGTGCAGAACTTACAGGAGAGTCTCAGTTTGTGCAGAACTTACAGGAGTGTCTCAGTTAGTGCAGAACTTACAGGACTGTCAGTTTGTACAGAACTTACAGGAGGGTCTCAGTTTGTGCAGAACTTACAGAATATCAATTTGTGCAGAACTTACAGGAGGGTCTCAGTTTGTGCAGAACTTACAGGATCTCAATTTCTGCAAAACTTACAGGAGGGTCTCAGTCTGTACAGAACTTACAGGAGGATCTCAGTTTGTGCAAAACTTACAGGAGAGTCTCAGTTTGTGCAGAACTTACCGGAGAGTTTCAGTCTGTGCAGAACTTACAGGATTGTTTCAGTTTGTGCAGAACTTAAAGGACTCTCAGATTGTGCAGAACATACAGGAGAGTCTCAGTTTGTGCAGAACTTGCAGGAGAGTCTCAGTTTGTGCAGAACTTACAGGAGAGTCTAAGTTTGTGCAGAACTTTCAGGAGAGTCTCAGTTTGTGCAGAACTTACAGGAGTGTCAGTTCGTGCAAAATTTAAAGGAGAGTCTCAGTTTGTGCAGAACTTACAGGAGGGTCTCAGTTTGTGCAGAACTTACAGGATTCTCAATTTGTGCAGAATTTACAGAAGGGTCTCAGTTGGTGCAGAACTTACAGGAGGGTCTGAGTTTGTGAAGAACTTACAGGAGGGTCTCAGTTTGTGTAGAACTTACAGGAGAGTCTCAGTTTGTGCAGAACTTAGAGGAGAGTCTCAGTTTGTGCAGAACTTACAGGAGGGTCTCAGTTTGTGCAGAACTTACAGGATTCTCAATTTGTGCAGAATTTACAGAAGGGTCTCAGTTGGTGCAGAACTTACCGGAGGGTCTGAGTTTGTGAAGAACTTACAGGAGTGTCTCAGTTGGTGCAGAACTTACAGGAGGGTCTGAGTGTGTGAAGAACTTACAGGAGGGTCTCAGTCTCTGCAGAACTTACAGGAGGGTCTCAGTGTGTGCAGAACTTACAGGAGAGTCTCAATTAGAGCAGAACTTACCGGAGAGTTTCAGTCCGTGCAGAACTTACAGGATTGTTTCAGTTTGTGCAGAACTTACAGGAGTCTCAGTTTCTGCAGAACTTACAGGAGAGTCTCAGTTTTTGCAGAACTTACAGGAAGGTCTCATTTTTTGTAAAACTTACAGGACAGTCTCAATTTGTGCAGAACTTACTGGAGAGTCTCAGTTTGTGCAGATCTTAAAGGACTCTCAGTTTGTGCAGAACTTACAGGAGGGTCTCAGTTTGTGCAGAACTTACAGGAGGGTGTCAGTTTGTGCAGAACATACAGGAGGGTCTCAGTTTGTGCAGAACTTACAGGAGGTTCTCAGTTTATGCAGAACTTACAGGAGGGTCTCAGTTTGTGAAAAACTTACAGGAGAGTTTCAGTCTGTGCAGAACTTAAAGGATCGTTTCAGTTTGTGCAGAACTTACAGGAGTGTCTAAGTTTGTGCAGAACTTACAGGAAGGTCTCAGTTTGTGTAGAACTTACAGGAGAGTCTCAGTTTGTGCAGAACTTAGAGGAGAGTCTCAGTTTTTTGCAGAACTTACAGGAGAGTTTCAATTTGTGCAGAACTTACAGGACTCTCAGTTTGTGTAGAACTTACAGGAGAGTCTCAGTTTGTGCAGAACTTACAGGAGGGTCTCAGTTTGTGCAGAACTTGTAGGAGAGTCTCAGTTTGTGCAGAACTTACAGGAGAGTCTAAGTTTGTGCAGAACTTACAAGATTCTCAATTTGTGCAGAATTTACAGAAGGGTCTCAGTTTGTGAAGAACTTACCGGAGAGTTTCAGTCCGTGCAGAACTTAGAGGATGGTTTCAGTTTGTGCAGAACTTACTGGAGATTCTCAGTTTGTGCAGAACTTACTGGAGAGTCTCAGTTTGTGCAGAACTTAAAGGACTCTCAGTTTGTGCAGAACTTAAACGACTCTCAGTTTGTGCAGAACTTAAAGGACTCTCAGTTTGTGCAGAACTTGCAGGAGAGTCTCATTTTGTGCAAAACTTAAAGGAGAGTCTCAGTTTGTGCAGAACTTACAGGAGAGTCTCAATTTGTGCAGAACTTACAGGACTCTCAGTTTGTGTAGAACTTACAGGAGAGTCTCAGTTTGTGCAGAACTTACAGGATTCTCAATTTGTGCAGAACTTACAGAAGGGTCTCAGTTTGTGAAGAACTTACAGGAGGGTCTCAGTCTCTGCAGAACTTACAGGAGTGTCTAAGTTTGTGTAGAACTTACAGGAGAGTCTCAGTTTGTGAAGAACTTACAGGATCCCAATTTGTGCTGAACTTACAGGAGAATCTCAGTTTGTGCAGAACTTACAGGAGAGTCTCAGTTTGTGCAGAACTTACAGGAGAGTCTCAATTTGTGCAGAACTTACAGGACTCTCAGTTTGTGTAGAACTTACAGGAGGGTCTCAGTTTGTGCAGAACTTACAGGAGGGTCTCAGTTTGTGCAGAAAATACAGGATAATCTCAGTTTGTGTAGAACTTACAGGAGAGTCTCAGTTTGTGAAGAACTTACAGGATCTCAATTTGTGCTGAACTTACAGGAGAATCTCAGTTTGTGCAGAACTTACAGGTAAGTCTCAGTTTGTGCAGAACTTACAGGAGAGTCTCAATTTGTGCAGAACTTACAGGACTCTCAGTTTGTGCAGAACTTACAGGAGTGTCTAAGTTTGTGCAGAACTTACAGGAGGGTCTCAGTTTGTGCAGAACTTACAGGAGGGTCTCAGTTTGTGCAAAACTTACAGGAGAGTCTTAGTTTGTGCAGAACTTACCGGAGAGTTTCAGTCTGTGCAGAACTTACAGGATTGTTTTAGTTTGTGTAGAACTTACAGGACAGTCTCAATTTGTGCAGAACTTACTGGAGAGTCTCAGTTTGTGCAGAACTTAAAGGACTCTCAGATTGTGCAGAACTTACAGGAGAGTCTCAGTTCGTGCAGAACTTGCAGGAGAGTCTCAGTTTGTGCAGAACTTACAGGAGAGTCTAAGTTTGTGCAGAACTTACAGGAGGGTCTCAGTTTGTGCAGAACTTACAGGATTCTCAATTTGTGCTGAATTTACAGAAGGGTCTCAGTTTGTGCAGAACTTACAGGAGGGTCTCAGTTTGTGAAGAACTTACAGGAGGGTCTCAGTCTCTGCAGAACTTACAGGAGGGTCTCAGTGTGTGCAGAACTTACAGGAGAGTCTCAGTTTTTGCAGAACTTACAGGAAGGTCTCAGTTTTTGTAGAACTTACAGGACAGTCTCAATTTGTTTCGAACTTACTGGAGAGTCTCAGTTTGTGCAGAACTTAAAGGACTCTCAGTTTGTGCAGAACTTACAGGAGTGTCAGTTCGTGCAAAATTTAAAGGAGAGTCTCAGTTTGTGCAGAACTTACAGGAGGGTCTCAGTTTGTGCAGAACTTACAGGATTCTCAATTTGTGCAGAATTTACAGAAGGGTCTCAGTTGGTGCAGAACTTACAGGAGGGTCTGAGTTTGTGAAGAACTTACAGGAGGGTCTCAGTTTGTGTAGAACTTACAGGAGGGTCTCAGTTTGTGCAAAACTTACAGGAGAGTCTTAGTTTGTGCAGAACTTACCGGAGAGTTTCAGTCTGTGCAGAACTTACAGGATTGTTTTAGTTTGTGTAGAACTTACAGGACAGTCTCAATTTGTGCAGAACTTACTGGAGAGTCTCAGTTTGTGCAGAACTTAAAGGACTCTCAGATTGTGCAGAACTTACAGGAGAGTCTCAGTTCGTGCAGAACTTGCAGGAGAGTCTCAGTTTGTGCAGAACTTACAGGAGAGTCTAAGTTTGTGCAGAACTTACAGGAGGGTCTCAGTTTGTGCAGAACTTACAGGATTCTCAATTTGTGCTGAATTTACAGAAGGGTCTCAGTTTGTGCAGAACTTACAGGAGGGTCTCAGTTTGTGAAGAACTTACAGGAGGGTCTCAGTCTCTGCAGAACTTACAGGAGGGTCTCAGTGTGTGCAGAACTTACAGGAGAGTCTCAGTTTTTGCAGAACTTACAGGAAGGTCTCAGTTTTTGTAGAACTTACAGGACAGTCTCAATTTGTTTCGAACTTACTGGAGAGTCTCAGTTTGTGCAGAACTTAAAGGACTCTCAGTTTGTGCAGAACTTACAGGAGTGTCAGTTCGTGCAAAATTTAAAGGAGAGTCTCAGTTTGTGCAGAACTTACAGGAGGGTCTCAGTTTGTGCAGAACTTACAGGATTCTCAATTTGTGCAGAATTTACAGAAGGGTCTCAGTTGGTGCAGAACTTACAGGAGGGTCTGAGTTTGTGAAGAACTTACAGGAGGGTCTCAGTTTGTGTAGAACTTACAGGAGAGTCTCAGTTTGTGCAGAACTTAGAGGAGAGTCTCAGTTTGTGCAGAACTTACAGGAGGGTCTCAGTTTGTGCAGAACTTACAGGATTCTCAATTTGTGCAGAATTTACAGAAGGGTCTCAGTTGGTGCAGAACTTACCGGAGGGTCTGAGTTTGTGAAGAACTTACAGGAGTGTCTCAGTTGGTGCAGAACTTACAGGAGGGTCTGAGTGTGTGAAGAACTTACAGGAGGGTCTCAGTCTCTGCAGAACTTACAGGAGGGTCTCAGTGTGTGCAGAACTTACAGGAGAGTCTCAATTAGAGCAGAACTTACCGGAGAGTTTCAGTCCGTGCAGAACTTACAGGATTGTTTCAGTTTGTGCAGAACTTACAGGAGTCTCAGTTTCTGCAGAACTTGAAGGAGAGTCTCAGTTTTTGCAGAACTTACAGGAAGGTCTCATTTTTTGTAAAACTTACAGGACAGTCTCAATTTGTGCAGAACTTACTGGAGAGTCTCAGTTTGTGCAGATCTTAAAGGACTCTCAGTTTGTGCAGAACTTACAGGAGGGTCTCAGTTTGTGCAGAACTTACAGGAGGGTGTCAGTTTGTGCAGAACATACAGGAGGGTCTCAGTTTGTGCAGAACTTACAGGAGGTTCTCAGTTTATGCAGAACTTACAGGAGGGTCTCAGTTTGTGAAAAACTTACAGGAGAGTTTCAGTCTGTGCAGAACTTAAAGGATCGTTTCAGTTTGTGCAGAACTTACAGGAGTGTCTAAGTTTGTGCAGAACTTACAGGAAGGTCTCAGTTTGTGTAGAACTTACAGGAGAGTCTCAGTTTGTGCAGAACTTAGAGGAGAGTCTCAGTTTTTTGCAGAACTTACAGGAGAGTTTCAATTTGTGCAGAACTTACAGGACTCTCAGTTTGTGTAGAACTTACAGGAGAGTCTCAGTTTGTGCAGAACTTACAGGAGGGTCTCAGTTTGTGCAGAACTTGTAGGAGAGTCTCAGTTTGTGCAGAACTTACAGGAGAGTCTAAGTTTGTGCAGAACTTACAAGATTCTCAATTTGTGCAGAATTTACAGAAGGGTCTCAGTTTGTGAAGAACTTACCGGAGAGTTTCAGTCCGTGCAGAACTTAGAGGATGGTCTCAGTTTGTGCAGAACTTACAGGAGGGTCTCAGTTTGTGCAAAACTTACAGGAGAGTCTTAGTTTGTGCAGAACTTACCGGAGAGTTTCAGTCTGTGCAGAACTTACAGGATTGTTTTAGTTTGTGTAGAACTTACAGGACAGTCTCAATTTGTGCAGAACTTACTGGAGAGTCTCAGTTTGTGCAGAACTTAAAGGACTCTCAGATTGTGCAGAACTTACAGGAGAGTCTCAGTTCGTGCAGAACTTGCAGGAGAGTCTCAGTTTGTGCAGAACTTACAGGAGAGTCTAAGTTTGTGCAGAACTTACAGGAGGGTCTCAGTTTGTGCAGAACTTACAGGATTCTCAATTTGTGCTGAATTTACAGAAGGGTCTCAGTTTGTGCAGAACTTACAGGAGGGTCTCAGTTTGTGAAGAACTTACAGGAGGGTCTCAGTCTCTGCAGAACTTACAGGAGGGTCTCAGTGTGTGCAGAACTTACAGGATTGTTTCAGTTTGTGCAGAACTTACAGGAGTCCCAGTTTTTGCAAAACTTACAGGAGAGTCTCAGTTTTTGCAGAACTTACAGGAAGGTCTCAGTTTTTGTAGAACTTACAGGACAGTCTCAATTTGTTTCGAACTTACTGGAGAGTCTCAGTTTGTGCAGAACTTAAAGGACTCTCAGTTTGTGCAGAACTTACAGGAGTGTCAGTTCGTGCAAAATTTAAAGGAGAGTCTCAGTTTGTGCAGAACTTACAGGAGGGTCTCAGTTTGTGCAGAACTTACAGGATTCTCAATTTGTGCAGAATTTACAGAAGGGTCTCAGTTGGTGCAGAACTTACAGGAGGGTCTGAGTTTGTGAAGAACTTACAGGAGGGTCTCAGTTTGTGTAGAACTTACAGGAGAGTCTCAGTTTGTGCAGAACTTAGAGGAGAGTCCCAGTTTGTGCAGAACTTACAGGAGGGTCTCAGTTTGTGCAGAACTTACAGGATTCTCAATTTGTGCAGAATTTACAGAAGGGTCTCAGTTGGTGCAGAACTTACCGGAGGGTCTGAGTTTGTGAAGAACTTACAGGAGTGTCTCAGTTGGTGCAGAACTTACAGGAGGGTCTGAGTGTGTGAAGAACTTACAGGAGGGTCTCAGTCTCTGCAGAACTTACAGGAGGGTCTCAGTGTGTGCAGAACTTACAGGAGAGTCTCAATTAGAGCAGAACTTACCGGAGAGTTTCAGTCCGTGCAGAACTTACAGGATTGTTTCAGTTTGTGCAGAACTTACAGGAGTCTCAGTTTCTGCAGAACTTGAAGGAGAGTCTCAGTTTTTGCAGAACTTACAGGAAGGTCTCATTTTTTGTAAAACTTACAGGACAGTCTCAATTTGTGCAGAACTTACTGGAGAGTCTCAGTTTGTGCAGATCTTAAAGGACTCTCAGTTTGTGCAGAACTTACAGGAGGGTCTCAGTTTGTGCAGAACTTACAGGAGGGTGTCAGTTTGTGCAGAACATACAGGAGGGTCTCAGTTTGTGCAGAACTTACAGGAGGTTCTCAGTTTATGCAGAACTTACAGGAGGGTCTCAGTTTGTGTAGAACTTACAGGAGAGTCTCAGTTTGTGCAGAACTTAGAGGAGAGTCCCAGTTTGTGCAGAACTTACAGGAGGGTCTCAGTTTGTGCAGAACTTACAGGATTCTCAATTTGTGCAGAATTTACAGAAGGGTCTCAGTTGGTGCAGAACTTACCGGAGGGTCTGAGTTTGTGAAGAACTTACAGGAGTGTCTCAGTTGGTGCAGAACTTACAGGAGGGTCTGAGTGTGTGAAGAACTTACAGGAGGGTCTCAGTCTCTGCAGAACTTACAGGAGGGTCTCAGTGTGTGCAGAACTTACAGGAGAGTCTCAATTAGAGCAGAACTTACCGGAGAGTTTCAGTCCGTGCAGAACTTACAGGATTGTTTCAGTTTGTGCAGAACTTACAGGAGTCTCAGTTTCTGCAGAACTTGAAGGAGAGTCTCAGTTTTTGCAGAACTTACAGGAAGGTCTCATTTTTTGTAAAACTTACAGGACAGTCTCAATTTGTGCAGAACTTACTGGAGAGTCTCAGTTTGTGCAGATCTTAAAGGACTCTCAGTTTGTGCAGAACTTACAGGAGGGTCTCAGTTTGTGCAGAACTTACAGGAGGGTGTCAGTTTGTGCAGAACATACAGGAGGGTCTCAGTTTGTGCAGAACTTACAGGAGGTTCTCAGTTTATGCAGAACTTACAGGAGGGTCTCAGTTTGTGAAAAACTTACAGGAGAGTTTCAGTCTGTGCAGAACTTAAAGGATCGTTTCAGTTTGTGCAGAACTTACAGGAGTGTCTAAGTTTGTGCAGAACTTACAGGAAGGTCTCAGTTTGTGTAGAACTTACAGGAGAGTCTCAGTTTGTGCAGAACTTAGAGGAGAGTCTCAGTTTTTTGCAGAACTTACAGGAGAGTTTCAATTTGTGCAGAACTTACAGGACTCTCAGTTTGTGTAGAACTTACAGGAGAGTCTCAGTTTGTGCAGAACTTACAGGAGGGTCTCAGTTTGTGCAGAACTTGTAGGAGAGTCTCAGTTTGTGCAGAACTTACAGGAGAGTCTAAGTTTGTGCAGAACTTACAAGATTCTCAATTTGTGCAGAATTTACAGAAGGGTCTCAGTTTGTGAAGAACTTACCGGAGAGTTTCAGTCCGTGCAGAACTTAGAGGATGGTTTCAGTTTGTGCAGAACTTACTGGAGATTCTCAGTTTGTGCAGAACTTACTGGAGAGTCTCAGTTTGTGCAGAACTTAAAGGACTCTCAGTTTGTGCAGAACTTAAACGACTCTCAGTTTGTGCAGAACTTAAAGGACTCTCAGTTTGTGCAGAACTTGCAGGAGAGTCTCATTTTGTGCAAAACTTAAAGGAGAGTCTCAGTTTGTGCAGAACTTACAGGAGAGTCTCAATTTGTGCAGAACTTACAGGACTCTCAGTTTGTGTAGAACTTACAGGAGAGTCTCAGTTTGTGCAGAACTTACAGGAGGGTCTCAGTTTGTCAGAAAATACAGGATAATCTCAGTTTGTGTAGAACTTACAGGAGAGTCTCAGTTTGTGAAGAACTTACAGGATCTCAATTTGTGCTGAACTTACAGGAGAATCTCGGTTTGTGCAGAACTTACAGGAAAGTCTCAGTTTGTGCAGAACTTACAGGAGAGTCTCAATTTGTGCAGAACTTACAGGACTCTCAGTTTGTGCAGAACTTACAGGAGTGTCTAAGTTTGTGCAGAACTTACAGGAGGGTCTCAGTTTGTGCAGAACTTACAGGAGGGTCTCAGTTTGTGCAAAACTTACAGGAGAGTCTTAGTTTGTGCAGAACTTACCGGAGAGTTTCAGTCTGTGCAGAACTTACAGGATTGTTTTAGTTTGTGTAGAACTTACAGGACAGTCTCAATTTGTGCAGAACTTACTGGAGAGTCTCAGTTTGTGCAGAACTTAAAGGACTCTCAGATTGTGCAGAACTTACAGGAGAGTCTCAGTTCGTGCAGAACTTGCAGGAGAGTCTCAGTTTGTGCAGAACTTACAGGAGAGTCTAAGTTTGTGCAGAACTTACAGGAGGGTCTCAGTTTGTGCAGAACTTACAGGGTTCTCAATTTGTGCTGAATTTACAGAAGGGTCTCAGTTTGTGCAGAACTTACAGGAGGGTCTCAGTTTGTGAAGAACTTACAGGAGGGTCTCAGTCTCTGCAGAACTTACAGGAGGGTCTCAGTGTGTGCAGAACTTACAGGAGAGTCTCAATTAGAGCAGAACTTACCGGAGAGTTTCAGTCCGTGCAGAACTTACAGGATTCTTTCAGTTTGTGCAGAACTTACAGGAGTCCCAGTTTTTGCAAAACTTACAGGAGAGTCTCAGTTTTTGCAGAACTTACAGGAAGGTCTCAGTTTTTGTAGAACTTACAGGACAGTCTCAATTTGTTTCGAACTTACTGGAGAGTCTCAGTTTGTGCAGAACTTAAAGGACTCTCAGTTTGTGCAGAACTTACAGGAGGGTCTCAGTTTGTGCAGAACTTACAGGAGGGTGTCAGTTTGTGCAGAACTTACAGGAGGGTCTCAGTCTCTGCAGAACTTACAGGAGGGTCTCAGTGTGTGCAGAACTTACAGGAGAGTCTCAATTAGAGCAGAACTTACCGGAGAGTTTCAGTCCGTGCAGAACTTACAGGATTGTTTCAGTTTGTGCAGAACTTACAGGAGTCCCAGTTTTTGCAAAACTTACAGGAGAGTCTCAGTTTTTGCAGAACTTACAGGAAGGTCTCAGTTTTTGTAGAACTTACAGGACAGTCTCAATTTGTTTCGAACTTACTGGAGAGTCTCAGTTTGTGCAGAACTTAAAGGACTCTCAGTTTGTGCAGAACTTACAGGAGGGTCTCAGTTTGTGCAGAACTTACAGGAGGATGTCAGTTTGTGCAGAACTTACAGGAGGGTCTCAGTTTGTGCAGAACTTACAGGAGGTTCTCAGTTTATGCAGAACTTACAGGAGGGTCTCAGTTTGTGCAAAACTTACAGGAGAGTTTCAGTCTGTGCAGAACTTAAAGGATCGTTTCAGTTTGTGCAGAACTTACAGGAGTGTCTCAGTTTGTGCAGAACTTACAGGAGGGTCTCAGTTTGTGTAGAACTTACAGGACAGTCTCAGTTTGTGAAGAACTTACAGGATCTCAATTTGTGCTGAACTTACAGGAGAATCTCAGTTTGTGCAGAACTTACAGGAGAGTCTCAGTTTGTGCAGAACTTACAGGAGTGTCTCAGTTAGTGCAGAACTTACAGGACTGTCAGTTTGTACAGAACTTACAGGAGGGTCTCAGTTTGTGCAGAACTTACAGAATATCAATTTGTGCAGAACTTACAGGAGGGTCTCAGTTTGTGCAGAACTTACAGGATCTCAATTTCTGTAAAACTTACAGGAGGGTCTCAGTCTGTACAGAACTTACAGGAGGATCTCTGTTTGTGCAAAACTTACAGGAGAGTCTCAGTCTGTGCAGAACTTACAGGATTGTTTCAGTTTGTGTAGAACTTACAGGACTCTCAGTTTGTGCAGAACTTACAGGAGGGTCTCAGTTTGTGCAGAACTTACAGGAGGGTGTCAGTTTGTGCAGAACTTACAGGAGGGTCTCAGTCTCTGCAGAACTTACAGGAGGGTCTCAGTGTGTGCAGAACTTACAGGAGAGTCTCAATTAGAGCAGAACTTACCGGAGAGTTTCAGTCCGTGCAGAACTTACAGGATTGTTTCAGTTTGTGCAGAACTTACAGGAGTCCCAGTTTTTGCAAAACTTACAGGAGAGTCTCAGTTTTTGCAGAACTTACAGGAAGGTCTCAGTTTTTGTAGAACTTACAGGACAGTCTCAATTTGTTTCGAACTTACTGGAGAGTCTCAGTTTGTGCAGAACTTAAAGGACTCTCAGTTTGTGCAGAACTTACAGGAGGGTCTCAGTTTGTGCAGAACTTACAGGAGGGTGTCAGTTTGTGCAGAACTTACAGGAGGGTCTCAGTTTGTGCAGAACTTACAGGAGGTTCTCAGTTTATGCAGAACTTACAGGAGGGTCTCAGTTTGTGCAAAACTTACAGGAGAGTTTCAGTCTGTGCAGAACTTAAAGGATCGTTTCAGTTTGTGCAGAACTTACAGGAGTGTCTCAGTTTGTGCAGAACTTACAGGAGGGTCTCAGTTTGTGTAGAACTTACAGGACAGTCTCAGTTTGTGAAGAACTTACAGGATCTCAATTTGTGCTGAACTTACAGGAGAATCTCAGTTTGTGCAGAACTTACAGGAGAGTCTCAGTTTGTGCAGAACTTACAGGAGTGTCTCAGTTAGTGCAGAACTTACAGGACTGTCAGTTTGTACAGAACTTACAGGAGGGTCTCAGTTTGTGCAGAACTTACAGAATATCAATTTGTGCAGAACTTACAGGAGGGTCTCAGTTTGTGCAGAACTTACAGGATCTCAATTTCTGTAAAACTTACAGGAGGGTCTCAGTCTGTACAGAACTTACAGGAGGATCTCTGTTTGTGCAAAACTTACAGGAGAGTCTCAGTCTGTGCAGAACTTACAGGATTGTTTCAGTTTGTGTAGAACTTACAGGACAGTCTCAATTTGTGCAGAACTTACTGGAGAGTCTCAGTTTGTGCAGAACTTAAAGGACTCTCAGATTGTGCAGAACTTACAGGAGAGTCTCAGTTTGTGCAGAACTTACAGGAGTGTCAGTTCGTGCAAAACTTAAAGGAGAGTCTCAGTTTGTGCAGAACTTACAGGAGGGTCTCAGTTTGTGCAGAACTTACAGGATTCTCAATTTGTGCAGAATTTACAGAAGGGTCTCAGTTGGTGCAGAACTTACAGGAGGGTCTGAGTTTGTGAAAAACTTACAGGAGGGTCTCAGTCTCTGCAGAACTTACAGGAGGGTCTCAGTGTGTGCAGAACTTACAGGAGAGTCTCAATTAGAGCAGAACTTACCGGAGAGTTTCAGTCCGTGCAGAACTTACAGGATTGTTTCAGTTTGTGCAGAACTTACAGGAGTCTCAGTTTCTGCAGAACTTACAGGAGAGTCTCAGTTTTTGCAGAACTTACAGGAAGGTCTCAGTTTTTGTAAAACTTACAGGACAGTCTCAATTTGTGCAGAACTTACTGGAGAGTCTCAGTTTGTGCAGAACTTAAAGGACTCTCAGTTTGTGCAGAACTTACAGGAGGGTCTCAGTTTGTGCAGAACTTACAGGAGGGTCTCAGTTTGTGCAGAACTTACAGGAGGGTGTCAGTTTGTGCAGAACATACAGGAGGGTCTCAGTTTGTGCAGAACTTACAGGTGGTTCTCAGTTTATGCAGAACTTACAGGAGGGTCTCAGTTTGTGCAAAACTTACAGGAGAGTTTCAGTCTGTGCAGAACTTAAAGGATCGTTTCAGTTTGTGCAGAACTTACAGGAGTGTCTAAGTTTGTGCAGAACTTACAGGAAGGTCTCAGTTTGTGTAGAACTTACAGGAGAGTCTCAGTTTGTGCAGAACTTAGAGGAGAGTCTCAGTTTGTGCAGAACTTACAGGAGAGTTTCAATTTGTGCAGAACTTACAGGACTCTCAGTTTGTGTAGAACTTACAGGAGAGTCTCAGTTTGTGCAGAACTTACAGGAGGGTCTCAGTTTGTGCAGAACTTGTAGGAGAGTCTCAGTTTGTGCAGAACTTACAGGAGAGTCTAAGTTTGTGCAGAACTTACAGGAGAGTCTCAGTTTGTGCAGAACTTACAGGAGTGTCTCAGTTTGTGCAGAACTTACAAGATTCTCAATTTGTGCAGAATTTACAGAAGGGTCTCAGTTTGTGCAGAACTTACAGGAGGGTTTCAGTTCGTGAAGAACTTACCGGAGAGTTTCAGTCCGTGCAGAACTTAGAGGATGGTTTCAGTTTGTGCAGAACTTACTGGAGATTCTCAGTTTGTGCAGAACTTACTGGAGAGTCTCAGTTTGTGCAGAACTTAAACGACTCTCAGTTTGTGCAGAACTTAAAGGACTCTCAGTTTGTGCAGAACTTAAACGACTCTCAGTTTGTGCAGAACTTAAAGGACTCTAAGTTTGTGCAGAACTTGCAGGAGAGTCTCATTTTGTGCAAAACTTAAAGGAGAGTCTCAGTTTGTGCAGAACTTACAGGAGAGTCTCAGTTTGTGCAGAACTTACAGGATTCTCAATTTGTGCAGAACTTACAGAAGGGTCTCAGTTTGTGAAGAACTTACAGGAGGGTCTCAGTCTCTGCAGAACTTACAGGAGTGTCTAAGTTTGTGTAGAACTTACAGGAGAGTCTCAGTTTGTGAAGAACTTACAGGATCCCAATTTGTGCTGAACTTACAGGAGAATCTCAGTTTGTGCAGAACTTACAGGAGAGTCTCAGTTTGTGCAGAACTTACAGGAGAGTCTCAATTTGTGCAGAACTTACAGGACTCTCAGTTTGTGTAGAACTTACAGGAGAGTCTCAGTTTGTGCAGAACTTACAGGAGGGTCTCAGTTTGTGCAGAAAATACAGGATAATCTCAGTTTGTGTAGAACTTACAGGAGGGTCTCAGTTTGTGAAGAACTTACAGGATCTCAATTTGTGCTGAACTTACAGGAGAATCTCAGTTTGTGCAGAACTTACAGGAAAGTCTCAGTTTGTGCAGAACTTACAGGAGAGTCTCAATTTGTGCAGAACTTACAGGACTCTCAGTTTGTGCAGAACTTACAGGAGTGTCTAAGTTTGTGCAGAACTTACAGGAGGGTCTCAGTTTGTGCAGAACTTACAGGAGGGTCTCAGTTTGTGCAAAACTTACAGGAGAGTCTTAGTTTGTGCAGAACTTACCGGAGAGTTTCAGTCTGTGCAGAACTTACAGGATTGTTTTAGTTTGTGTAGAACTTACAGGACAGTCTCAATTTGTGCAGAACTTACTGGAGAGTCTCAGTTTGTGCAGAACTTAAAGGACTCTCAGATTGTGCAGAACTTACAGGAGAGTCTCAGTTCGTGCAGAACTTGCAGGAGAGTGTCAGTTTGTGCAGAACTTACAGGAGAGTCTAAGTTTGTGCAGAACTTACAGGAGGGTCTCAGTTTGTGCAGAACTTACAGGATTCTCAATTTGTGCTGAATTTACAGAAGGGTCTCAGTTTGTGCAGAACTTACAGGAGGGTCTCAGTTTGTGAAGAACTTACAGGAGGGTCTCAGTCTCTGCAGAACTTACAGGAGGGTCTCAGTGTGTGCAGAACTTACAGGAGAGTCTCAATTAGAGCAGAACTTACCGGAGAGTTTCAGTCCGTGCAGAACTTACAGGATTCTTTCAGTTTGTGCAGAACTTACAGGAGTCCCAGTTTTTTCAAAACTTACAGGAGAGTCTCAGTTTTTGCAGAACTTACAGGAAGGTCTCAGTTTTTGTAGAACTTACAGGACAGTCTCAATTTGTTTCGAACTTACTGGAGAGTCTCAGTTTGTGCAGAACTTAAAGGACTCTCAGTTTGTGCAGAACTTACAGGAGGGTCTCAGTTTGTGCAGAACTTACAGGAGGGTGTCAGTTTGTGCAGAACTTACAGGAGGGTCTCAGTTTGTGCAGAACTTACAGGATGTTCTCAGTTTATGCAGAACTTACAGGAGGGTCTCTGTTTGTGCAAAACTTACAGGAGAGTTTCAGTCTGTGCAGAACTTAAAGGATCGTTTCAGTTTGTGCAGAACTTACAGGAGTGTCTCAGTTTGTGCAGAACTTACAGGAGGGTCTCAGTTTGTGTAGAACTTACAGGAGTCTCAGTTTGTGAAGAACTTACAGGATCTCAATTTGTGCTGAACTTACAGGAGAATCTCAGTTTGTGCAGAACTTACAGGAGAGTCTCAGTTTGTGCAGAACTTACAGGAGTGTCTCAGTTAGTGCAGAACTTACAGGACTGTCAGTTTGTACAGAACTTACAGGAGGGTCTCAGTTGGTGCAGAACTTACAGAATATAAATTTGTGCAGAACTTACAGGAGGGTCTCAGTTTGTGCAGAACTTACAGGATCTCAATTTCTGCAAAACTTACAGGAGGGTCTCAGTCTGTACAGAACTTACAGGAGGATCTCAGTTTGTGCAAAACTTACAGGAGAGTCTCAGTTTGTGCAGAACTTACCGGAGAGTTTCAGTCTGTGCAGAACTTACAGGATTGTTTCAGTTTGTGTAGAACTTACAGGACAGTCTCAATTTGTGCAGAACTTACTGGAGAGTCTCAGTTTGTGCAGAACTTAAAGGACTCTCAGATTGTGCAGAACATACAGGAGAGTCTCAGTTTGTGCAGAACTTGCAGGAGAGTCTCAGTTTGTGCAGAACTTACAGGAGAGTCTAAGTTTGTGCAGAACTTACAGGAGAGTCTCAGTTTGTGCAGAACTTACAGGAGTGTCAGTTCGTGCAAAACTTAAAGGAGAGTCTCAGTTTGTGCAGAACTTACAGGAGGGTCTCAGTTTGTGCAGAACTTACAGGATTCTCAATTTGTGCAGAATTTACAGAAGGGTCTCAGTTGGTGCAGAACTTACAGGAGGGTCTGAGTTTGTGAAGAACTTACAGGAGGGTCTCAGTCTCTGCAGAACTTACAGGAGGGTCTCAGTGTGTGCAGAACTTACAGGAGAGTCTCAATTAGAGCAGAACTTACCGGAGAGTTTCAGTCCGTGCAGAACTTACAGGATTGTTTCAGTTTGTGCAGAACTTACAGGAGTCTCAGTTTCTGCAGAACTTACAGGAGAGTCTAAGTTTTTGCAGAACTTACAGGAAGGTCTCAGTTTTTGTAAAACTTACAGGACAGTCTCAATTTGTGCAGAACTTATTGGAGAGTCTCAGTTTGTGCAGAACTTAAAGGACTCTCAGTTTGTGCAGAACTTACAGGAGGGTCTCAGTTTGTGCAGAACTTACAGGAGGGTGTCAGTTTGTGCAGAACATACAGGAGGGTCTCAGTTTGTGCAGAACTTACAGGAGGTTCTCAGTTTATGCAGAACTTACAGGAGGGTCTCAGTTTGTGCAAAACTTACAGGAGAGTTTAGGTCTGTGCAGAACTTAAAGGATCGTTTCAGTTTGTGCAGAACTTACAGGAATGTCTAAGTTTGTGCAGAACTTACAGGAAGGTCTCAGTTTGTGTAGAACTTACAGGAGAGTCTCAGTTTGTGCAGAACTTAGAGGAGAGTCTCAGTTTGTGCAGAACTTACAGGAGAGTTTCAATTTGTGCGGAACTTACAGGACTCTCAGTTTGTGTAGAACTTACAGGAGAGTCTCAGTTTGTGCAGAACTTACAGGAGGGTCTCAGTTTGTGCAGAACTTGCAGGAGAGTCTCAGTTTGTGCAGAACTTACAGGAGAGTCTAAGTTTGTGGAGAACTTACAGGAGAGTCTCAGTTTGTGCAGAACTTACAGGAGTTTCTCAGTTTGTGCAGAACTTACAAGATTCTCAATTTGTGCAGAATTTACAGAAGGGTCTCAGTTTGTGCAGAACTTACAGGAGGGTTTCAGTTCGTGAAGAACTTACCGGAGAGTTTCAGTCCGTGCAGAACTTAGAGGATGGTTTCAGTTTGTGCAGAACTTACTGGAGAGTCTCAGTTTGTGCAGAACTTACTGGAGAGTCTCAGTTTGTGCAGAACTTAAACGACTCTCAGTTTGTGCAGAACTTAAAGGACTCTCAGTTTGTGCAGAACTTGCAGGAGAGTCTCAGTTTGTGCAAAACTTAAAGGAGAGTCTCAGTTTGTGCAGAACTTACAGGAGAGTCTCAGTTTGTGCAGAAATTACAGGATTCTCAATTTGTGCAGAACTTACTGGAGAGTCTCAGTTTGTGCAGAACTTAAAGGACTCTCAGTTTGTGCAGAACTTACAGGAGGGTCTCAGTTTGTGCAGAACTTACAGGAGGGTGTCAGTTTGTGCAGAACATACAGGAGGGTCTCAGTTTATGCAAAACTTACAGGAGGGTCTCAGTTTGTGCAAAACTTACAGGAAAGTTTCAGTCTGTGCAGAAAATAAAGGATCGTTTCAGTTTGTGCAGAACTTACAGGAGTGTCTAAGTTTGTGCAGAACTTAGAGGATTCTCAATTTGTGCAGAACTTACAGAAGGGTCTCAGTTTGTGCAGAACTTAAAGGACTCTCAGTTTGTGCAGAACTTACAGGAGGGTCTCAGTTTGTGCAGAACTTACAGGAGGGTGTCAGTTTGTGCAGAACATACAGGAGGGTCTCAGTTTGTGCAGAACTTACAGGAGGTTCTCAGTTTATGCAGAACTTACAGGAGGGTCTCAGTTTGTGCAAAACTTACAGGAGAGTTTCAGTCTGTGCAGAACTTAAAGGATCGTTTCAGTTTGTGCAGAACTTACAGGAGTGTCTAAGTTTGTGCAGAACTTACAGGAAGGTCTCAGTTTGTGTAGAACTTACAGGAGAGTCTCAGTTTGTGCAGAACTTAGAGGAGAGTCTCAGTTTGTGCAGAACTTACAGGAGAGTTTCAATTTGTGCAGAACTTACAGGACTCTCAGTTTGTGTAGAACTTACAGGAGAGTCTCAGTTTGTGCAGAACTTACAGGAGGGTCTCAGTTTGTGCAGAACTTGCAGGAGAGTCTCAGTTTGTGCAGAACTTACAGGAGAGTCTAAGTTTGTGCAGAACTTACAGGAGAGTCTCAGTTTGTGCAGAACTTACAGGAAAGTTTCAGTCTGTGCAGAAAATAAAGGATCGTTTCAGTTTGTGCAGAACTTACAGGAGTGTCTAAGTTTGTGCAGAACTTACAGGATTCTCAATTTGTGCAGAACTTACAGAAGGGTCTCAGTTTGTGCAGAACTTACAGGAGGGTTTCAGTTCGTGAAGAACTTACCGGAGAGTTTCAGTCCGTGCAGAACTTAGAGGATGGTTTCAGTTTGTGCAGAACTTACAGGAGTCTCAGTATTTGCAGAACTTACAGGAAGGTCTCAGTTTGTGTAGAACTTACAGGGCAGTCTCAATTTGTGCGAAACTTACTGGATAGTCTCAGTTTGTGCAGAACTTACTGGATTCTCAATTTGTGCAGAACTTACTGGAGAGTCTCAGTTTGTGCAGAACTTACAGGGCAGTCTCAATTTGTGCAGAACTTACAGGAGAGTCTCAGTTTGTGCAGAACTTACAGGATTCTCAATTTGTGCAGAACTTACTGGAGAGTCTCAGTTTGTGCAGAACTTAAAGGACTCTCAGTTTGTGCAGAACTTACAGGAGGGTCTCAGTTTGTGCAGAACTTACAGGAGAGTGTCAGTTTGTGCAGAACATACAGGAGGGTCTCAGTTTATGCAGAACTTACAGGAGGGTCTCAGTTTGTGCAAAACTTACAGGAAAGTTTCAGTCTGTGCAGAAAATAAAGGATCGTTTTAGTTTGTGCAGAACTTACAGGAGTGTCTAAGTTTGTGCAGAACTTACAGGATTCTCAATTTGTGCAAAACTTACAGAAGGGTCTCAGTTTGTGCAGAACTTACAGGAGGGTTTCAGTTCGTGAAGAACTTACCGGAGAGTTTCAGTCCGTGCAGAACTTAGAGGATGGTTTCAGTTTGTGCAGAACTTACAGGAGTCTCAGTATTTGCAGAACTTACAGGAAGGTCTCAGTTTGTGTAGAACTTACAGGGCAGTCTCAATTTGTGTGAAACTTACTGGAGAGTCTCAGTTTGTGCAGAACTTACTGGAGAGTCTCAGTTTGTGCAGAACTTAAACGACTCTCAGTTTGTGCAGAACTTAAAGGACTCTCAGTTTGTGCAGAACTTACAGGAGGGTCTCAGTGTGTGCAGAACTTACAGGAGAGTCTCAATTAGAGCAGAACTTACCGGAGAGTTTCAGTCCATGCAGAACTTACAGGATTGTTTCAGTTTGTGCAGAACTTACAGGAGTCTCAGTTTCTGCAGAACTTACAGGAGAGTCTCAGTTTTTGCAGAACTTACAGGAAGGTCTCAGTTTTTGTAAAACTTACAGGACAGTCTCAATTTGTGCAGAACTTACTGGAGAGTCTCAGTTTGTGCAGAACTTAAAGGACTCTCAGTTTGTGCAGAACTTACAGGAGGGTCTCAGTTTGTGCAGAACTTACAGGAGGGTGTCAGTTTGTGCAGAACATACAGGAGGGTCTCAGTTTGTGCAGAACTTACAGGAGGTTCTCAGTTTATGCAGAACTTACAGGAGGGTCTCAGTTTGTGCAAAACTTACAGGAGAGTTTCAGTTTGTGCAGAACTTACAGGAGTGTCTAAGTTTGTGCAGAACTTACAGGAAGGTCTCAGTTTGTGTAGAACTTACAGGAGAGTCTCAGTTTGTGCAGAACTTAGAGGAGAGTCTCAGTTTGTGCAGAACTTACAGGAGAGTCTCAGTTTGTGCAGAACTTACAGGAGAGTCTCATTTTTTGCAGAACTTACAGGAGTGTCTCAGTTTGTGCAGAACTTACAAGATTCTCAATTTGTGCAAAATTTACAGAAGGGTCTCAGTTTGTGCAGAACTTACAGGAGGGTTTCAGTTCGTGAAGAACTTACCGGAGAGTTTCAGTCCGTGCAGAACTTAGAGGATGGTTTCAGTTTGTGCAGAACTTACCGGAGAGTCTCAGTTTGAGCAGAACTTACTGGAGAGTCTCAGTTTGTGCAGAACTTAAACGACTCTCAGTTTGTGCAGAACTTAAAGGACTCTCAGTTTGTGCAGAACTTGCAGGAGAGTCTCAGTTTGTGCAAAACTTAAAGGAGAGTCTCAGTTTGTGCAGAACTTACAGGAGAGTCTCAGTTTGTGCAGAACTTACAGGATTCTCAATTTGTGCAGAACTTACTGGAGAGTCTCAGTTTGTGCAGAACTTAAAGGACTCTCAGTTTGTGCAGAACTTACAGGAGGGTCTCAGTTTGTGCAGAACTTACAGGAGGGTGTCAGTTTGTGCAGAACATACAGGAGGGTCTCAGTTTATGCAGAACTTACAGGAGGTTCTCAGTTTATGCAGAACTTACAGGAGGGTCTCAGTTTGTGCAAAACTTACAGGAAAGTTTCAGTCTGTGCAGAAAATAAAGGATCGTTTCAGTTTGTGCAGAACTTACAGGAGTGTCTAAGTTTGTGCAGAACTTACAGGATTCTCAATTTGTGCAGAACTTACAGAAGGGTCTCAGTTTGTGCAGAACTTACAGGAGGGTTTCAGTTCGTGAAGAACTTACCGGAGAGTTTCAGTCCGTGCAGAACTTAGAGGATGGTTTCAGTTTGTGCAGAACTTACAGGAGTCTCAGTATTTGCAGAACTTACAGGAAGGTCTCAGTTTGTGTAGAACTTACAGGGCAGTCTCAATTTGTGCGAAACTTACTGGAGAGTCTCAGTTTGTGCAGAACTTACTGGATTCTCAATTTGTGCAGAACTTACTGGAGAGTCTCAGTTTGTGCAGAACTTACAGGGCAGTCTCAATTTGTGCAGAAATTACAGGAGAGTCTCAGTTTGTGCAGAACTTACAGGATTCTCAATTTGTGCAGAACTTACTGGAGAGTCTCAGTTTGTGCAGAACTTAAAGGACTCTCAGTTTGTGCAGAACTTACAGAAGGGTCTCAGTTTGTGCAGAATTTACAGGAGGGTGTCAGTTTGTGCAGAACATACAGGAGGGTCTCAGTTTATGCAGAACTTACAGGAGGGTCTCAGTTTGTGCAAAACTTACAGGAAAGTTTCAGTCTGTGCAGAAAATAAAGGATCGTTTCAGTTTGTGCAGAACTTACAGGAGTGTCTAAGTTTGTGCAGAACTTACAGGATTCTCAATTTGTGCAGAACTTACAGAAGGGTCTCAGTTTGTGCAGAACTTACAGGAGGGTTTCAGTTCGTGAAGAACTTACCGGAG
The DNA here is from genome assembly GCF_026437365.1 of Eucyclogobius newberryi. Lineage (NCBI taxonomy): Eukaryota > Metazoa > Chordata > Actinopteri > Gobiiformes > Gobiidae > Eucyclogobius > Eucyclogobius newberryi. The sequence continues at coordinate 495,021 of NW_027316034.1, forward strand.
AGTTTCAGTCCGTGCAGAACTTAGAGGATGGTTTCAGTTTGTGCAGAACTTACAGGAGTCTCAGTATTTGCAGAACTTACAGGAAGGTCTCAGTTTGTGTAGAACTTACAGGGCAGTCTCAATTTGTGCGAAACTTACTGGAGAGTCTCAGTTTGTGCAGAACTTACTGGAGAGTCTCAGTTTGTGCAGAACTTAAACGACTCTCAGTTTGTGCAGAACTTAAAGGACTCTCAGTTTGTGCAGAACTTACAGGAGGGTCTCAGTGTGTGCAGAACTTACAGGAGAGTCTCAATTAGAGCAGAACTTACCGGAGAGTTTCAGTCCGTGCAGAACTTACAGGATTGTTTCAGTTTGTGCAGAACTTACAGGAGTCTCAGTTTGTGCAGAACTTACAGGAGGGTCTCAGTTTGTGCAGAACTTACAGGAGGGTGTCAGTTTGTGCAGAACATACAGGAGGGTCTCAGTTTATGCAGAACTTACAGGAGGGTCTCAGTTTGTGCAAAACTTACAGGAAAGTTTCAGTCTGTGCAGAAAATAAAGGATCGTTTCAGTTTGTGCAGAACTTACAGGAGTGTCTAAGTTTGTGCAGAACTTACAGGATTCTCAATTTGTGCAGAACTTACAGAAGGGTCTCAGTTTGTGCAGAACTTACAGGAGGGTTTCAGTTCGTGAAGAACTTACCGGAGAGTTTCAGTCCGTGCAGAACTTAGAGGATGGTTTCAGTTTGTGCAGAACTTACAGGAGTCTCAGTATTTGCAGAACTTACAGGAAGGTCTCAGTTTGTGTAGAACTTACAGGGCAGTCTCAATTTGTGCGAAACTTACTGGAGAGTCTCAGTTTGTGCAGAACTTACTGGAGAGTCTCAGTTTGTGCAGAACTTAAACGACTCTCAGTTTGTGCAGAACTTAAAGGACTCTCAGTTTGTGCAGAACTTACAGGAGGGTCTCAGTGTGTGCAGAACTTACAGGATTGTTTCAGTTTGTGCAGAACTTACAGGAGTCTCAGTTTCTGCAGAACTTACAGGAGAGTCTCAGTTTTTGCAGAACTTACAGGAAGGTCTCAGTTTGTGTAAAACTTACAGGACAGTCTCAATTTGTGCAGAACTTGCTGGAGAGTCTCAGTTTGTGCAGAACTTAAAGGACTCTCAGTTTGTGCAGAACTTACAGGAGGGTCTCAGTTTGTGCAGAACTTACAGGAGGGTGTCAATTTGTGCAGAACATACAGGAGGGTCTCAGTTTGTGCAGAACTTACAGGAGGTTCTCAGTTTATGCAGAACTTACAGGAGGGTCTCAGTTTGTGCAAAACTTACAGGAGAGTTTCAGTCTGTGCAGAACTTAAAGGATCGTTTCAGTTTGTGCAGAACATACAGGAGTGTCTAAGTTTGTGCAGAACTTACAGGAAGGTCTCAGTTTGTGTAGAACTTACAGGAGAGTCTCAGTTTGTGCAGAACATAGAGGAGAGTCTCAGTTTGTGCAGAACTTACAGGAGAGTTTCAATTTGTGCAGAACTTACAGGACTCTCAGTTTGTGTAGAACTTACAGGAGAGTCTCAGTTTGTGCAGAACTTACAGGAGGGTCTCAGTTTGTGCAGAACTTGCAGGAGAGTCTCAGTTTGTGCAGAACTTACAGGAGAGTCTAAGTTTGTGCAGAACTTACAGGAGAGTCTCAGTTCGTGCAGAACTTACAGGAGTGTCTCAGTTTGTGCAGAACTTACAAGATTCTCAATTTGTGCAAAATTTACAGAAGGGTCTCAGTTTGTGCAGAACTTACAGGAGGGTTTCAGTTCGTGAAGAACTTACCGGAGAGTTTCAGTCCGTGCAGAACTTAGAGGATGGTTTCAGTTTGTGCAGAACTTACTGGAGAGTCTCAGTTTGAGCAGAACTTACTGGAGAGTCTCAGTTTGTGCAGAACTTAAACGACTCTCAGTTTGTGCAGAACTTAAAGGACTCTCAGTTTGTGCAGAACTTGCAGGAGAGTCTCAGTTTGTGCAAAACTTAAAGGAGAGTCTCAGTTTGTGCAGAACTTACAGGAGAGTCTCAGTTTGTGCAGAACTTACAGGATTCTCAATTTGTGCAGAACTTACTGGAGAGTCTCAGTTTGTGCAGAACTTAAAGGACTCTCAGTTTGTGCAGAACTTACAGGAGGGTCTCAGTTTGTGCAGAACTTACAGGAGGGTGTCAGTTTGTGCAGAACATACAGGAGGGTCTCAGTTTATGCAGAACTTACAGGAGGTTCTCAGTTTATGCAGAACTTACAGGAGGGTCTCAGTTTGTGCAAAACTTACAGGAAAGTTTCAGTCTGTGCAGAAAATAAAGGATCGTTTCAGTTTGTGCAGAATTTACAGGAGTGTCTAAGTTTGTGCAGAACTTACAGGATTCTCAATTTGTGCAGAACTTACAGAAGGGTCTCAGTTTGTGCAGAACTTACAGGAGGGTTTCAATTCGTGAAGAACTTACCGGAGAGTTTCAGTCCGTGCAGAACTTAGAGGATGGTTTCAGTTTGTGCAGAACTTACAGGAGTCTCAGTATTTGCAGAACTTACAGGAAGGTCTCAGTTTGTGTAGAACTTACAGGGCGGTCTCAATTTGTACGAAACTTACTGGAGAGTCTCAGTTTGTGCAGAACTTACTGGATTCTCAATTTGTGCAGAACTTACTGGAGAGTCTCAGTTTGTGCAGAACTTACAGGGCAGTCTCAATTTGTATAGAACTTACAGGAGAGTCTCAGTTTGTGCAGAACTTACAGGATTCTCAATTTCTGCAGAACTTACAGGACGGTCTCAGTTTGTGCAGAACTTAAAGGACTCTCAGTTTGTGCAGAACTTACAGGAGGGTCTCAGTTTGTGCAGAACTTACAGGAGGGTGTCAGTTTGTGCAGAACATACAGGAGGGTCTCAGTTTATGCAGAACTTACAGGAGGGTCTCAGTTTGTGCAAAACTTACAGGAAAGTTTCAGTCTGTGCAGAAAATAAAGGATCGTTTCAGTTTGTGCAGAACTTACAGGAGTGTCTAAGTTTGTGCAGAACTTACAGGATTCTCAATTTGTGCAGAACTTACAGAAGGGTCTCAGTTTGTGCAGAACTTACAGGAGGGTTTCAGTTCGTGAAGAACTTACCGGAGAGTTTCAGTCCGTGCAGAACTTAGAGGATGGTTTCAGTTTGTGCAGAACTTACAGGAGTCTCAGTATTTGCAGAACTTACAGGAAGGTCTCAGTTTGTGTAGAACTTACAGGGCAGTCTCAATTTGTGCGAAACTTACTGGAGAGTCTCAGTTTGTGCAGAACTTACTGGGGAGTCTCAGTTTGTGCAGAACTTAAACGACTCTCAGTTTGTGCAGAACTTAAAGGACTCTCAGTTTGTGCAGAACTTACAGGAGGGTCTCAGTTTGTGCAGAACTTGCAGGACAGTCTCAGTTTGTGCAGAACTTACAGGAGAGTCTAAGTTTGTGCGGAACTTACAGGAGAGTCTCAGTTCGTGCAGAACTTACAGGAGTGTCTCAGTTTGTGCAGAACTTACAAGATTCTCAATTTGTGCAAAATTTACAGAAGGGTCTCAGTTTGTGCAGAACTTACAGGAGGGTTTCAGTTCGTGAAGAACTTACCGGAGAGTTTCAGTCCGTGCAGAACTTAGAGGATGGTTTCAGTTTGTGCAGAACTTACTGGAGAGTCTCAGTTTGAGCAGAACTTACTGGAGAGTCTCAGTTTGTGCAGAACTTAAAGGACTCTCAGTTTGTGCAGAACTTAAAGGACTCTCAGTTTGTGCAGAACTTACAGGAGGGTCTCAGTGTGTGCAGAACTTACAGGAGAGTCTCAATTAGAGCAGAACTTACCGGAGAGTTTCAGTCCGTGCAGAACTTACAGGATTGTTTCAGTTTGTGCAGAACTTACAGGAGTCTCAGTTTCTGCAGAACTTACAGGAGAGTCTCAGTTTTTGCAGAACTTACAGGAAGGTCTCAGTTTTTGTAAAACTTACAGGACAGTCTCAATTTGTGCAGAACTTACTGGAGAGTCTCAGTTTGTGCAGAACTTAAAGGACTCTCAGTTTGTGCAGAACTTACAGGAGGGTCTCAGTTTGTGCAGAACTTACAGGAGGGTGTCAGTTTGTGCAGAACATACAGGAGGGTCTCAGTTTGTGCAGAACTTACAGGAGGTTCTCAGTTTATGCAGAACTTACAGGAGGGTCTCAGTTTGTGCAAAACTTACAGGAGAGTTTCAGTCTGTGCAGAACTTAAAGGATCGTTTCAGTTTGTGCAGAACTTACAGGAGTGTCTAAGTTTGTGCGGAACTTACAGGAGAGTCTCAGTTCGTGCAGAACTTACAGGAGTGTCTCAGTTTGTGCAGAACTTACAAGATTCTCAATTTGTGCAAAATTTACAGAAGGGTCTCAGTTTGTGCAGAACTTACAGGAGGGTTTCAGTTCGTGAAGAACTTACCGGAGAGTTTCAGTCCGTGCAGAACTTAGAGGATGGTTTCAGTTTGTGCAGAACTTACTGGAGAGTCTCAGTTTGAGCAGAACTTACTGGAGAGTCTCAGTTTGTGCAGAACTTAAAGGACTCTCAGTTTGTGCAGAACTTAAAGGACTCTCAGTTTGTGCAGAACTTGCAGGAGAGTCTCAGTTTGTGCAAAACTTAAAGGAGAGTCTCAGTTTGTGCAGAACTTACAGGAGAGTCTCAGTTTGTGCAGAACTTACAGGATTCTCAATTTGTGCAGAACTTACTGGAGAGTCTCAGTTTGTGCAGAACTTAAAGGACTCTCGGTTTGTGCAGAACTTACAGGAGGGTCTCAGTTTGTGCAGAACTTACAGGAGGGTGTCAGTTTGTGCAGAACATACAGGAGGGTCTCAGTTTATGCAGAACTTACAGGAGGTTCTCAGTTTATGCAGAACTTACAGGAGGGTCTCAGTTTGTGCAAAACTTACAGGAAAGTTTCAGTCTGTGCAGAAAATAAAGGATCGTTTCAGTTTGTGCAGAATTTACAGGAGTGTCTAAGTTTGTGCAGAACTTACAGGATTCTCAATTTGTGCAGAACTTAAAGAAGGGTCTCAGTTTGTGCAGAACTTACAGGAGGGTTTCAGTTCGTGAAGAACTTACCGGAGAGTTTCAGTCCGTGCAGAACTTAGAGGATGGTTTCAGTTTGTGCAGAACTTACAGGAGTCTCAGTATTTGCAGAACTTACAGGAAGGTCTCAGTTTGTGTAGAACTTACAGGGCAGTCTCAATTTGTGCGAAACTTACTGGAGAGTCTCAGTTTGTGCAGAACTTACTGGATTCTCAATTTGTGCAGAACTTACTGGAGAGTCTCAGTTTGTGCAGAACTTACAGGGCAGTCTCAATTTGTGCAGAACTTACAGGAGAGTCTCAGTTTGTGCAGAACTTACAGGATTCTCAATTTGTGCAGAACTTACTGGAGAGTCTCAGTTTGTGCAGAACTTAAAGGACTCTCAGTTTGTGCAGAACTTACAGGAGGGTCTCAGTTTGTGCAGAACTTACAGGATGGTTTCAGTTTGTGCAGAACTTACTGGAGAGTCTCAGTTTGAGCAGAACTTACTGGAGAGTCTCAGTTTGTGCAGAACTTAAACGACTCTCAGTTTGTGCAGAACTTAAAGGACTCTCAGTTTGTGCAGAACTTGCAGGAGAGTCTCAGTTTGTGCAAAACTTAAAGGAGAGTCTCAGTTTGTGCAGAACTTACAGGAGAGTCTCAGTTTGTGCAGAACTTACAGGATTCTCAATTTGTGCAGAACTTACTGGAGAGTCTCAGTTTGTGCAGAACTTAAAGGACTCTCAGTTTGTGCAGAACTTACAGGAGGGTCTCAGTTTGTGCAGAACTTACAGGAGGGTGTCAGTTTGTGCAGAACATACAGGAGGGTCTCAGTTTATGCAGAACTTACAGGAGGTTCTCAGTTTATGCAGAACTTACAGGAGGGTCTCAGTTTGTGCAAAACTTACAGGAAAGTTTCAGTCTGTGCAGAAAATAAAGGATCGTTTCAGTTTGTGCAGAACTTACAGGAGTGTCTAAGTTTGTGCAGAACTTACAGGATTCTCAATTTGTGCAGAACTTACAGAAGGGTCTCAGTTTGTGCAGAACTTACAGGAGGGTTTCAGTTCGTGAAGAACTTACCGGAGAGTTTCAGTCCGTGCAGAACTTAGAGGATGGTTTCAGTTTGTGCAGAACTTACAGGAGTGTCAGTATTTGCAGAACTTACAGGAAGGTCTCAGTTTGTGTAGAACTTACAGGGCAGTCTCAATTTGTGCGAAACTTACTGGAGAGTCTCAGTTTGTGCAGAACTTACTGGAGAGTCTCAGTTTGTGCAGAACTTAAACGACTCTCAGTTTGTGCAGAACTTAAAGGACTCTCAGTTTGTGCAGAACATGCAGGAGAGTCTCAGTTTGTGCAAAACTTAAAGGAGAGTCTCAGTTTGTGCAGAACTTACAGGAGAGTCTCAGTTTGTGCAGAACTTACAGGATTCTCAATTTGTGCAGAACTTACTGGAGAGTCTCAGTTTGTGCAGAACTTAAAGGACTCTCAGTTTGTGCAGAACTTACAGGAGGATCTCAGTTTGTGCAGAACTTACAGGAGGGTGTCAGTTTGTGCAGAACATACAGGAGGGTCTCAGTTTATGCAGAACTTACAGGAGGTTCTCAGTTTATGCAGAACTTACAGGAGGGTCTCAGTTTGTGCAAAACTTACAGGAGAGTTTCAGTCTGTGCAGAACTTAAAGGATCGTTTCAGTTTGTGCAGAACTTACAGGAGTGTCTAAGTTTGTGCAGAACTTACAGGAGGGTCTCAGTTTGTAAAGAACTTAAAGGACTCTCAGTTTGTGCAGAACTTACAGGAGAGTCTCAGTTTGTGCAGAACTTACAGGATTCTCAATTTGTGCAGAATTTACAGGAGAATCTCAGTTTGTGCAGAACTTACAGGAGGGTCTCAGTTTGTGCAGAACTTACAGGAGGGTCTCAGTTTACTCAGAACTTACAGAAGGGTCTCAGTTTGTGCAGAACTTACAGGAGGGTCTCAGTTTGTGAAGAATTTAGAGAAGGGTCTCAATATGTGAAGAACTTACAGGACGGTCTCTTTTTTTGCAGAACTTACAGGAGGGTTTCAGTCTCTGCAGAACTTACAGGAGGGTCTCAGTGTGTGCAGAACTTACAGGAGAGTCTCAATTACAGCAGAACTTACAGGATTCTCAATTTGTGCAGAACTTACTGGAGAGTCTCAGTTTGTGCAGAACTTAAAGGACTCTCAGTTTGTGCAGAACTTACAGGAGGGTCTCAGTTTGTGCAGAACTTACAGGAGGGTGTCAGTTTGTGCAGAACATACAGGAGGGTCTCAGTTTATGCAGAACTTACAGGAGGTTCTCAGTTTATGCAGAACTTACAGGAGGGTCTCAGTTTGTGCAAAACTTACAGGAAAGTTTCAGTCTGTGCAGAAAATAAAGGATCGTTTCAGTTTGTGCAGAACTTACAGGAGTGTCTAAGTTTGTGCAGAACTTACAGGAGGGTCTCAGTTTGTGCAGAACTTAAAGGACTCTCAGTTTGTGCAGAACTTGAAGGAAAGTCTCAGTTCGTGCAAAACTTAAAGGAGAGTCTCAGTTTGTGCAGAATTTACAGGAAAGTCTCAGTTTGTGCAGAACTTACAGGATTCTCAATTTGTGCAGAATTTACAGGAGAATCTCAGTTTGTGCAGAACTTACAGGAGGGTCTCAGTTTGTGCAGAACTTACAGAAGGGTCTCAGTTTGTGCAGAACTTACAGGAGGGTCTCAGTTTACTCAGAACTTACAGAAGGGTCTCAGTTTGTGCAGAACTTACAGGAGGGTCTCAGTTTACTCAGAACTTACAGAAAGGTCTCAGTTTGTGCAGAACTTACAGGAGGGTCTCAGTTTGTGAAGAATTTAGAGAAGGGTCTCAATATGTGAAGAACTTACAGGACGGTCTCTTTTTTTGCAGAACTTACAGGAGGGTCTCAGTCTCTGCAGAACTTACAGGAGGGTCTCAGTGTGTGCAGAACTTACAGGAGAGTCTCAATTACAGCAGAACTTACCGGAGAGTTTCAGTCCGTGCAGAACTTACAGGATTGTTTCAGTTTGTGCAGAACTTACAGGAGCCTCAGTTTTTGCAGAACTTACAGGAGAGTCTCAGTTTTTGCAGAAATTACAGGAAGGTCTCAGTTTTTGTAGAACTTACAGGACAGTCTCAATTTGTGCAGAACTTACTGGGAGTCTCAGTTTGTGCAGAAATTAAAGGACTCTCAGTTTGTGCAGAACTTACAGGAGGGTCTCAGTTTGTGCAGAACTTACAGGAGGGTGTCAGTTTGTGCAGAACATACTGGAGGGTCTCAGTTTGTGCAGAACTTACAGGAAGGTCTCGGTTTTTGTAGAACTTACAGGACAGTCTCAATTTGTGCAGAACTTACAGGACTCTCAGTTTGTGTAGAACTTACAGGAGAGTCTCAGTTTGTGCAGAACTTACAGGAGGGTCTCAGTTTGTGCAGAACTTGCAGGAGAGTCTCAGTTTGTGCAGAACTTACAGGAGAGTCTAAGTTTGTGCAGAACTTACAGGAGAGTCTCAGTTTGTGCAGAACTTACAGGAGTGTCTCAGTTTGTGTAGAACTTACAAGATTCTCAATTTGTGCAAAATTTACAGAAGGGTCTCAGTTTGTGCAGAACTTACAGGAGGGTTTCAGTTCGTGAAGAACTTACCGGAGAGTTTCAGTCCGTGCAGAACTTAGAGGATGGTTTCAGTTTGTGCAGAACTTACTGGAGAGTCTCAGTTTGAGCAGAACTTACTGGAGAGTCTCAGTTTGTGCAGAACTTAAACGACTCTCAGTTTGTGCAGAACTTAAAGGACTCTCAGTTTGTGCAGAACTTGCAGGAGAGTCTCAGTTTGTGCAAAACTTAAAGGAGAGTCTCAGTTTGTGCAGAACTTACAGGAGAGTCTCAGTTTGTGCAGAACTTACAGGATTCTCAATTTGTGCAGAACTTACTGGAGAGTCTCAGTTTGTGCTGAACTTAAAGGACTCTCAGTTTGTGCAGAACTTACAGGAGGGTCTCAGTTTGTGCAGAACTTACAGGAGGGTGTCAGTTTGTGCAGAACATACAGGAGGGTCTCAGTTTATGCAGAACTTACAGGAGGTTCTCAGTTTATGCAGAACTTACAGGAGGGTCTCAGTTTGTGCAAAACTTACAGTAAAGTTTCAGTCTGTGCAGAAAATAAAGGATCGTTTCAGTTTGTGCAGAACTTACAGGAGTGTCTAAGTTTGTGCAGAACTTACAGGATTCTCAATTTGTGCAGAACTTACAGAAGGGTCTCAGTTTGTGCAGAACTTACAGGAGGGTTTCAGTTCGTGAAGAACTTACCGGAGAGTTTCAGTCCGTGCAGAACTTAGAGGATGGTTTCAGTTTGTGCAGAACTTACAGGAGTCTCAGTATTTGCAGAACTTACAGGAAGGTCTCAGTTTGTGTAGAACTTACAGGGCAGTCTCAATTTGTGCGAAACTTACTGGAGAGTCTCAGTTTGTGCAGAACTTACTGGATTCTCAATTTGTGCAGAACTTACTGGAGAGTCTCAGTTTGTGCAGAACTTACAGGGCAGTCTCAATTTGTGCAGAACTTACAGGAGAGTCTCAGTTTGTGCAGAACTTACAGGATTCTCAATTTGTGCAGAACTTACTGGAGAGTCTCAGTTTGTGCAGAACTTAAAGGACTCTCAGTTTGTGCAGAACTTACAGGAGGGTCTCAGTTTGTGCAGAACTTACAGGAGGGTGTCAGTTTGTGAAGAACATACAGGAGGGTCTCAGTTTATGCAGAACTTACAGGAGGGTCTCAGTTTGTGCAAAACTTACAGGAAAGTTTCAGTCTGTGCAGAAAATAAAGGATCGTTTCAGTTTGTGCAGAACTTACAGGAGTGTCTAAGTTTGTGCAGAACTTACAGGATTCTCAATTTGTGCAGAACTTACAGAAGGGTCTCAGTTTGTGCAGAACTTACAGGAGGGTTTCAGTTCGTGAAGAACTTACCGGAGAGTTTCAGTCCGTGCAGAACTTAGAGGATGGTTTCAGTTTGTGCAGAACTTACAGGAGTCTCAGTATTTGCAGAACTTACAGGAAGGTCTCAGTTTGTGTAGAACTTACAGGGCAGTCTCAATTTGTGCGAAACTTACTGGAGAGTCTCAGTTTGTGAAGAACTTACTGGATTCTCAATTTGTGCAGAACTTACTGGAGAGTCTCAGTTTGTTCAGAACTTACAGGGCAGTCTCAATTTGTGCAGAACTTACAGGAGAGTCTCAGTTTGTGCAGAACTTACAGGATTCTCAATTTGTGCAGAACTTACTGGAGAGTCTCAGTTTGTGCAGAACTTAAAGGACTCTCAGTTTGTGCAGAACTTACAGGAGGGTCTCAGTTTGTGCAGAACTTACAGGAGGGTGTCAGTTTGTGCAGAACATACAGGAGGGTCTCAGTTTATGCAGAACTTACAGGAGGGTCTCAGTTTGTGCAAAACTTACAGGAAAGTTTCAGTCTGTGCAGAAAATAAAGGATCGTTTCAGTTTGTGCAGAACTTACAGGAGTGTCTAAGTTTGTGCAGAACTTACAGGATTCTCAATTTGTGCAGAACTTACAGAAGGGTCTCAGTTTGTGCAGAACTTACAGGAGGGTTTCAGTTCGTGAAGAACTTACCGGAGAGTTTCAGTCCGTGCAGAACTTAGAGGATGGTTTCAGTTTGTGCAGAACTTACAGGAGTCTCAGTATTTGCAGAACTTACAGGAAGGTCTCAGTTTGTGTAGAACTTACAGGGCAGTCTCAATTTGTGCGAAACTTACTGGAGAGTCTCACTTTGTGCAGAACTTACTGGAGAGTGTCAGTTTGTGCAGAACTTAAACGACTCTCAGTTTGTGCAGAACTTACAGGAGGGTCTCAGTGTGTGCAGAACTTACAGGAGAGTCTCAATTAGAGCAGAACTTACCGGAGAGTTTCAGTCCGTGCAGAACTTACAGGATTGTTTCAGTTTGTGCAGAACTTACAGGAGTCTCAGTTTCTGCAGAACTTACAGGAGAGTCTCAGTTTTTGCAGAACTTACAGGAAGGTCTCAGTTTTTGTAAAACTTACAGGACAGTCTCAATTTGTGCAGAACTTACTGGAGAGTCTCAGTTTGTGCAGAACTTAAAGGACTCTCAGTTTGTGCAGAACTTACAGGAGGGTCTCAGTTTGTGCAGAACTTACAGGAGGGTGTCAGTTTGTGCAGAACATACAGGAGGGTCTCAGTTTGTGCAGAACTTACAGGAGGTTCTCAGTTTATGCAGAACTTACAGGAGGGTCTCAGTTTGTGCAGAACTTGCAGGAGAGTCTCAGTTTGTGCAGAACTTACAGGAGAGTCTAAGTTTGTGCAGAACTTACAGGAGAGTCTCAGTTTGTGCAGAACTTACAGGAGTGTCTCAGTTTGTGCAGAACTTACAAGATTCTCAATTTGTGCAAAATTTACAGAAGGGTCTCAGTTTGTGCAGAACTTAGAGGATGGTTTCAGTTTGTGCAGAACTTACTGGAGAGTCTCAGTTTGTGCAGAACTTACAAGATTCTCAATTTGTGCAAAATTTACAGAAGGGTCTCAGTCCGTGCAGAACTTAGAGGATGGTTTCAGTTTGTGCAGAACTTACTGGAGAGTCTCAGTTTGAGCAGAACTTACTGGAGAGTCTCAGTTTGTGCAGAACTTAAACGACTCTCAGTTTGTGCAGAACTTAAAGGACTCTCAGTTTGTGCAGAACTTGCAGGAGAGTCTCAGTTTGTGCAAAACTTAAAGGAGAGTCTCAGTTTGTGCAGAACTTACAGGAGAGTCTCAGTTTGTGCAGAACTTACAGGATTCTCAATTTGTGCAGAACTTACTGGAGAGTCTCAGTTTGTGCAGAACTTAAAGGACTCTCAGTTTGTGCAGAACTTACAGGAGGGTCTCAGTTTGTGCAGAACTTACAGGAGGGTGTCAGTTTGTGCAGAACATACAGGAGGGTCTCAGTTTGTGCAGAACTTAAACGACTCTCAGTTTGTGCAGAACTTAAAGGACTCTCAGTTTGTGCAGAACATGCAGGAGAGTCTCAGTTTGTGCAAAACTTAAAGGAGAGTCTCAGTTTGTGCAGAACTTACAGGAGAGTCTCAGTTTGTGCAGAACTTACAGGATTCTCAATTTGTGCAGAACTTACTGGAGAGTCTCAGTTTGTGCAGAACTTAAAGGACTCTCAGTTTGTGCAGAACTTACAGGAGGATCTCAGTTTGTGCAGAACTTACAGGAGGGTGTCAGTTTGTGCAGAACATACAGGAGGGTCTCAGTTTATGCAGAACTTACAGGAGGTTCTCAGTTTATGCAGAACTTACAGGAGGGTCTCAGTTTGTGCAAAACTTACAGGAGAGTTTCAGTCTGTGCAGAACTTAAAGGATCGTTTCAGTTTGTGCAGAACTTACAGGAGTGTCTAAGTTTGTGCAGAACTTACAGGAGGGTCTCAGTTTGTAAAGAACTTAAAGGACTCTCAGTTTGTGCAGAACTTACAGGAGAGTCTCAGTTTGTGCAGAACTTACAGGATTCTCAATTTGTGCAGAATTTACAGGAGAATCTCAGTTTGTGCAGAACTTACAGGAGGGTCTCAGTTTGTGCAGAACTTACAGGAGGGTCTCAGTTTACTCAGAACTTACAGAAGGGTCTCAGTTTGTGCAGAACTTACAGGAGGGTCTCAGTTTGTGAAGAATTTAGAGAAGGGTCTCAATATGTGAAGAACTTACAGGACGGTCTCTTTTTTTGCAGAACTTACAGGAGGGTTTCAGTCTCTGCAGAACTTACAGGAGGGTCTCAGTGTGTGCAGAACTTACAGGAGAGTCTCAATTACAGCAGAACTTACAGGATTCTCAATTTGTGCAGAACTTACTGGAGAGTCTCAGTTTGTGCAGAACTTAAAGGACTCTCAGTTTGTGCAGAACTTACAGGAGGGTCTCAGTTTGTGCAGAACTTACAGGAGGGTGTCAGTTTGTGCAGAACATACAGGAGGGTCTCAGTTTATGCAGAACTTACAGGAGGTTCTCAGTTTATGCAGAACTTACAGGAGGGTCTCAGTTTGTGCAAAACTTACAGGAAAGTTTCAGTCTGTGCAGAAAATAAAGGATCGTTTCAGTTTGTGCAGAACTTACAGGAGTGTCTAAGTTTGTGCAGAACTTACAGGAGGGTCTCAGTTTGTGCAGAACTTAAAGGACTCTCAGTTTGTGCAGAACTTGAAGGAAAGTCTCAGTTCGTGCAAAACTTAAAGGAGAGTCTCAGTTTGTGCAGAATTTACAGGAAAGTCTCAGTTTGTGCAGAACTTACAGGATTCTCAATTTGTGCAGAATTTACAGGAGAATCTCAGTTTGTGCAGAACTTACAGGAGGGTCTCAGTTTGTGCAGAACTTACAGAAGGGTCTCAGTTTGTGCAGAACTTACAGGAGGGTCTCAGTTTACTCAGAACTTACAGAAGGGTCTCAGTTTGTGCAGAACTTACAGGAGGGTCTCAGTTTACTCAGAACTTACAGAAAGGTCTCAGTTTGTGCAGAACTTACAGGAGGGTCTCAGTTTGTGAAGAATTTAGAGAAGGGTCTCAATATGTGAAGAACTTACAGGACGGTCTCTTTTTTTGCAGAACTTACAGGAGGGTCTCAGTCTCTGCAGAACTTACAGGAGGGTCTCAGTGTGTGCAGAACTTACAGGAGAGTCTCAATTACAGCAGAACTTACCGGAGAGTTTCAGTCCGTGCAGAACTTACAGGATTGTTTCAGTTTGTGCAGAACTTACAGGAGCCTCAGTTTTTGCAGAACTTACAGGAGAGTCTCAGTTTTTGCAGAAATTACAGGAAGGTCTCAGTTTTTGTAGAACTTACAGGACAGTCTCAATTTGTGCAGAACTTACTGGGAGTCTCAGTTTGTGCAGAAATTAAAGGACTCTCAGTTTGTGCAGAACTTACAGGAGGGTCTCAGTTTGTGCAGAACTTACAGGAGGGTGTCAGTTTGTGCAGAACATACTGGAGGGTCTCAGTTTGTGCAGAACTTACAGGAAGGTCTCGGTTTTTGTAGAACTTACAGGACAGTCTCAATTTGTGCAGAACTTACAGGACTCTCAGTTTGTGTAGAACTTACAGGAGAGTCTCAGTTTGTGCAGAACTTACAGGAGGGTCTCAGTTTGTGCAGAACTTGCAGGAGAGTCTCAGTTTGTGCAGAACTTACAGGAGAGTCTAAGTTTGTGCAGAACTTACAGGAGAGTCTCAGTTTGTGCAGAACTTACAGGAGTGTCTCAGTTTGTGTAGAACTTACAAGATTCTCAATTTGTGCAAAATTTACAGAAGGGTCTCAGTTTGTGCAGAACTTACAGGAGGGTTTCAGTTCGTGAAGAACTTACCGGAGAGTTTCAGTCCGTGCAGAACTTAGAGGATGGTTTCAGTTTGTGCAGAACTTACTGGAGAGTCTCAGTTTGAGCAGAACTTACTGGAGAGTCTCAGTTTGTGCAGAACTTAAACGACTCTCAGTTTGTGCAGAACTTAAAGGACTCTCAGTTTGTGCAGAACTTGCAGGAGAGTCTCAGTTTGTGCAAAACTTAAAGGAGAGTCTCAGTTTGTGCAGAACTTACAGGAGAGTCTCAGTTTGTGCAGAACTTACAGGATTCTCAATTTGTGCAGAACTTACTGGAGAGTCTCAGTTTGTGCTGAACTTAAAGGACTCTCAGTTTGTGCAGAACTTACAGGAGGGTCTCAGTTTGTGCAGAACTTACAGGAGGGTGTCAGTTTGTGCAGAACATACAGGAGGGTCTCAGTTTATGCAGAACTTACAGGAGGTTCTCAGTTTATGCAGAACTTACAGGAGGGTCTCAGTTTGTGCAAAACTTACAGTAAAGTTTCAGTCTGTGCAGAAAATAAAGGATCGTTTCAGTTTGTGCAGAACTTACAGGAGTGTCTAAGTTTGTGCAGAACTTACAGGATTCTCAATTTGTGCAGAACTTACAGAAGGGTCTCAGTTTGTGCAGAACTTACAGGAGGGTTTCAGTTCGTGAAGAACTTACCGGAGAGTTTCAGTCCGTGCAGAACTTAGAGGATGGTTTCAGTTTGTGCAGAACTTACAGGAGTCTCAGTATTTGCAGAACTTACAGGAAGGTCTCAGTTTGTGTAGAACTTACAGGGCAGTCTCAATTTGTGCGAAACTTACTGGAGAGTCTCAGTTTGTGCAGAACTTACTGGATTCTCAATTTGTGCAGAACTTACTGGAGAGTCTCAGTTTGTGCAGAACTTACAGGGCAGTCTCAATTTGTGCAGAACTTACAGGAGAGTCTCAGTTTGTGCAGAACTTACAGGATTCTCAATTTGTGCAGAACTTACTGGAGAGTCTCAGTTTGTGCAGAACTTAAAGGACTCTCAGTTTGTGCAGAACTTACAGGAGGGTCTCAGTTTGTGCAGAACTTACAGGAGGGTGTCAGTTTGTGAAGAACATACAGGAGGGTCTCAGTTTATGCAGAACTTACAGGAGGGTCTCAGTTTGTGCAAAACTTACAGGAAAGTTTCAGTCTGTGCAGAAAATAAAGGATCGTTTCAGTTTGTGCAGAACTTACAGGAGTGTCTAAGTTTGTGCAGAACTTACAGGATTCTCAATTTGTGCAGAACTTACAGAAGGGTCTCAGTTTGTGCAGAACTTACAGGAGGGTTTCAGTTCGTGAAGAACTTACCGGAGAGTTTCAGTCCGTGCAGAACTTAGAGGATGGTTTCAGTTTGTGCAGAACTTACAGGAGTCTCAGTATTTGCAGAACTTACAGGAAGGTCTCAGTTTGTGTAGAACTTACAGGGCAGTCTCAATTTGTGCGAAACTTACTGGAGAGTCTCAGTTTGTGAAGAACTTACTGGATTCTCAATTTGTGCAGAACTTACTGGAGAGTCTCAGTTTGTTCAGAACTTACAGGGCAGTCTCAATTTGTGCAGAACTTACAGGAGAGTCTCAGTTTGTGCAGAACTTACAGGATTCTCAATTTGTGCAGAACTTACTGGAGAGTCTCAGTTTGTGCAGAACTTAAAGGACTCTCAGTTTGTGCAGAACTTACAGGAGGGTCTCAGTTTGTGCAGAACTTACAGGAGGGTGTCAGTTTGTGCAGAACATACAGGAGGGTCTCAGTTTATGCAGAACTTACAGGAGGGTCTCAGTTTGTGCAAAACTTACAGGAAAGTTTCAGTCTGTGCAGAAAATAAAGGATCGTTTCAGTTTGTGCAGAACTTACAGGAGTGTCTAAGTTTGTGCAGAACTTACAGGATTCTCAATTTGTGCAGAACTTACAGAAGGGTCTCAGTTTGTGCAGAACTTACAGGAGGGTTTCAGTTCGTGAAGAACTTACCGGAGAGTTTCAGTCCGTGCAGAACTTAGAGGATGGTTTCAGTTTGTGCAGAACTTACAGGAGTCTCAGTATTTGCAGAACTTACAGGAAGGTCTCAGTTTGTGTAGAACTTACAGGGCAGTCTCAATTTGTGCGAAACTTACTGGAGAGTCTCACTTTGTGCAGAACTTACTGGAGAGTGTCAGTTTGTGCAGAACTTAAACGACTCTCAGTTTGTGCAGAACTTACAGGAGGGTCTCAGTGTGTGCAGAACTTACAGGAGAGTCTCAATTAGAGCAGAACTTACCGGAGAGTTTCAGTCCGTGCAGAACTTACAGGATTGTTTCAGTTTGTGCAGAACTTACAGGAGTCTCAGTTTCTGCAGAACTTACAGGAGAGTCTCAGTTTTTGCAGAACTTACAGGAAGGTCTCAGTTTTTGTAAAACTTACAGGACAGTCTCAATTTGTGCAGAACTTACTGGAGAGTCTCAGTTTGTGCAGAACTTAAAGGACTCTCAGTTTGTGCAGAACTTACAGGAGGGTCTCAGTTTGTGCAGAACTTACAGGAGGGTGTCAGTTTGTGCAGAACATACAGGAGGGTCTCAGTTTGTGCAGAACTTACAGGAGGTTCTCAGTTTATGCAGAACTTACAGGAGGGTCTCAGTTTGTGCAGAACTTGCAGGAGAGTCTCAGTTTGTGCAGAACTTACAGGAGAGTCTAAGTTTGTGCAGAACTTACAGGAGAGTCTCAGTTTGTGCAGAACTTACAGGAGTGTCTCAGTTTGTGCAGAACTTACAAGATTCTCAATTTGTGCAAAATTTACAGAAGGGTCTCAGTTTGTGCAGAACTTAGAGGATGGTTTCAGTTTGTGCAGAACTTACTGGAGAGTCTCAGTTTGTGCAGAACTTACAAGATTCTCAATTTGTGCAAAATTTACAGAAGGGTCTCAGTCCGTGCAGAACTTAGAGGATGGTTTCAGTTTGTGCAGAACTTACTGGAGAGTCTCAGTTTGAGCAGAACTTACTGGAGAGTCTCAGTTTGTGCAGAACTTAAACGACTCTCAGTTTGTGCAGAACTTAAAGGACTCTCAGTTTGTGCAGAACTTGCAGGAGAGTCTCAGTTTGTGCAAAACTTAAAGGAGAGTCTCAGTTTGTGCAGAACTTACAGGAGAGTCTCAGTTTGTGCAGAACTTACAGGATTCTCAATTTGTGCAGAACTTACTGGAGAGTCTCAGTTTGTGCAGAACTTAAAGGACTCTCAGTTTGTGCAGAACTTACAGGAGGGTCTCAGTTTGTGCAGAACTTACAGGAGGGTGTCAGTTTGTGCAGAACATACAGGAGGGTCTCAGTTTATGCAGAACTTACAGGAGGTTCTCAGTTTATGCAGACCTTACAGGAGGGTCTCAGTTTGTGCAAAACTTACAGGAGAGTTTCAGTCTGTGCAGAACTTAAAGGATCGTTTCAGTTTGTGCAGAACTTACAGGAGTGTCTAAGTTTGTGCAGAACTTACAGGAGGGTCTCAGTTTGTGCAGAACTTGCAGGAAAGTCTCAGTTTGTGCAAAACTTAAAGGAGAGTCTCAGTTTGTGCAGAACTTACAGGAGAGTCTCAGTTTGTGCAGAACTTACAGGATTCTCAATTTTTGTGCAGAATTTACAGGAGAATCTCAGTTTGTGCAGAACTTACAGGAGGGTCTCAGTTTGTGCAGAACTTACAGGAGGGTCTCAGTTTACTCAGAACTTACAGAAGGGTCTCAGTTTGTGCAGAACTTACAGGAGGGTCTCAGTTTGTGAAGAATTTAGAGAAGGGTCTCAATATGTGAAGAACTTACAGGACGGTCTCTTTTTTTGCAGAACTTACAGGAGGGTTTCAGTCTCTGCAGAACTTACAGGAGGGTCTCAGTGTGTGCAGAACTTACAGGAGAGTCTCAATTACAGCAGAACTTACAGGATTCTCAATTTGTGCAGAACTTACTGGAGAGTCTCAGTTTGTGCAGAACTTAAAGCACTCTCAGTTTGTGCAGAACTTACAGGAGGGTCTCAGTTTGTGCAGAACTTACAGGAGGGTGTCAGTTTGTGCAGAACATACAGGAGGGTCTCAGTTTATGCAGAACTTACAGGAGGTTCTCAGTTTATGCAGAACTTACAGGAGGGTCTCAGTTTGTGCAAAACTTACAGGAAAGTTTCAGTCTGTGCAGAAAATAAAGGATGGTTTCAGTTTGTGCAGAACTTACAGGAGTCTCAGTTTTTGCAGAACTTACAGGAAGGTCTCAGTTTGTGTAGAACTTACAGGGCAGTCTCAATTTGTGCGAAACTTACTGGAGAGTCTCAGTTTGTGCAGAACTTACTGGAGAGTCTCAGTTTGTGCAGACCTTAAACGACTCTCAGTTTGTGCAGAACTTAAAGGACTCTCAGTTTGTGCAGAACTTGCAGGAGAGTCTCAGTTTGTGCAAAACTTAAAGGAGAGTCTCAGTTTGTGCAGAACTTACAGGAGAGTCTCAGTTTGTGCAGAACTTACAGGATTCTCAATTTGTGCATAACTTACTGGAGAGTCTCAGTTTGTGCAGAACTTAAAGGACTCTCAGTTTGTGCAGAACTTACAGGAGGGTCTCAGTTTGTGCAGAACTTACAGGAGGGTGTCAGTTTGTGCAGAACATACAGGAGGGTCTCAGTTTATGCAGAACTTACAGGAGGTTCTCAGTTTATGCAGAACTTACAGGAGGGTCTCAGTTTGTGCAAAACTTACAGGAGAGTTTCAGTCTGTGCAGAACTTAAAGGATCGTTTCAGTTTGTGCAGAAATTACAGGAGTGTCTAAGTTTGTGCAGAACTTACAGGAGGGTCTCAGTTTGTGCAGAACTTAAAGGACTCTCAGTTTGTGCAGAACTTGCAGGAAAGTCTCAGTTCGTGCAAAACTTAAAGGAGAGTCTCAGTTTGTGCAGAACTTACAGGAAAGTCTCAGTTTGTGCAGAACTTACAGGGTTCTCAATTTGTGCAGAATTTACAGGAGAATCTCAGTTTGTGCAGAACTTACAGGAGGGTCTAAGTTTGTGCAGAACTTACAGAAGGGTCTCAGTTTGTGCAGAACTTACAGGAGGGTCTCAGTTTACTCAGAACTTACAGAAGGGTCTCAGTTTGTGCAGAACTTACAGGAGGGTCTCAGTTTACTCAGAACTTACAGAAAGGTCTCAGTTTGTGCAGAACTTACAGGAGGGTCTCAGTTTGTGAAGAATTTAGAGAAGGGTCTCAATATGTGAAGAACTTACAGGACGGTCTCTTTTTTTGCAGAACTTACAGGAGGGTCTCAGTGTGTGCAGAACTTACAGGAGAGTCTCAATTACAGCAGAACTTACCGGAGAGTTTCAGTCCGTGCAGAACTTACAGGATTGTTTCAGTTTGTGCAGAACTTACAGGAGCCTCAGTTTTTGCAGAACTTACAGGAGAGTCTCAGTTTTTGCAGAACTTACAGGAAGGTCTCGGTTTTTGTAGAACTTACAGGACAGTCTCAATTTGTGCAGAACTTACTGGGAGTCTCAGTTTGTGCAGAACTTAAAGGACTCTCAGTTTGTGCAGAACTTACAGGAGGGTCTCAGTTTGTGCAGAACTTACAGGAGGGTGTCAGTTTGTGCAGAACATACTGGAGGGTCTCAGTTTGTGCAGAACTTACAGGAGGTTCTCAGTTTATGCAGAACTTACAGGAGGGTCTCAGTTTGTGCAAAACTTACAGGAGAGTTTCAGTCTGTGCAGAACTTAAAGAATCGTTTCAGTTTGTGCAGAACTTACAGGAGTGTCTAAGTTTGTGCAGAACTTACAGGAGGGTCTCAGTTTGTGCAGAACTTACAGGAGGGTCTCAGTTTGTGTAGAACTTACAGGAGAGTCTCAGTTTGTGAAGAACTTACAGGATCTCAATTTGTGCTGAACTTACAGGAGAATCTCAGTTTGTGCAGAACTTACAGGAGAGTCTCAGTTTGTGCAGAACTTACAGGAGAGTCTCAATTTGTGCAGAACTTACAGGACTCTCAGTTTGTGTAGAACTTACAGGAGAGTCTCAGTTTGTGTAGAACTTACAGGAGGGTCTCAGTTTGTGCAGAACTTGCAGGAGAGTCGCAGTTTGTGCAGAACTTACAGGAGAGTCTAAGTTTGTTGAGAACTTACAGGAGAGTCTCAGTTTGTGCAGAACTTACAGGAATGTCAGTTGGTGCAAAACTTAAAGGAGAGTCTCAGTTTGTGCAGAACTTACAGGAGGGTCTCAGTTTGTGCAGAACTTACAGGATTCTCAATTTGTGCAGAATTTACAGAAGGGTCTCAGTTTGTGCAGAACTTACAGGAGGGTTTCAGTTCGTGAAGAACTTACAGGAGGGTCTCAGTCTGTGCAGAACTTACAGGAGAGTCTCAATTAGTGCAGAACTTACCGGAGAGTTTCAGTCCGTGCAGAACTTACAGGATGGTTTCAGTTTGTGCAGAACTTACAGGAGTCTCAGTTTTTGCAGAACTTACAGGACAGTCTCAATTTGTGCGAAACTTACTGGAGAGTCTCAGTTTGTTTAGAACTCAAAGGACTCTCAGTTTGTGCAGAACTTAAAGGACTCTCAGTTTGTGCAGAACTTGCAGGAAAGTCTCAGTTTGTACAAAACTTAAAGGAGAGTCTCAGTTTGTGCAGAACTTACAGGAGAGTCTCAGTTTGAGCAGAACTTACAGGATTCTCAATTTGTGCAGAATTTACTGGAGAATCTCAGTTTGTGCAGAACTTACAGGAGAGTCTCAGTTTGTGCAGAACTTACAGGAGGGTCTCAGTTTGTGCAGAACTTACAGGACTCTCAGTTTGTGTAGAACTTACAGGAGAGTCTCAATTTGTGCAGAACTTACAGGACGGTCTCAGTTTGTGCAGAACTTACAGGAGGGTCTCAGTTTACTCAGAACTTACAGGAGGGTCTCAGTTTGTGAAGAACTTAGAGAAGGGTCTCAGTATGTGCAGAACTTACAGGAGGGTCTCAGTTTGTGAAGAACTTACAGGAGGGTCTCCGTTTGTGCAGACCTTACAGGAGAGTCTCAATTTGTGCAGAGCTTACAGGAGAGTCTCAGTTTGTGCAGAACTTACAGGAGGGTCTCAGTTTGTGCAGAACTTACAGGATCTCAATTTGTGCAGGATTTACAGGAGAATCTCAGTTTGTGCAGAACTTACAGGAGGATCTCAGTTTGTGCAGAACTTACAGGATTCTAAATTCGTGCAGAACTTACAGGAGAATCTCAGTTAGTACAGAACTTACAGGACCCTCAGTTTGTAAAGAACTTACAGGACTCGCAGTTTGTGCAGAACTTATAAGAGAGTCTCAGTTTGTGCAGAACTTATAAGAGAGTCTCAGTTTGTGCAGAACTTACAATGGAGTCTCAGTTTGTTTAGAACTTGCAGGAGAGTCTCAGTTTTTGCAGAACTTACAGGAGAGTGTCAGTTTGTGCAGAACTTACAGGAGAGTCTCAATTTGTGCAGAACTTACAGGACTCTCAGTTTGTGTAGAACTTACAGGAGAGTCTCAATTTGTGCAGAACTTACAGGAGGGTCTCAGTTTGTGCAGAACTTACAGGAGGGTCTCAGTTTGTGCAGAAAATACAGGATAATCTCAGTTTTTGCTGAATTTACAGGAGAGTCTCAGTTTGTGCAGAACTTGCAGGAGATTCTCAGTTTTTGCAGAACTTACAGGAGAGTCTCAGTTTTTGCAGAACTTACAGGAGAGTCTCAGTTAGTGCAGAACTTACAGGAGTGTCAGTTTGTGCAGAACTTACAGGAGGTTCTCAGTTTGTGCAGAAATTACAGAATATCAATTTGTGCAGAACTTACAGGAGGGTCTCAGTTTGTGCAGAACTTACAGGATCTCAATTTCTGCAAAACTTACAGGAGGGTCTCAGTCTGTACAGAACTTACAGGAGGATCTCAGTTTGTGCTAAACTTACAGGAGAGTCTTAGTTTCTGCAGAACTTACAGGAGAGTCTCAGTTTGTGCAGAACTTACAGGAGTGTCAGTTGGTGCAAAACTTAAAGGAGAGTCTCAATTAGAGCAGAACTTACCGAAGAGTTTCAGTCCGTGCAGAACTTACAGGATTGTTTCAGTTTGTGCAGAACTTACAGGAGTCTCAGTTTTTGCAGAACTTACAGAAGAGTCTCAGTTTGTGCTGAACTTACAGGAGGGTCTCAGTTTGTGCAGAACTTACAGGAGGGTGTCAATTTGTGCAGAACTTACAGGAGGGTCTCAGTTTGTGCAGAACTTACAGGAGGGTCTAAGTTTATGCAGAACTTACAGGAGGGTCTCAGTTTGTGCAAAACTTACAGGAGAGTTTCAGTCCGTGCAGAACTTAAAGGATCGTTTCAGTTTGTGCAGAACTTACAGGAGTGTCTAAGTTTGTGCAGAACTTACAGGAGAATCTCAGTTTGTGCAGAACTTACAGGACAGTCTCAATTTGTGCAGAACTTACTGGAGAGTCTCAGTTTGTTCAGAACTTAAAGGACTCTCAGATTGTGCAGAACTTACAGGAGAGTCTCAGTTTGTGCAGAACGTGCAGGAGAGTCTCAGTTTGTGCAGAACTTACAGGAGAGTATAAGTTTGTGCAGAACTTACATGAGAGTCTCAGTTTGTGCAGAACTTACAGGAGTGTCAGTTGGTGCAAAACTTAAAGGAGAGTCTCAGTTTGTGCAGAACTTACAGGAGGGTCTCAGTTTGTGCAGAACTTACAGGAGGGTCTCAGTTTGTGAAGAACTTACAGGAGGGTCTCAGTCTGTGCAGAACTTACAGGATTCTCAATTTGTGCAGAATTTACAGGAGGGTCTCAGTGTGTGCAGAACTTACAGGAGAGTCTCAATTAGAGCAGAACTTACCGGAGAGTTTCAGTCCGTGCAGAACTTACAGGATTGTTTCAGTTTGTGCAGAACTTACAGGAGCCTCAGTTTTTGCAGAACTTACAGGAGAGTCTCAGTCTTTGCAGAACTTACAGGAAGGTCTCAGTTGTTGTAGAACTTACAGGACAGTCTCAATTTGTGCAGAACTTACTGGAGAGTCTCAGTTTGTGCAGAACTTAATGGACTCTCAGTTTGTGCAGAACTTACAGGAGGGTCTCAGTTTGTGCAGAACTTACAGGAGGGTGTCAGTTTGTGCAGAACTTACAGGAGGGTCTCAGTTTGTGCAGAACCTACAGGAAGTTCTCAGTTTATGCAGAACTTACAGGAGGGTCTCAGTTTGGGCATAACTTACAGGAGTGTCAGTTTGTGCAGAACTTACAGGAGGGTCTAAGTTTGTGCAGAACTTACAGGAGGGTCTCAGTTTGGGCATAACTTAAAGGAGGGTCTCAGTTTGTGTAGAACTTACAGGAGAGTCTCAGTTTGTGAGGAACTTACAGGATCTCAATTTGTGCTGAACTTACAGGAGAATCTCAGTTTGTGCAGAACTTACAGGAGAGTCTCAGTTTGTGCAGAACTTACAGGAGTGTCTGAGTTAGTGCAGAACTTACAGGAGTGTCAGTTTGTGCAGAACTTACAGGAGGGTCTCAGTTTGTGCAGAACTTACAGAATATCAATTTGTGCAGAACTTACAGGAGGGTCTCAGTTTGTGCAGAACTTAAAGGATCTCAATTTCTGCAAAACTTACAGGAGGGTCTGAGTTAGTGCAGAACTTACAGGAGTGTCAGTTTGTGCAGAACTTACAGGAGGGTCTCAGTTTGTGCAGAACTTACAGAATATAAATTTGTACAGAACTTACAGGAGGATCTCAGTTTCTGCAAAACTTACAGGAGAGTCTTAGTTTGTGCAGAACTTACCGGAGAGTTTCGGTCTGTGCAGAACTTACAGGATTGTTTCAGTTTGTGTAGAACTTACAGGAGAGTCTCAATTTGTGCAGAACTTACTGGAGAGTCTCAGTTTGTGCAGAACTTAAAGGACTCTCAGATTGTGCAGAACTTACAGGAGAGTCTCAGTTTGTGCAGAACTTGCAGGAGAGTCTCAGTTTGTGTAGAACTTACAATAGAGTCTCAGTTTGTACAGAACTTGCAGGAGAGTCTCAGTTTGTGCAAAACTTACAGGAGAGTCTCAGTTTGGGCAGAACCTACAGGAGGGTCTCAGTTTTTGCCGAACTTACAAGAGAGTCTCAGTTTTTGCAGAACTTACAGGAGGGTCTCAGTTTGTGCAGAACGTACAGGATCTCAATTTGTGCAGGACTTACAGGAGAATCTCAGTTTGTGCAGAACTTACAGGAGGATCTTAGTTTGTGCAGAACTTACAGGATTCTAAATTCGTGCAGAACTTACAGGAGAATCTCAGTTAATACAGAACTTACAGGACCTTCAGTTTGAAAAGAACTTACAGGACTCTCAGTTTGTGCAGAACTTATAAGAGAGTCTCAGTTTGTGCAGAACTTGCAGGAGAGTCTCAGTTTGTGCAGAACTTACAATGGAGTCTCAGTTTGTTTAGAACTTGCAGGAGAGTCTCAGTTTTTGCAGAACTTAGAGGAGAGTATCAGTTTGTGCAGAACTTACACGAGGGTCAAAGTTTGTGCTGAACTTACAGGATTCTCAATTTGTGCAGAACTTACAGTAGGGTCTCAGTTTGTGCAGAACTTACAGGAGGGTCTAAGTTTGTGCAGAACTTACAGGAGAATATAAGTTTGTGCAGAACTTACAGGAGAGTCTCAGTTTGTGCAGAACTTACAGGAGAGTCTCAATTTGTGCAGAACTTACAGGACTCTCAGTTTGTGCAGAACTTACAGGAGGATCTCAGTTTGTGCAGAATTTACAGGAGGGTCTCAGTTTGTGCAGAAAATACAGGATAATCTCAGTTTGTGCTGAATTTACAGGAGAGTCTCAGTTTTTGCAGAACTTGCAGGAGATTCTCAGTTTGTGCAAAACTTACAGGAGAGTCTCAGTTTGTTTAGAACTTACAGGAGAGTCTCAGTGTGTGAAGAA
The DNA here is from genome assembly GCF_026437365.1 of Eucyclogobius newberryi. NCBI lineage: Eukaryota > Metazoa > Chordata > Actinopteri > Gobiiformes > Gobiidae > Eucyclogobius > Eucyclogobius newberryi. The sequence goes on from NW_027316034.1 coordinate 520,289, forward strand.
CTTACAGGATCTCAATTTGTGCTGAACTTACAGGAGGATCTCAGTTTGTGCAGAACTTACAGGATTCTAAATTCGTGCAGAACTTACAGGAGAATCTCAGTTAATACAGAACTTACAGGACCCTCAGTTTGGAAAGAACTTACAGGATTCTCAATTTGTGCAGAACTTACAGTAGGGTCTCAGTTTGTGCAGAACTTACAGGAGGGTTTAAGTTTGTGCAGAACTTACAGGAGAATATAAGTTTGTGCAGAACTTACAGGAGAGTCTCAGTTTGTGCAGAACTTACAGGAGAATCTCAATTTGTGCAGAATTTACAGGACTCTCAGTTTGTGCAGAACTTACAGGAGGATCTCAGTTTGTGCAGAACTTACAGGAGGGTCTCAGTTTGAGCAGAAAATACAGGATAATCTCAGTTTGTGCTGAATTTACAGGAGAGTCTCAGTTTTTGCAGAACTTGCAGGAGTTTCTCAGTTTGTGCAAAACTTACAGGAGAGTCTCAGTTTGTGTAGAACTTACAGGAGAGTCTCAGTGTGTGAAGAACTTACAGGATCTCAATTTGTGCTGAACTTACAGGAGAGTCTCAATTTGTGCAGAACTTACAGGACTCTCAGTTTGTGTAGAACTTACAGGAGAGTCTCAGTTTGTGCTGAACTTACAGGAGGGTCTCAGTTTGTGCAGAACTTACAGGAGGGTTTCAGTTTGTGCAGAACTTACAGGAGGGTCTAAGTTTGTGCAAAACTTACAGGAGAGTTTCAGTCTGTGCAGAACTTAAAGGATCGTTTCAGTTTGTGCAGAACTTACAGGAGTTTCTAAGTTTGTGCAGAACTTACAGGAGGGTCTCAGTTTGTGTAGAACTTACAGGAGAGTCTCAGTGTGTGAAGAACTTACAGGATCTCAATTTGTGCTGAACTTACAGGAGAATCTCAGTTTGTGCAGAACTTACAGGAGAGTCTCAGTTTGTGCAGAACTTACAGGAGAGTCTCAATTTGTGCAGAACTTACAGGACTCTCAGTTTGTGTAGAACTTACAGGAGAGTCTCAGTTTGTGCAGAACTTACAGGAGGGTCTCAGTTTGTGCAGAAAATACAGGATAATCTCAGTTTGTGCTGAATTTACAGGAGAGTCTCAGTTTGTGCAGAACTTGCAGGAGATTCTCAGTTTGTGCAGAACTTACAGGAGAGTCTCAGTTTGTGCAGAACTTACAGGAGTGTTTCAGTTAGTGCAGAACTTACAGGAGTGTCAGTTTGTGCAGAACTTACAGGAGGGTCTCAGTTTGTGCAGAACTTACAGAATATCAATTTGTGCAGAACTTACAGGAGGGTCTCAGTTTGTGCAGAACTTATAGGATATAAATTTCTGCAAAACTTACAGGAAGATGTCAGTCTGTACAGAACTTACAGGAGGATCTCAGTTTGTGCAAAACTTACAGGAGGGTCTTAGTTTGTGCAGAACTTACCGGAGAGTTTCAGTCTGTGCAGAACTTACAGGATTGTTTCAGTTTGTGTAGAACTTACAGGACAGTCTCAATTTGTGCAGAACTTACTGGAGAGTCTCAGTTTGTTCAGAACTTAAAGGACTCTCAGATTGTGCAGAACTTACAGGAGAGTCTCAGTTTGTGCAGAACTTGCAGGAGAGTCTCAGTTTGTGCAGAACTTACAGGAGAGTATAAGTTTGTGCAGAACTTACATGAGAGTCTCAGTTTGTGCAGAACTTACAGGAGTGTCAGTTGGTACAAAACTTAAAGGAGAGTCTCAGTTTGTGCAGAACTTACAGGAGGGTCTCAGTTTGTGCAGAACTTACAGGATTCTCAATTTGTGCAGAATTTACAGAAGGGTCTCAGTTTGTGCAGAACTTACAGGAGGGTCTCAGTTTGTGAAGAACTTACAGGAGGGTCTCAGTCTGTGCGGAACTTACAGGATTCTCAATTTGTGCAGAATTTACAGGAGGGTCTCAGTGTGTGCAGAACTTACAGGAGAGTCTCAATTAGAGCAGAACTTACCGGAGAGTTTCAGTCCGTGCAGAACTTACAGGATTGTTTCAGTTTGTGCAGAACTTACAGGAGCCTCAGTTTTTGCAGAACTTACAGGAGAGTCTCAGTTTTTGCAGAACTTACAGGAAGGTCTCAGTTTTTGTAGAACTTACAGGACAGTCTCAATTTGTGCAGAACTTACTGGAGAGTCTCAGTTTGTGCAGAACTTAAAGGACTCTCAGTTTGTGCAGAACTTACAGGAGGGTCTCAGTTTGTGCAGAACTTACAGGAGGGTGTCAGTTTGTGCAGAACTTACAGGAGGGTCTCAGTTTGTGCAGAACTTACAGGAAGTTCTCAGTTTATGCAGAACTTACAGGAGGGTCTCAGTTTGGGCATAACTTACAGGAGTGTCAGTTTGTGCAGAACTTACAGGAGGGTCTAAGTTTGTGCAGAACTTACAGGAGGGTCTCAGTTTGGGCATAACTTAAAGGAGGGTCTCAGTTTGTGCAGAACTTACAGGAGGGTCTAAGTTTATGCAGAACTTACAGGAGTGTCTCAGTTTGTGCAAAACTTACAGGAGAGTTTCAGTCCGTGCAGAACTTAAAGGATCGTTTCAGTTTGTGCAGAACTTACAGGAGTGTCTAAGTTTGTGCAGAACTTACAGGAGGGTCTCAGTTTGTGTAGAACTTACAGGAGAGTCTCAGTGTGTGCAGAACTTACATGATCTCAATTTGTGCTAAACTTACAGGAGGATCTCAGTTTGTGCAGAACTTACCGGAGAGTTTCAGTCTGTGCAGAACTTACAGGATTGTTTCAGTTTGTGTAGAACTTACAGGAGAGTCTCAATTTGTGCAGAACTTACTGGAAAGTCTCAGTTTGTGCAGAACTTAAAGGACTCTCAGATTGTGCAGAACTTACAGGAGAGTCTCAGTTTGTGCAGAACTTGCAGGAGAGTCTCAGTTTGTGCAGAACTTACAATAGAGTCTCAGTTTGTACAGAACTTGCAGGAGAGTCTCAGTTTGTGCAAAACTTACAGGAGAGTCTCAGTTTGGGCAGAACCCACAGGAGGGTCTCAGTTTTTGCCGAACTTACAAGAGAATCTCAGTTTTTGCAGAACTTACAGGAGGGTCTCAGTTTGTGCAGAACTTACAGGATCTCAATTTGTGCAGGACTTACAGGAGAATCTCAGTTTGTGCAGAACTTACAGGAGGATCTCAGTTTGTGCAGAACTTACAGGATTCTAAATTCGTGCAGAACTTACAGGAGAATCTCAGTTAATACAGAACTTACAGGACCCTCAGTTTGGAAAGAACTTACAGGACTCTCAGTTTGTGCAGAACTTATAAGAGAGTCTCAGTTTGTGCAGAACTTGCAGGAGAGTCTCAGTTTGTGCAGAACTTACAATGGAGTCTCAGTTTGTTTAGAACTTGCAGGAGAGTCTCAGTTTTTGCAGAACTTAGAGGAGAGTATCAGTTTGTGCAGAACTTACACGAGGGTCAAAGTTTGTGCTGAACTTACAGGATTCTCAATTTGTGCAGAACTTACAGTAGGGTCTCAGTTTGTGCAGAACTTACAGGAGGGTCTAAGTTTGTGCAGAACTTACAGGAGAATATAAGTTTTTTGCAGAACTTGCAGGAGATTCTCAGTTTGTGCAAAACTTACAGGAGAGTCTCAGTTTGTGTAGAACTTACAGGAGAGTCTCAGTGTGTGAAGAACTTACAGGATCTCAATTTGTGCTGAACTTACAGGAGAATCTCAGTTTGTGCAGAACTTACAGGAGAGTCTCAGTTTGTGCAGAACTTACAGGAGAGTCTCAATTTGTACAGAACTTACAGGACTCTCAGTTTGTGTAGAACTTACAGGAGAGTCTCAGTTTGTGCTGAACTTACAGGAGGGTATCAGTTTGTGCAGAACTTACAGGAGGGTGTCAGTTTGTGCAGAACTTACAGGAGGGTCTCAGTTTGTGCAGAACTTACAGGAGGGTCTAAGTTTATGCAGAACTTACAGGAGGGTCTCAGTTTTTGCAAAACTTACAGGAGAGTTTCAGTCCGTGCAGAACTTAAAGGATCGTTTCAGTTTGTGGAGAACTTACAGGAGTGTCTCAGTTTGTGCAGAACTTACAGGAGGGTCTCAGTTTGTGCAGAAAATACAGGATAATCTCAGTTTGTGCTGAATTTACAGGAGAGTCTCAGTTTTTGCAGAACTTGCAGGAGATTCTCAGTTTGTGCAAAACTTACAGGAGAGTCTCAGTTTGTGTAGAACTTAGAGGAGAGTCTCAGTGTGTGAAGAACTTACAGGATCTCAATTTGTGCGGAACTTACAGGAGAATCTCAGTTTGTGCAGAACTTACAGGAGAGTCTCAGTTTGTGCAGAACTTACAGGAGAGTCTCAATTTGTGCAGAACTTACAGGACTCTCAGTTTGTGTAGAACTTACAGGAGAGTCTCAGTTTGTGCAGAACTTACAGGAGGGTCTCAGTTTGTGCAGAAAATACAGGATAATCTCAGTTTGTGCTGAATTTACAGGAGAGTCTCAGTTTGTGCAGAACTTACAGGAGAGTCTCAGTTTGTGCAGAACTTACAGGAGTGTCTCAGTTAGTGCAGAACTTACAGGAGTGTCAGTTTGTGCAGAACTTACAGGAGGGTCTCAGTTTGTGCAGAACTTACAGAATATCAATTTGTGCAGAACTTACAGGAGGGTCTCAGTTTGTGCAGAACTTATAGGATATCAATTTCTGCAAAACTTACAGGAAGATCTCAGTCTGTACAGAACTTACAGGAGGATCTCAGTTTGTGCAAAACTTACAGGAGGGTCTTAGTTTGTGCAGAACTTACCGGAGAGTTTCAGTCTGTGCAGAACTTACAGGATTGTTTCAGTTTGTGTAGAACTTACAGGACAGTCTCAATTTGTGCAGAACTTACTGGAGAGTCTCAGTTTTGTTCAGAACTTAAAGGACTCTCAGATTGTGCAGAACTTACAGGAGAGTCTCAGTTTGTGCAGAACTTGCAGGAGAGTCTCAGTTTGTGCAGAACTTACAGGAGAGTATAAGTTTGTGCAGAACTTACATGAGAGTCTCAGTTTGTGCAGAACTTACAGGAGTGTCAGTTGGTGCAAAACTTAAAGGAGAGTCTCAGTTTGTGCAGAACTTACAGGAGGGTCTCAGTTTGTGCAGAACTTACAGGATTCTCAATTTGTGCAGAATTTACAGAAGGGTCTCAGTTTGTGCAGAACTTACAGGAGGGTCTCAGTTTGTGAAGAACTTACAGGAGGGTCTCAGTCTGTGCAGAACTTACAGGATTCTCAATTTTTGCAGAATTTACAGGAGGGTCTCAGTGTGTGCAGAACTTACAGGAGAGTCTCAATTAGAGCAGAACTTACCGGAGAGTTTCAGTCCGTGCAGAACTTACAGGATTGTTTCAGTTTGTGCAGAACTTACAGGAGCCTCAGTTTTTGCAGAACTTACAGGACAGTCTCAATTTGTGCAGAACTTACTGGAGAGTCTCAGTTTGTGCAGAACTTAAAGGACTCTCAGTTTGTGCAGAACTTACAGGAGGGTCTCAGTTTGTGCAGAACTTACAGGAGGGTGTCAGTTTGTGCAGAACTTACAGGAGGGTCTCAGTTTGTGCAGAACTTACAGGAAGTTCTCAGTTTATGCAGAACTTACAGGAGGGTCTCAGTTTGGGCATAACTTATAGGAGTGTCAGTTTGTGCAGAACTTACAGGAGGGTCTAAGTTTGTGCAGAACTTACAGGAGGGTCTCAGTTTGGGCATAACTTAAAGGAGGGTCTCGGTTTGTGTAGAACTTACAGGAGAGTCTCAGTTTGTGAAGAACTTACAGGATCTCAATTTGTGCTGAACTTACAGGAGAATCTCAGTTTGTGCAGAACTTACAGGAGAGTCTCAGTTTGTGCAGAACTTACAGGAGTGTCTGAGTTAGTGCAGAACTTACAGGAGTGTCAGTTTGTGCAGAACTTACAGGAGGGTCTCAGTTTGTGCAGAACTTACAGAATATCAATTTGTGAAGAACTTATAGGAGGGTCTCAGTTTGTGCAGAACTTATAGGATATCAATTTCTGCAAAACTTGCAGGAAAATCTCAGTCTGTACAGAACTTACAGGAGGATCTCAGTTTGTGCAAAACTTACAGGAGGGTCTTAGTTTGTGCAGAACTTACCGGAGAGTTTCAGTCTGTGCAGAACTTACAGGATTGTTTCAGTTTGTGTAGAACTTACAGGACAGTCTCAATTTGTGCAGAACTTACTGGAGAGTCTCAGTTTGTTCAGAACTTAAAGGACTCTCAGATTGTGCAGAACTTACAGGAGAGTCTCAGTTTGTGCAGAACTTACAGGAGAGTCTCAATTTGTGCAGAACTTACAGGACTCTCAGTTTGTGTAGAACTTACAGGAGAGTCTCAGTTTGTGCAGAACTTACAGGAGGGTCTCAGTTTGTGCAGAAAATACAGGATAATCTCAGTTTGTGCTGAATTTACAGGAGAGTCTCAGTTTGTGCAGAACTTACAGGAGAGTCTCAGTTTGTGCAGAACTTACAGGAGTGTCTCAGTTAGTGCAGAACTTACAGGAGTGTCAGTTTGTGCAGAACTTACAGGAGGGTCTCAGTTTGTGCAGAACTTACAGAATATCAATTTGTGCAGAACTTACAGGAGGGTCTCAGTTTGTGCAGAACTTATAGGATATCAATTTCTGCAAAACTTACAGGAAGATCTCAGTCTGTACAGAACTTACAGGAGGATCTCAGTTTGTGCAAAACTTACAGGAGGGTCTTAGTTTGTGCAGAACTTACCGGAGAGTTTCAGTCTGTGCAGAACTTACAGGATTGTTTCAGTTTGTGTAGAACTTACAGGACAGTCTCAATTTGTGCAGAACTTACTGGAGAGTCTCAGTTTTGTTCAGAACTTAAAGGACTCTCAGATTGTGCAGAACTTACAGGAGAGTCTCAGTTTGTGCAGAACTTGCAGGAGAGTCTCAGTTTGTGCAGAACTTACAGGAGAGTATAAGTTTGTGCAGAACTTACATGAGAGTCTCAGTTTGTGCAGAACTTACAGGAGTGTCAGTTGGTGCAAAACTTAAAGGAGAGTCTCAGTTTGTGCAGAACTTACAGGAGGGTCTCAGTTTGTGCAGAACTTACAGGATTCTCAATTTGTGCAGAATTTACAGAAGGGTCTCAGTTTGTGCAGAACTTACAGGAGGGTCTCAGTTTGTGAAGAACTTACAGGAGGGTCTCAGTCTGTGCAGAACTTACAGGATTCTCAATTTTTGCAGAATTTACAGGAGGGTCTCAGTGTGTGCAGAACTTACAGGAGAGTCTCAATTAGAGCAGAACTTACCGGAGAGTTTCAGTCCGTGCAGAACTTACAGGATTGTTTCAGTTTGTGCAGAACTTACAGGAGCCTCAGTTTTTGCAGAACTTACAGGACAGTCTCAATTTGTGCAGAACTTACTGGAGAGTCTCAGTTTGTGCAGAACTTAAAGGACTCTCAGTTTGTGCAGAACTTACAGGAGGGTCTCAGTTTGTGCAGAACTTACAGGAGGGTGTCAGTTTGTGCAGAACTTACAGGAGGGTCTCAGTTTGTGCAGAACTTACAGGAAGTTCTCAGTTTATGCAGAACTTACAGGAGGGTCTCAGTTTGGGCATAACTTATAGGAGTGTCAGTTTGTGCAGAACTTACAGGAGGGTCTAAGTTTGTGCAGAACTTACAGGAGGGTCTCAGTTTGGGCATAACTTAAAGGAGGGTCTCGGTTTGTGTAGAACTTACAGGAGAGTCTCAGTTTGTGAAGAACTTACAGGATCTCAATTTGTGCTGAACTTACAGGAGAATCTCAGTTTGTGCAGAACTTACAGGAGAGTCTCAGTTTGTGCAGAACTTACAGGAGTGTCTGAGTTAGTGCAGAACTTACAGGAGTGTCAGTTTGTGCAGAACTTACAGGAGGGTCTCAGTTTGTGCAGAACTTACAGAATATCAATTTGTGAAGAACTTATAGGAGGGTCTCAGTTTGTGCAGAACTTATAGGATATCAATTTCTGCAAAACTTACAGGAAAATCTCAGTCTGTACAGAACTTACAGGAGGATCTCAGTTTGTGCAAAACTTACAGGAGGGTCTTAGTTTGTGCAGAACTTACCGGAGAGTTTCAGTCTGTGCAGAACTTACAGGATTGTTTCAGTTTGTGTAGAACTTACAGGACAGTCTCAATTTGTGCAGAACTTACTGGAGAGTCTCAGTTTGTTCAGAACTTAAAGGACTCTCAGATTGTGCAGAACTTACAGGAGAGTCTCAGTTTGTGCAGAACTTGCAGGAGAGTCTCAGTTTGTGCAGAACTTACAGGAGAGTATAAGTTTGTGCAGAACTTACATGAGAGTCTCAGTTTGTGCAGAACTTACAGGAGTGTCAGTTGGTGCAAAACTTAAAGGAGAGTCTCAGTTTGTGCAGAACTTACAGGAGGGTCTCAGTTTGTGCAGAACTTACAGGATTCTCAATTTGTGCAGAATTTACAGAAGGGTCTCAGTTTGTGCAGAACTTACAGGAGGGTCTCAGTTTGTGAAGAACTTACAGGAGGGTCTCAGTCTGTGCAGAACTTACAGGATTCTCAATTTGTGCAGAATTTACAGGAGGGTCTCAGTGTGTGCAGAACTTACAGGAGAGTCTCAATTAGAGCAGAACTTACCGGAGAGTTTCAGTCCGTGCAGAACTTACAGGATTGTTTCAGTTTGTGCAGAACTTACAGGAGCCTCAGTTTTTGCAGAACTTACAGGACAGTCTCAATTGTTGCAGAACTTACTGGAGAGTCTCAGTTTGTGCAGAACTTAAAGGACTCTCAGTTTGTGCAGAACTTACAGGAGGGTCTCAGTTTGTGCAGAACTTACAGGAGGGTGTCAGTTTGTGCAGAACTTACAGGAGGGTCTCAGTTTGTGCAGAACTTACAGGAAGTTCTCAGTTTATGCAGAACTTACAGGAGGGTCTCAGTTTGGGCATAACTTACAGGAGTGTCAGTTTGTGCAGAACTTACAGGAGGTTCTAAGTTTGTGCAGAACTTACAGGAGGGTCTCAGTTTGGGCATAACTTAAAGGAGGGTCTCGGTTTGTGTAGAACTTACAGGAGAGTCTCAGTTTGTGAAGAACTTACAGGATCTCAATTTGTGCTGAACTTACAGGAGAATCTCAGTTTGTGCAGAACTTACAGGAGAGTCTCAGTTTGTGCAGAACTTACAGGAGTGTCTGAGTTAGTGCAGAACTTACAGGAGTGTCAGTTTGTGCAGAACTTACAGGAGGGTCTCAGTTTGTGCAGAACTTACAGAATATCAATTTGTGCAGAACTTACAGGAGGGTCTCAGTTTGTGCAGAACTTAAAGGATCTCAATTTCTGCAAAACTTACAGGAGGGTCTGAGTTAGTGCAGAACTTACAGGAGTGTCAGTTTGTGCAGAACTTACAGGAGGGTCTCAGTTTGTGCAGAACTTACAGAATATCAATTTGTACAGAACTTACAGGAGGATCTCAGTTTGTGCAAAACTTACAGGAGAGTCTTAGTTTGTGCAGAACTTACCGGAGAGTTTCAGTCTGTGCAGAACTTACAGGATTGTTTCAGTTTGTGTAGAACTTACAGGAGAGTCTCAATTTGTGCAGAACTTACTGGAGAGTCTCAGTTTGTGCAGAACTTAAAGGACTCTCAGATTGTGCAGAACTTACAGGAGAGTCTCAGTTTGTGCAGAACTTGCAGGAGAGTCTCAGTTTGTGCAGAACTTACAATAGAGTCTCAGTTTGTACAGAACTTGTAGGAGAGTCTCAGTTTGTGCAAAACTTACAGGAGAGTCTCAGTTTGGGCAGAACCTACAGGAGGGTCTCAGTTTTTGCCGAACTTACAAGAGAGTCTCAGTTTTTGCAGAACTTACAGGAGGGTCTCAGTTTGTGCAGAACTTACAGGATCTCAATTTGTGCAGGACTTACAGGAGAATCTCAGTTTGTGCAGAACTTACAGGAGGATCTCAGTTTGTGCAGAACTTACAGGATTCTAAATTCGTGCAGAACTTACAGGAGAATCTCAGTTAATACAGAACTTACAGGACCCTCAGTTTGGAAAGAACTTACAGGACTCTCAGTTTGTGCAGAACTTATAAGAGAGTCTCAGTTTGTGCAGAACTTACAGGAGTGTCAGTTGGTGCAAAACTTAAAGGAGAGTCTCAGTTTGTGCAGAACTTACAGGAGGGTCTCAGTTTGTGCAGAACTTACAGGATTCTCAATTTGTGCAGAATTTACAGAAGGGTCTCAGTTTGTGCAGAACTTACAGGAGAGTCTCAGTTTGGGCAGAACCTACAGGAGGGTCTCAGTTTTTGCCGAACTTACAAGAGAGTCTCAGTTTTTGCAGAACTTACAAGAGGGTCTCAGTTTGTGCAGAACTTACAGGATCTCAATTTGTGCAGGACTTACAGGAGGATCTCAGTTTGTGCAGAACTTACAGGATTCTAAATTCGTGCAGAACTTACAGGAGAATCTCAGTTAATACAGAACTTACAGGACCCTCAGTTTGGAAAGAACTTACAGGACTCTCAGTTTGTGCAGAACTTATAAGAGAGTCTCAGTTTGTGCAGAACTTGCAGGAGAGTCTCAGTTTGTGCAGAACTTACTATGGAGTCTCAGTTTGTTTAGAACTTGCAGGAGAGTCTCAGTTTTTGCAGAACTTAGAGGAGAGTATCAGTTTGTGCAGAACTTACAGGAGAATATAAGTTTGTTCAGAACTTACAGGAGAGTCTCAGTTTGTGCAGAACTTACAGGAGAGTCTCAATTTGTGCAGAACTTACAGGACTCTCAGTTTGTGCAGAACTTACAGGAGGATCTCAGTTTGTGCAGAATTTACAGGAGGGTCTCAGTTTGTGCAGAAAATACAGGATAATCTCAGTTTGTGCTGAATTTACAGGAGAGTCTCAGTGTGTGAAGAACTTACAGGATCTCAATTTGTGCTGAACTTACAGGAGAATCTCAGTTTGTGCAGAACTTACAGGAGAGTCTCAGTTTGTGCAGAACTTACAGGATAGTCTCAATTTGTGCAGAACTTACAGGAGTTTCAGTTTGTGCAGAACTTACAGAAGGGTCTCAGTTTGTGCAGAAATTACAGTATATCAATTTGTGCAGAACTTACAGGAGGGTCTCAGTTTGTGCAGAACTTACAGGAGAGTCTCAGTTTGGGCAGAACCTACAGGAGGGTCTCAGTTTTTGCCGAACTTACAAGAGAGTCTCAGTTTTTGCAGAACTTACAAGAGGGTCTCAGTTTGTGCAGAACTTACAGGATCTCAATTTGTGCAGGACTTACAGGAGGATCTCAGTTTGTGCAGAACTTACAGGATTCTAAATTCGTGCAGAACTTACAGGAGAATCTCAGTTAATACAGAACTTACAGGACCCTCAGTTTGGAAAGAACTTACAGGACTCTCAGTTTGTGCAGAACTTATAAGAGAGTCTCAGTTTGTGCAGAACTTGCAGGAGAGTCTCAGTTTGTGCAGAACTTACTATGGAGTCTCAGTTTGTTTAGAACTTGCAGGAGAGTCTCAGTTTTTGCAGAACTTAGAGGAGAGTATCAGTTTGTGCAGAACTTACAGGAGAATATAAGTTTGTTCAGAACTTACAGGAGAGTCTCAGTTTGTGCAGAACTTACAGGAGAGTCTCAATTTGTGCAGAACTTACAGGACTCTCAGTTTGTGCAGAACTTACAGGAGGATCTCAGTTTGTGCAGAATTTACAGGAGGGTCTCAGTTTGTGCAGAAAATACAGGATAATCTCAGTTTGTGCTGAATTTACAGGAGAGTCTCAGTGTGTGAAGAACTTACAGGATCTCAATTTGTGCTGAACTTACAGGAGAATCTCAGTTTGTGCAGAACTTACAGGAGAGTCTCAGTTTGTGCAGAACTTACAGGATAGTCTCAATTTGTGCAGAACTTACAGGAGTTTCAGTTTGTGCAGAACTTACAGAAGGGTCTCAGTTTGTGCAGAAATTACAGTATATCAATTTGTGCAGAACTTACAGGAGGGTCTCAGTTTGTGCAGAACTTACAGGATCTCAATTTCTGCAAAACTTACAGGAGGGTCTCAGTCTGTACAGAACTTACAGGAGGATCTCAGATTGTGCAAAACTTACAGGAGAGTCTTAGTTTGTGCAGAACTTACCGGAGAGTTTCAGTCCGTGCAGAACTTACAGGATTCTTTCAGTTTGTGTAGAACTTACAGGACAGTCTCAATTTGTGCAGAACTTACTGGAGAGTCTCAGTTTGTTCAGAACTTAAAGGACTCTCACATTATGCAGAACTTACAGGAGAGTCTCAATTTGTGCAGAACTTACTGGAGAGTCTCAGTTTGTGCAGAACTTAAAGGACTCTCACATTGTGCAGAACTTACAGGATAGTCTAAGTTTGTGCAGAACTTACAGGAGGGTCTCAGTTTGTGCAGAACTTACAGGATTCTCAATTTGTGCAGAATTTACAGAAGGATCTCAGTTTGTGCAGAACTTACAGGAGGGTCTCAGTTTGTGAAGAACTTACAGGAGGGTTTCAGTCTCTGCAGAACTTACAGGAGGGTCTCAGTGTGTGCAAAACTTACAGGAGAGTCTCAATTAGAGCAGAACTTACCGGAGAGTTTCAGTCCGTGCAGAACTTACAGGATTGTTTCAGTTTGTGCAGCACTTACAGGAGTATCAGTTTTTGCAGAACTTACAGGAGAGTCTCAGTTTTTGCAGAACTTACAGGAAGGTCTCAGTTTTTGTAGAACTTACAGGACAGTCTCAAATTGTGCAGAACTTACTGGAGAGTCTCAGTATGTCCAGAACTTAAAGGACTCTCAGTTTGTGCAGAACTTACAGGAGGGTCTCAGTTTGTGCAGAACGTAAAGGATCGTTTCAGTTTGTGCAGAACTTACAGGAGGGTCTAAGTTTGTGCAGAACTTACAGGAGGGTCTCAGTTTGTGCAGAACTTACAGGAGGGTCTCAGTTTGGGCAGAACTTACAGGAGAGTCTCCGTTTGTGCAGAACTTACAGGAGAGTCTCAGTTTGTGCAGAACTTACAGGATTCTCAATATGTGCAGAACTTACAGGAGAATCTCAGTTTGTGCAGAACTTACAGGAGGGTCTAAGTTTGTGCAGAACTTACAGGAGAGTCTCAGTTTGTGCAGAACTTACAGGAGGGTCTCAGTTTGTGCAGAACTTACAGGATTCTCAATTTGTGCAGAATTTACAGAAGGGTCTCAGTTTGTGCAGAACTTACAGGAGGGTCTCAGTTTGTGAAGAACTTACAGGAGGGTCTCAGTCTCTGCAGAACTTACAGGAGGGTCTCAGTGTGTGCAGAACTTACAGGAGAGTCTCAATTAGAGCAGAACTTACCGGAGAGTTTCAGTCCGTGCAGAACTTACAGGATTGTTTCAGTTTGTGCAGAACTTACAGGAGCCTCAGTTTTTGCAGAACTTACAGGAGAGTCTCAGTTTTTGCAGAACTTACAGGAAGGTCTCAGTTTTTGTAGAACTTACAGGACAGTCTCAATTTGTGCAGAACTTACTGGAGAGTCTCAGTTTGTGCAGAACTTAAAGGACTCTCAGTTTGTGCAGAACTTACAGGAGAGTCTCAGTTTGGGCAGAACCTACAGGAGGGTCTCAGTTTTTGCCGAACTTACAAGAGAGTCTCAGTTTGTGCAGAACTTACAGGAGGGTCTCAGTTTGTGCAGAACTTACAGGATTCTCAATTTGTGCAGAATTTACAGAAGGGTCTCAGTTTGTGCAGAACTTACAGGAGGGTCTCAGTTTGTGAAGAACTTACAGGAGGGTCTCAGTCTCTGCAGAACTTACAGGAGGGTCTCAGTGTGTGCAGAACTTACAGGAGAGTCTCAATTAGAGCAGAACTTACCGGAGAGTTTCAGTCCGTGCAGAACTTACAGGATTGTTTCAGTTTGTGCAGAACTTACAGGAGCCTCAGTTTTTGCAGAACTTACAGGAGAGTCTCAGTTTTTGCAGAACTTACAGGAAGGTCTCAGTTTTTGTAGAACTTACAGGACAGTCTCAATTTGTGCAGAACTTACTGGAGAGTCTCAGTTTGTGCAGAACTTAAAGGACTCTCAGTTTGTGCAGAACTTACAGGAGAGTCTCAGTTTGGGCAGAACCTACAGGAGGGTCTCAGTTTTTGCCGAACTTACAAGAGAGTCTCAGTTTTTGCAGAACTTACAAGAGGGTCTCAGTTTGTGCAGAACTTACAGGATCTCAATTTGTGCAGGACTTACAGGAGGATCTCAGTTTGTGCAGAACTTACAGGATTCTAAATTCGTGCAGAACTTACAGGAGAATCTCAGTTAATACAGAACTTACAGGACCCTCAGTTTGGAAAGAACTTACAGGACTCTCAGTTTGTGCAGAACTTATAAGAGAGTCTCAGTTTGTGCAGAACTTGCAGGAGAGTCTCAGTTTGTGCAGAACTTACTATGGAGTCTCAGTTTGTTTAGAACTTGCAGGAGAGTCTCAGTTTTTGCAGAACTTAGAGGAGAGTATCAGTTTGTGCAGAACTTACACGAGGGTCAAAGTTTGTGCTGAACTTACAGGATTCTCAATTTGTGCAGAACTTACAGTAGGGTCTCAGTTTGTGCAGAACTTACAGGAGGGTCTAAGTTTGTGCAGAACTTACAGGAGAATATAAGTTTTTGCAGAACTTGCAGGAGATTCTCAGTTTGTGCAAAACTTACAGGAGAGTCTCAGTTTGTGTAGAACTTACAGGAGAGTCTCAGTGTGTGAAGAACTTACAGGATCTCAATTTGTGCTGAACTTACAGGAGAATCTCAGTTTGTGCAGAACTTACAGGAGAGTCTCAGTTTGTGCAGAACTTACAGGAGAGTCTCAATTTGTGCAGAACTTACAGGACTCTCAGTTTGTGTAGAACTTACAGGAGAGTCTCAGTTTGTGCTGAACTTACAGGAGAGTCTCAATTTGTGCAGAACTTACAGGACTCTCAGTTTGTGCAGAACTTACAGGAGGATCTCAGTTTGTGCAGAATTTACAGGAGGGTCTCAGTTTGTGCAGAAAATACAGGATAATCTCAGTTTGTGCTGAATTTACAGGAGAGTCTCAGTGTGTGAAGAACTTACAGGATCTCAATTTGTGCTGAACTTTCAGGAGAATCTCAGTTTGTGCAGAACTTACAGGAGAGTCTCAGTTTGTGCAGAACTTACAGGAGAGTCTCAATTTGTGCAGAACTTACAGGAGTTTCAGTTTGTGCAGAACTTACAGAAGGGTCTCAGTTTGTGCAGAAATTACAGTATATCAATTTGTGCAGAACTTACAGGAGGGTCTCAGTTTGTGCAGAACTTACAGGATCTCAATTTCTGCAAAACTTACAGGAGGGTCTCAGTCTGTACAGAACTTACAGGAGGATCTCAGTTTGTGCAAAACTTACAGGAGAGTCTTAGTTTGTGCAGAACTTACCGGAGAGTTTCAGTCCGTGCAGAACTTACAGGATTCTTTCAGTTTGTGTAGAACTTACAGGACAGTCTCAATTTGTGCAGAACTTACTGGAGAGTCTCAGTTTGTGCAGAACTTAAAGGACTCTCACATTGTGCAGAACTTACAGGAGAGTCTCAATTTGTGCAGAACTTACTGGAGAGTCTCAGTTTGTGCAGAACTTAAAGGACTCTCACATTGTGCAGAACTTACAGGATAGTCTAAGTTTGTGCAGAACTTACAGGAGGGTCTCAGTTTGTGCAGAACTTACAGGATTCTCAGTTTGTGCAGAATTTACAGAAGGATCTCAGTTTGTGCAGAACTTACAGGAGGGTCTCAGTTTGTGAAGAACTTACAGGAGGGTTTCAGTCTCTGCAGAACTTACAGGAGGGTCTCAGTGTGTGCAAAACTTACAGGAGAGTCTCAATTAGAGCAGAACTTACCGGAGAGTTTCAGTCCGTGCAGAACTTACAGGATTGTTTCAGTTTGTGCAGCACTTACAGGAGTATCAGTTTTTGCAGAACTTACAGGAGAGTCTCAGTTTTTGCAGAACTTACAGGAAGGTCTCAGTTTTTGTAGAACTTACATGACAGTCTCAAATTGTGCAGAACTTACTGGAGAGTCTCAGTATGTCCAGAACTTAAAGGACTCTCAGTTTGTGCAGAACTTACAGGAGGGTCTCAGTTTGTGCAGAACGTAAAGGATCGTTTCAGTTTGTGCAGAACTTACAGGAGGGTCTAAGTTTGTGCAGAACTTACAGGAGGGTCTCAGTTTGTGCAGAACTTACAGGAGGGTCTCAGTTTGGGCAGAACTTACAGGAGAGTCTCCGTTTGTGCAGAACTTACAGGAGAGTCTCAGTTTGTGCAGAACTTACAGGATTCTCAATATGTGCAGAACTTACAGGAGAATCTCAGTTTGTGCAGAACTTACAGGAGGGTCTAAGTTTGTGCAGAACTTACAGGAGAGTCTCAGTTTGTGCAGAACTTACAGGAGGGTCTCAGTTTGTGCAGAACTTACAGGATTCTCAATTTGTGCAGAATTTACAGAAGGGTCTCAGTTTGTGCAGAACTTACAGGAGGGTCTCAGTTTGTGAAGAACTTACAGGAGGGTCTCAGTCTCTGCAGAACTTACAGGAGGGTCTCAGTGTGTGCAAAACTTACAGGAGAGTCTCAATTAGAGCAGAACTTACCGGAGAGTTTCAGTCCGTGCAGAACTTACAGGATTGTTTCAGTTTGTGCAGAACTTACAGGAGCCTCAGTTTTTGCAGAACTTACAGGAGAGTCTCAGTTTTTGCAGAACTTACAGGAAGGTCTCAGTTTTTGTAGAACTTACAGGACAGTCTCAATTTGTGCAGAACTTACTGGAGCGTCTCAGTTTGTGCAGAACTTAAAGGACTCTCAGTTTGTGCAGAACTTACAGGAGAGTCTCAGTTTGGGCAGAACCTACAGGAGGGTCTCAGTTTTTGCCGAACTTACAAGAGAGTCTCAGTTTTTGCAGAACTTACAGGAGGGTCTCAGTTTGTGCAGAACTTACAGGATCTCAATTTGTGCAGGACTTACAGGAGAATCTCAGTTTGTGCAGAACTTACAGGAGGATCTCAGTTTGTGCAGAACTTACAGGATTCTAAATTCGTGCAGAACTTACAGGAGAATATCAGTTAATACAGAACTTACAGGACCCTCAGTTTGGAAAAAACTTACAGGATTCTCAGTTTGTGCAGAACTTATAAGAGAGTCTCAGTTTGTTTAGAACTTGCAGGAGAGTCTCAGTTTTTGCAGAACTTAGAGGAGAGTATCAGTTTGTGCAGAACTTACACGAGGGTCAAAGTTTGTGCTGAACTTACAGGATTCTCAATTTGTGCATAACTTACAGTAGGGTCTCAGTTTGTGCAGAACTTACAGGAGGGTCTAAGTTTGTGCAGAACTTACAGGAGAATATAAGTTTGTGCAGAACTTACAGGAGAGTCTCAGTTTGTGCAGAACTTACAGGAGAGTCTCAATTTGTGCAGAACTTACAGGACTCTCAGTTTGTGCAGAACTTACAGGAGGATCTCAGTTTGTGCAGAATTTACAGGAGGGTCTCAGTTTGTGCAGAAAATACAGGATAATCTCAGTTTGTGCTGAATTTACAGGAAAGTCTCAGTGTGTGAAGAACTTACAGGATCTCAATTTGTGCTGAACTTACAGGAGAATCTCAGTTTGTGCAGAACTTACAGGAGAGTCTCAGTTTGTGCAGAACTTACAGGATAGTCTCAATTTGTGCAGAACTTACAGGAGTTTCAGTTTGTGCAGAACTTACAGAAGGGTCTCAGTTTGTGCAGAAATTACAGTATATCAATTTGTGCAGAACTTACAGGAGGGTCTCAGTTTGTGCAGAACTTACAGGATCTCAATTTCTGCAAAACTTACAGGAGGGTCTCAGTCTGTACAGAACTTACAGGAGGATCTCAGATTGTGCAAAACTTACAGGAGAGTCTTAGTTTGTGCAGAACTTACCGGAGAGTTTCAGTCCGTGCAGAACTTACAGGATTCTTTCAGTTTGTGTAGAACTTACAGGACAGTCTCAATTTGTGCAGAACTTACTGGAGAGTCTCAGTTTGTGCAGAACTTAAAGGACTCTCACATTGTGCAGAACTTACAGGAGAGTCTCAATTTGTGCAGAACTTACTGGAGAGTCTCAGTTTGTGCAGAACTTAAAGGACTCTCACATTGTGCAGAACTTACAGGATAGTCTAAGTTTGTGCACAACTTACAGGAGGGTCTCAGTTTGTGCAGAACTTACAGGATTCTCAATTTGTGCAGAATTTACAGAAGGATCTCAGTTTGTGCAGAACTTACAGGAGGGTCTCAGTTTGTGAAGAACTTACAGGAGGGTTTCAGTCTCTGCAGAACTTACAGGAGGGTCTCAGTGTGTGCAAAACTTACAGGAGAGTCTCAATTAGAGCAGAACTTACCGGAGAGTTTCAGTCCGTGCAGAACTTACAGGATTGTTTCAGTTTGTGCAGCACTTACAGGAGTATCAGTTTTTGCAGAACTTACAGGAGAGTCTCAGTTTTTGCAGAACTTACAGGAAGGTCTCAGTTTTTGTAGAACTTACAGGACAGTCTCAAATTGTGCAGAACTTACTGGAGAGTCTCAGTATGTCCAGAACTTAAAGGACTCTCAGTTTGTGCAGAACTTACAGGAGGGTCTCAGTTTGTGCAGAACGTAAAGGATCGTTTCAGTTTGTGCAGAACTTACAGGAGGGTCTAAGTTTGTGCAGAACTTACAGGAGGGTCTCAGTTTGTGCAGAACTTACAGGAGGGTCTCAGTTTGGGCAGAACTTACAGGAGAGTCTCCGTTTGTGCAGAACTTACAGGAGAGTCTCAGTTTGTGCAGAACTTACAGGATTCTCAATATGTGCAGAACTTACAGGATTCTCAATATGTGCAGAACTTACAGGAGAATCTCAGTTTGTGCAGAACTTACAGGAGGGTCTAAGTTTGTGCAGAACTTACAGGAGAGTCTCAGTTTGTGCAGAACTTACAGGAGGGTCTCAGTTTGTGCAGAACTTACAGGATTCTCAATTTGTGCAGAATTTACAGAAGGGTCTCAGTTTGTGCAGAACTTACAGGAGGGTCTCAGTTTGTGAAGAACTTACAGGAGGGTCTCAGTCTCTGCAGAACTTACAGGAGGGTCTCAGTGTGTGCAAAACTTACAGGAGAGTCTCAATTAGAGCAGAACTTACCGGAGAGTTTCAGTCCGTGCAGAACTTACAGGATTGTTTCAGTTTGTGCAGAACTTACAGGAGCCTCAGTTTTTGCAGAACTTACAGGAGAGTCTCAGTTTTTGCAGAACTTACAGGAAGGTCTCAGTTTTTGTAGAACTTACAGGACAGTCTCAATTTGTGCAGAACTTACTGGAGCGTCTCAGTTTGTGCAGAACTTAAAGGACTCTCAGTTTGTGCAGAACTTACAGGAGAGTCTCAGTTTGGGCAGAACCTACAGGAGGGTCTCAGTTTTTGCCGAACTTACAAGAGAGTCTCAGTTTTTGCAGAACTTACAGGAGGGTCTCAGTTTGTGCAGAACTTACAGGATCTCAATTTGTGCAGGACTTACAGGAGAATCTCAGTTTGTGCAGAACTTACAGGAGGATCTCAGTTTGTGCAGAACTTACAGGATTCTAAATTCGTGCAGAACTTACAGGAGAATATCAGTTAATACAGAACTTACAGGACCCTCAGTTTGGAAAAAACTTACAGGATTCTCAGTTTGTGCAGAACTTACAGGAGAGTCTCAATTTGTGCAGAACTTACAGGACTCTCAGTTTGTGCAGAACTTACAGGAGGATCTCAGTTTGTGCAGAATTTATAGGAGGGTCTCAGTTTGTGCAGAAAATACAGGATAATCTTAGTTTGTGCTGAATTTACAGGAGAGTCTCAGTGTGTGAAGAACTTACAGGATCTCAATTTGTGCTGAACTTACAGGAGAATCTCAGTTTGTGCAGAACTTACAGGAGAGTCTCAGTTTGTGCAGAACTTACAGGATAGTCTCAATTTGTGCAGAACTTACAGGAGTTTCAGTTTGTGCAGAACTTACAGAAGGGTCTCAGTTTGTGCAGAAATTACAGTATATCAATTTGTGCAGAACTTACAGGAGGGTCTCAGTTTGTGCAGAACTTACAGGATCTCAATTTCTGCAAAACTTACAGGAGGGTCTCAGTCTGTACAGAACTTACAGGAGGATCTCAGATTGTGCAAAACTTACAGGAGAGTCTTAGTTTGTGCAGAACTTACCGGAGAGTTTCAGTCCGTGCAGAACTTACAGGATTCTTTCAGTTTGTGTAGAACTTACAGGACAGTCTCAATTTGTGCAGAACTTACTGGAGAGTCTTAGTTTGTGCAGAACTTAAAGGACTCTCACATTGTGCAGAACTTACAGGATAGTCTCGATTTGTGCAGAACTTACTGGAGAGTCTCAGTTTGTGCAGAACTTAAAGGACTCTCACATTGTGCAGAACTTACAGGATAGTCTAAGTTTGTGCAGAACTTACAGGAGGGTCTCAGTTTGTGCAGAACTTACAGGATTCTCAATTTGTGCAGAATTTACAGAAGGATCTCAGTTTGTGCAGAACTTACAGGAGGGTCTCAGTTTGTGAAGAACTTACAGGAGGGTTTTAGTCTCTGCAGAACTTACAGGAGGGTCTCAGTGTGTGCAAAACTTACAGGAGAGTCTCAATTAGAGCAGAACTTACCGGAGAGTTTCAGTCCGTGCAGAACTTACAGGATTGTTTCAGTTTGTGCAGCACTTACAGGAGTATCAGTTTTTGCAGAACTTACAGGACTCTCAGTTTGTGCAGAACTTACAGGACTCTCAGTTTGTGCAGAACTTACAGGAGGGTCTCAGTTTGTGCAGAACTTACAGGAGGGTCTCAGTTTGTGCAGAACTTAAAGGACTCTCAGTCTGTGCAGAACTTACAGAGGAGTCTCAGTTTGTGCAGAACTTACATGAGGGTCTCAGTTTTTTTTGAGAACTTACAGGACTCTCAGTTTGTGCAGAACTTACAGGACTCTCAGTTTGTGCAGAACTTACAGGAGGGTCTCAGTTTGTGCAGAACTTACAGGAGGGTCTCAGTTTGTGCAGAACTTACAGGAGGGTCTCGGTTAGTGCAGAACTTAGAGGATGGTCTAAGTTTGTGAAGGACTTACAGGACTCTCAGTTTGTGTTGAACTTACAGGACTCTCAGTTTGTGCAGAACTTGCAGGAGAGTCTCAGTTTTTGCAGAACTTACAAGAGAGTCTCAGTTTGTGCAGAACTTGCAGGAGAGTCTCAGTTTGTGCAGAACTTACAGGAGGGTCTCAGTTTGGGCAGAACTTACAGGAGAGTCTCCGTTTGTGCAGAACTTACAGGAGAGTCTCAGTTTGTGCAGAACTTACAGGATTCTCAATATGTGCAGAACTTACAGGAGAATCTCAGTTTGTGCAGAACTTACAGGAGGGTCTAAGTTTGTGCAGAACTTACAGGAGAGTCTCAGTTTGTGCAGAACTTACAGGAGGGTCTCAGTTTGTGCAGAACTGACAGGAGAGTCTCAGTTTGTTTAGAACTTACAGAAGAGTTTCAGTCTGTGCAGAACTTACAGGAGGGTATCAGTCTGTGCAGATCTTACAGGAGAGTCTCAGTCCGTGCAGAAGTTACAGGAGTGTCTAAGTTTGTGCAGAACTTACAGGAGAGTCTCAGTTTGTGCAGAACTTACAGAGGAGTCTCAGTTTGTGCAAAACTTACAGGAGGGTCTCAGTTTGTGCAGAACTTACAGGAGAGTCTCAGTTTGTGCAGAGCTAACATGAGGATCTCAGTTCATGCAGAACTTACAGGACTCTCAGTTTGTGCAGAACTTACAGGACTCTCAGTTTGTGCAGAACTTGCAGGAGAGTCTCAGTTTGTGCAGAACTTAAAAGAGAGTCTCAATTTTTGCAAAACTTATGGGAGAGTCTCAGTTTGTGCAGAACTTACAGGAGAGTCTCAGTTTGTGCAGAACTTACAGGAGGGTCTCGGTTAGTGCAGAACTTAGAGGATGGTCTAAGTTTGTGAAGAACTTACAGGACTCTCAGTTTGTGTTGAACTTACAGGACTCTCAGTTTGTGCAGAACTTGCAGGAGAGTCTCAGTTTTTGCAGAACTTACAAGAGAGTCTCAGTTTGTGCAGAACTTGCAGGAGAGTCTCAGTTTGTGCAGAACTTACAGGAGGGTCTCAGTTTGGGCAGAACTTACAGGAGAGTCTCCGTTTGTGCAGAACTTACAGGAGAGTCTCAGTTTGTGCAGAACTTACAGGATTCTCAATATGTGCAGAACTTACAGGAGAATCTCAGTTTGTGCAGAACTTACAGGAGGGTCTAAGTTTGTGCAGAACTTACAGGAGAGTCTCAGTTTGTGCAGAACTTACAGGAGGGTCTCAGTTTGTGCAGAACTGACAGGAGAGTCTCAGTTTGTTTAGAACTTACAGGAGAGTTTCAGTCGGTGCAGAACTTACAGGAGGGTATCAGTCTGTGCAGATCTTACAGGAGAGTCTCAGTCCGTGCAGAAGTTACAGGAGTGTCTAAGTTTGTGCAGAACTTACAGGAGAGTCTCAGTTTGTGCAGAACTTACAGAGGAGTCTCAGTTTGTGCAAAACTTACAGGAGGGTCTCAGTTTGTGCAGAACTTACAGGAGAGTCTCAGTTTGTGCAGAGCTAACATGAGGATCTCAGTTCATGCAGAACTTACAGGACTCTCAGTTTGTGCAGAACTTACAGGACTCTCAGTTTGTGCAGAACTTGCAGGAGAGTCTCAGTTTGTGCAGAACTTAAAAGAGAGTCTCAATTTTTGCAAAACTTATGGGAGAGTCTCAGTTTGTGCAGAACTTACAGGAGAGTCTCAGTTTGTGCAGAACTTACAGGAGGGTCTCGGTTAGTGCAGAACTTAGAGGATGATCTAAGTTTGTGCAGAACTTACAGGAGGGTCTCAGTCTGTGCAGAACTTACAGGAGAGTCTCAGTTTGGGCAGAACTTACAGGAGAGTCTCAGCTTGTTTAGAACTTACAGGAGAGTCTCAGTCTGTGCAGAACTTACAGGAGGGTCTCAGTCTATGCAGATCTTACAGGAGAGTCTCAGTCCGTGCAGAAGTTACAGGAGTGTCTCAGTTTGTGCAGAACTTACAGGACTCTCAGTTTGTGCAGATCTTACAGGAGGGTCTCAGTGTGTGCAGAACTTACAGGAGGGTCTAAGTTTGTGCAGAACTTACAAGAGAGTCTCAGTTTGTGCAGAACTTACAGGAGGGTCTCAGTCTGTGCAGAACTTACAGGAGAGTCTCAGTTTGGGCAGAACTTACAGGAGAGTCTCAGTTTGTTTAGAACTTACAGGAGAGTCTCAGTCTGTGCAGAACTTACAGGAGGGTGTCAGTCTGTGCAGAACTTACAGGAGTGTCTAAGTTTGTGCAGAACTTACAGGGGAGTCTCAGTTTGTGCAGAACTTACATGAGGGTCTCAGTTTTTTTTGAGAACTTACAGGACTCTCAGTTTGTGCAGAACTTACAGGACTCTCAGTTTGTGCAGAACTTACAGGAGGGTCTCAGTTTGTGCAGAACTTACAGGAGGGTCTCAGTTTGTGCAGAACTTAAAGGACTCTCAGTCTGTGCAGAACTTACATAAGAGTCTCAGTTTGTGCAGAACTTACAGGACTCTCAGTTTGTGCAGAACTTACAGGAGGGTCTCAGTTTGTGCAGAACTTACAGGAGGGTCTCAGTTTGTGCAGAACTTAAAGGACTCTCAGTCTGTGCAGAACTTACAGAAGAGTCTCAGTCTGAACAGAACTTACAGGACTCTCAGTTTGTGCAGAACTTACAGGACTCTCAGTTTGTACAGAACTTACAGGAGGGTCTCAGTTTGTGCAGAACTTACAGGAGGGTCTCAGTTTGTGCAGAACTTAAATGACTCTCAGTCTGTGCAGAACTTACAGAAGAGTCTCAGTCTGAACAGAACTTACAGGACTCTCAGTTTGTGCAGAACTTGCAGGAGAGTCTCAGTTTTTGCAGAACTTACAGGAGAGTTTCAGTCTGTGCAGATCTTACAGGAGAGTCTCAGTCCGTGCAGAAGTTACAGGAGTGTCTAAGTTTGTGCAAAACTTACAGGGGAGTCTCAGTTTGTGCAAAACTTACATGAGGGTCTCAGTTTTTTTTGAGAACATACAGGACTCTCAGTTTGTGCAGAACTTACAGGAGGGTCTCAGTTTGGGCAGAACTTACAGGAGAGTCTCTGTTTGTGCGGAACTTAACGGAGAGTCACGGTTTGTGCAGAGATTACAGGAGGGTCTCAGTCAGTGCAGAACTTACAGAAGAGTCTCAGTTTGAACAGAACTTACAGGACTCTCAGTTTGTGCAGAACTTGCAGGAGAGTCTCAGTTTTTGCAGAACTTACAAGAGAGTCTCAGTTTGTGCAGAACTTGCAGGAGAGTCTCAGTTTGTGCAGAACTTACAATAGAGTCTCAGTTTGTACAGAACTTGCAGGAGAGTCTCAGTTTGGGCAGAACCTACAGGAGGGTCTCAGTTTTTGCCGAACTTACCAGAGAGTCTCAGTTTTTGCAGAACTTACAGGAGAGTTTAAGTTTGTGCAGAACTTACAGGAGGGTCTCAGTTTGTGCAGAACTTACAGGAGTTTCAGTTGGTGCAAAACTTACAGGAGAGTCTCAGTTTGTGTAGAACTTACAGGAGGGTCTCAGTTTGTGCAGAACTTACAAGAGGGTCTCAGTTTGGGCAGAACTTACAGGAGGGTCTCAGTTTGGGCAGAACTTACAGGAGAGTCTCAGTTTGTGCAGAACTTACAGGAGAGTCTCAGTTTGTGCAGAACTTACAGGATTTTGAATATGTGCAGAACTTACAGGAGAATCTCAGTTTGTGCAGAACTTACAGGAGGGTCTAAGTTTGTGCAGAACTTAAAGGGGAGTCTCAGTTTTTGCAGAACTTACAGGAGAGTCTCAGTTTGTGCAGAACTTACAATAGAGTCTCAGTTTGTACAGAACTTGCAGGAGAGTCTCAGTTTGTGCAAAACTTACAGGAGAGTCTCAGTTTGGGCAGAACCTACAGGAGGGTCTCAGTTTTTGCCGAACTTACCAGAGAGTCTCAGTTTTTGCAGAACTTACAGGAGAGTTTAAGTTTGTGCAGAACTTACAGGAGGGTCTCAGTTTGTGCAGAACTTACAGGAGTTTCAGTTGGTGCAAAACTTACAGGAGAATCTCAGTTTGTGTAGAACTTACAGGAGTGTCTCAGTTTGTGCAGAACTTACAGGAGGGTCTCAGTTTGGGCAGAACTTACAGGAGGGTCTCAGTTTGGGCAGAACTTACAGGAGAGTCTCAGTTTGTGCAGAACTTACAGGAGAGTCTCAGTTTGTGCAGAACTTACAGGATTTTGAATATGTGCAGAACTTACAGGAGAATCTCAGTTTGTGCAGAACTTACAGGAGGGTCTAAGTTTGTGCAGAACTTACAGGAGAGTCTCAGTTTGTGCAGAACTTACAGGAGGGTCTCAGTTTGTGCAGAACTTACAGGAGAGTCTCAGTTTGGGCAGAACTGACAGGAGAGTCTCAGTTTGTTTAGAACTTACAGGAGAGTCTCAGTTTGGGCAGAACTTACAGGAGAGTCTCAGTTTGTTTAGAACTTACAGGAGAGTCTCAGTCTGTGCAGAACTTACAGGAGGGTGTCAGTCTGTGCAGAACTTACAGGAGTGTCTAAGTTTGTGCAGAACTTACAGGGGAGTCTCAGTTTGTGCAGAACTTACATGAGGGTCTCAGTTTTTTTTGAGAACTTACAGGACTCTCAGTTTGTGCAGAACTTACAGGACTCTCAGTTTGTGCAGAACTTACAGGAGGGTCTCAGTTTGTGCAGAACTTACAGGAGGGTCTCAGTTTGTGCAGAACTTAAAGGACTCTCAGTCTGTGCAGAACTTACAGAAGAGTCTCAGTTTGTGCAGAACTTACATGAGGGTCTCAGTTTTTTTTTAGAACTTACAGGAATCTCAGTTTGTGCAGAACTTACAGGAGGGTCTCAGTTTGTGCAGAACTTACAGGAGGGTCTCAGTTTGTGCAGAACTTAAAGGACTGTCAGTCTGTGCAGAACTTACAGAAGAGTCTCAGTCTGAACAGAACTTACAGGACTCTCAGTTTGTGCAGAACTTACAGGACTCTCAGTTTGTGCAGAACTTACAGGAGGGTCTCAGTTTGTGCAGAACTTACAGGAGGGTCTCAGTTTGTGCAGAACTTAAATGACTCTCAGTCTGTGCAGAACTTACAGAAGAGTCTCAGTCTGAACAGAACTTACAGGACTCTCAGTTTGTGCAGAACTTGCAGGAGAGTCTCAGTTTTTGCAGAACTTACAAGAGAGTCTCAGTTTGTGCAGAACTTGCAGGAGAGTCTCAGTTTGTGCAGAACTTACAATAGAGTCTCAGTTTGTACAGAACTTGCAGGAGAGTCTCAGTTTGTGCAAAACTTACAGGAGAGTCTCAGTTTGGGCAGAACCTACAGGAGGGTCTCAGTTTTTGCCGAACTTACAAGAGAGTCTCAGTTTTTGCAGAACTTACAGGAGAGTTTCAGTTTGTGCAGAACTTACAGGAGGGTCTCAGTTTGTGCAGAACTTACAGGAGTTTCAGTTGGTGCAAAACTTACAGGAGAGTCTCAGTTTGTGCAGAACTTACAGGAGGGTCTCAGTCTGTGCAGAACTTACAGAAGAGTCTCAGTTTGAACAGAACTTACAGGACTCTCAGTTTGTGCAGAACTTGCAGGAGAGTCTCAGTTTTTGCAGAACTTACAAGAGAGTCTCAGTTTGTGCAGAACTTGCAGGAGAGTCTCAGTTTTTGCAGAACTTACAATAGAGTCTCAGTTTGTACAGAACTTGCAGGAGAGTCTCAGTTTGTGCAAAACTTACAGGAGAGTCTCAGTTTGGGCAGAACTTACAGGAGAGTCTCAGTTTGTTTAAAACTTACAGGAGAGTCTTAGTCTGTGCAGAACTTACAGGAGGGTCTCAGTCTGTGCAGATCTTACAGGAGAGTCTCAGTCCGTGCAGAAGTTACAGGAGTGTCTAAGTTTGTGCAAAACTTACAGGGGAGTCTCAGTTTGTGCAAAACTTACATGAGGGTCTCAGTTTTTTTTGAGAACATACAGGACTCTCAGTTTGTGCAGAACTTACAGGAGGGTCTCAGTTTAGGCAGAACTTACAGGAGAGTCTCTGTTTGTGCGGAACTTAACGGAGAGTCACGGTTTGTGCAGAGATTACAGGAGGGTCTCAGTAAGTGCAGAACTTACAGAAGAGTCTCAGTTTGAACAGAACTTACAGGACTCTCAGTTTGTGCAGAACTTGCAGGAGAGTCTCAGTTTTTGCAGAACTTACAAGAGAGTCTCAGTTTGTGCAGAACTTGCAGGAGAGTCTCAGTTTGTGCAGAACTTACAATAGAGTCTCAGTTTGTACAGAACTTGCAGGAGAGTCTCAGTTTGTGCAAAACTTACAGGAGAGTCTCAGTTTGGGCAGAACCTACAGGAGGGTCTCAGTTTTTGCCGAACTTACCAGAGAGTCTCAGTTTTTGCAGAACTTACAGGAGAGTTTAAGTTTGTGCAGAACTTACAGGAGGGTCTCAGTTTGTGCAGAACTTACAGGAGTTTCAGTTGGTGCAAAACTTACAGGAGAGTCTCAGTTTGTGTAGAACTTACAGGAGGGTCTCAGTTTGTGCAGAACTTACAGGAGGGTCTCAGTTTGGGCAGAACTTACAGGAGGGTCTCAGTTTGAGCAGAACTTACAGGAGAGTCTCAGTTTGTGCAGAACTTACAGGAGAGTCTCAGTTTGTGCAGAACTTACAGGATTTTAAATATGTGCAGAACTTACAGGAGAATCTCAGTTTGTGCAGAACTTACAGGAGGGTCTAAGTTTGTGCAGAACTTACAGGAGAGTCTCAGTTTGTGCAGAACTTACAGGAGGGTCTCAGTTTGTGCAGAACTTACAGGAGAGTCTCAGTTTGGGCAGAACTGACAGGAGAGTCTCAGTTTGTTTAGAACTTACAGGAGAGTCTCAGTCTGTGCAGAACTTGCAGGAGGGTATCAGTCTGTGCAGATCTTACAGGAGAGTCTCAGTCCGTGCAGAAGTTACAGGAGTGTCTAAGTTTGTGCAGAACTTACAGGAGAGTCTCAGTTTGTGCAGAACTTACAGAGGAGTCTCAGTTTGTGCAAAACTTACAGGAGGGTCTCAGTTTGTGCAGAACTTACAGGAGAGTCTCAGTTTGTGCAGAGCTTACATGAGGGTCTCAGTTTATGCAGAACTTACAGGACTCTCAGTTTGTGCAGAACTTGCAGGAGAGTCTCATTTTGTGCAGAACTTACAGGAGAGTCTCAGTTTTGGCAGAACTGACAGGAGAGTCTCAGTTTGTTTAGAACTTACAGGAGAGTCTCAGTCTGTGCAGAACTTGCAGGAGGGTATCAGTCTGTGCAGATCTTACAGGAGAGTCTCAGTCCGTGCAGAAGTTACAGGAGTGTCTAAGTTTGTGCAGAACTTACAGGAGAGTCTCAGTTTGTGCAGAACTTACAGAGGAGTCTCAGTTTGTGCAAAACTTACAGGAGGGTCTCAGTTTGTGCAGAACTTACAGGAGAGTCTCAGTTTGTGCAGAGCTTACATGAGGGTCTCAGTTTATGCAGAACTTACAGGACTCTCAGTTTGTGCAGAACTTGCAGGAGAGTCTCAGTTTGTGCAGAACTTAAAAGAGAGTCTCAATTTGTGCAAAACTCATGGGAGAGTCTCAGTTTGTGCAGAACTTACAGGAGAGTCTCAGTTTGTGCAGAACTTACAGGAGGGTCTCGGTTTGTGTAGAACTTACAGGACTCTCAGTTTGTGTTGAACTTACAGGACTCTCAGTTTGTGCAGAACTTGCAGGAGAGTCTCAGTTTTTGCAGAACTTACAAGAGAGTCTCAGTTTGTGCAGAACTTGCAGGAGAGTCTCAGTTTGTGCAGAACTTACAATAGAGTCTCAGTTTGTACAGAACTTGCAGGAGAGTCTCAGTTTGTGCAAAACTTACAGGAGAGTCTCAGTTTGGGCAGAACCTACAGGAGGGTCTCAGTTTTTGCCGAACTTACAAGAGAGTCTCAGTTTGTGCAGAACTTGCAGGAGAGTCTCAGTTTTTGCAGAACTTACAAGAGAGTCTCAGTTTGTGCAGAACTTGCAGGAGAGTCTCAGTTTGTGCAGAACTTACAATAGAGTCTCAGTTTGTACAGAACTAGCAGGAGAGTTTCAGTTTGTGCAAAACTTACAGGAGAGTCTCAGTTTGGGCAGAACCTACAGGAGGGTCTCAGTTTTTGCCGAACTTACAAGAGAGTCTCAGTTTTTGCAGAACTTACAGGAGAGTTTCAGTTTGTGCAGAACTTACAGGAGGGTCTCAGTTTGTGCAGAACTTACAGGAGGGTCTCAGTTTGTGCAGAACTTACAGGAGGGTCTCAGTTTGGGCAGAACTTACAGGAGAGTCTCAGTTTGTTTAGAACCTACAGGAGAGTCTCAGTCTGTGCAGAACTTGCAGGAGGGTATCAGTCTGTGCAGATCTTACAGGAGAGTCTCAGTCCGTGCAGAAGTTACAGGAGTGTCTAAGTTTGTGCAGAACTTACAGGAGAGTCTCAGTTTGTGCAGAACTTACAGAGGAGTCTCAGTTTGTGCAAAACTTACAGGAGGGTCTCAGTTTGTGCAGAACTTACAGGAGAGTCTCAGTTTGTGCAGAGCTTACATGAGGGTCTCAGTTTATGCAGAACTTACAGGACTCTCAGTTTGTGCAGAACTTGCAGGAGAGTCTCAGTTTGTGCAGAACTTAAAAGAGAGTCTCAATTTGTGCAAAACTCATGGGAGAGTCTCAGTTTGTGCAGAACTTACAGGAGAGTCTCAGTTTGTGCAGAACTTACAGGAGGGTCTCGGTTTGTGTAGAACTTACAGGACTCTCAGTTTGTGTTGAACTTACAGGACTCTCAGTTTGTGCCGAACTTGCAGGAGAGTCTCAGTTTTTGCAGAACTTACAAGAGAGTCTCAGTTTGTGCAGAACTTGCAGGAGAGTCTCAGTTTGTGCAGAACTTACAATAGAGTCTCAGTTTGTACAGAACTTGCAGGAGAGTCTCAGTTTGTGCAAAACTTACAGGAGAGTCTCAGTTTGGGCAGAACCTACAGGAGGGTCTCAGTTTTTGCCGAACTTACAAGAGAGTCTCAGTTTGTGCAGAACTTGCAGGAGAGTCTCAGTTTTTGCAGAACTTACAAGAGAGTCTCAGTTTGTGCAGAACTTGCAGGAGAGTCTCAGTTTGTGCAGAACTTACAATAGAGTCTCAGTTTGTACAGAACTAGCAGGAGAGTCTCAGTTTGTGCAAAACTTACAGGAGAGTCTCAGTTTGGGCAGAACCTACAGGAGGGTCTCAGTTTTTGCCGAACTTACAAGAGAGTCTCAGTTTTTGCAGAACTTACAGGAGAGTTTCAGTTTTTGCAGAACTTACAGGAGGGTCTCAGTTTGTGCAGAACTTACAGGAGGGTCTCAGTTTGTGCAGAACTTACAGGAGGGTCTCAGTTTGGGCAGAACTTACAGGAGAGTCTCCGTTTGTGCAGAACTTACAGGAGAGTCTCAGTTTGTGCAGAACTTTCAGGATTCTCAATATGTGCAGAACTTACAGGAGAATCTCAGTTTGTGCAGAACTTACAGGGGAGTCTCAGTTTGTGCAGAACTTACAGGAGGGTCTCAGTTTGTGCAGAACTTACAGGACTCTCAGTTTGTGCAGAACTTACAGGAGGGTCTCAGTTTGTGCAGAACTTACAGGAGGGTCTCAGTTTGTGCAGAACTTAAAGGACTCTCAGTCTGTGCAGAACTTACAGAAGAGTCTCAGTTTGTGCAGAACTTACATGAGGGTCTCAGTTTTTTTTGAGAACTTACAGGACTCTCAGTTTGTGCAGAACTTACAGGACTCTCAGTTTGTGCAGAACTTACAGTAGGGTCTCAGTTTGTGCAGAACTTACAGGAGGGTCTCAGTTTGTGCAGAACTTAAAGGACTCTCAGTCTGTGCAGAACTTACAGAAGAGTCTCAGTCTGAACAGAACTTACAGGACTCTCAGTTTGTGCAGAACTTACAGGACTCTCAGTTTGTTCAGAACTTACAGGAGGGTCTCAGTTTTTGCAGAACTTACAGGAGAGTTTCAGTTTGTGCAGAACTTACAGGAGGGTCTCAGTTTGTGCAGAACTTACAGGAGTTTCAGTTGGTGCAAAACTTACAGGAGAGTCTCAGTTTGTGCAGAACTTACAGGAGGGTCTCAGTCTGTGCAGAACTTACAGAAGAGTCTCAGTTTGAACAGAACTTACAGGACTCTCAGTTTGTGCAGAACTTGCAGGAGAGTCTCAGTTTTTGCAGAACTTACAAGAGAGTCTCAGTTTGTGCAGAACTTGCAGGAGAGTCTCAGTTTTTGCAGAACTTACAATAGAGTCTCAGTTTGTACAGAACTTGCAGGAGAGTCTCAGTTTGTGCAAAACTTACAGGAGAGTCTCAGTTTGGGCAGAACTTACAGGAGAGTCTCAGTTTGTTTAAAACTTACAGGAGAGTCTTAGTCTGTGCAGAACTTACAGGAGGGTCTCAGTCTGTGCAGATCTTACAGGAGAGTCTCAGTCCGTGCAGAAGTTACAGGAGTGTCTAAGTTTGTGCAAAACTTACAGGGGAGTCTCAGTTTGTGCAAAACTTACATGAGGGTCTCAGTTTTTTTTGAGAACATACAGGACTCTCAGTTTGTGCAGAACTTACAGGAGGGTCTCAGTTTGGGCAGAACTTACAGGAGAGTCTCTGTGCGGAACTTAACGGAGAGTCACGGTTTGTGCAGAGATTACAGGAGGGTCTCAGTCAGTGCAGAACTTACAGAAGAGTCTCAGTTTGAACAGAACTTACAGGACTCTCAGTTTGTGCAGAACTTGCAGGAGAGTCTCAGTTTTTGCAGAACTTACAAGAGAGTCTCAGTTTGTGCAGAACTTGCAGGAGAGTCTCAGTTTGTGCAGAACTTAC
This sequence comes from Eucyclogobius newberryi, assembly GCF_026437365.1. NCBI lineage: Eukaryota > Metazoa > Chordata > Actinopteri > Gobiiformes > Gobiidae > Eucyclogobius > Eucyclogobius newberryi. Next base: position 552,260 of record NW_027316034.1, read on the forward strand.
AATAGAGTCTCAGTTTGTACAGAACTTGCAGGAGAGTCTCAGTTTGTGCAAAACTTACAGGAGAGTCTCAGTTTGGGCAGAACCTACAGGAGGGTCTCAGTTTTTGCCGAACTTACCAGAGAGTCTCAGTTTTTGCAGAACTTACAGGAGAGTTTAAGTTTGTGCAGAACTTACAGGAGGGTCTCAGTTTGTGCAGAACTTACAGGAGTTTCAGTTGGTGCAAAACTTACAGGAGAGTCTCAGTTTGTGTAAACTTACAGGAGGGTCTCAGTTTGTGCAGAACTTACAGGAGGGTCTCAGTTTGGGCAGAACTTACAGGAGGGTCTCAGTTTGAGCAGAACTTACAGGAGAGTCTCAGTTTGTGCAGAACTTACAGGAGAGTCTCAGTTTGTGCAGAACTTACAGGATTTTAAATATGTGCAGAACTTACAGGAGAATCTCAGTTTGTGCAGAACTTACAGGAGGGTCTAAGTTTGTGCAGAACTTACAGGAGAGTCTCAGTTTGTGCAGAACTTACAGGAGGGTCTCAGTTTGTGCAGAACTTACAGGAGAGTCTCAGTTTGGGCAGAACTGACAGGAGAGTCTCAGTTTGTTTAGAACTTACAGGAGAGTCTCAGTCTGTGCAGAACTTGCAGGAGGGTATCAGTCTGTGCAGATCTTACAGGAGAGTCTCAGTCCGTGCAGAAGTTACAGGAGTGTCTAAGTTTGTGCAGAACTTACAGGAGAGTCTCAGTTTGTGCAGAACTTACAGAGGAGTCTCAGTTTGTGCAAAACTTACAGGAGGGTCTCAGTTTGTGCAGAACTTACAGGAGAGTCTCAGTTTGTGCAGAGCTTACATGAGGGTCTCAGTTTATGCAGAACTTACAGGACTCTCAGTTTGTGCAGAACTTGCAGGAGAGTCTCATTTTGTGCAGAACTTACAGGAGAGTCTCAGTTTTGGCAGAACTGACAGGAGAGTCTCAGTTTGTTTAGAACTTACAGGAGAGTCTCAGTCTGTGCAGAACTTGCAGGAGGGTATCAGTCTGTGCAGATCTTACAGGAGAGTCTCAGTCCGTGCAGAAGTTACAGGAGTGTCTAAGTTTGTGCAGAACTTACAGGAGAGTCTCAGTTTGTGCAGAACTTACAGAGGAGTCTCAGTTTGTGCAAAACTTACAGGAGGGTCTCAGTTTGTGCAGAACTTACAGGAGAGTCTCAGTTTGTGCAGAGCTTACATGAGGGTCTCAGTTTATGCAGAACTTACAGGACTCTCAGTTTGTGCAGAACTTGCAGGAGAGTCTCAGTTTGTGCAGAACTTAAAAGAGAGTCTCAATTTGTGCAATACTCATGGGAGAGTCTCAGTTTGTGCAGAACTTACAGGAGAGTCTCAGTTTGTGCAGAACTTACAGGAGGGTCTCGGTTTGTGTAGAACTTACAGGACTCTCAGTTTGTGTTGAACTTACAGGACTCTCAGTTTGTGCAGAACTTGCAGGAGAGTCTCAGTTTTTGCAGAACTTACAAGAGAGTCTCAGTTTGTGCAGAACTTGCAGGAGAGTCTCAGTTTGTGCAGAACTTACAATAGAGTCTCAGTTTGTACAGAACTTGCAGGAGAGTCTCAGTTTGTGCAAAACTTACAGGAGAGTCTCAGTTTGGGCAGAACCTACAGGAGGGTCTCAGTTTTTGCCGAACTTACAAGAGAGTCTCAGTTTGTGCAGAACTTGCAGGAGAGTCTCAGTTTTTGCAGAACTTACAAGAGAGTCTCAGTTTGTGCAGAACTTGCAGGAGAGTCTCAGTTTGTGCAGAACTTACAATAGAGTCTCAGTTTGTACAGAACTAGCAGGAGAGTTTCAGTTTGTGCAAAACTTACAGGAGAGTCTCAGTTTGGGCAGAACCTACAGGAGGGTCTCAGTTTTTGCCGAACTTACAAGAGAGTCTCAGTTTTTGCAGAACTTACAGGAGAGTTTCAGTTTGTGCAGAACTTACAGGAGGGTCTCAGTTTGTGCAGAACTTACAGGAGGGTCTCAGTTTGTGCAGAACTTACAGGAGGGTCTCAGTTTGGGCAGAACTTACAGGAGAGTCTCAGTTTGTTTAGAACCTACAGGAGAGTCTCAGTCTGTGCAGAACTTGCAGGAGGGTATCAGTCTGTGCAGATCTTACAGGAGAGTCTCAGTCCGTGCAGAAGTTACAGGAGTGTCTAAGTTTGTGCAGAACTTACAGGAGAGTCTCAGTTTGTGCAGAACTTACAGAGGAGTCTCAGTTTGTGCAAAACTTACAGGAGGGTCTCAGTTTGTGCAGAACTTACAGGAGAGTCTCAGTTTGTGCAGAGCTTACATGAGGGTCTCAGTTTATGCAGAACTTACAGGACTCTCAGTTTGTGCAGAACTTGCAGGAGAGTCTCAGTTTGTGCAGAACTTAAAAGAGAGTCTCAATTTGTGCAAAACTCATGGGAGAGTCTCAGTTTGTGCAGAACTTACAGGAGAGTCTCAGTTTGTGCAGAACTTACAGGAGAGTCTCAGTTTGGGCAGAACTGACAGGAGAGTCTCAGTTTGTTTAGAACTTACAGGAGAGTCTCAGTCTGTGCAGAACTTGCAGGAGGGTATCAGTCTGTGCAGATCTTACAGGAGAGTCTCAGTCCGTGCAGAAGTTACAGGAGTGTCTAAGTTTGTGCAGAACTTACAGGAGAGTCTCAGTTTGTGCAGAACTTACAGAGGAGTCTCAGTTTGTGCAAAACTTACAGGAGGGTCTCAGTTTGTGCAGAACTTACAGGAGAGTCTCAGTTTGTGCAGAGCTTACATGAGGGTCTCAGTTTATGCAGAACTTACAGGACTCTCAGTTTGTGCAGAACTTGCAGGAGAGTCTCATTTTGTGCAGAACTTACAGGAGAGTCTCAGTTTTGGCAGAACTGACAGGAGAGTCTCAGTTTGTTTAGAACTTACAGGAGAGTCTCAGTCTGTGCAGAACTTGCAGGAGGGTATCAGTCTGTGCAGATCTTACAGGAGAGTCTCAGTCCGTGCAGAAGTTACAGGAGTGTCTAAGTTTGTGCAGAACTTACAGGAGAGTCTCAGTTTGTGCAGAACTTACAGAGGAGTCTCAGTTTGTGCAAAACTTACAGGAGGGTCTCAGTTTGTGCAGAACTTACAGGAGAGTCTCAGTTTGTGCAGAGCTTACATGAGGGTCTCAGTTTATGCAGAACTTACAGGACTCTCAGTTTGTGCAGAACTTGCAGGAGAGTCTCAGTTTGTGCAGAACTTAAAAGAGAGTCTCAATTTGTGCAAAACTCATGGGAGAGTCTCAGTTTGTGCAGAACTTACAGGAGAGTCTCAGTTTGTGCAGAACTTACAGGAGGGTCTCGGTTTGTGTAGAACTTACAGGACTCTCAGTTTGTGTTGAACTTACAGGACTCTCAGTTTGTGCAGAACTTGCAGGAGAGTCTCAGTTTTTGCAGAACTTACAAGAGAGTCTCAGTTTGTGCAGAACTTGCAGGAGAGTCTCAGTTTGTGCAGAACTTACAATAGAGTCTCAGTTTGTACAGAACTTGCAGGAGAGTCTCAGTTTGTGCAAAACTTACAGGAGAGTCTCAGTTTGGGCAGAACCTACAGGAGGGTCTCAGTTTTTGCCGAACTTACAAGAGAGTCTCAGTTTGTGCAGAACTTGCAGGAGAGTCTCAGTTTTTGCAGAACTTACAAGAGAGTCTCAGTTTGTGCAGAACTTGCAGGAGAGTCTCAGTTTGTGCAGAACTTACAATAGAGTCTGAGTTTGTACAGAACTAGCAGGAGAGTTTCAGTTTGTGCAAAACTTACAGGAGAGTCTCAGTTTGGGCAGAACCTACAGGAGGGTCTCAGTTTTTGCCGAACTTACAAGAGAGTCTCAGTTTTTGCAGAACTTACAGGAGAGTTTCAGTTTGTGCAGAACTTACAGGAGGGTCTCAGTTTGTGCAGAACTTACAGGAGGGTCTCAGTTTGTGCAGAACTTACAGGAGGGTCTCAGTTTGGGCAGAACTTACAGGAGAGTCTCAGTTTGTTTAGAACCTACAGGAGAGTCTCAGTCTGTGCAGAACTTGCAGGAGGGTATCAGTCTGTGCAGATCTTACAGGAGAGTCTCAGTTTGTGCAGAACTTACAGGATTCTCAATATGTGCAGAACTTACAGGAGAATCTCAGTTTGTGCAGAACTTACAGGGGAGTCTCAGTTTGTGCAGAACTTACATGAGGGTCTCAGTTTTTTTTGAGAACTTACAGGACTCTCAGTTTGTGTAGAACTTACAGGACTCTCAGTTTGTGCAGAACTTACAGGAGGGTCTCAGTTTGTGCAGAACTTACAGGAGGGTCTCAGTTTGTGCAGAACTTAAAGGACTCTCAGTCTGTGCAGAACTTACAGAAGAGTCTCAGTTTGTGCAGAACTTACATGAGGGTCTCAGTTTTTTTTGAGAACTTACAGGACTCTCAGTTTGTGCAGAACTTACAGGACTCTCAGTTTGTGCAGAACTTACAGTAGGGTCTCAGTTTGTGCAGAACTTACAGGAGGGTCTCAGTTTGTGCAGAACTTAAAGGACTCTCAGTCTGTGCAGAACTTACAGAAGAGTCTCAGTCTGAACAGAACTTACAGGACTCTCAGTTTGTGTAGAACTTACAGGACTCTCAGTTTGTTCAGAACTTACAGGAGGGTCTCAGTTTTTGCAGAACTTACAGGAGAGTTTCAGTTTGTGCAGAACTTACAGGAGGGTCTCAGTTTGTGCAGAACTTACAGGAGTTTCAGTTGGTGCAAAACTTACAGGAGAGTCTCAGTTTGTGCAGAACTTACAGGAGGGTCTCAGTCTGTGCAGAACTTACAGAAGAGTCTCAGTTTGAACAGAACTTACAGGACTCTCAGTTTGTGCAGAACTTGCAGGAGAGTCTCAGTTTTTGCAGAACTTACAAGAGAGTCTCAGTTTGTGCAGAACTTGCAGGAGAGTCTCAGTTTTTGCAGAACTTACAATAGAGTCTCAGTTTGTACAGAACTTGCAGGAGAGTCTCAGTTTGTGCAAAACTTACAGGAGAGTCTCAGTTTGGGCAGAACTTACAGGAGAGTCTCAGTTTGTTTAAAACTTACAGGAGAGTCTTAGTCTGTGCAGAACTTACAGGAGGGTCTCAGTCTGTGCAGATCTTACAGGAGAGTCTCAGTCCGTGCAGAAGTTACAGGAGTGTCTAAGTTTGTGCAAAACTTACAGGGGAGTCTCAGTTTGTGCAAAACTTACATGAGGGTCTCAGTTTTTTTTGAGAACATACAGGACTCTCAGTTTGTGCAGAACTTACAGGAGGGTCTCAGTTTGGGCAGAACTTACAGGAGAGTCTCTGTGCGGAACTTAACGGAGAGTCACGGTTTGTGCAGAGATTACAGGAGGGTCTCAGTCAGTGCAGAACTTACAGAAGAGTCTCAGTTTGAACAGAACTTACAGGACTCTCAGTTTGTGCAGAACTTGCAGGAGAGTCTCAGTTTTTGCAGAACTTACAAGAGAGTCTCAGTTTGTGCAGAACTTGCAGGAGAGTCTCAGTTTGTGCAGAACTTACAATAGAGTCTTAGTTTGTACAGAACTTGCAGGAGAGTCTCAGTTTGTGCAAAACTTACAGGAGAGTCTCAGTTTGGGCAGAACCTACAGGAGGGTCTCAGTTTTTGCCGAACTTACCAGAGAGTCTCAGTTTGTGCAGAACTTACAGGAGTTTCAGTTGGTGCAAAACTTACAGGAGAGTCTCAGTTTGTGTAGAACTTACAGGAGGGTCTCAGTTTGTGCAGAACTTACAGGAGGGTCTCAGTTTGGGCAGAACTTACAGGAGGGTCTCAGTTTGGGCAGAATTTACAGGAGAGTCTCAGTTTGTGCAGAACTTACAGGAGAGTCTCAGTTTGTGCAGAACTTACAGGATTTTGAATATGTGCAGAACTTACAGGAGAATCTCAGTTTGTGCAGAACTTACAGGAGGGTCTAAGTTTGTGCAGAACTTACAGGAGAGTCTCAGTTTGTGCAGAACTTACAGGAGGGTCTCAGTTTGTGCAGAACTTACAGGAGAGTCTCCGTTTGGGCAGAACTGACAGGAGAGTCTCAGTTTGTTTAGAACTTACAGGAGAGTCTCAGTCTGTGCAGAACTTGCAGGAGGGTATCAGTCTGTGCAGATCTTACAGGAGAGTCTCAGTCCGTGCAGAAGTTACAGGAGTGTCTAAGTTTGTGCAGAACTTACAGGAGAGTCTCAGTTTGTGCAGAACTTACAGAGGAGTCTCAGTTTGTGCAAAACTTACAGGAGGGTCTCAGTTTGTGCAGAACTTACAGGAGAGTCTCAGTTTGTGCAGATCTTACATGAGGGTCTCAGTTTATGCAGAACTTACAGGACTCTCAGTTTGTGCAGAACTTGCAGGAGAGTCTCAGTTTGTGCAGAACTTAAAAGAGAGTCTCAATTTGTGCAAAACTCATGGGAGAGTCTCAGTTTGTGCAGAACTTACAGGAGAGTCTCAGTTTGTTTAGAACTTACAGGAGGGTCTCGGTTAGTGCAGAACTTAGAGGATGGTCTAAGTTTGTGCAGAACTTACAGGACTCTCAGTTTGTGTTGAACTTACAGGACTCTCAGTTTGTGCAGAACTTGCAGGAGAGTCTCAGTTTTTGCAGAACTTACAAGAGAGTCTCAGTTTGTGCAGAACTTGCAGGAGAGTCTCAGTTTGTGCAGAACTTACAATAGAGTCTCAGTTTGTACAGAACTTGCAGGAGAGTCTCAGTTTGTACAAAACTTACAGGAGAGTCTCAGTTTGGGCAGAACCTACAGGAGGGTCTCAGTTTTTGCCGAACTTACAAGAGAGTCTCAGTTTTTGCAGAACTTACAGGAGAGTTTCAGTTTGTGCAGAACTTACAGGAGGGTCTCAGTTTGTGCAGAACTTACAGGAGGGTCTCAGTTTGGGCAGAACTTACAGGAGAGTCTCCGTTTGTGCAGAACTTACAGGAGAGTCTCAGTTTGTGCAGAACTTACAGGATTCTCAATATGTGCAGAACTTACAGGAGAATCTCAGTTTGTGCAGAACTTACAGGAGGGTCTAAGTTTGTGCAGAACTTACAGGAGAGTCTCAGTTTGTGCAGAACTTACAGGAGGGTCTCAGTTTGTGCAGAACTTACAGGAGAGTCTCAGTCTGGGCAGAACTGACAGGAGAGTCTCAGTTTGTTTAGAACTTACAGGAGAGTTTCAGTCTGTGCAGAACTTACAGGAGGGTCTCAGTCTGTGCAGATCTTACAGGAGAGTCTCAGTCCGTGCAGAAGTTACAGGAGTGTCTAAGTTTGTGCAGAACTTACAGGAGAGTCTCAGTTTGTGCAGAACTTACAGAGGAGTCTCAGTTTGTGCAAAACTTACAGGAGGGTCTCAGTTTGTGCAGAACTTACAGGAGAGTCTCAGTTTGTGCAGAGCTAACATGAGGATCTCAGTTCATGCAGAACTTACAGGACTCTCAGTTTGTGCAGAACTTACAGGACTCTCAGTTTGTGCAGAACTTGCAGGAGAGTCTCAGTTTGTGCAGAACTTAAAAGAGAGTCTCAATTTTTGCAAAACTTATGGGAGAGTCTCAGTTTGTGCAGAACTTACAGGAGAGTCTCAGTTTGTGCAGAACTTACAGGAGGGTCTCGGTTAGTGCAGAACTTAGAGGATGATCTAAGTTTGTGCAGAACTTACAGGAGGGTCTCAGTCTGTGCAGAAATTACAGGAGAGTCTCAGTTTGGGCAGAACTTACAGGAGAGTCTCATCTTTTTAGAACTTACAGGAGAGTCTCAGTCTGTGCAGAACTTACAGGAGGGTCTCAGTCTGTGCAGATCTTACAGGAGAGTCTCAGTCCGTGCAGAAGTTACAGGAGTGTCTCAGTTTGTGCAGAACTTACAGGACTCTCAGTTTGTGCAGATCTTACAGGAGGGTCTCAGTGTGTGCAGAACTTACAGGAGGGTCTAAGTTTGTGCAGAACTTACAGGAGAGTCTCAGTTTGTGCAGAACTTACAGGAGGGTCTCAGTCTGTGCAGAACTTACAGGAGAGTCTCAGTTTGGGCAGAACTTACAGGAGAGTCTCAGTTTGTTTAGAACTTACAGGAGAGTCTCAGTCTGTGCAGAACTTACAGGAGGGTGTCAGTCAGTGCAGAACTTACAGGAGTGTCTAAGTTTGTGCAGAACTTACAGGGGAGTCTCAGTTTGTGCAGAACTTACATGAGGGTCTCAGTTTTTTTTGAGAACTTACAGGACTCTCAGTTTGTGCAGAACTTACAGGACTCTCAGTTTGTGCAGAACTTACAGGAGGGTCTCAGTTTGTGCAGAACTTACAGGAGGGTCTCAGTTTGTGCAGAACTTACAGGACTATCAGTCTGTGCAGAACTTACAGAAGAGTCTCAGTCTGAACAGAACTTACAGGACTCTCAGTTTGTGCAGAACTTGCAGGAGAGTATCAGTTTTTGCAGAACTTACAAGAGAGTCTCAGTTGTGCAGAACTTGCAGGAGAGTCTCAGTTTGTGCAGAACTTACAATAGAGTCTCAGTTTGTACAGAACTTGCAGGAGGGTCTCAGTTTGTGCAAAACTTACAGGAGAGTCTCAGTTTGGGCAGAACCTACAGGAGGGTCTCAGTTTTTGCCGAACTTACAAGATAGTCTCAGTTTTTGCAGAACTTACAGGAGAGTTTCAGTTTGTGCAGAACTTACAGGAGGGTCTCAGTTTGTGCAGAACTTACAGGAGTTTCAGTTGGTGCAAAACTTACAGGAGAGTCTCAGTTTGTGCAGAACTTACAGGAGGGTCTCAGTTTGTGCATAACTTACAGGAGGGTCTCAGTTTGTGCAGAACTTACAGGAGGGTCTAAGTTTGGGCAGAACTTACAGGAGAGTCTCCGTTTGTGCAGAACTTACAGGAGAGTCTCAGTTTGTGCAGAACTTACAGGATTCTCAATATGTGCAGAACTTACAGGAGAATCTCAGTTTGTGCAGAACTTACAGGAGGGTCTAAGTTTGTGCAGAACTTACAGGAGAGTCTCAGTTTGTGCAGAACTTACAGGAGGGTCTCAGTTTGTGCAGAACTTACAGGAGAGTCTCAGTTTGGGCAGAACTGACAGGAGGGTCTCAGTTTGGGCAGAACTTACAGGAGAGTCTCAGTTTGTTTAGAACTTACAGGAGAGTCTCAGTCTGTGCAGAACTTACAGGAGGGTGTCAGTCTGTGCAGAACTTACAGGAGTGTCTAAGTTTGTGCAGAACTTAAAGGGGAGTCTCAGTTTGTGCAGAACTTACATGAGGGTCTCAGTTTTTTTTGAGAACTTACAGGACTCTCAGTTTGTGCAGAACTTACAGGACTCTCAGTTTGTGCAGAACTTACAGGAGGGTCTCAGTTTGTGCAGAACTTACAGGAGGGTCTCAGTTTGTGCAGAACTTACAGGACTCTCAGTCTGTGCAGAACTTACAGAAGAGTCTCAGTTTGAACAGAACTTACAGGACTCTCAGTTTGTGCAGAACTTGCAGGAGAGTCTCAGTTTTTGCAGAACTTACAAGAGAGTCTCAGTTTGTGCAGAACTTGCAGGAGAGTCTCAGTTTTTGCAGAACTTACAATAGAGTCTCAGTTTGTACAGAACTTGCAGGAGAGTCTCAGTTTGTGCAAAACTTACAGGAGAGTCTCAGTTTGGGCAGAACCTACAGGAGGGTCTCAGTTTTTGCCGAACTTACAAGAGAGTCTCAGTTTTTGCAGAACTTACAGGAGAGTTTCAGTTTGTGCAGAACTTACAGGAGGGTCTCAGTTTGTGCAGAACTTACAGGAGTTTCAGTTGGTGCAAAACTTACAGGAGAGTCTCAGTTTGTGCAGAACTTACAGGAGGGTCTCAGTTTGTGCAGAACTTACAGGAGGGTCTCAGTTTGTGCAGAACTTACAGGAGGGTCTAAGTTTGGGCAGAACTTACAGGAGAATCTCCGTTTGTGCAGAACTTACAGGAGAGTCTCAGTTTGTGCAGAACTTACAGGATTCTCAATATGTGCAGAACTTACAGGAGAATCTCAGATTGTGCAGAACTTACAGGAGGGTCTAAGTTTGTGCAGAACTTACAGGAGAGTCTCAGTTTGTGCAGAACTTACAGGAGGGTCTCAGTTTTTGCAGAACTTACAGGAGAGTCTCAGTTTGGGCAGAACTGACAGGAGAGTCTCAGTTTAGTTAGAACTTACAAGAGAGTCTCAGTCTGTGCAGAACTTACAGGAGTGTCTAAGTTTGTGCAGAACTTACAGGAGAGTCTCAGTTTGTGCAGAACTTACAGAGGAGTCTCAGTTTGTGCAAAACTTACAGGAGGGTCTCAGTTTGTGCAGAACTTACAGGAGAGTCTCAGTTTGTGCAGAGCTTACATGAGGGTCTCAGTTCATGCAGAACTTACAGGACTCTCAGTTTGTGCAGAACTTACAGGACTGTCAGTTTGTGCAGAACTTGCAGGAGAGTCTCAGTTTGTGCAGAACTTAAAAGAGAGTCTCAATTTGTGCAAAACTTATGGGAGAGTCTCAGTTTGTGCAGAACTTACAGGAGAGTCTCAGTCTGTGCAGAACTTACAGGAGGGTCTCAGTGTGCTGAGAACTTACAGGAGGTTCACAATTTGTGCAAAACTTACAGGAAGGTCTCAGTTTGGGCAGAACTTACAGGAGAGTCTCCGTTTTTGCAGAACTTACAGGAGAGTCTCAGTTTGTGCAGAACTTACAGGAGGGTCTCAGTCTGTGCAGAACTTACAGGAGAGTCTCAGTTTGTGCAAAACTTACAGGAGAGTCTCAGTTTGGGCAGAACCTACAGGAGGGTCTCAGTTTTTGCCGAACTTACAAGAGAGTCTCAGTTTTTGCAGAACTTACAGTAGAGTTTCAGTTTGTGCAGAACTTACAGGAGGGTCTCAGTTTGTGCAGAACTTACTGGAGTTTCAGTTGGTGCAAAACTTACAGGAGAGTCTCAGTTTGTGCAGAACTTACAGGAGGGTCTCAGTTTGTGCAGAACTTACAGGAGGGTCTCAGTTTGTGCAGAACTTACAGGAGGGTCTCAGTTTGGGCAGTACTTACAGGAGAGTCTCCGTTTGTGCAGAACTTACAGGAGAGTCTCAGTTTGTGCAGAACTTACAGGATGGTTTCAGTTTGTGCAGAACTTACAGGAGAGTCTCAGTTTGGGCAGAACTGACAGGAGAGTCTCAGTTTGTTTAGAACTTACAGGAGAGTCTCAGTCTGTGCAGAACTTACAGGAGTGTCTAAGTTTGTGCAGAACTTACAGGAGAGTCTCAGTTTGTGCAGAACTTACAGAGGAGTCTCAGTTTGTGCAAAACTTACAGGAGGGTCTCAGTTTGTGCAGAACTTACAGGAGAGTCTCAGTTTGTGCAGAGCTTACATGAGGGTCTCAGTTCATGCAGAACTTACAGGACTCTCAGTTTGTGCAGAACTTACAGGACTGTCAGTTTGTGCAGAACTTGCAGGAGAGTCTCAGTTTGTGCAGAACTTAAAAGAGAGTCTCAATTTGTGCAAAACTTATGGGAGAGTCTCAGTTTGTGCAGAACTTACAGGAGAGTCTCAGTCTGTGCAGAACTTACAGGAGGGTGTCAGTCTGTGCAGAACTTACAGGAGTGTCTAAGTTTGTGCAGAACTTAAAGGGGAGTCTCAGTTTGTGCAGAACTTACATGAGGGTCTCAGTTTTTTTTGAGAACTTACAGGACTCTCAGTTTGTGCAGAACTTACAGGACTCTCAGTTTGTGCAGAACTTACAGGAGGGTCTCAGTTTGTGCAGAACTTACAGGAGGGTCTCAGTTTGTGCAGAACTTACAGGACTCTCAGTCTGTGCAGAACTTACAGAAGAGTCTCAGTTTGAACAGAACTTACAGGACTCTCAGTTTGTGCAGAACTTGCAGGAGAGTCTCAGTTTTTGCAGAACTTACAAGAGAGTCTCAGTTTGTGCAGAACTTGCAGGAGAGTCTCAGTTTTTGCAGAACTTACAATAGAGTCTCAGTTTGTACAGAACTTGCAGGAGAGTCTCAGTTTGTGCAAAACTTACAGGAGAGTCTCAGTTTGGGCAGAACCTACAGGAGGGTCTCAGTTTTTGCCGAACTTACAAGAGAGTCTCAGTTTTTGCAGAACTTACAGGAGAGTTTCAGTTTGTGCAGAACTTACAGGAGGGTCTCAGTTTGTGCAGAACTTACAGGAGTTTCAGTTGGTGCAAAACTTACAGGAGAGTCTCAGTTTGTGCAGAACTTACAGGAGGGTCTCAGTTTGTGCAGAACTTACAGGAGGGTCTCAGTTTGTGCAGAACTTACAGGAGGGTCTAAGTTTGGGCAGAACTTACAGGAGAATCTCCGTTTGTGCAGAACTTACAGGAGAGTCTCAGTTTGTGCAGAACTTACAGGATTCTCAATATGTGCAGAACTTACAGGAGAATCTCAGATTGTGCAGAACTTACAGGAGGGTCTAAGTTTGTGCAGAACTTACAGGAGAGTCTCAGTTTGTGCAGAACTTACAGGAGGGTCTCAGTTTTTGCAGAACTTACAGGAGAGTCTCAGTTTGGGCAGAACTGACAGGAGAGTCTCAGTTTGTTTAGAACTTACAAGAGAGTCTCAGTCTGTGCAGAACTTACAGGAGTGTCTAAGTTTGTGCAGAACTTACAGGAGAGTCTCAGTTTGTGCAGAACTTACAGAGGAGTCTCAGTTTGTGCAAAACTTACAGGAGGGTCTCAGTTTGTGCAGAACTTACAGGAGAGTCTCAGTTTGTGCAGAGCTTACATGGGGGTCTCAGTTCATGCAGAACTTACAGGACTCTCAGTTTGTGCAGAACTTACAGGACTGTCAGTTTGTGCAGAACTTGCAGGAGAGTCTCAGTTTGTGCAGAACTTAAAAGAGAGTCTCAATTTGTGCAAAACTTATGGGAGAGTCTCAGTTTGTGCAGAACTTACAGGAGAGTCTCAGTCTGTGCAGAACTTACAGGAGGGTCTCAGTGTGCTGAGAACTTACAGGAGGTTCACAATTTGTGCAAAACTTACAGGAAGGTCTCAGTTTGGGCAGAACTTACAGGAGAGTCTCCGTTTTTGCAGAACTTACAGGAGAGTCTCAGTTTGTGCAGAACTTACAGGAGGGTCTCAGTCTGTGCAGAACTTACAGGAGAGTCTCAGTTTGTGCAAAACTTACAGGAGAGTCTCAGTTTGGGCAGAACCTACAGGAGGGTCTCAGTTTTTGCCGAACTTACAAGAGAGTCTCAGTTTTTGCAGAACTTACAGTAGAGTTTCAGTTTGTGCAGAACTTACAGGAGGGTCTCAGTTTGTGCAGAACTTACTGGAGTTTCAGTTGGTGCAAAACTTACAGGAGAGTCTCAGTTTGTGCAGAACTTACAGGAGGGTCTCAGTTTGTGCAGAACTTACAGGAGGGTCTCAGTTTGTGCAGAACTTACAGGAGGGTCTCAGTTTGGGCAGTACTTACAGGAGAGTCTCCTTTTGTGCAGAACTTACAGGAGAGTCTCAGTTTGTGCAGAACTTACAGGATGGTTTCAGTTTGTGCAGAACTTACAGGAGAGTCTCAGTTTGGGCAGAACTGACAGGAGAGTCTCAGTTTGTTTAGAACTTACAGGAGAGTCTCAGTCTGTGCAGAACTTACAGGAGAGTCTCAGTCCGTGCAGAAGTTACAGGAGTGTCTAAGTTTGTGCAGAACTTACAGGAGAGTCTCAGTTTGTGCAGAACTTACAGAGGAGTCTCAGTTAGTGCAAAACTTACAGGGGGGTCTCAGTTTGTGCAGAACTTACAGGAGAGTCTCAGTTTGGGCCAAACTTACAGGACAGTGTCAGTTTGTGCAGAACTTACAGGAGGGTCTCAGTCCGTGCAGATCTTACAGGAGGGTCTCAGTCTGTGCATAACTTACAGGAGGGTCTAAGTTTGTGCAGAACTTACAGGAGAGTCTCAGTTTGTGCAGAACTTACAGGAGGGTCTCAGTCTGTGCAGAACTTACAGGAGAGTCTAAGTCTGTGCAGAACTTACAGGAGGGTCTCAGTCTGTGCAGATCTTACAGGAGAGTCTCAGTCCGTGCAGAAGTTACAGGAGTGTCTAAGTTTGTGCAGAACTTACAGGGGAGTCTCAGTTTGTGCAAAACTTACATGAGGGTCTCAGTTTTTTTTGAGAACTTACAGGACTCTCAGTTTGTGCAGAACTTACAGGACTCTCAGTTTGTGCAGAACTTACAGGAGGGTCTCAGTTTGTGCAGAACTTACAGGAGGGTCTCAGTTTGGGCAGAACTTACAGGAGAGTCTCTGTTTGTGCAGAACTTAACGGAGAGTCACGGTTTGTGCAGAGCTTACAGGAGGGTCTCAGTCTGTGCAGAACTTACAGAAGAGTCTCAGTTTGAACAGAACTTACAGGACTCTCAGTTTGTGCAGAACTTGCAGGAGAGTCTCAGTTTTTGCAAAACTTACAAGAGAGTCTCAGTTTGTGCAGAACTTGCAGGAGAGTCTCAGTTTGTGCAGAACTTACAATAGAGTCTCAGTTTGTACAGAACTTGCAGGAGAGTCTCAGTTTGTGCAAAACTTACAGGAGAGTCTCAGTTTGGGCAGAACTTACAGGAGAGTCTCAGTTTGTTTAGAACTTACAGGAGAGTCTTAGTCTGTGCAAAACTTACAGGAGGGTCTCAGTCTGTGCAGATCTTACAGGAGAGTCTCAGTCCGTGCAGAAGTTACAGGAGTGTCTAAGTTTGTGCAGAACTTACAGGGGAGTCTCAGTTTGTGCAAAACTTACATGAGGGTCTCAGTTTTTTTTGAGAACTTACAGGACTCTCAGTTTGTGCAGAACTTACAGGACTCTCAGTTTGTGCAGAACTTACAGGAGGGTCTCAGTTTGTGCAGAACTTACAGGAGGGTCTCAGTTTGGGCAGAACTTACAGGAGAGTCTCTGTTTGTGCAGAACTTAACGGAGAGTCACGGTTTGTGCAGAGCTTACAGGAGGGTCTCAGTCCGTGCAGAAGTTACAGGAGTGTCTAAGTTTGTGCAGAACTTACAGGGGAGTCTCAGTTTGTGCAAAACTTACATGAGGGTCTCAGTTTTTTTTTGAGAACTTACAGGACTCTCAGTTTGTGCAGAACTTACAGGACTCTCAGTTTGTGCAGAACTTACAGGACTCTCAGTTTGTGCAGAACTTACAGGAGGGTCTCAGTTTGTGCAGAACTTACAGGAGGGTCTCAGTTTGTGCAGAACTTACAGGACTCTCATTCTGTGCAGAACTTACAGAAGAGTCTCAGTTTGAACAGAACTTACAGGACTCTCAGTTTGTGCAGAACTTGCAGGAGAGTCTCAGTTTTTGCAGAACTTACAAGAGAGTCTCAGTTTGTGCAGAACTTGCAGGAGAGTGTCAGTTTTTGCAGAACTTACAATAGAGTCTCAGTTTGTACAGAACTTGCAGGAGAGTCTCAGTTTGTGCAAAACTTACAGGAGAGTCTCAGTTTGGGCAGAACCTACAGGAGGGTCTCAGTTTTTGCCGAACTTACAAGAGAGTCTCAGTTTTTGCAGAACTTACAGGAGAGTTTCAGTTTGTGCAGAACTTACAGGAGGGTCTCAGTTTGTGCAGAACTTACAGGAGTTTCAGTTGGTGCAAAACTTACAGGAGAGTCTCAGTTTGTGCAGAACTTACAGGAGGGTCTCAGTTTGGGCAGAACTTACAGGAGAGTCTCCGTTTGTGCAGAACTTACAGGAGAGTCTCAGTTTGTGCAGAACTTACAGGATTCTCAATATGTGCAGAACTTACAGGAGAATCTCAGTTTGTGCAGAACTTACAGGAGGGTCTAAGTTTATGCAGAACTTACAGGAGAGTCTCAGTTTGTGCAGAACTTACAGGAGGGTCTCAGTTTGTGCAAAACTTACAGGAGAGTCTCAGTTTGGGCAGAACTGACAGGAGAGTCTCAGTTTGTTTAGAACTTACAGGAGAGTCTCAGTTTGTGCAGAACTTACAGGAGGGTCTCGGTTAGTGCAGAACTTAGAGGATGATCTAAGTTTGTGCAGAACTTACAGGAGGGTCTCAGTTTGTGCAGAACTTACAGGAGAGTCTCAGTTTGGGCAGAACTTACAGGAGAGTCTCAGCTTGTTTAGAACTTACAGGAGAGTCTCAGTCTGTGCAGAACTTACAGGAGGGTCTCAGTCTGTGCAGATCTTACAGGAGAGTCTCAGTCCGTGCAGAAGTTACAGGAGTGTCTCAGTTTGTGCAGAACTTACAGGACTCTCAGTTTGTGCAGATCTTACAGGAGGGTCTCAGTGTGTGCAGAACTTACAGGAGGGTCTAAGTTTGTGCAGAACTTACAGGAGAGTCTCAGTTTGTGCAGAACTTACAGGAGGGTCTCAGTTTGTGCAGAACTTACAGGGGAGTCTCAGTTTGTGCAGAACTTACATGAGGGTCTCAGTTTTTTTTGAGAACTTACAGGACTCTCAGTTTGTGCAGAACTTACAGGACTCTCAGTTTGTGCAGAACTTACAGGAGGGTCTCAGTTTGTGCAGAACTTACAGGATGGTCTCAGTTTGTGCAGAACTTACAGGACTATCAGTCTGTGCAGAACTTACAGAAGAGTCTCAGTCTGAACAGAACTTGCAGGACTCTCAGTTTGTGCAGAACTTGCAGGAGAGTCTCAGTTTTTGCAGAACTTACAAGAGAGTCTCAGTTTGTGCAGAACTTGCAGGAGAGTCTCAGTTTGTGCAGAACTTACAATAGAGTCTCAGTTTGTACAGAACTTGCAGGAGAGTCTCAGTTTGTGCAAAACTTACAGGAGAGTCTCAGTTTGGGCAGAACCTACAGGAGGGTCTCAGTTTTTGCCGAACTTACAAGAGAGTCTCAGTTTTTGCAGAACTTACAGGAGAGTTTCAGTATGTGCAGAACTTACAGGAGGGTCTCAGTTTGTGCAGAACTTACAGGAGTTTCAGTTGGTGCAAAACTTACAGGAGAGTCTCAGTTTGTGCAGAACTTACAGGAGGGTCTCAGTTTGTGCAGAACTTACAGGAGGGTCTCAGTTTGTGCAGAACTTACAGGAGGGTCTAAGTTTGGGCAGAACTTACAGGAGAGTCTCCGTTTGTGCAGAACTTACAGGAGAGTCTCAGTTTGTGCAGAACTTACAGGATTCTCAATATGTGCAGAACTTACAGGAGAATCTCAGTTTGTGCAGAACTTACAGGAGGGTCTAAGTTTGTGCAGAACTTACAGGAGAGTCTCAGTTTGTGCAGAACTTAGAGGAGGGTCTCAGTTTGTGCAGAACTTACAGGAGAGTCTCAGTTTGGGCAGAACTGACAGGAGGGTCTCAGTTTGGGCAGAACTTACAGGAGAGTCTCAGTTTGTTTAGAACTTACAGGAGAGTCTCAGTCTGTGCAGAACTTACAGGAGGGTGTCAGTCTGTGCAGAACTTACAGGAGTGTCTAAGTTTGTGCAGAACTTAAAGGGGAGTCTCAGTTTGTGCAGAACTTACATGAGGGTCTCAGTTTTTTTTGAGAACTTACAGGACTCTCAGTTTGTGCAGAACTTACAGGACTCTCAGTTTGTGCAGAACTTACAGGAGGGTCTCAGTTTGTGCAGAACTTACAGGAGGGTCTCAGTTTGTGCAGAACTTACAGGACTCTCAGTCTGTGCAGAACTTACAGAAGAGTCTCAGTTTGAACAGAACTTACAGGACTCTCAGTTTGTGCAGAACTTGCAGGAGAGTCTCAGTTTTTGCAGAACTTACAAGAGAGTCTCAGTTTGTGCAGAACTTGCAGGAGAGTCTCAGTTTTTGCAGAACTTACAATAGAGTCTCAGTTTGTACAGAACTTGCAGGAGAGTCTCAGTTTGTGCAAAACTTACAGGAGAGTCTCAGTTTGGGCAGAACCTACAGGAGGGTCTCAGTTTTTGCCGAACTTACAAGAGAGTCTCAGTTTTTGCAGAACTTACAGGAGAGTTTCAGTTTGTGCAGAACTTACAGGAGGGTCTCAGTTTGTGCAGAACTTACAGGAGTTTCAGTTGGTGCAAAACTTACAGGAGAGTCTCAGTTTGTGCAGAACCTACAGGAGGGTCTCAGTTTTTGCCGAACTTACAAGAGAGTCTCAGTTTTTGCAGAACTTACAGGAGAGTTTCAGTTTGTGCAGAACTTACAGGAGGGTCTCAGTTTGTGCAGAACTTACAGGAGTTTCAGTTGGTGCAAAACTTACAGGAGAGTCTCAGTTTGTGCAGAACTTACAGGAGGGTCTCAGTTTGTGCAGAACTTACAGGAGGGTCTCAGTTTGTGCAGAACTTACAGGAGGGTCTAAGTTTGGGCAGAACTTACAGGAGAATCTCCGTTTGTGCAGAACTTACAGGAGAGTCTCAGTTTGTGCAGAACTTACAGGATTCTCAATATGTGCAGAACTTACAGGAGAATCTCAGTTTGTGCAGAACTTACAGGAGGGTCTCAGTTTTTGCAGAACTTACAGGAGAGTCTCAGTTTTGGCAGAACTGACAGGAGAGTCTAAGTTTGTGCAGAACTTACAGGAGAGTCTCAGTTTGTGCAGAACTTACAGAGGAGTCTCAGTTTGTGCAAAACTTACAGGAGGGTCTCAGTTTGTGCAGAACTTACAGGAGAGTCTCAGTTTGTGCAGAGCTTACATGAGGGTCTCAGTTCATGCAGAACTTACAGGACTCTCAGTTTGTGCAGAACTTACAGGACTCTCAGTTTGTGCAGAACTTGCAGGAGAGTCTCAGTTTGTGCAGAACTTAAAAGAGAGTCTCAATTTGTGCAAAACTTATGGGAGAGTCTCAGTTTGTGCAGAACTTACAGGAGAGTCTCAGTTTGTGCAGAACTTACAGGAGGGTCTCGGTTAGTGCAGAACTTAGAGGATGGTCTAAGTTTGTGCAGAACTTACAGGACTCTCAGTTTGTGTTGAACTTATAGGACTCTCAGTTTGTGCAGAACTGACAGGAGAGTTTCAGTTTTTGCAGAACTTACAGGAGGGTTTCAGATTTTCAGAACTTACAGGAGGGTTTCAGTTTGCTGAGAACTTACAGGATTCTTAATTTGTGCAGAACTTACAGGAGAATCTCAGTTTGTGCAGAATTTACAGGAGGGTCTCAGTGTGCTGAGAACTTACAGAAGGTTCACAATTTGTGCAAAACTTACAGGAAGGTCTCAGTTTGGGCGAAACTTACAGGATTCTCGATATGTGCAGAACTTACAGGAGAATCTCAGTTTGTGCAGAACTTACAGGAGGGTCTAAGTTTGTGCAGAACTTACAGGAGAGTCTCAGTTTGTGCAGAACTTACAGGAGGGTCTTAGTTTGTGCAGAACTTACAGGAGAATCTCAGTTTGTGCAGAACTTACAGGAGGGTCTAAGTTTGTGCAGAACTTACAGGAGAGTCTCAGTTTGTGCAGAACTTACAGGAGGGTCTCAGTTTGTGCAGAACTTACAGGAGAGTCTCAGTTTGGGCAGAACTGACAGGAGGGTCTCAGTTTGGGCAGAACTTACAGGAGAGTCTCAGTTTGTTTAGAACTTACAGGAGAGTCTCAGTCTGTGCAGAACTTACAGGAGGGTGTCAGTCTGTGCAGAACTTACAGGAGTGTCTAAGTTTGTGCAGAACTTAAAGGGGAGTCTCAGTTTGTGCAGAACTTACATGAGGGTCTCAGTTTTTTTTGAGAACTTACAGGACTCTCAGTTTGTGCAGAACTTACAGGACTCTCAGTTTGTGCAGAACTTACAGGAGGGTCTCAGTTTGTGCAGAACTTACAGGAGGGTCTCAGTTTGTGCAGAACTTACAGGACTCTCAGTCTGTGCAGAACTTACAGAAGAGTCTCAGTTTGAACAGAACTTACAGGACTCTCAGTTTGTGCAGAACTTGCAGGAGAGTCTCAGTTTTTGCAGAACTTACAAGAGAGTCTCAGTTTGTGCAGAACTTGCAGGAGAGTCTCAGTTTTTGCAGAACTTACAATAGAGTCTCAGTTTGTACAGAACTTGCAGGAGAGTCTCAGTTTGTGCAAAACTTACAGGAGAGTCTCAGTTTGGGCAGAACCTACAGGAGGGTCTCAGTTTTTGCCGAACTTACAAGAGAGTCTCAGTTTTTGCAGAACTTACAGGAGAGTTTCAGTTTGTGCAGAACTTACAGGAGGGTCTCAGTTTGTGCAGAACTTACAGGAGGGTCTCAGTTTGTGCAGAACTTACAGGAGGGTCTAAGTTTGGGCAGAACTTACAGGAGAATCTCCGTTTGTGCAGAACTTACAGGAGAGTCTCAGTTTGTGCAGAACTTACAGGATTCTCAATATGTGCAGAACTTACAGGAGAATCTCAGTTTGTGCAGAACTTACAGGAGGGTCTAAGTTTGTGCAGAACTTAGAGGAGAGTCTCAGTTTGTGCAGAACTTACAGGAGGGTCTCAGTTTGTGCAGAACTTACAGGAGAGTCTCAGTTTGGGCAGAACTGACAGGAGAGTCTAAGTTTGTGCAGAACTTACAGGAGAGTCTCAGTTTGTGCAGAACTTACAGAGGAGTCTCAGTTTGTGCAAAACTTACAGGAGGGTCTCAGTTTGTGCAGAACTTACAGGAGAGTCTCAGTTTGTGCAGAGCTTACATGAGGGTCTCAGTTCATGCAGAACTTACAGGACTCTCAGTTTGTGCAGAACTTACAGGACTCTCAGTTTGTGCAGAACTTGCAGGAGAGTCTCAGTTTGTGCAGAACTTAAAAGAGAGTCTCAATTTGTGCAAAACTTATGGGAGAGTCTCAGTTTGTGCAGAACTTACAGGAGAGTCTCAGTTTGTGCAGAACTTACAGGAGGGTCTCGGTTAGTGCAGAACTTAGAGGATGGTCTAAGTTTGTGCAGAACTTACAGGACTCTCAGTTTGTGTTGAACTTATAGGACTCTCAGTTTGTGCAGAACTGACAGGAGAGTTTCAGTTTTTGCAGAACTTACAGGAGGGTTTCAGATTTTCAGAACTTACAGGAGGGTTTCAGTTTGCTGAGAACTTACAGGATTCTTAATTTGTGCAGAACTTACAGGAGAATCTCAGTTTGTGCAGAATTTACAGGAGGGTCTCAGTGTGCTGAGAACTTGCAGAAG
Organism: Eucyclogobius newberryi; assembly: GCF_026437365.1. Lineage (NCBI taxonomy): Eukaryota > Metazoa > Chordata > Actinopteri > Gobiiformes > Gobiidae > Eucyclogobius > Eucyclogobius newberryi. The sequence continues at coordinate 573,249 of NW_027316034.1, forward strand.
GTTCACAATTTGTGCAAAACTTACAGGAAGGTCTCAGTTTGGGCAGAACTTACAGGATTCTCAATATGTGCAGAACTTACAGGAGAATCTCAGTTTGTGCAGAACTTACAGGAGGGTCTAAGTTTGTGCAGAACTTACAGGAGAGTCTCAGTTTGTGCAGAACTTACAGGAGGGTCTCAGTTTGGGCAGAACTTACAGGAGAGTCTCCGTTTGTGCAGAACTTACAGGAGTTTCAGTTGGTGCAAAACTTACAGGAGAGTCTCAGTTTGTGCAGAACTTACAGGAGGGTCTCAGTTTGTGCAGAACTTACAGGAGGGTCTCAGTTTGTGCAGAACTTACAGGAGGGTCTAAGTTTGGGCAGAACTTACAGGAGAGTCTCCGTTTGTGCAGAACTTACAGGAGTTTCAGTTGGTGCAAAACTTACAGGAGAGTCTCAGTTTGTGCAGAACTTACAGGAGGGTCTCAGTTTGTGCAGAACTTACAGGAGGGTCTCAGTTTGTGCAGAACTTACAGGAGGGTCTCAGTTTGTGCAGAACTTACAGGAGTTTCAGTTGGTGCAAAACTTACAGGAGAGTCTCAGTTTGTGCAGAACTTACAGGAGGGTCTCAGTTTGTGCAGAACTTACAGGAGGGTCTCAGTTTGTGCAGAACTTACAGGAGGGTCTAAGTTTGGGCAGAACTTACAGGAGAGTCTCCGTTTGTGCAGAACTTACAGGAGAGTCTCAGTTTGTGCAGACCTTACAGGATTCTCAATATGTGCAGAACTTACAGGAGAATCTCAGTTTGTGCAGAACTTACAGGAGGGTCTAAGTTTGTGCAGAACTTACAGGAGAGTCTCAGTTTGTGCAGAACTTACAGGAGGGTCTCAGTTTGTGCAGAACTTACAGGAGAGTCTCAGTTTGGGCAGAACTGACAGGAGGGTCTCAGTTTGGGCAGAACTTACAGGAGAGTCTCAGTTTGTTTAGAACTTACAGGAGAGTCTCAGTCTGTGCAGAACTTACAGGAGGGTGTCAGTCTGTGCAGAACTTACAGGAGTGTCTAAGTTTGTGCAGAACTTAAAGGGGAGTCTCAGTTTGTGCAGAACTTACAGGACTCTCAGTTTGTGCAGAACTTACAGGAGGGTCTCAGTTTGTGCAGAACTTACAGGAGGGTCTCAGTTTGTGCAGAACTTACAGGACTCTCAGTCTGTGCAGAACTTACAGAAGAGTCTCAGTTTGAACAGAACTTACAGGACTCTCAGTTTGTGCAGAACTTGCAGGAGAGTCTCAGTTTTTGCAGAACTTACAAGAGAGTCTCAGTTTGTGCAGAACTTGCAGGAGAGTCTCAGTTTTTGCAGAACTTAGAAATAGAGTCTCAGTTTGTACAGAACTTGCAGGAGAGTCTCAGTTTGTGCAAAACTTACAGGAGAGTCTCAGTTTGGGTAGAACCTACAGGAGGGTCTCAGTTTTTGCCGAACTTACAAGAGAGTCTCAGTTTTTGCAGAACTTACAGGAGAGTTTCAGTTTGGGCAGAACTTACAGGAGGGTCTCAGTTTGTGCAGAACTTACAGGAGTTTCAGTTGGTGCAAAACTTACAGGAGAGTCTCAGTTTGTGCAGAACTTACAGGAGGGTCTCAGTTTGTGCAGAACTTACAGGAGGGTCTCAGTTTGTGCAGAACTTACAGGAGGGTCTAAGTTTGGGCAGAACTTACAGGAGAATCTCCGTTTGTGCAGAACTTACAGGAGAGTCTCAGTTTGTGCAGAACTTACAGGATTCTCAATATGTGCAGAACTTACAGGAGAATCTCAGTTTGTGCAGAACTTACAGGAGGGTCTAAGTTTGTGCAGAACTTACAGGAGAGTCTCAGTTTGTGCAGAACTTACAGGAGGGTCTCAGTCTGTGCAGAACTTACAGGAGAGTCTAAGTCTGTGCAGAACTTACAGGAGGGTCTCAGTCTGTGCAGATCTTACAGGAGAGTCTCAGTCCGTGCAGAAGTTACAGGAGTGTCTAAGTTTGTGCAGAACTTACAGGGGAGTCTCAGTTTGTGCAAAACTTACATGAGGGTCTCAGTTTTTTTTGAGAACTTACAGGACTCTCAGTTTGTGCAGAACTTACAGGACTCTCAGTTTGTGCAGAACTTACAGGAGGGTCTCAGTTTGTGCAGAACTTACAGGAGGGTCTCAGTTTGGGCAGAACTTACAGGAGAGTCTCTGTTTGTGCAGAACTTAACGGAGAGTCACGGTTTGTGCAGAGCTTACAGGAGGGTCTCAGTCTGTGCAGAACTTACAGAAGAGTCTCAGTTTGAACAGAACTTACAGGACTCTCAGTTTGTGCAGAACTTGCAGGAGAGTCTCAGTTTTTGCAAAACTTACAAGAGAGTCTCAGTTTGTGCAGAACTTGCAGGAGAGTCTCAGTTTGTGCAGAACTTACAATAGAGTCTCAGTTTGTACAGAACTTGCAGGAGAGTCTCAGTTTGTGCAAAACTTACAGGAGAGTCTCAGTTTGGGCAGAACTTACAGGAGAGTCTCAGTTTGTTTAGAACTTACAGGAGAGTCTTAGTCTGTGCAAAACTTACAGGAGGGTCTCAGTCTGTGCAGATCTTACAGGAGAGTCTCAGTCCGTGCAGAAGTTACAGGAGTGTCTAAGTTTGTGCAGAACTTACAGGGGAGTCTCAGTTTGTGCAAAACTTACATGAGGGTCTCAGTTTTTTTTGAGAACTTACAGGACTCTCAGTTTGTGCAGAACTTACAGGACTCTCAGTTTGTGCAGAACTTACAGGAGGGTCTCAGTTTGTGCAGAACTTACAGGAGGGTCTCAGTTTGGGCAGAACTTACAGGAGAGTCTCTGTTTGTGCAGAACTTAACGGAGAGTCATGGTTTGTGCAGAGCTTACAGGAGGGTCTCAGTCCGTGCAGAAGTTACAGGAGTGTCTAAGTTTGTGCAGAACTTACAGGGGAGTCTCAGTTTGTGCAAAACTTACATGAGGGTCTCAGTTTTTTTTGAGAACTTACAGGACTCTCAGTTTGTGCAGAACTTACAGGACTCTCAGTTTGTGCAGAACTTACAGGACTCTCAGTTTGTGCAGAACTTACAGGAGGGTCTCAGTTTGTGCAGAACTTACAGGAGGGTCTCAGTTTGTGCAGAACTTACAGGACTCTCATTCTGTGCAGAACTTACAGAAGAGTCTCAGTTTGAACAGAACTTACAGGACTCTCAGTTTGTGCAGAACTTGCAGGAGAGTCTCAGTTTTTGCAGAACTTACAAGAGAGTCTCAGTTTGTGCAGAACTTGCAGGAGAGTCTCAGTTTTTGCAGAACTTACAATAGAGTCTCAGTTTGTACAGAACTTGCAGGAGAGTCTCAGTTTGTGCAAAACTTACAGGAGAGTCTCAGTTTGGGCAGAACCTACAGGAGGGTCTCAGTTTTTGCCGAACTTACAAGAGAGTCTCAGTTTTTGCAGAACTTACAGGAGAGTTTCAGTTTGTGCAGAACTTACAGGAGGGTCTCAGTTTGTGCAGAACTTACAGGAGTTTCAGTTGGTGCAAAACTTACAGGAGAGTCTCAGTTTGTGCAGAACTTACAGGAGGGTCTCAGTTTGGGCAGAACTTACAGGAGAGTCTCCGTTTGTGCAGAACTTACAGGAGAGTCTCAGTTTGTGCAGAACTTACAGGATTCTCAATATGTGCAGAACTTACAGGAGAATCTCAGTTTGTGCAGAACTTACAGGAGGGTCTAAGTTTGTGCAGAACTTACAGGAGAGTCTCGGTTTGTGCAGAACTTACAGGAGGGTCTCAGTTTGTGCAAAACTTACAGGAGAGTCTCAGTTTGGGCAGAACTGACAGGAGAGTCTCAGTTTGTTTAGAACTTACAGGAGAGTCTCAGTTTGTGCAGAACTTACAGGAGGGTCTCGGTTAGTGCAGAACTTAGAGGATGATCTAAGTTTGTGCAGAACTTACAGGAGGGTCTCAGTTTGTGCAGAACTTACAGGAGAGTCTCAGTTTGGGCAGAACTTACAGGAGAGTCTCAGCTTGTTTAGAACTTACAGGAGAGTCTCAGTCTGTGCAGAACTTACAGGAGGGTCTCAGTCTGTGCAGATCTTACAGGAGAGTCTCAGTCCGTGCAGAAGTTACAGGAGTGTCTCAGTTTGTGCAGAACTTACAGGACTCTCAGTTTGTGCAGATCTTACAGGAGGGTCTCAGTGTGTGCAGAACTTACAGGAGGGTCTAAGTTTGTGCAGAACTTACAGGAGAGTCTCAGTTTGTGCAGAACTTACAGGAGGGTCTCAGTTTGTGCAGAACTTACAGGGGAGTCTCAGTTTGTGCAGAACTTACATGAGGGTCTCAGTTTTTTTTGAGAACTTACAGGACTCTCAGTTTGTGCAGAACTTACAGGACTCTCAGTTTGTGCAGAACTTACAGGAGGGTCTCAGTTTGTGCAGAACTTACAGGATGGTCTCAGTTTGTGCAGAACTTACAGGACTATCAGTCTGTGCAGAACTTACAGAAGAGTCTCAGTCTGAACAGAACTTGCAGGACTCTCAGTTTGTGCAGAACTTGCAGGAGAGTCTCAGTTTTTGCAGAACTTACAAGAGAGTCTCAGTTTGTGCAGAACTTGCAGGAGAGTCTCAGTTTGTGCAGAACTTACAATAGAGTCTCAGTTTGTACAGAACTTGCAGGAGAGTCTCAGTTTGTGCAAAACTTACAGGAGAGTCTCAGTTTGGGCAGAACCTACAGGAGGGTCTCAGTTTTTGCCGAACTTACAAGAGAGTCTCAGTTTTTGCAGAACTTACAGGAGAGTTTCAGTATGTGCAGAACTTACAGGAGGGTCTCAGTTTGTGCAGAACTTACAGGAGTTTCAGTTGGTGCAAAACTTACAGGAGAGTCTCAGTTTGTGCAGAACTTACAGGAGGGTCTCAGTTTGTGCAGAACTTACAGGAGGGTCTCAGTTTGTGCAGAACTTACAGGAGGGTCTAAGTTTGGGCAGAACTTACAGGAGAGTCTCCGTTTGTGCAGAACTTACAGGAGAGTCTCAGTTTGTGCAGAACTTACAGGATTCTCAATATGTGCAGAACTTACAGGAGAATCTCAGTTTGTGCAGAACTTACAGGAGGGTCTAAGTTTGTGCAGAACTTACAGGAGAGTCTCAGTTTGTGCAGAACTTAGAGGAGGGTCTCAGTTTGTGCAGAACTTACAGGAGGGTCTCAGTTTGGGCAGAACTGACAGGAGGGTCTCAGTTTGGGCAGAACTTACAGGAGAGTCTCAGTTTGTTTAGAACTTACAGGAGAGTCTCAGTTTGTGCAGAACTTACATGAGGGTCTCAGTTTTTTTTGAGAACTTACAGGACTCTCAGTTTGTGCAGAACTTACAGGACTCTCAGTTTGTGCAGAACTTACAGGAGGGTCTCAGTTTGTGCAGAACTTACAGGAGGGTCTCAGTTTGTGCAGAACTTACAGGACTCTCAGTCTGTGCAGAACTTACAGAAGAGTCTCAGTTTGAACAGAACTTACAGGACTCTCAGTTTGTGCAGAACTTGCAGGAGAGTCTCAGTTTTTGCAGAACTTACAAGAGAGTCTCAGTTTGTGCAGAACTTGCAGGAGAGTCTCAGTTTTTGCAGAACTTACAATAGAGTCTCAGTTTGTACAGAACTTGCAGGAGAGTCTCAGTTTGTGCAGAACTTACAGGAGGGTCTCAGTTTGGGCAGAACTTACAGGAGAGTCTCAGTTTGTGCAGAACTTACAGGAGGGTCTCAGTTTTTGCAGAACTTACAGGAGAGTCTCAGTTTTGGCAGAACTGACAGGAGAGTCTAAGTTTGTGCAGAACTTACAGGAGAGTCTCAGTTTGTGCAGAACTTACAGGAGAGTCTCAGTTTGTGCAGAGCTTACATGAGGGTCTCAGTTCATGCAGAACTTACAGGACTCTCAGTTTGTGCAGAACTTACAGGACTCTCAGTTTGTGCAGAACTTGCAGGAGAGTCTCAGTTTGTGCAGAACTTAAAAGAGAGTCTCAATTTGTGCAAAACTTATGGGAGAGTCTCAGTTTGTGCAGAACTTACAGGAGAGTCTCAGTTTGTGCAGAACTTACAGGAGGGTCTCGGTTAGTGCAGAACTTAGAGGATGGTCTAAGTTTGTGCAGAACTTACAGGACTCTCAGTTTGTGTTGAACTTATAGGACTCTCAGTTTGTGCAGAACTGACAGGAGAGTTTCAGTTTTTGCAGAACTTACAGGAGGGTTTCAGATTTTCAGAACTTACAGGAGGGTTTCAGTTTGCTGAGAACTTACAGGATTCTTAATTTGTGCAGAACTTACAGGAGAATCTCAGTTTGTGCAGAATTTACAGGAGGGTCTCAGTGTGCTGAGAACTTACAGAAGGTTCACAATTTGTGCAAAACTTACAGGAAGGTCTCAGTTTGGGCGACACTTACAGGATTCTCGATATGTGCAGAACTTACAGGAGAATCTCAGTTTGTGCAGAACTTACAGGAGGGTCTAAGTTTGTGCAGAACTTACAGGAGAGTCTCAGTTTGTGCAGAACTTACAGGAGGGTCTTAGTTTGTGCAGAACTTACAGGAGAATCTCAGTTTGTGCAGAACTTACAGGAGGGTCTAAGTTTGTGCAGAACTTACAGGAGAGTCTCAGTTTGTGCAGAACTTACAGGAGGGTCTCAGTTTGTGCAGAACTTACAGGAGAGTCTCAGTTTGGGCAGAACTGACAGGAGGGTCTCAGTTTGGGCAGAACTTACAGGAGAGTCTCAGTTTGTTTAGAACTTACAGGAGAGTCTCAGTCTGTGCAGAACTTACAGGAGGGTGTCAGTCTGTGCAGAACTTACAGGAGTGTCTAAGTTTGTGCAGAACTTAAAGGGGAGTCTCAGTTTGTGCAGAACTTACATGAGGGTCTCAGTTTTTTTTGAGAACTTACAGGACTCTCAGTTTGTGCAGAACTTACAGGACTCTCAGTTTGTGCAGAACTTACAGGAGGGTCTCAGTTTGTGCAGAACTTACAGGAGGGTCTCAGTTTGTGCAGAACTTACAGGACTCTCAGTCTGTGCAGAACTTACAGAAGAGTCTCAGTTTGAACAGAACTTACAGGACTCTCAGTTTGTGCAGAACTTGCAGGAGAGTCTCAGTTTTTGCAGAACTTACAAGAGAGTCTCAGTTTGTGCAGAACTTGCAGGAGAGTCTCAGTTTTTGCAGAACTTACAATAGAGTCTCAGTTTGTACAGAACTTGCAGGAGAGTCTCAGTTTGTGCAAAACTTACAGGAGAGTCTCAGTTTGGGCAGAACCTACAGGAGGGTCTCAGTTTTTGCCGAACTTACAAGAGAGTCTCAGTTTTTGCAGAACTTACAGGAGAGTTTCAGTTTGTGCAGAACTTACAGGAGGGTCTCAGTTTGTGCAGAACTTACAGGAGTTTCAGTTGGTGCAAAACTTACAGGAGAGTCTCAGTTTGTGCAGAACTTACAGGAGGGTCTCAGTTTGTGCAGAACTTACAGGAGGGTCTCAGTTTGTGCAGAACTTACAGGAGGGTCTAAGTTTGGGCAGAACTTACAGGAGAATCTCCGTTTGTGCAGAACTTACAGGAGAGTCTCAGTTTGTGCAGAACTTACAGGATTCTCAATATGTGCAGAACTTACAGGAGAATCTCAGTTTGTGCAGAACTTACAGGAGGGTCTAAGTTTGTGCAGAACTTAGAGGAGAGTCTCAGTTTGTGCAGAACTTACAGGAGGGTCTCAGTTTGTGCAGAACTTACAGGAGAGTCTCAGTTTGGGCAGAACTGACAGGAGAGTCTAAGTTTGTGCAGAACTTACAGGAGAGTCTCAGTTTGTGCAAAACTTACAGAGGAGTCTCAGTTTGTACAAAACTTACAGGAGGGTCTCAGTTTGTGCAGAACTTACAGGAGAGTCTCAGTTTGTGCAGAGCTTACATGAGGGTCTCAGTTCATGCAGAACTTACAGGACTCTCAGTTTGTGCAGAACTTACAGGACTCTCAGTTTGTGCAGAACTTGCAGGAGAGTCTCAGTTTGTGCAGAACTTAAAAGAGAGTCTCAATTTGTGCAAAACTTATGGGAGAGTCTCAGTTTGTGCAGAACTTACAGGAGAGTCTCAGTTTGTGCAGAACTTACAGGAGGGTCTCGGTTAGTGCAGAACTTAGAGGATGGTCTAAGTTTGTGCAGAACTTACAGGACTTTCAGTTTGTGTTGAACTTATAGGACTCTCAGTTTGTGCAGAACTGACAGGAGAGTTTCAGTTTTTGCAGAACTTACAGGAGGGTTTCAGATTTTCAGAACTTACAGGAGGGTTTCAGTTTGCTGAGAACTTACAGGTTTCTTAATTTGTGCAGAACTTACAGGAGAATCTCAGTTTTTGCAGAATTTACAGGAGGGTCTCAGTGTGCTGAGAACTTGCAGAAGGTTCACAATTTGTGCAAAACTTACAGGAAGGTCTCAGTTTGGGCAGAACTTACAGGATTCTCAATATGTGCAGAACTTACAGGAGAATCTCAGTTTGTGCAGAACTTACAGGAGGGTCTAAGTTTGTGCAGAACTTACAGGAGAGTCTCAGTTTGTGCAGAACTTACAGGAGAGTTTAAGTTTGTGCAGAACTTACAGGAGGGTCTCAGTTTGTGCAGAACTTACAGGAGTTTCAGTTGGTGCAAAACTTACAGGAGAGTCTCAGTTTGTGCAGAACTTACAGGAGGGTCTCAGTTTGTGCAGAACTTACAGGAGGGTCTCAGTTTGTGCAGAACTTACAGGAGGGTCTAAGTTTGGGCAGAACTTACAGGAGAGTCTCCGTTTGTGCAGAACTTACAGGAGAGTCTCAGTTTGTGCAGAACTTACAGGATTCTCAATATGTGCAGAACTTACAGGAGAATCTCAGTTTGTGCAGAACTTACAGGAGGGTCTAAGTTTGTGCAGAACTTACAGGAAAGTCTCAGTTTGTGCAGAACTTACAGGAGGGTCTCAGTTTGTGCAGAACTTACAGGAGAGTCTCAGTTTGGGCAGAACTGACAGGAGGGTCTCAGTTTGTTTAGAACTTACAGGAGAGTCTCAGTCTGTGCAGAACTTACAGGAGGGTGTCAGTCTGTGCAGAACTTACAGGAGTGTCTAAGTTTGTGCAGAACTTAAAGGGGAGTCTCAGTTTGTGCAGAACTTACATGAGGGTCTCAGTTTTTTTTGAGAACTTACAGGACTCTCAGTTTGTGCAGAACTTACAGGACTCTCAGTTTGTGCAGAACTTACAGGAGGGTCTCAGTTTGTGCAGAACTTACAGGAGGGTCTCAGTTTGTGCAGAACTTACAGGACTCTCAGTCTGTGCAGAACTTACAGAAGAGTCTCAGTTTGAACAGAACTTACAGGACTGTCAGTTTGTGCAGAACTTGCAGGAGAGTCTCAGTTTTTGCAGAACTTACAAGAGAGTCTCAGTTTGTGCAGAACTTGCAGGAGAGTCTCAGTTTTTGCAGAACTTACAATAGAGTCTCAGTTTGGGTAGAACCTACAGGAGGGTCTCAGTTTTTGCCGAACTTACAAGAGAGTCTCAGTTTTTGCAGAACTTACAGGAGAGTTTCAGTTTGTGCAGAACTTACAGGAGGGTCTCAGTTTGTGCAGAACTTACAGGAGTTTCAGTTGGTGCAAAACTTACAGGAGAGTCTCAGTTTGTGCAGAACTTACAGGAGGGTCTCAGTTTGTGCAGAACTTACAGGAGGGTCTCAGTTTGTGCAGAACTTACAGGAGGGTCTAAGTTTGGGCAGAACTTACAGGAGAATCTCCGTTTGTGCAGAACTTACAGGAGAGTCTCAGTTTGTGCAGAACTTACAGGATTCTCAATATGTGCAGAACTTACAGGAGAATCTCAGTTTGTGCAGAACTTACAGGAGGGTCTAAGTTTGTGCAGAACTTACAGGAGAGTCTCAGTTTTTGCAGAACTTACAGGAGGGTCTCAGTTTGTGCAGAACTTACAGGAGAGTCTCAGTTTGGGCAGAACTGACAGGAGAGTCTAAGTTTGTGCAGAACTTACAGGAGAGTCTCAGTTTGTGCAGAACTTACAGAGGAGTCTCAGTTTGTGCAAAACTTACAGGAGGGTCTCAGTTTGTGCAGAACTTACAGGAGAGTCTCAGTTTGTGCAGAGCTTACATGAGGGTCTCAGTTCATGCAGAACTTACAGGACTCTCAGTTTGTGCAGAACTTACAGGACTCTCAGTTTGTGCAGAACTTTCAGGAGAGTCTCAGTTTGTGCAGAACTTAAAAGAGAGTCTCAATTTGTGCAAAACTTACAGGAGAGTCTCAGTTTGTGCAGAACTTACAGGAGGGTCTCGGTTAGTGCAGAACTTAGAGGACTCTCAGTTTGTGTTGAACTTATAGGACTCTCAGTTTGTGCAGAACTGACAGGAGAGTTTCAGTTTTTGCAGAACTTACAGGAGGGTTTCAGATTTTCAGAACTTACAGGAGGGTTTCAGTTTGCTGAGAACTTACAGGATTCTTAATTTGTGCAGAACTTACAGGAGAATCTCAGTTTGTGCAGAATTTACAGGAGGGTCTCAGTGTGCTGAGAACTTACAGAAGGTTCACAATTTGTGCAAAACTTACAGGAAGGTCTCAGTTTGGGCAGAACTTACAGGATTCTCAATATGTGCAGAACTTACAGGAGAATCTCAGTTTGTGCAGAACATACAGGAGAGTCTCAGTTTGTGCAGAACTTACAGGAGGGTCTCAGTTTGTGCAGAACTTACAGGAGAGTCTCAGTTTGGGCAGAACTGACAGGAGGGTCTCAGTTTGGGCAGAACTTACAGGAGAGTCTCAGTTTGTTTAGAACTTACAGGAGAGTCTCAGTCTGTGCAGAACTTACAGGAGGGTGTCAGTCTGTGCAGAACTTACAGGAGTGTCTAAGTTTGTGCAGAACTTAAAGGGGAGTCTCAGTTTGTGCAGAACTTACATGAGGGTCTCAGTTTTTTTTGAGAACTTACAGGACTCTCAGTTTGTGCAGAACTTACAGGACTCTCAGTTTGTGCAGAACTTACAGGAGGGTCTCAGTTTGTGCAGAACTTACAGGACTCTCAGTCTGTGCAGAACTTACAGAAGAGTCTCAGTTTGAAAAGAACTTACAGGACTCTCAGTTTGTGCAGAACTTGCAGGAGAGTCTCAGTTTTTGCAGAACTTACAAGAGAGTCTCAGTTTGTGCAGAACTTGCAGGAGAGTCTCAGTTTTTGCAGAACTTACAATAGAGTTTCAGTTTGTACAGAACTTGCAGGAGAGTCTCAGTTTGTGCAAAACTTACAGGAGAGTCTCAGTTTGGGCAGAACCTACAGGAGGGTCTCAGTTTTTGCCGAACTTACAAGAGAGTCTCAGTTTTTGCAGAACTTACAGGAGAGTTTCAGTTTGTGCAGAACTTACAGGAGGGTCTCAGTTTGTGCAGAACTTACAGGAGTTTCAGTTGGTGCAAAACTTACAGGAGAGTCTCAGTTTGTGCAGAACTTACAGGAGGGTCTCAGTTTGTGCAGAACTTACAGGAGGGTCTCAGTTTGTGCAGAACTTACAGGAGGGTCTAAGTTTGGGCAGAACTTACAGGAGAATCTCCGTTTGTGCAGAACTTACAGGAGAGTCTCAGTTTGTGCAGAACTTACAGGATTCTCAATATGTGCAGAACTTATAGGAGAATCTCAGTTTGTGCAGAACTTACAGGAGGGTCTACGTTTGTGCAGAACTTACAGGAGAGTCTCAGTTTGTGCAGAACTTACAGGAGGGTCTCAGTTTGTGCAGAACTTACAGGAGAGTCTCAGTTTGGGCAGAACTGACAGGAGAGTCTCAGTTTGTTTAGAACTTACAAGAGAGTCTCAGTCTGTGCAGAACTTACAGGAGTGTCTAAGTTTGTGCAGAACTTACAGGAGAGTCTCAGTTTGTGCAGAACTTACAGAGGAGTCTCAGTTTGTGCAAAACTTACAGGAGGGTCTCAGTTTGTGCAGAACTTACAGGAGAGTCTCAGTTTGTGCAGAGCTTACATGAGGGTCTCAGTTCATGCAGAACTTACAGGACTCTCAGTTTGTGCAGAACTTACAGGACTCTCAGTTTGTGCAGAACTTGCAGGAGAGTCTCAGTTTGTGCAGAACTTAAAAGAGAGTCTCAATTTGTGCAAAACTTATGGGAGAGTCTCAGTTTGTGCAGAACTTACAGGAGAGTCTCAGTTTGTGCAGAACTTACAGGAGGGTCTCGGTTAGTGCAGAACTTAGACGATGGTCTAAGTTTGTGCAGAACTTACAGGACTCTCAGTTTGTGTTGAACTTATAGGACTTTCAGTTTGTGCAGAACTGACAGGAGAGTTTCAGTTTGTGCAGAACTTACAGCAGGGTCTCAATTTGTGCAGAACTTACAGGAGGGTCTCAGTGTGCTGAGAACTTACAGGAGGTTCACAATTTGTGCAAAACTTACAGGAAGGTCTCAGTTTGGGCAGAACTTACAGGAGAGTCTCCGTTTTTGCAGAACTTACAGGAGAGTCTCAGTTTGTGCAGAACTTACAAGAGGGTCTCAGTCTGTGCAGAACTTACAGGAGAGTCTCAGTTTGTGCAAAACTTACAGGAGAGTCTCAGTTTGGGCAGAACCTACAGGAGGGTCTCAGTTTTTGCCGAACTTACAAGAGAGTCTCAGTTTTTGCAGAACTTACAGGAGAGTTTCAGTTTGTGCAGAACTTACAGGAGGGTCTCAGTTTGTGCAGAACTTACAGGAGTTTCAGTTGGTGCAAAACTTACAGGAGAGTCTCAGTTTGTGCAGAACTTACAGGAGGGTCTCAGTTTGTGCAGAACTTACAGGAGGGTCTCAGTTTGTGCAGAACTTACAGGAGGGTCTCAGTTTGGGCAGAACTTACAGGAGAGTCTCCGTTTGTGCAGAACTTACAGGAGAGTCTCAGTTTGTGCAGAACTTACAGGATAGTTTCAGTTTGTGCAGAACTTACAGGAGAGTCTCAGTTTGGGCAGAACTGACAGGAGAGTCTCAGTTTGTTTAGAACTTACAGGAGAGTCTCAGTCCGTGCAGAAGTTACAGGAGTGTCTAAGTTTGTGCAGAACTTACAGGAGAGTCTCAGTTTGTGCAGAACTTACAGAGGAGTCTCAGTTAGTGCAAAACTTACAGGGGGGTCTCAGTTTGTGCAGAACTTACAGGAGAGTCTCAGTTTGGGCCAAACTTACAGGACAGTGTCAGTTTGTGCAGAACTTACAGGAGGGTCTCAGTCTGTGCAGAACTTACAGGAGGGTCTAAGTTTGTGCAGAACTTACAGGAGAGTCTCAGTTTGTGCAGAACTTACAGGAGGGTCTCAGTCTGTGCAGAACTTACAGGAGAGTCTCAGTCTGTGCAGATCTTACAGGAGAGTCTCAGTCCGTGCAGAAGTTACAGGAGTGTCTAAGTTTGTGCAGAACTTACAGGGGAGTCTCAGTTTGTGCAAAACTTACATGAGGGTCTCAGTTTTTTTTGAGAACTTACAGGACTCTCAGTTTGTGCAGAACTTACAGGACTCTCAGTTTGTGCAGAACTTACAGGAGGGTCTCAGTTTGTGCAGAACTTACAGGAGGGTCTCAGTTTGGGCAGAACTTACAGGAGAGTCTCTGTTTGTGCAGAACTTAACGGAGAGTCACGGTTTGTGCAGAGCTTACAGGAGGGTCTCAGTCTGTGCAGAACTTACAGAAGAGTCTCAGTTTGGGCAGAACTTACAGGAGAGTCTCAGCTTGTTTAGAACTTACAGGAGAGTCTCAGTCTGTGCAGAACTTGCAGGAGGGTCTCAGTCTGTGCAGATCTTACAGGAGAGTCTCAGTCCGTGCAGAAGTTACAGGAGTGTCTCAGTTTGTGCAGAACTTACAGGACTCTCAGTTTGTGCAGATCTTACAGGAGGGTCTCAGTGTGTGCAGAACTTACAGGAGGGTCTAAGTTTGTGCAGAACTTACAGGAGAGTCTCAGTTTGTGCAGAACTTACAGGAGGGTCTCAGTCTGTGCAGAACTTACAAGAGAGTCTCAGTTTGGGCAGAACTTACAGGAGAGTCTCAGTTTGTTTAGAACTTACAGGAGAGTCTCAGTCTGTGCAGAACTTACAGGAGGGTGTCAGTCTGTGCAGAACTTACAGGAGTGTCTAAGTTTGTGCAGAACTTACAGGGGAGTCTCAGTTTGTGCAGAACTTACATGAGGGTCTCAGTTTTTTTTGAGAACTTACAGGACTCTCAGTTTGTGCAGAACTTACAGGACTCTCAGTTTGTGCAGAACTTACAGGAGGGTCTCAGTTTGTGCAGAACTTACAGGATGGTCTCAGTTTGTGCAGAACTTACAGGACTATCAGTCTGTGCAGAACTTACAGAAGAGTCTCAGTCTGAACAGAACTTACAGGACTCTCAGTTTGTGCAGAACTTGCAGGAGAGTCTCAGTTTTTGCAGAACTTACAAGAGAGTCTCAGTTTGTGCAGAACTTGCAGGAGAGTCTCAGTTTGTGCAGAACTTACAATAGAGTCTCAGTTTGTACAGAACTTGCAGGAGAGTCTCAGTTTGTGCAAAACTTACAGGAGAGTCTCAGTTTGGGCAGAACCTACAGGAGGGTCTCAGTTTTTGCCGAACTTACAAGAGAGTCTCAGTTTTTGCAGAACTTACAGGAGAGTTTCAGTTTGTGCAGAACTTACAGGAGGGTCTCAGTTTGTGCAGAACTTACAGGAGTTTCAGTTGGTGCAAAACTTACAGGAGAGTCTCAGTTTGTGCAGAACTTACAGGAGAGTCTCAGTTTGTGCAGAACTTACAGGAGGGTCTCAGTTTGTGCAGAACTTACAGGAGGGTCTAAGTTTGGGCAGAACTTACAGGAGAGTCTCCGTTTGTGCAGAACTTACAGGAGAGTCTCAGTTTGTGCAGAACTTACAGGATTCTCAATATGTGCAGAACTTACAGGAGAATCTCAGTTTGTGCAGAACTTACAGGAGGGTCTAAGTTTGTGCAGAACTTACAGGAGAGTCTCAGTTTGTGCAGAACTTACAGGAGGGTCTCAGTTTGTGCAGAACTTACAGGAGAGTCTCAGTTTGGGCAGAACTGACAGGAGGGTCTCAGTTTGGGCAGAACTTACAGGAGAGTCTCAGTTTGTTTAGAACTTACAGGAGAGTCTCAGTCTGTGCAGAACTTACAGGAGGGTGTCAGTCTGTGCAGAACTTACAGGAGTGTCTAAGTTTGTGCAGAACTGAAAGGGGAGTCTCAGTTTGTGCAGAACTTACATGAGGGTCTCAGTTTTTTTTGAGAACTTACAGGACTCTCAGTTTGTGCAGAACTTACAGGACTCTCAGTTTGTGCAGAACTTACAGGAGGGTCTCAGTTTGTGCAGAACTTACAGGAGGGTCTCAGTTTGTGCAGAACTTACAGGACTCTCAGTCTGTGCAGAACTTACAGAAGAGTCTCAGTTTGAACAGAACTTACAGGACTCTCAGTTTGTGCAGAACTTGCAGGAGAGTCTCAGTTTTTGCAGAACTTACAAGAGAGTCTCAGTTTGTGCAGAACTTGCAGGAGAGTCTCAGTTTTTGCAGAACTTACAATAGAGTCTCAGTTTGTACAGAACTTGCAGGAGAGTTTCAGTTTGTGCAAAACTTACAGGAGAGTCTCAGTTTGGGCAGAACCTAAAGGAGAGTCTCAGTTTTTGCCGAACTTACAAGAGAGTCTCAGTTTTTGCAGAACTTACAGGAGAGTTTCAGTTTGTGCAGAACTTACAGAAGGGTCTCAGTTTGTGCAGAACTTACAGGAGTTTCAGTTGGTGCAAAACTTACAGGAGAGTCTCAGTTTGTGCAGAACTTACAGGAGGGTCTCAGTTTGTGCAGAACTTACAGGAGGGTCTCAGTTTGTGCAGAACTTACAGGAGGGTCTAAGTTTGGGCAGAACTTACAGGAGAATCTCCGTTTGTGCAGAACTTACAGGAGAGTCTCAGTTTGTGCAGAACTTACAGGATTCTCAATATGTGCAGAACTTACAGGAGAATCTCAGTTTGTGCAGAACTTACAGGAGGGTCTAAGTTTGTGCAGAACTTACAGGAGAGTCTCAGTTTGTGCAGAACTTACAGGAGGGTCTCAGTTTGTGCAGAACTTACAGGAGAGTCTCAGTTTGGTTAGAACTGACAGGAGAGTCTAAGTTTGTGCAGAACTTACAGGAGAGTCTCAGTTTGTGCAGAACTTACAGAGGAGTCTCAGTTTGTGCAAAACTTACAGGAGGGTCTCAGTTTGTGCAGAACTTACAGGAGAGTCTCAGTTTGTGCAGAGCTTACATGAGGGTCTCAGTTCATGCAGAACTTACAGGACTCTCAGTTTGTGCAGAACTTACAGGACTCTCAGTTTGTGCAGAACTTGCAGGAGAGTCTCAGTTTGTGCAGAACTTAAAAGAGAGTCTCAATTTGTGCAAAACTTATGGGAGAGTCTCAGTTTGTGCAGAACTTACAGGAGAGTCTCAGTTTGTTCAGAACTTACAGGAGGGTCTCGGTTAGTGCAGAACTTAGAGGATGGTCTAAGTTTGTGCAGAACTTACAGGACTCTCAGTTTGTGTTGAACTTATAGGACTCTCAGTTTGTGCAGAACTGACAGGAGAGTTTCAGTTTTTGCAGAACTTACAGGAGGGTTTCAGATTTTCAGAACTTACAGGAGGGTTTCAGTTTGCTGAGAACTTACAGGATTCTTAATTTGTGCAGAACTTACAGGAGAATCTAAGTTTGTGCAGAATTTACAGGAGGGTCTCAGTGTGCTGAGAACTTACAGAAGGTTCACAATTTGTGCAAAACTTACAGGAAGGTCTCAGTTTGGGCAGAACTTACAGGATTCTCAATATGTGCAGAACTTACAGGAGAATCTCAGTTTGTGCAGAACTTACAGGAGGGTCTAAGTTTGTGCAGAACTTACAGGAGAGTCTCAGTTTGTGCAGAACTTACAGGAGGGTCTCAGTTTGTGCAGAACTTACAGGAGAGTCTCAGTTTGGGCAGAACTGACAGGAGGGTCTCAGTTTGGGCAGAACTTACAGGAGAGTCTCAGTTTGTTTAGAACTTACAGGAGAGTCTCAGTCTGTGCAGAACTTACAGGAGTGTCTAAGTTTGTGCAGAACTTAAAGGGGAGTCTCAGTTTGTGCAGAACTTACATGAGGGTCTCAGTTTTTTTTGAGAACTTACAGGACTCTCAGTTTGTGCAAAACTTACAGGACTCTCAGTTTGTGCAGAACTTACAGGAGGGTCTCAGTTTGTGCAGAACTTACAGGAGGGTCTCAGTTTGTGCAGAACTTACAGGACTCTCAGTCTGTGCAGAACTTACAGAAGAGTCTCAGTTTGAACAGAACTTACAGGACTCTCAGTTTGTGCAGAACTTGCAGGAGAGTCTCAGTTTTTGCAGAACTTACAAGAGAGTCTCAGTTTGTGCAGAACTTGCAGGAGAGTCTCAGTTTTTGCAGAACTTACAATAGAGTCTCAGTTTGTGCAGAACTTACAGGAGAGTCTCAGTTTGTGCAAAACTTACAGGAGAGTCTCAGTTTGGGCAGAACCTACAGGAGGGTCTCAGTTTTTGCCGAACTTACAAGAGAGTCTCAGTTTTTGCAGAACTTACAGGAGAGTTTCAGTTTGTGCAGAACTTACAGGAGGGTCTCAGTTTGTGCAGAACTTACAGGAGTTTCAGTTGGTGCAAAACTTACAGGAGAGTCTCAGTTTGTGCAGAACTTACAGGAGGGACTCAGTTTGTGCAGAACTTACAGGAGGGTCTCAGTTTGTGCAGAACTTACAGGAGGGTCTCAGTTTGGGCAGAACTTACAGGAGAGTCTCCGTTTGTGCAGAACTTACAGGAGAGTCTCAGTTTGTGCAGAACTTACAGGATGGTTTCAGTTTGTGCAGAACTTACAGGAGAGTCTCAGTTTGGGCAGAACTGACAGGAGAGTCTCAGTTTGTTTAGAACTTACAGGAGAGTCTCAGTCTGTGCAGAACTTACAGGAGAGTCTCAGTCCGTGCAGAAGTTACAGGAGTGTCTAAGTTTGTGCAGAACTTACAGGAGAGTCTCAGTTTGTGCAGAACTTACAGAGGAGTCTCAGTTAGTGCAAAACTTACAGGGGGGTCTCAGTTTGTGCAGAACTTACAGGAGAGTCTCAGTTTGGGCCAAACTTACAGGACAGTGTCAGTTTGTGCAGAACTTACAGGAGGGTCTCAGTCTGTGCAGAACTTACAGGAGGGTCTAAGTTTGTGCAGAACTTACAGGAGAGTCTCAGTTTGTGCAGAACTTACAGGAGGGTCTCAGTCTGTGCAGAACTTACAGGAGAGTCTCAGTCTGTGCAGAACTTACAGGAGGGTCTCAGTCTGTGCAGATCTTACAGGAGAGTCTCAGTCCGTGCAGAAGTTACAGGAGTGTCTAAGTTTGTGCAGAACTTACAGGGGAGTCTCAGTTTGTGCAAAACTTACATGAGGGTCTCAGTTTTTTTTTGAGAACTTACAGGACTCTCAGTTTGTGCAGAACTTACAGGACTCTCAGTTTGTGCAGAACTTACAGGAGGGTCTCAGTTTGGGCAGAACTTACAGGAGAGTCTCTGTTTGTGCAGAACTTAACGGAGAGTCACGGTTTGTGCAGAGCTTACAGGAGGGTCTCAGTCTGTGCAGAACTTACAGAAGAGTCTCAGTTTGAACAGAACTTACAGGACTCTCAGTTTGTGCAGAACTTGCAGTAGAGTCTCAGTTTTTGCAAAACTTACAAGAGAGTCTCAGTTTGTGCAGAACTTGCAGGAGAGTCTCAGTTTGTGCAGAACTTACAATAGAGTCTCAGTTTGTACAGAACTTGCAGGAGAGTCTCAGTTTGTGCAAAACTTACAGGAGAGTCTCAGTTTGGGCAGAACTTACAGGAGAGTCTCAGTTTGTTTAGAACTTACAGGAGAGTCTTAGTCTGTGCAAAACTTACAGGAGGGTCTCAGTCTGTGCAGATCTTACAGGAGAGTCTCAGTTTGTTTAGAACTTACAGGAGAGTCTCAGTCCGTGCAGAAGTTACAGGAGTGTCTAAGTTTGTGCAGAACTTACAGGGGAGTCTCAGTTTGTGCAAAACTTACATGAGGGTCTCAGTTTTTTTTGAGAACTTACAGTACTCTCAGTTTGTGCAGAACTTACAGGACTCTCAGTTTGTGCAGAACTTACAGGAGGGTCTCAGTTTGTGCAGAACTTACAGGAGGGTCTCAGTTTGGGCAGAACTTACAGGAGAGTCTCTGTTTGTGCAGAACTTAACGGAGAGTCACGGTTTGTGCAGAGCTTACAGGAGGGTCTCAGTCCGTGCAGAAGTTACAGGAGTGTCTAAGTTTGTGCAGAACTTACAGGGGAGTCTCAGTTTGTGCAAAACTTACATGAGGGTCTCAGTTTTTTTTGAGAACTTACAGGACTCTCAGTTTGTGCAGAACTTACAGGACTCTCAGTTTGTGCAGAACTTACAGGACTCTCAGTTTGTGCAGAACTTACAGGAGGGTCTCAGTTTGTGCAGAACTTACAGGAGGGTCTCAGTTTGTGCAGAACTTACAGGACTCTCAGTCTGTGCAGAACTTACAGAAGAGTCTCAGTTTGAACAGAACTTACAGGACTCTCAGTTTGTGCAGAACTTGCAGGAGAGTCTCAGTTTTTGCAGAACTTACAAGAGAGTCTCAGTTTGTGCAGAACTTGCAGGAGAGTCTCAGTTTGTGCAGAACTTACAATAGAGTCTCAGTTTGTACAGAACTTGCAGGAGAGTCTCAGTTTGTGCAAAACTTACAGGAGAGTCTCAGTTTGGGCAGAACCTACAGGAGGGTCTCAGTTTTTGCCGAACTTACAAGAGAGTCTCAGTTTTTGCAGAACTTACAGGAGAGTTTCAGTTAGTGCAGAACTTACAGGAGGGTCTCAGTTTGTGCAGAACTTACAGGAGTTTCAGTTGGTGCAAAACTTACAGGAGAGTCTCAGTTTGTGCAGAACTTACAGGAGGGTCTCAGTTTGTGCAGAACTTACAGGAGGGTCTCAGTTTGTGCAGAACTTACAGGAGGGTCTAAGTTTGGGCAGAACTTACATGAGAATCTCCGTTTGTGCAGATTTTACAGGAGAGTCTCAGTTTGTGCAGAACTTAAAGGATTCTCAATATGTGCAGAACTTACAGGAGAGTCTCAGTTTGTGCAGAACTTACAGGAGGGTCTAAGTTTGTGCAGAACTTACAGGAGAGTCTCAGTTTGTGCAGAACTTACAAGAGGGTCTCAGTTTGTGCAGAA
Source organism: Eucyclogobius newberryi (assembly GCF_026437365.1). Taxonomy (NCBI): domain Eukaryota; kingdom Metazoa; phylum Chordata; class Actinopteri; order Gobiiformes; family Gobiidae; genus Eucyclogobius; species Eucyclogobius newberryi. Next base: position 593,426 of record NW_027316034.1, read on the forward strand.
CTTACAGGAGAGTCTCAGTTTGGGCAGAACTGACAGGAGAGTCTCAGTTTGTTTAGAACTTACAAGAGAGTCTCAGTCTGTGCAGAACTTACAGGAGTGTCTAAGTTTGTGCAGAACTTACAGGAGAGTCTCAGTTTGTGCAGAACTTACAGAGAAGTGTCAGTTTGTGCAAAACTTACAGGAGGGTCTCAGTTTGTGCAGAACTTACAGGAGAGTCTCAGTTTGTGCAGAGCTTACATGAGGGTCTCAGTTCATGCAGAACTTACAGGACTCTCAGTTTGTGCAGAACTTACAGGACTCTCAGTTTGTGCAGAACTTGCAGGAGAGTCTCAGTTTGTGCAGAACTTAAAAGAGAGTCTCAATTTGTGCAAAACTTATGGGAGAGTCTCAGTTTGTGCAGAACTTACAGGAGAGTCTCAGTTTGTGCAGAACTTACAGGAGGGTCTCGGTTAGTGCAGAACTTAGAGGATGGTCTAAGTTTGTGCAGAACTTACAGGACTCTCAGTTTGTGTTGAACTTATAGGACTCTCAGTTTGTGCAGAACTGACAGGAGGGTTTCAGATTTTCAGAACTTACAGGAGGGTTTCAGTTTGCTGAGAACTTACAGGATTCTTAATTTGTGCAGAACTTACAGGAGAATCTCAGTTTGTGCAGAACTTACAGGAGGTTCACAATTTGTGCAAAACTTACAGGAAGGTCTCAGTTTGGGCAGAACTTACAGGAGAGTCTCCGTTTTTGCAGAACTTACAGGAGAGTCTCAGTTTGTGCAGAACTTACAGGAGGGTCTCAGTTTGTGCAGAACTTACAGGAGTTTCAGTTGGTGCAAAACTTACAGGAGAGTCTCAGTTTGTGCAGAACTTACAGGAGGGTCTCAGTTTGTGCAGAACTTACAGGAGGGTCTCAGTTTGTGCAGAACTTACAGGAGGGTCTCAGTTTGGGCAGAACTTACAGGAGAGTCTCCGTTTGTGCAGAACTTACAGGAGAGTCTCAGTTTGTGCAGAACTTACAGGATTCTCAATATGTGCAGAACTTACAGGAGAATCTCAGTTTGTGCAGAACTTACAGGAGGGTCTCAGTTTGTGCAAATCTTACAGGAAGGTCTCAGTTTTTGCTGAACTTACAGGAGAGTTTAAGTTTGTGCAGAACTTACAGGAGAGTCTCAGTCCCTGCAGAACTTACAGAAGAGTCTCAGTTTGAACAGAACTTACAGGACTCTCAGTTTGTGCAGAACTTGCAGGAGAGTCTCAGATTTTGCAGAACTTACAAGAGAGTCATAGTTTGTGCAGAACTTGCAGGAGAGTCTCAGTTTGTGCAGAACTTACAGGAGGGTCTCAGTCTGTGCAGAACTTACAGGAGGGTCTCAGTCTGTGCAGAATTTACAGGAGGGTCTAAGTTTGTGCAGAACTTACAGGAGAGTCTCAGTTTGTGCAGAACTTACAGGAGGGTCTCAGTCCGTGCAGAACTTACAGGAGGGTCTAAGTTTGTTCAGAACTTATAGGAGAGTGTCAGTTTGTGCAGAACTTACAGGACTCTCAGTTTGTGAAGAACTTACAAGAGAGTCTCAGTTTGTGCAGAACTTAAAAGAGAGTCTCAGTTTGTGCAGAACTTAAAGGAAAGTCTCAGTTTGTGCAGAACTTACAGGAGGGTCTAAGTTCGTGCAGAACTTACAGGATTCTCAATTTGTGCAGAACTTACAGTAGGGTCTCAGTTTGTGCAGAACTTACAGGAGTCTCAGTTTGTGCAGAACTTACAGGAGAGTCCCAGATTGTGCAGAACTTACAGGACCCTCAGGTTGTGCAGAACTTACAGGAGTGTCTCAGTTTGTGCAGAACTTACAGGAGAGTATCAGTTTTTGCATAACTTAAAGGAGAGTCTCAGTTTGTGCAGAACTTACAGGATTCTCAATTTGTGCAGAACTTACAGGAGGGTCTAAGTTCGTGCAGAACTTACAGGATTCTCAATTTGTGCAGAACTTACAGTAGGGTCTCGGTTTGTGCAGAACTTACAGGAGTCTCAGTTTGTGCAGAACTTACAGGAGTGTCTCAGTTTGTGCAGAACTTACAGGAGAGTCTCAGTTTGTGCAAAACTTAAAGGAGAGTCTCAGTTTGTGCAGAACTTACAGGATTCTCAATTTGTGCAGAACTTACAGGAGAGTCTCAGTTTGTGCAGAACTTACAGGAGAGTCTCAATTTATGCAGAACTTACAGGAGAGTCTCAGTTTGTGCAGAACTTACAGGAGAGTCTCAGTTTGTGCAAAACTTAAAGGAGAGTCTCAGTTTGTGCAGAACTTACAGGATTCTCAATTTGTGCAGAACTTACAGGAGAGTCTCAGTTTGTGCAGAACTTACAGGAGAGTCTCAGTTTGTGCAGAACTTACAGGAGAGTCTCAATTTATGCAGAACTTACAGGAGAGTCTCAGTTTGTGCAGAACTTACAGGAGAGTCTCAGTTTGTGGGAGGAGCAAATTGGTGTGGAAGTCGTCTCCACATCACGTGGTCTACGCACTGCGCAGTGCAGAAGCTTGAGGTCTGTTGTGTGGACTAACACCTGTTTTCTGCAGTTACAGGCACTCTCTGGAAGAGTTCCTGAAGGAGAACCTGAAGGAGAACCTGAAGGAGAACCTGAAGGAGAACCTGAAGGAGAACCAGATTAACACTGCGCGTGTGGTCAAAGCTCAGCTCGTGTGTGAGGAGCAGCTCAGGTCAAACACACTTCATTTCTTAGTTTCTTTGTGAGTTTGTTTGTCCTGAGTCAAAGCTTCTGTTCTTCAGAGACTGAGTCAAAGTCAGGAGATGAATGTCGCTCTGAGACGCCGATGTTTGGACGCTCTCTCAGCCCTGAGGGATTGTGGGTACTGTAGTCTGACCAGCAATGTCCAGTCACAGCTAAAGGTGAGTCAGACCGTCCAATCACAGCTTAGTGGGTGACACTTGACCCACATGGGTGTGAGGGGACTTATGGCCTGTGGCTACAATAATAATAATAATAATAATAATAACTTTTATTTATATAGCGCTTTTCAGTGACCCAAAGACGCTGAACATAATAAAAAAAGGGGGGTATTTACAGACAGGGGGGACAACACGTACAGAACACATTAATATACAGATAAAATGAACAAGACAGAAGAAGTAGAGAGAAAAAGATGGGGATGTAACAGGGGGTAGAAGAGTAGGCAATGGGGTAGAGGAGGCTAGGGGGAGGGGAGGTCATAGGCTTGGGTGAAGAGGTCATGTTTTTAGGCGGGATTTGAATGTTGTGAGTGAGGGAGAGTGGCGGACAGGTTGGGGGAGGGAGTTCCAGAGTCGGGGTGCTGTTCGGGAGAACGCTCTGTCGCCAAAAGTTTTGAGTCGGGATGTTGGTGCAGTCAGGGTGAGAGAGGAGGAGGATCGGAGAGCTCGGGTGGGGCGGTGGGGGATGAGGAGGTCAGACAGGTAGGGGGGGGCAAGGTGGTGAAGAGCTTTGAAGGTGAGGAGGAGTATTTTAAAGTTTATGCGCTGGTTGATGGGGAGAGAGTGGAGAGAGCGGAGAACGGGAGTGATGTGATCACGGGACCGGGTGTGGGTGAGGAGGCGGGTGTGGGTGAGGAGGCGGGTGTGGGTGAGGAGGCGGGTGTGGGTGAGGAGGCGGGCAGCGGAGTTTTGGACCATTTGGAGTCTGTGGAGGGAATGGGAGGAGATGCCAGTGAGGAGGGAGTTGCAGTAGTCGAGGCGGGAGGAGATGAAGGCATGGATGAGGGATTCAGCAGCGGGGAGGGTGAGGCAGTGTCGGATTTTGTCGATGCGGCGGAGGTGGAAGTATGAGGTCTTGACGATGTGGCTGACATGGGGAGTGAAGGAGAGGGTGGGGTCCATGATGACACCGAGATTGCGTACCAGGGTAGAGGGGGTGATATTACAAAAACAAAGCTAAGCTGGTTTATTTTAAATATAGAGTCAGAGTCAGGGTCAGAGTCAAAGTCAGAGTCAGAATCAGAGTCAAAGTCAGAGTCAGGGTCAGAGTCAGGGTCAGGGTCAGAGTCAAAGTTAGAGTCAGAGTTAGAATCAGAGTCAAAGTCAGGGTCAGGGTCAGGGTCAGGGTCAGAGTCAGAGTCAGGGTCAGGGTCAGGGTCAGGGTCAGAGTCAGGGTCAGAGTCAGGAGGTTTAGGGTTCACAAACATAGGAACTTAGGGTTCAACATAAAACAATGATCAATGAATTAGTCAAAAGAGGAAAAATTTAAATCTTCTAATTCTTCTAAATAAGAATGACAATAAAAATAGGCAGTTCAGAACTTCACACTTTACAGAACTTTACACTTGACAGAACTTTACACTTGACAGAACTTTACACTTGACAGAACTTCACACTTTACAGAACTTTACACTTGACAGAACTTTACACTTTACAGAACTTCACACTTTACAGAACTTTACACTTTACAGAACTTTACACTTTACAGAACTTTACAGAACTTTACAGAACTTTACACTTGACAGAACTTTACAGAACTTTACACTTTACAGAACTTCACACTTTACAGAACTTTACACTTTACAGAACTTTACACTTGACAGAACTTTACACTTTACAGATATCAATTTCAATTCAATTTATTTTTGTAACGCCCAAAATCACAACAACAGTTTCCTCTGAGGGCGATGTCCCAAGGTCCTCTGTCCTTAGCTCCTCCTTCTGTCCTTAGCTCCTCCTTCTGCAGGAAAAACTACAAAAAACCTTTTTGAGAAAAAGTATAAACCTGAAAGAGTTAGACAGTGGAGCTGGAGCCACTCAGGAGGAGAACCAGATCTACAGGAGGAGAACCGGTTCTTCAGGAGGAGAACCGGTTCTTCAGGAGGAGAACCGGTTCTTCAGTAGGAGAACCGGATCTTCAGGAGGAGAACCGGTTCTTCAGGAGGAGAACCGGTTCTTCAGGAGGAGAACCAGTTCTTCAGGAGGAGAACCACCTCTTCAGGAGGAGAACCGGTTCTTCAGTAGGAGAACCAGATCTTCAGGGGGAGAACTGGTTCTTCAGGAGGAGAACCAGTTCTTCAGGAGGAGAACCGGTTCTTCAGGAGGAGAACCGGTTCTTCAGGAAGAGAACCACCTCTTCAGGAGGAGAACCGGTTCTTCAGTAGGAGAACCAGTTCTTCAGGAGGAGAACCGGTTCTTCAGGAGGAGAACCGGTTCTTCAGGAGGAGAACCAGATCTTCAGGAGGAGAACCACTTCTTCAGGAGGAGAACCGGTTCTTCAGTAGGAAAACCAGATCCTCAGGAGGAGAACCGGTTCTTCAGGAGGAGAACCGGGTCTTCAGTAGGAGAACCGGTTCTTCAGGAGGAGAACCGGTTCTTCAGTAGGAGAAGCAGATCTTCAGGAGGAGAACCAGTTCTTCAGGAGGAGAACCGGTTCTTCAGGAAGAGAACAACTTCTTCAGGAGGAGAACCGAAGAACCGGTTCTTCAGGAGGAGAACCGGTTCTTCAGGAGGAGAACCAGATCTTCAGGAGGAGAACCGTTCATCTGGAGTAGAACCAGATCTTCAGGAGGAGAACCGGTTCTTCAGGAGGAGAACCAGATCTTCAGGAGGAGAAACGTTCATCTGGAGTAGAACCAGATCTTCAGGAGGAGAACCGGTTCTTCAGGAGGAGAACCAGATCTTCAGGAGGAGAACCGTTCCTCTGGAGTAGATGTTTCTCCAGGATCATCTGGATCCACATCATGGATGTGTCTGTTTCACTCTCGACAGGAAGTGAGAGAAGAAGAAAAGACGATGAACAAAACAAGTGAAATCCCCCAGAGTTGCTGCTAGGGCAGCGGAGCTGAAACTGTGGGTTTATATTTCTGTTCCTAACTAGTCTGACCATAAGTCATTTCAAAGAGGAACATTTTAAGCCTGGACTTAAATGAAGTGACTGTGTCAGCATATTTAACATGGACAGGACTCAACCTTCTACTGTGCTTTTAGAGACTCTTGGCACCACCAAAAGGCTCTACCTCCTACTGTGCTTTTAGAGACTCTTGGAACCACCAGAAGGCTGTACCTCCTACTGTGCTTTTAGAGACTCTTGGAACCACCAGAAGGCTGTACCTCCTGCTGTGCTTTTAGAGACTCTTGGGACCACCAGAAGGCTCTACCTCCTACTGTGCTTTTAGAGACTCTTGGCACCACCAGAAGGCTCTACCTCCTACTGTGCTTTTAGAGACTCTTGGAACCACCAGAAGGCTGTACCTCCTACTGTGCTTTTAGAGACTCTTGGGACCACCAGAAGGCTCTACCTCCTACTGTGCTTTTAGAGACTCTTGGCACCACCAGAAGGCTCTACCTCCTACTGTGCTTTTAGAGACTCTTGGCACCACCAGAAGGCTCTACCTCCTACTGTGCTTTTAGAGACTCTTGGGACCACCAGAAGTCCAGCATTGAGAGTGAAGAGCTCTGATTGGATGAGATGGTTCTATAGCATCTTTGAGGTGGGAGGGGCCATGTCATTTATGGCTTTGTAAATCAGGAGGAGTTTAAATGTGATTCTAAACCGGACAGGAGCCAGTGAAGAGACTCCAGCACCGGCGTAATGTGTTCTCTTCTTTTAGTTGCTGTTGTAATCTTGCTGCTGCATTTTCAACCAGTTAAAGCTTTTTATGGAGCTTTTAGGACCTGCTGTGAGCAGGAGTTACAGGAGAATCGAGACGTTACAAATGCAGGAGACGTGACCCAAATTTTATAATTGGGAAATTTCTGAAATTCTAGCTACATTTTGCGGCTTCTCCGCTCAGAGACCCAGCCCCGCCCCTCAGAGACCCGGCCCCGCCCTCAACACGTTTCATCAACGCTGTGGGAGGAGTTTGTAAAAGTACCACATTGTGTTGCCAATTTTGAACCAATATGGCCGACGTTTGGTGGGCGGAGCTTTGCTGTGGTCATAGTTTCACTTCCTGTTTCACGTTTCAGTGGATTTTTTCTCTCGCAACGTTTTTTTGTTCATTTGGGGGAAATCGACACCAAATGTTTAAACGTCAGAAACAGAGAAAGTCACAAGAAAGAAGATTTATATTTATAATATTTATATTCATAAGCTTTTTTCAAATATAAACTATACATTTTTGGAAAATGCTCACTACATCCTGGGCCCCTGGTCACTGATGGGCCCCTGGTCACTGACGGGCCCCTGGTCACTGACGGTCACTGACAGGCCCCTGGTCACTGACGGTCACTGACGGGCCCCTGGTCACTGACGGTCACTGACAGGCCCCTGGTCACTGACGGTCACTGATGGGCCCCTGGTCACTGACGGGCCCCTGGTCACTGACGGTCACTGACAGGCCCCTGGTCACTGACGGTCACTGACAGGCCCCTGGTCACTGACGGTCACTGGTCACTGACGGGCCCCTGGTCACTGACGGTCACTGACGGGCCCCTGGTCACTGACGGTCACTGACGGGCCCCTGGTCACTGACGGTCACTGGTCACTGACGGGCCCCTGGTCACTGACGGGCCCCTGGTCACTGACGGTCACTGACGGGCCCCTGGTCACTGACGGTCACTGGTCACTGACGGACCCCTGGTCACTGACGGGCCCCTGGTCACTGACGGTCACTGGTCACTGACGGGCCCCTGGTCACTGACGGGCCCCTGGTCACTGACGGTCACTGACGGGCCCCTGGTCACTGACGGTCACTGGTCACTGACGGACCCCTGGTCACTGACGGGCCCCTGGTCACTGACGGGCCCCTGGTCACTGACTTGACTCTAGTCGTTTTATGAAGCGACTAAAGGTTTGAATCTGATGCATTCAAAGACAAGATAAAGACTTGTTTATCTCAAATATGTAATTTTTGGCAGTGAAAAGTAAAAAAGTCTCAAAGTTTCTTGGCTGCTTCACTTAAGGCCTGAATGTAAAGTTTGTGGTCTGATTTCAGACGCTTCTGTCTGGACTCTGGACTCAGCCCTGGCTCTCTGGGACTCTGGACGTCCTGGACTTTCTCCTGGACTTTCTGAGTCCTAAACTGGACCAACTGCAGGACCTGAAACCCACCTGTCGCAAGGTAACGGCACCTGTCGCCAGGTAACGGCACCTGTCGCCAGGTAAAACAATGCCGGATCGTAGCTCTAGTCTATTCCTGGTTTAAACCTGCTTCTGGTTTCTCTTTAGATCTGGGTTAGAGCCAGTTTAGACTCAGCTTAGACTCAGTTTAGACTCTGTTTAGAGCCAGTTTAGTTCTGATTTTGGTCTCTTTTCAGATTGTGCTGAATCGCCTTCACCAGGAGGTGGCACTGCGTTTTGTGAAAAACCTGCTGAAGTCCAGAAAGCAGAATCACGAAGATCAGGAGGGCGGGGCCAGTCGGATGAAGGCCGACGCCCACAAACTGCACACCTTTTTCACTGCTCAGGTGAGACGGAGGCGGGACCATCAGGTGAGACGGAGGCGAGACCATCAGGTGAGACGGAGGCGTGACCATCAGGTGAGCGTGACCATCAGGTGAGACGGAGGCGTCGGAGGCGGGACCATCAGGTGAGACGGAGGCGGGACCATCAGGTGAGACGGAGGCGAGACCATCAGGTGAGACGGAGGCGTGACCATCAGGTGAGCGTGACCATCAGGTGAGACGGAGGCGTCGGAGGCGAGACCATCAGGTGAGACGGAGGCGTGACCATCAGGTGAGACGGAGGCGGGACCATCAGGTGAGCGTGACCATCAGGTGAGATGGAGGCGTCGGAGGCGGGACCATCAGGTGAGACGGAGGCGAGACCATCAGGTGAGACGGAGGCGGGACCATCAGGTGAAACGGAGGCGTCGGAGGCGGGACCATCAGATGAGACGGAGGCGAGACCATCAGGTGAGACGGAGGCGGGACCATCAGGTGAAACGGAGGCGTCGGAGGCGGGACCATCAGATGAGACGGAGGCGAGACCATCAGGTGAGACGGAGGCGGGACCATCAGGCGAGACGGAGGCGGGACCATCAGGTGAGACGGAGGCGTCGGAGGCGGGACCATCAGATGAGACGGAGGCGAGACAGTCAGGTGAGACGGAGGCGGGACCATCAGGCGAGACGGAGGCGGGACCATCAGGTGAGACGGAGGCGTCGGAGGCGGGACCATCAGGTGAGACGGAGGCGTCGGAGGCGGGACCATCAGGTGAGACGGAGGCGAGACCATCAGGTGAGACGGAGGCGGGACCATCAGGTGAGACGGAGGCGTGACCATCAGGTGAGACGGAGGCGAGACCATCAGATGAGACGGAGGCGTGACCATCAGGTGAGCGTGACCATCAGGTGAGACGGAGGCGTCGGAGGCGGGACCATCAGGTGAGACGGAGGCTAGACCATCAGGTGAGACGGAGGCGGGACCATCAGGTGAAACGGAGGCGTCGGAGGCAGGACCATCAGGTGAGACGGAGGCGAGACCATCAGGTGAGACGGAGGCGAGACCATCAGGTGAGACGGAGGCGGGACCATCAGGTGAGACGGAGGTGTGACCATCAGGTGAGACGGAGGCGAGACCATCAGGTGAGACGGAGGCGTCGGAGGCGGGACCATCAGGTGAGACGGAGGCAGGACCATCAGGCGAGACGGAGGCGGGACCATCAGGTGAGAGGGAGGCGTCGGAGGCGGGACCATCAGGTGAGACGGAGGCGAGACCATCAGGTGAGTCGGAGGCGGGACCATCAGGTGAGACGGAGGCGGGACCATCAGGTAAGACGGAGGCGAGACCATCAGGTGAGACGGAGGCGGGACCATCAGGTGAGACGGAGGTGTGACCATCAGGTGAGACGGAGGCGAGACCATCAGGTGAGACGGAGGCGGGACCATCAGGTGAAACGGAGGCGGGACAATCAGGTGAGACGGAGGCGTGACCATCAGGTGAGACGGAGTCGGGACCATCAAGTGAGACTGAGGCGTCGGAGGCGGGACCATCAGGTGAGACGGAGGCGGGACCATCAGGTGAGATGGAGGCGAGACCATCAGGTGAGACGGAGGCGGGACCATCAGGTGAGACGGAGGCGGAACCATCAGGTGAGACGGAGGCGTCGGAGGCGGGACCATCAGGTGAGACGGAGGCGGGACCATCAGGTGAGACGGAGGCGAGACCATCAGGTGAGACGGAGGCGGGAACATCAAGTGAGACGGAGGCGGGACCATCAGGTGAGACGGAGGCGTCGGAGGCGGGACCATCAGGTGAGACGGAGGCGGGACCATCAGGTGAGACGGAGGCGTGACCATCAGGTGAGACGGAGGCGGGACCATCAGGTGAGACGGAGGGCGGGACCATCAGGTGAGACGGAGGCGGGACCATCAGGTGAGACGGAGGCAAGACCATCAGGTGAGACGGAGGCGGGACCATCAGGTGAGACAGAGGCGAGACCATCAGGTGAGACGGAGGCGGGACCATCAGGTGAGACGGAGGCGGGACCATCAGGTGAGACGGAGGCGGGACCATCAGGTGAGAAGGAGGCGTCGGAGGCGGGACCATCAGGTGAGACGGAGGCGGGACCATCAGGTGAGAAGGAGGCGTCGGAGGCGGGACCATCAGGTGAGACAGAGGCGAGACCATCAGGTGAGACAGAGGCGAGACCATCAGGTGAGACGGAGGCGGGACCATCAGGTGAGACGGAGGCGGGACCATCAGGTGAGACGGAGGCGGGACCATCAGGTGAGAAGGAGGCGTCGGAGGCGGGACCATCAGGTGAGACAGAGGCGAGACCATCAGGTGAGACGGAGGCGGGACCATCAGGTGAGACGGAGGCGAGACCATCAGGTGAGATGGAGGCGGGACCATCAGGTGAAACGGAGGCGTCGGAGGCGGGACCATCAGGTGAGACGGAGGCGAGACCATCAGGTGAGACGGAGGCGGGAAAATCAGGCAAGACGGAGGCGGGACCATCAGGTGAGACGGAGGCGTCGGAGGCGGGACCATCAGGTGAGACGGAGGCGGAACCATCAGGTGAGACGGAGGTGTGACCATCAGGTGAGACGGAGGCGTGACCATCAGGTGAGACGGAGGCGGGACCATCAGGTGAGACGGAGGCGGGACCATCAGGTGAGCGTGACCATCAGGTGAGATGAAGGCGTCGGAGGCGGGACCATCAGGTGAGACGGAGGCGAGACCATCAGGTGAGACGGAGGCGGGACCATCAGGTGAAACGGAGGCGTCGGAGGCGGGACCATCAGATGAGACGGAGGCGAGACCATCAGGTGAGACGGAGGGAGGACCATCAGGCGAGACGGAGGCGAGACCATCAGGTGAGACGGAGGCGGGACCATCAGGCGAGACGGAGGCGGGACCATCAGGTGAGACGGAGGCGTCGGAGGCGGGACCATCAGGTGAGACGGAGGCGTCGGAGGCGGGACCATCAGGTGAGACGGAGGCGGGACCATCAGGTGAGACGGAGGCGAGACCATCAGGTGAGACGGAGGCGGGACCATCAGGTGAGACGGAGGCGTGACCATCAGGTGAGACGGAGGCGGGACCATCAGGTGAGACGGAGGCGTCGGAGGCGGGACCATCAGGTGAGACGGAGGCGGGACCATCAGGTGAGACGGAGGCGGGACTATCAGGTGAGACGGAGGTGTGACCATCAGGTGAGACGGAGGCGGGACCATCAGGTGAGACGGAGGCGAGACCATCAGGTGAGACGGAGGCGTGACCATCAGGTGAGCGTGACCATCAGGTGAGACGGAGGCGTCGGAGGCGAGACCATCAGGTGAGACGGAGGCGTGACCATCAGGTGAGACGGAGGCGGGACCATCAGGTGAGCGTGACCATCAGGTGAGACGGAGGCGTCGGAGGCGAGACCATCAGGTGAGACGGAGGCGAGACCATCAGGTGAGACGGAGGCGGGACCATCAGGTGAAACGGAGGCGTCGGAGGCGGGACCATCAGATGAGACGGAGGCGAGACCATCAGGTGAGACGGAGGCGGGACCATCAGGTGAAACGGAGGCGTCGGAGGCGGGACCATCAGATGAGACGGAGGCGAGACCATCAGGCGAGACGGAGGCGGGACCATCAGGTGAGACGGAGGCGTCGGAGGCGGGACCATCAGATGAGAAGGAGGCGAGACCATCAGGTGAGACGGAGGCGGGACCATCAGGCGAGACGGAGGCGGGACCATCAGGTGAGACGGAGGCGTCGGAGGCGGGACCATCAGGTGAGACGGAGGCGTCGGAGGCGGGACCATCAGGTGAGACGGAGGCGGGACCATCAGGTGAGACGGAGGCGAGACCATCAGGTGAGACGGAGGCGGGACCATCAGGTGAGACGGAGGCGGGACCATCAGGTGAGCGTGACCATCAGGTGAGATGGAGGCGTCGGAGGCGGGACCATCAGGTGAGACGGAGGCGAGACCATCAGGTGAGACGGAGGCGGGACCATCAGGTGAAACGGAGGCGTCGGAGGCGGGACCATCAGATGAGACGGAGGCGAGACCATCAGGTGAGACGGAGGCGGGACCATCAGGTGAAACGGAGGCGTCGGAGGCGGGACCATCAGATGAGACGGAGGCGAGACCATCAGGTGAGACGGAGGCGGGACCATCAGGCGAGACGGAGGCGGGACCATCAGGTGAGACGGAGGCGTCGGAGGCGGGACCATCAGATGAGACGGAGGCGAGACCATCAGGTGAGACGGAGGCGGGACCATCAGGCGAGACGGAGGCGGGACCATCAGGTGAGACGGAGGCGTCGGAGGCGGGACCATCAGGTGAGACGGAGGCGTCGGAGGCGGGACCATCAGGTGAGACGGAGGCGGGACCATCAGGTGAGACGGAGGCGAGACCATCAGGTGAGACGGAGGCGGGACCATCAGGTGAGACGGAGGCGTGACCATCAGGTGAGACGGAGGCGAGACCATCAGGTGAGACGGAGGCGTGACCATCAGGTGAGCGTGACCATCAGGTGAGACGGAGGCGTCGGAGGCGGGACCATCAGGTGAGACGGAGGCTAGACCATCAGGTGAGACGGAGGCGGGACCATCAGGTGAAACGGAGGCGTCGGAGGCAGGACCATCAGGTGAGACGGAGGCGAGACCATCAGGTGAGACGGAGGCGGGACCATCAGGTGAGACGGAGGTGTGACCATCAGGTGAGACGGAGGCGAGACCATCAGGTGAGACGGAGGCGTCGGAGGCGGGACCATCAGGTGAGACGGAGGCAGGACCATCAGGCGAGACGGAGGCGGGACCATCAGGTGAGAGGGAGGCGTCGGAGGCGGGACCATCAGGTGAGACGGAGGCGGGACCATCAGGTGAGACGGAGGCGAGACCATCAGGTGAGTCGGAGGCGGGACCATCAGGTGAGACGGAGGCGGGACCATCAGGTAAGACGGAGGCGAGACCATCAGGTGAGACGGAGGCGGGACCATCAGGTGAGACGGAGGTGTGACCATCAGGTGAGACGGAGGCGAGACCATCAGGTGAGACGGAGGCGGGACAATCAGGTGAAACGGAGGCGGGACAATCAGGTGAGACGGAGGCGTGACCATCAGGTGAGACGGAGGCGGGACCATCAAGTGAGACTGAGGCGTCGGAGGCGGGACCATCAGGTGAGACGGAGGCGGGACCATCAGGTGAGACGGAGGCGAGACCATCAGGTGAGACGGAGGCGGGACCATCAGGTGAGACGGAGGCGGAACCATCAGGTGAGACGGAGGCGTCGGAGGCGGGACCATCAGGTGAGACGGAGGCGGGACCATCAGGTGAGACGGAGGCGAGACCATCGGGTGAGACGGAGGCGGGAACATCAAGTGAGACGGAGGCGGGACCATCAGGTGAGACGGAGGCGTCGGAGGCGGGACCATCAGGTGAGACGGAGGCGGGACCATCAGGTGAGACGGAGGCGTGACCATCAGGTGAGACGGAGGCGGGACCATCAGGTGAGACGGAGGGCGGGACCATCAGGTGAGACGAAGGCGGGACCATCAGGTGAGACGGAGGCAAGACCATCAGGTGAGACGGAGGCGGGACCATCAGGTGAGACAGAGGCGAGACCATCAGGTGAGACGGAGGCGGGACCATCAGGTGAGACGGAGGCGGGACCATCAGGTGAGACGGAGGCGGGACCATCAGGTGAGAAGGAGGCGTCGGAGGCGGGACCATCAGGTGAGACGGAGGCGGGACCATCAGGTGAGAAGGAGGCGTCGGAGGCGGGACCATCAGGTGAGACAGAGGCGAGACCATCAGGTGAGACAGAGGCGAGACCATCAGGTGAGACGGAGGCGGGACCATCAGGTGAGACGGAGGCGGGAACATCAGGTGAGACGGAGGCGGGACCATCAGGTGAGAAGGAGGCGTCGGAGGCGGGACCATCAGGTGAGACAGAGGCGAGACCATCAGGTGAGACGGAGGCGGGACCATCAGGTGAGACGGAGGCGAGACCATCAGGTGAGATGGAGGCGGGACCATCAGGTGAAACGGAGGCGTCGGAGGCGGGACCATCAGGTGAGACGGAGGCGAGACCATCAGGTGAGACGGAGGCGGGACCATCAGGCAAGACGGAGGCGGGACCATCAGGTGAGACGGAGGCGTCGGAGGCGGGACCATCAGGTGAGACGGAGGCGGAACCATCAGGTGAGACGGAGGTGTGACCATCAGGTGAGACGGAGGCGTGACCATCAGGTGAGACGGAGGCGGGACCATCAGGTGAGACGGAGGCGGGACCATCAGGTGAGCGTGACCATCAGGTGAGATGAAGGCGTCGGAGGCGGGACCATCAGGTGAGACGGAGGCGAGACCATCAGGTGAGACGGAGGCGGGACCATCAGGTGAAACGGAGGCGTCGGAGGCGGGACCATCAGATGAGACGGAGGCGAGACCATCAGGTGAGACGGAGGGAGGACCATCAGGCGAGACGGAGGCGAGACCATCAGGTGAGACGGAGGCGGGACCATCAGGCGAGACGGAGGCGGGACCATCAGGTGAGACGGAGGCGTCGGAGGCGGGACCATCAGGTGAGACGGAGGCGTCGGAGGCGGGACCATCAGGTGAGACGGAGGCGGGACCATCAGGTGAGACGGAGGCGAGACCATCAGGTGAGACGGAGGCGGGACCATCAGGTGAGACGGAGGCGTGACCATCAGGTGAGACGGAGGCGGGACCATCAGGTGAGACGGAGGCGTCGGAGGCGGGACCATCAGGTGAGACGGAGGCGGGACCATCAGGTGAGACGGAGGCGGGACTATCAGGTGAGACGGAGGTGTGACCATCAGGTGAGACGGAGGCGGGACCATCAGGTGAGACGGAGGCGAGACCATCAGGTGAGACGGAGGCGTGACCATCAGGTGAGCGTGACCATCAGGTGAGACGGAGGCGTCGGAGGCGAGACCATCAGGTGAGACGGAGGCGTGACCATCAGGTGAGACGGAGGCGGGACCATCAGGTGAGCGTGACCATCAGGTGAGACGGAGGCGTCGGAGGCGAGACCATCAGGTGAGACGGAGGCGAGACCATCAGGTGAGACGGAGGCGGGACCATCAGGTGAAACGGAGGCGTCGGAGGCGGGACCATCAGATGAGACGGAGGCGAGACCATCAGGTGAGACGGAGGCGGGACCATCAGGTGAAACGGAGGCGTCGGAGGCGGGACCATCAGATGAGACGGAGGCGAGACCATCAGGCGAGACGGAGGCGGGACCATCAGGTGAGACGGAGGCGTCGGAGGCGGGACCATCAGATGAGAAGGAGGCGAGACCATCAGGTGAGACGGAGGCGGGACCATCAGGCGAGACGGAGGCGGGACCATCAGGTGAGACGGAGGCGTCGGAGGCGGGACCATCAGGTGAGACGGAGGCGTCGGAGGCGGGACCATCAGGTGAGACGGAGGCGGGACCATCAGGTGAGACGGAGGCGAGACCATCAGGTGAGACGGAGGCGGGACCATCAGGTGAGACGGAGGCGGGACCATCAGGTGAGCGTGACCATCAGGTGAGATGGAGGCGTCGGAGGCGGGACCATCAGGTGAGACGGAGGCGAGACCATCAGGTGAGACGGAGGCGGGACCATCAGGTGAAACGGAGGCGTCGGAGGCGGGACCATCAGATGAGACGGAGGCGAGACCATCAGGTGAGACGGAGGCGGGACCATCAGGTGAAACGGAGGCGTCGGAGGCGGGACCATCAGATGAGACGGAGGCGAGACCATCAGGTGAGACGGAGGCGGGACCATCAGGCGAGACGGAGGCGGGACCATCAGGTGAGACGGAGGCGTCGGAGGCGGGACCATCAGATGAGACGGAGGCGAGACCATCAGGTGAGACGGAGGCGGGACCATCAGGCGAGACGGAGGCGGGACCATCAGGTGAGACGGAGGCGTCGGAGGCGGGACCATCAGGTGAGACGGAGGCGTCGGAGGCGGGACCATCAGGTGAGACGGAGGCGGGACCATCAGGTGAGACGGAGGCGAGACCATCAGGTGAGACGGAGGCGGGACCATCAGGTGAGACGGAGGCGTGACCATCAGGTGAGACGGAGGCGAGACCATCAGGTGAGACGGAGGCGTGACCATCAGGTGAGCGTGACCATCAGGTGAGACGGAGGCGTCGGAGGCGGGACCATCAGGTGAGACGGAGGCTAGACCATCAGGTGAGACGGAGGCGGGACCATCAGGTGAAACGGAGGCGTCGGAGGCAGGACCATCAGGTGAGACGGAGGCGAGACCATCAGGTGAGACGGAGGCGGGACCATCAGGTGAGACGGAGGTGTGACCATCAGGTGAGACGGAGGCGAGACCATCAGGTGAGACGGAGGCGTCGGAGGCGGGACCATCAGGTGAGACGGAGGCAGGACCATCAGGCGAGACGGAGGCGGGACCATCAGGTGAGAGGGAGGCGTCGGAGGCGGGACCATCAGGTGAGACGGAGGCGGGACCATCAGGTGAGACGGAGGCGAGACCATCAGGTGAGTCGGAGGCGGGACCATCAGGTGAGACGGAGGCGGGACCATCAGGTAAGACGGAGGCGAGACCATCAGGTGAGACGGAGGCGGGACCATCAGGTGAGACGGAGGTGTGACCATCAGGTGAGACGGAGGCGAGACCATCAGGTGAGACGGAGGCGGGACAATCAGGTGAAACGGAGGCGGGACAATCAGGTGAGACGGAGGCGTGACCATCAGGTGAGACGGAGGCGGGACCATCAAGTGAGACTGAGGCGTCGGAGGCGGGACCATCAGGTGAGACGGAGGCGGGACCATCAGGTGAGACGGAGGCGAGACCATCAGGTGAGACGGAGGCGGGACCATCAGGTGAGACGGAGGCGGAACCATCAGGTGAGACGGAGGCGTCGGAGGCGGGACCATCAGGTGAGACGGAGGCGGGACCATCAGGTGAGACGGAGGCGAGACCATCGGGTGAGACGGAGGCGGGAACATCAAGTGAGACGGAGGCGGGACCATCAGGTGAGACGGAGGCGTCGGAGGCGGGACCATCAGGTGAGACGGAGGCGGGACCATCAGGTGAGACGGAGGCGTGACCATCAGGTGAGACGGAGGCGGGACCATCAGGTGAGACGGAGGGCGGGACCATCAGGTGAGACGAAGGCGGGACCATCAGGTGAGACGGAGGCAAGACCATCAGGTGAGACGGAGGCGGGACCATCAGGTGAGACAGAGGCGAGACCATCAGGTGAGACGGAGGCGGGACCATCAGGTGAGACGGAGGCGGGACCATCAGGTGAGACGGAGGCGGGACCATCAGGTGAGAAGGAGGCGTCGGAGGCGGGACCATCAGGTGAGACGGAGGCGGGACCATCAGGTGAGAAGGAGGCGTCGGAGGCGGGACCATCAGGTGAGACAGAGGCGAGACCATCAGGTGAGACAGAGGCGAGACCATCAGGTGAGACGGAGGCGGGACCATCAGGTGAGACGGAGGCGGGAACATCAGGTGAGACGGAGGCGGGACCATCAGGTGAGAAGGAGGCGTCGGAGGCGGGACCATCAGGTGAGACAGAGGCGAGACCATCAGGTGAGACGGAGGCGGGACCATCAGGTGAGACGGAGGCGAGACCATCAGGTGAGATGGAGGCGGGACCATCAGGTGAAACGGAGGCGTCGGAGGCGGGACCATCAGGTGAGACGGAGGCGAGACCATCAGGTGAGACGGAGGCGGGACCATCAGGCAAGACGGAGGCGGGACCATCAGGTGAGACGGAGGCGTCGGAGGCGGGACCATCAGGTGAGACGGAGGCGGAACCATCAGGTGAGACGGAGGTGTGACCATCAGGTGAGACGGAGGCGTGACCATCAGGTGAGACGGAGGCGGGACCATCAGGTGAGACGGAGGCGGGACCATCAGGTGAGCGTGACCATCAGGTGAGATGAAGGCGTCGGAGGCGGGACCATCAGGTGAGACGGAGGCGAGACCATCAGGTGAGACGGAGGCGGGACCATCAGGTGAAACGGAGGCGTCGGAGGCGGGACCATCAGATGAGACGGAGGCGAGACCATCAGGTGAGACGGAGGGAGGACCATCAGGCGAGACGGAGGCGAGACCATCAGGTGAGACGGAGGCGGGACCATCAGGCGAGACGGAGGCGGGACCATCAGGTGAGACGGAGGCGTCGGAGGCGGGACCATCAGGTGAGACGGAGGCGTCGGAGGCGGGACCATCAGGTGAGACGGAGGCGGGACCATCAGGTGAGACGGAGGCGAGACCATCAGGTGAGACGGAGGCGGGACCATCAGGTGAGACGGAGGCGTGACCATCAGGTGAGACGGAGGCGGGACCATCAGGTGAGACGGAGGCGAGACCATCAGGTGAGACGGAGGCGTGACCATCAGGTGAGCGTGACCATCAGGTGAGACGGAGGCGTCGGAGGCGGGACCATCAGGTGAGACGGAGGCTAGACCATCAGGTGAGAAGGAGGCGGGACCATCAGGTGAAACGGAGGCGTCGGAGGCGGGACCATCAGGTGAGACGGAGGTGGGACCATCAGGTGAGACGGAGGTGTGACCATCAGGTGGGACGGAGGCGAGACCATCAGGTGAGACGGAGGCGTGACCATCAGGTGAGACGGAGGCGTGACCATCAGGTGAGCGTGACCATCAGGTGAGACGGAGGCGTCGGAGGCGGGACCATCAGGTGAGACGGAGGCAGGACCATCAGGCGAGACGGAGGCGGGACCATCAGGTGAGAGGGAGGCGTCGGAGGCGGGACCATCAGGTGAGACGGAGGCGGGACCATCAGGTAAGACGGAGGCGAGACCATCAGGTGAGACGGAGGCGGGACCATCAGGTGAGACGGAGGTGTGACCATCAGGTGAGACGGAGGCGAGACCATCAGGTGAGTCGGAGGCGGGACCATCAGGTGAGACGGAGGCGGCACCATCAGGTAAGACGGAGGCGAGACCATCAGGTGAGACGGAGGCGGGACCATCAGGTGAGACGGAGGTGTGACCATCAGGTGAGACGGAGGCGAGACCATCAGGTGAGACGGAGGCGTCGGAGGCGGGACCATCAGGTGAGACGGAGGCGGGACCATCAGGTGAGACGGAGGCGAGACCATCAGGTGAGACGGAGGCGGGACCATCAGTTGAGACGGAGGCGTGACCATCAGGTGAGACGGAGGCGGGACCATCAGGTGAGACGGAGGCGTGACCATCAGGTGAGCGTGACCATCAGGTGAGACGGAGGCGTCGGAGGCGGGACCATCAGGTGAGACGGAGGCTAGACCATCAGGTGAGACGGAGGCGGGACCATCAGGTGAAACGGAGGCGTCGGAGGCGGGACCATCAGGTGAGACGGAGGCGAGACCATCAGGTGAGACGGAGGTGGGACCATCAGGTGAGACGGAGGTGTGACCATCAGGTGAGACGGAGGCGAGACCATCAGGTGAGACGGAGGCGTGACCATCAGGTGAGACGGAGGCGTGACCATCAGGTGAGCGTGACCATCAGGTGAGACGGAGGCGTCGGAGGCGGGACCATCAGGTGAGACGGAGGCAGGACCATCAGGTAAGACGGAGGCGAGACCATCAGGTGAGACGGAGGCGGGACCATCAGGTGAGACGGAGGTGTGACCATCAGGTGAGACGGAGGCGAGACCGTCAGGTGAGTCGGAGGCGGGACCATCAGGTGAGACGGAGGCGGCACCATCAGGTAAGACGGAGGCGAGACCATCAGGTGAGACGGAGGCGGGACCATCAGGTGAGACGGAGGTGTGACCATCAGGTGAGACGGAGGCGAGACCATCAGGTGAGACGGAGGCGGGACCATCAGGTGAAACGGAGGCGGGACCATCAGGTGAGACGGAGGCGTGACCATCAGGTGAGACGGAGGCGGGACCATCAAGTGAGACTGAGGCGTCGGAGGCGAGACCATCAGGTGAGACGGAGGCGGGACCATCAGGTGAGACGGAGGCGGGACCATCAGGTGAGACGGAGGCGGGACCATCAGGTGAGACGGAGGCGTGACCATCAGGTGAGACGGAGGCGGGACCATCAAGTGAGACTGAGGCGTCGGAGGCGGGACCATCAGGTGAGACGGAGGCGAGACCATCAGGTGAGACGCAGGCGGGACCATCAGGTGAGACGGAGGCGGGACCATCAGGTGAGACGGAGGCGTTGGAGGCGGGACCATCAGGTGAGACGGAGGCGGGACCATCAGGTGAGACGGAGGCGAGACCATCAGGTGAGACGGAGGCGGGACCATCAGGTGAGACGGAGGCGGGACCATCAGGTGAGACGGAGGCGAGACCATTAGGTGAGACGGAGGCGGGACCATCAGGTGAGACGGAGGCGTCGGAGGCGGGAACATCAGGTGAGACGGAGGCGGGACCATCAGGTGAGAAGGAGGCGGGACAATCAGGTGGAACGGAGGCGTGACCATCAGGTGAGATGGAGGCGAGACCATCAGGTGAGACGGAGGCGGGACCATCAGGTGAGAAGGAGGCGTCGGAGGCGGGACCATCAGGTGAGACGGAGGCGAGACCATCAGGTGAGACGGAGGCGGGACTATCAGGTGAGATGGAGGCGTCGGAGGCGGGACCATCAGGTGAGACGGAGGCGGGACCATCAGGTGAGACGGAGGCGGGACCATCAGGTGAAACAGAGGCGGGACCATCAGGTGAGACGGAGGCGGGACCATCAGGTGAGACGGAGGCGTCGGAGGCGGGACCATCAGGTGAGACGGAGGCGGGACCATCAGGTGAGACGGAGGCGTCGGAGGCGGGACCATCAGGTGAGACGGAGGCGGGACCATCAGGTGAGACGGAGGCGGGACCATCGGGTGAGACGGAGGCGGGACCATCAGGTGAGACGGAGGCGGGACCATCAGGTGAGACGGGGGCGTCGGAGGCGGGACCATCAGGTGAGACGGAGGCGGGACAATCAGGTGAGACGGAGGCTGGACCATCAGGTGAGACGGAGGCGGGACCATCAGGTGAGACGGAGGCGTCGGAGGCGGGACCATCAGGTGAGACGGAGGCGGGACCATCAGGTGAGACGGAGGCGGGACCATCAGGTGAGACGGAGGCGTCGGAGGTGGGACCATCAGGTGAGACGGAGGCGTCGGAGGCGGGACCATCAGGTGAGACGGAGGCGTCGGAGGCGGGACCATCAGGTGAGACGGAGGCGGGACCATCAGGTGAAACAGAGGCGGGACCATCAGGTGAGACGGAGGCGGGACCATCAGGTGAGACAGAGGCGGGACCATCAGGTGAGACGGAGGCGTCGGAGGCGGGACCATCAGGTGAGACGCAGGCGGGACCATCAGGTGAGACGGAGGCGTCGGAGGCGGGACCATCAGGTGAGACGGAGGCGGGACCATCAGGTGAGACGGAGGCGGGACCATCAGGTGAGACGGAGGCGGGACCATCACGGTGTTGTCGTTATTGTCGTTTTGAAGGAATATTTGTCATTGAGTTCTAATAAATTCTAGAGCTCATGTTCTGTCGCCATTTTTTGACTGAGAAGCAGAAAATCTTTACAGTCTTAGCGCGTTATTATATTAGCGTGTTAGCATATTAGCGCGTTATCATATTAGCGTGCTAGCATATTAGCATGTAAGCATATTAGCATGTTATCATAGGGTGTTCGCATATTAGCGTGTTCGCACATTAGCGTGTTAGCATATTAGCCTGTTAGCATATTTGTTTGGTAGAACATAAGAGTTAAAGTGCAAAGTAATTATAACAAAATGATGATTAAAAGTGCATTTCCAACACAACATGGAGCTGGATCATGTTACCATGGCAACGAGGGCTCTAGTGTTCATTACAAACACATTGATATTGATAGGGTTAGAGTCATGTGACTCTTCTCGTCTTCCTGTCGTCATGTCACATGACACCTGTGTTTTTAGGGCGGGGCTTGTGAAAGGACCACCCACATCCTGATCCAGGTCTCAGAAGTTGTCAGACTCAAGGATCCAGACTTCATCCAACTGGAACTGGTCAGTCTGACCCAGACCTGCCCTGACCTGAGGTACGGGAGGGCATCTGACACAGGGGGAGGGCATCTGACACAGGGGGAGGGGCATCTGACACAGGGGGAGGGCATCTGACACAGGGGGAGGGCATCTGAAACAGGGGGAGGGCATCTGACACAGGGGGAGGGCATCTGACACAGGGGGAGGGGCATCTGAAACAGGGGGAGGGCATCTGACACACAGGGAGGGGCATCTGACACAGGGGGAGGGCATCTGACACAGGGGGAGGGCATCTGACACAGGGGGAGGGCATCTGACACACAGGGAGGGGCATCTGACACACAGGGAGGGCATCTGACACAGGGGGAGGGGCATCTGACACAGGGGGAGGGGCATACACAGGGGGAGGGGCATCTGACACACAGGGAGGGCATCTGACACAGGGGGAGGGGCATCTGACACACAGGGAGGGGCATCTGACACACAGGAAGGGCATCTGACACAGGGGGAGAGGCATCTGACACAGGGGGAGGGCATCTGACACAGGGGGAGGGGCATCTGACACAGGGGGAGGGCATCTGACATCGGGGGAGGGGCATCTGACACAGGGGGAGGGCATCTGACACAGGGGGAGGGGCATCTGACACACAGGGAGGGCATCTGAAACAGGGGGAGGGCATCTGACACAGGGGGAGGGGCATCTGAAACAGGGGGAGGGCATCTGACACAGGGGGAGGGGCATCTGACACACAGGGAGGGCATCTAACACAGGGGGAGGGGCATCTGACACACAGGGCGGGCATCTGACACAGGGGGAGGGGCATCTGACACAGGGGGAGGGCATCTAACACAGGGGGAGGGGCATCTGACACAGGGGGAGGGGCATACACAGGGGGAGGGGCATCTGACACACAGGGAGGGCATCTGACACAGGGGGAGGGGCATCTGACACACAGGGAGGGGCATCTGACACACAGGAAGGGCACATGACACCTGTGTTTTTAGGGCGGGGCTTGTGAAAGGACCACCCACATCCTGATCCAGGTCTCAGAAGTTGTCAGGCTCAAGGATCCAGACTTCATCCAACTGGAACTGGTCAGTCTGACCCAGACCTGCCCTGACCTGAGGTACGGGAGGGCATCTGACACAGGGGGAGGGCATCTGACACAGGGGGAGGGGCATCTGACACAGGGGGAGGGCATCTGACACAGGGGGAGGGGCATCTGAAACAGGGGGAGGGCATCTGACACACAGGGAGGGGCATCTGACACAGGGGGAGGGCATCTGACACAGGGGGAGGGCATCTGACACAGGGGGAGGGCATCTGACACACAGGGAGGGGCATCTGACACACAGGGAGGGCATCTGAAACAGGGGGAGGGCATCTGACACAGGGGGAGGGCATCTAACACAGGGGGAGGGGCATCTGACACACAGGGAGGGCATCTGACACAGGGGGAGGGGCATCTGACACAGGGGGAGGGGCATACACAGGGGGAGGGGCATCTGACACACAGGGAGGGCATCTGACACAGGGGGAGGGGCATCTGACACACAGGGAGGGGCATCTGACACACAGGAAGGGCATCTGACACAGGGGGAGAGGCATCTGACACAGGGGGAGGGGCATCTGACACAAAGGGAGGGCATCTGACACACAGGGGGAGGGGCATCTGACACAGGGGGAGGGGCATCTGACACACAGGGAGGGCATCTGACACAAGAGGAGGGGCATCTGACACAGGGGGAGGGGCATCTGACACACAGGGAGGGCATCTGACACAGGGGGAGGGGCATCTGACACAGGGGAGGGGCATCTGACACAGGGGGAGGGGCATCTGACACACAGGGAGGGCATCTGACTCACAGGGAGGGGCATCTGACACAGGGGGAGGGCATCTGACACAGGGGAGGGCATCTGACACAGGGGAGGGCATCTGACACAGGGGGAGGGGCATCTGGCACAGGGGGAGGGGCATCTGACACAGAGGGAGGGCATCTGACACAGGGGGAGGGGCATCTGACACAGGGGGAGGGGAATCTGGCACAGGGGGAGGGGCATCTGACACAGAGGGAGGGGCATCTGACACACAGGGAGGGGCATCTGACACAAGGGGAGGGCATCTGACACAAGGGGGAGGGCATCTGACACAGGGGGAGGGGCATCTGACACAGGGGGAGGGCATCTGACACAGGGGGAGGGGCATCTGACACAGGGGGAGGGCATCTGACATCGGGGGAGGGGCATCTGACACAGGGGGAGGGCATCTGACACAGGGGGAGGGGCATCTGACACACAGGGAGGGCATCTGAAACAGGGGGAGGGCATCTGACACAGGGGGAGGGGCATCTGAAACAGGGGGAGGGCATCTGACACAGGGGGAGGGGCATCTGACACACAGGGAGGGCATCTAACACAGGGGGAGGGGCATCTGACACACAGGGCGGGCATCTGACACAGGGGGAGGGGCATCTGACACAGGGGGAGGGCATCTAACACAGGGGGAGGGGCATCTGACACAGGGGGAGGGGCATACACAGGGGGAGGGGCATCTGACACACAGGGAGGGCATCTGACACAGGGGGAGGGGCATCTGACACACAGGGAGGGGCATCTGACACACAGGAAGGGCACATGACACCTGTGTTTTTAGGGCGGGGCTTGTGAAAGGACCACCCACATCCTGATCCAGGTCTCAGAAGTTGTCAGGCTCAAGGATCCAGACTTCATCCAACTGGAACTGGTCAGTCTGACCCAGACCTGCCCTGACCTGAGGTACGGGAGGGCATCTGACACAGGGGGAGGGCATCTGACACAGGGGGAGGGGCATCTGACACAGGGGGAGGGCATCTGACACAGGGGGAGGGGCATCTGAAACAGGGGGAGGGCATCTGACACACAGGGAGGGGCATCTGACACAGGGGGAGGGCATCTGACACAGGGGGAGGGCATCTGACACAGGGGGAGGGCATCTGACACACAGGGAGGGGCATCTGACACACAGGGAGGGCATCTGAAACAGGGGGAGGGCATCTGACACAGGGGGAGGGCATCTAACACAGGGGGAGGGGCATCTGACACACAGGGAGGGCATCTGACACAGGGGGAGGGGCATCTGACACAGGGGGAGGGGCATACACAGGGGGAGGGGCATCTGACACACAGGGAGGGCATCTGACACAGGGGGAGGGGCATCTGACACACAGGGAGGGGCATCTGACACACAGGAAGGGCATCTGACACAGGGGGAGAGGCATCTGACACAGGGGGAGGGGCATCTGACACAAAAGGAGGGCATCTGACACACAGGGGGAGGGGCATCTGACACAGGGGGAGGGGCATCTGACACACAGGGAGGGCATCTGACACAGGGGAGGGGCATCTGACACAAGAGGAGGGGCATCTGACACAGGGGGAGGGGCATCTGACACACAGGGAGGGCATCTGACACAGGGGGAGGGGCATCTGACACAGGGGAGGGGCATCTGACACAGGGGGAGGGGCATCTGACACACAGGGAGGGCATCTGACTCACAGGGAGGGGCATCTGACACAGGGGGAGGGCATCTGACACAGGGGAGGGCATCTGACACAGGGGGAGGGGCATCTGGCACAGGGGGAGGGGCATCTGACACAGAGGGAGGGCATCTGACACAGGGGGAGGGGCATCTGACACAGGGGGAGGGGAATCTGGCACAGGGGGAGGGGCATCTGACACAGAGGGAGGGGCATCTGACACACAGGGAGGGGCATCTGACACAAGGGGAGGGCATCTGACACAAGGGGAGGGCATCTGACACAGGGGGAGGGCATCTGACACAGGGGGAGGGGCATCTGACACAGGGGGAGGGCATCTGACACAGGGGGAGGGGCATCTGACACAGGGGGAGGGCATCTGACACAGGGGGAGGGGCATCTGACACAGGGGGAGGGCATCTGACACAGGGGGAGGGGCATCTGACACAGGGGGAGGGCATCTGACATCGGGGGAGGGGCATCTGACACAGGGGGAGGGCATCTGACACAGGGGGAGGGGCATCTGACACACAGGGAGGGCATCTGAAACAGGGGGAGGGCATCTGACACAGGGGGAGGGCATCTGACACAGGGGGAGGGCATCTGAAACAGGGGGAGGGCATCTGACACAGGGGGAGGGGCATCTGACACAGGGGGAGGGCATCTGACACAGGGGGAGGGCATCTGACACAAGGGGAGGGCATCTGACACAGGGAGGGCATCTGAAACAGGGGGAGGGCATCTGACACACAGGGAGGGGCATCTGACACAGGGGGAGGGCATCTGACACAGGGAGGGCATCTGAAACAGGGGGAGGGCATCTGACACACAGGGAGGGGCATCTGACACACAGGGAGGGCATCTGAAACAGGGGGAGGGCATCTGACACAGGGGGAGGGGCATCTGACACACAGGGAGGGCATCTAACACAGGGGGAGGGGCATCTGACACACAGGGAGGGCATCTGACACAGGGGGAGGGGCATCTGACACAGGGGGAGGGCATCTAACACAGGGGGAGGGGCATCTGACACAGGGGGAGGGGCATACACAGGGGGAGGGGCATCTGACACACAGGGAGGGCATCTGACACACAGGAAGGGCATCTGACACAGGGGGAGAGGGATCTGACACACAGGGAGGGCATCTGACACACAGGAAGGGCATCTGACACAGGGGGAGAGGCATCTGACACAGGGGGAGGGCATCTGACACAAAGGGAGGGCATCTGACACAGGGGGAGGGCATCTGGCACAGGGGGAGGGGCATCTGACACAGAGGGAGGGGCATCTGACACACAGGGAGGGGCATCTGACACAAGGGGAGGGCATCTGACACAAGGGGAGGGCATCTGACACAGGGGGAGGGCATCTGACACAGGGGGAGGGGCATCTGACACAGGGGGAGGGCATCTGACACAGGGGGAGGGGCATCTGACACAGGGGGAGGGCATCTGACACAGGGGGAGGGGCATCTGACACAGGGGGAGGGCATCTGACACAGGGGGAGGGGCATCTGACACAGGGGGAGGGCATCTGACATCGGGGGAGGGGCATCTGACACAGGGGGAGGGCATCTGACACAGGGGGAGGGCATCTGACACAGGGGGAGGGGCATCTGACACAGGGGGAGGGGCATCTGACACACAGGGAGGGCATCTGAAACAGGGGGAGGGCATCTGACACAGGGGGAGGGGCATCTGACACAGGGGGAGGGGCATCTGACACAGGGAGGGCATCTGAAACAGGGGGAGGGCATCTGACACACAGGGAGGGGCATCTGACACAGGGGGAGGGCATCTGACACACAGGGAGGGGCATCTGACACACAGGGAGGGCATCTGACACACAGGGAGGGCATCTGAAACAGGGGGAGGGCATCTGACACAGGGGGAGGGGCATCTGACACAGGGGGAGGGCATCTAACACAGGGGGAGGGGCATCTGACACAGGGGGAGGGGCATACACAGGGGGAGGGGCATCTGACACACAGGGAGGGCATCTGACACAGGGGGAGGGGCATCTGACACACAGGGAGGGGCATCTGACACACAGGAAGGGCATCTGACACAGGGGGAGAGGCATCTGACACACAGGGAGGGCATCTGACACAGGGGGAGGGGCATCTGACACAAAGGGAGGGCATCTGACACACAGGGGGAGGGGCATCTGACACAGGGGGAGGGGCATCTGACACACAGGGAGGGCATCTGACACAAGAGGAGGGGCATCTGACACAGGGGGAGGGCATCTGACACAGGGGGAGGGGCATCTGACACAGGGGAGGGGCATCTGACACAGGGGGAGGGCATCTGACACAGGGGGAGGGGCATCTGACACAGGGGGAGGGGCATCTGACACAGGGAGGGCATCTGAAACAGGGGGAGGGCATCTGACACACAGGGAGGGGCATCTGACACAGGGGGAGGGCATCTGACACACAGGGAGGGGCATCTGACACACAGGGAGGGCATCTGAAACAGGGGGAGGGCATCTGACACAGGGGGAGGGGCATCTGACACAGGGGGAGGGCATCTAACACAGGGGGAGGGGCATCTGACACAGGGGGAGGGGCATACACAGGGGGAGGGGCATCTGACACACAGGGAGGGGCATCTGACACACAGGAAGGGCATCTGACACAGGGGGAGAGGCATCTGACACACAGGGAGGGCATCTGACACAGGGGGAGGGGCATCTGACACAAAGGGAGGGCATCTGACACACAGGGGGAGGGGCATCTGACACAGGGGGAGGGGCATCTGACACACAGGGAGGGCATCTGACACAAGAGGAGGGGCATCTGACACAGGGGGAGGGCATCTGACACAGGGGGAGGGGCATCTGACACAGGGGAGGGGCATCTGACACAGGGGGAGGGGCATCTGACACACAGGGAGGGCATCTGACTCACAGGGAGGGGCATCTGACACAGGGGGAGGGCATCTGACACAGGGGGAGGGGCATCTGGCACAGGGGGAGGGGCATCTGACACAGAGGGAGGGCATCTGACACAGGGGGAGGGGCATCTGACACAGGGGGAGGGGCATCTGGCACAGGGGGAGGGGCATCTGACACAGAGGGAGGGGCATCTGACACACAGGGAGGGGCATCTGACACAAGGGGAGGGCATCTGACACAAGGGGAGGGCATCTGACACAGGGGGAGGGGCATCTGACACACAGGGAGGGCATCTGACACAGGGGGAGGGGCATCTGACACAGGGGGAGGGCATCTAACACAGGGGGAGGGGCATCTGACACAAGGGGAGGGCATCTGACACAGGGGGAGGGGCATCTGACACAGGGAGGGCATCTTACACACAGGGAGGGCATCTCACTCAGGGGGAGGGGCATCTGACACAGGGGGAGGGCATCTAACACAGGGGGAGGGGCATCTGACACAAGGGGAGGGCATCTGACACAGGGGGAGGGGCATCTGACACAGGGAGGGGCATCTGACACACAGGGAGGGCATCTCACTCAGGGGGAGGGGCATCTGACACAGGGGGAGGGCATCTAACACAGGGGGAGGGGCATCTGACACAAGGGGAGGGCATCTGACACAGGGGGAGGGCATCTCACTCAGGGGGCGGGGCATCTGACACACAGGGAGGGCATCTCACTCAGGGGGAGGGGCATCTGACACACAGGGAGGGCATCTAACACAGGGGGAGGGGCATCTGACACAGGGGGAGGGGCATACACAGGGGGAGGGGCATCTGACACACAGGGAGGGCATCTGACACAGGGGGAGGGGCATCTGACACACAGGGAGGGGCATCTGACACACAGGAAGGGCATCTGACACAGGGGGAGAGGCATCTGACACACAGGGAGGGCATCTGACACAGGGGGAGGGGCATCTGACACAGGGGGAGGGGCATCTGACACAGGGAGGGCATCTGACACAGGGGGAGGGGCATCTGACACACAGGGAGGGCATCTCACTCAGGGGGAGGGGCATCTGACACAGGGGGAGGGGCATCTGACACAGGGGGAGGGGCATCTGACACAGGGGGAGGGGCATCTGACACAGGGGGAGGGCATCTGACACAGGGGGAGGGGCATCTGACACAGGGGGAGGGGCATCTGACACAGGGGGAGGGGCATCTGACACACAGGGAGGGGCATCTGACACAGGGGGAGGGGCATCTGACACACAGGGAGGGGCATCTGACACACAGGAAGGGCATCTAACACAGGGGGAGGGGCATCTGACACAGGGGGAGGGGCATACACAGGGGGAGGGGCATCTGACACACAGGGAGGGCATCTGACACAGGGGGAGGGGCATCTGACACACAGGGAGGGGCATCTGACACACAGGAAGGGCATCTGACACAGGGGGAGAGGCATCTGACACACAGGGGGAGGGGCATCTGACACAGGGGGAGGGGCATCTGACACAGGGGGAGGGGCATCTGACACAGGGAGGGCATCTGACACAGGGGGAGGGGCATCTGACACACAGGGAGGGCATCTCACTCAGGGGGAGGGGCATCTGACACAGGGGGAGGGGCATCTGACACAGGGGGAGGGGCATCTGACACAGGGGGAGGGGCATCTGACACAGGGGGAGGGCATCTGACACAGGGGGAGGGGCATCTGACACAGGGGGAG
The DNA here is from genome assembly GCF_026437365.1 of Eucyclogobius newberryi. Classification (NCBI taxonomy): domain Eukaryota; kingdom Metazoa; phylum Chordata; class Actinopteri; order Gobiiformes; family Gobiidae; genus Eucyclogobius; species Eucyclogobius newberryi. The sequence continues at coordinate 623,884 of NW_027316034.1, forward strand.
GGGCATCTGACACAGGGGGAGGGGCATCTGACACAGGGGGAGGGGCATCTGACACACAGGGAGGGGCATCTGACACACAGGGAGGGGCATCTGACACACAGGGAGGGGCATCTGACACACAGGGAGGGCATAAGACCATCTTTACACAATGACACACACAACTAAACAAAGATGGAGGAATAAGTCTGGACGAGGAAATTAAGTTTCATGTCTGTGTAAGTTGAAGCTCCTTGTCTCGTCTCCTCTTTCCTCACTCATCTTCTTGTCTCCTTCCCTCAGTGCGGCTCACATTTCCAGGCTCCTTTTCCTGAAAAGCGGCCAATCAGCAGCCTCTATTCGCCAGATCAAACGTAGCGTGGAGGAGATCCGCCCCTTGCCGCTGGGATCGACCAATCCGAGCGCTGCGTTCTTCTCCAGGATCAAAGTGAAGTGGCTCAATGGTGAAGCGGATCAAGAGTGAAGCGGCTCCAGGGTGAAGCGGCTCGAGGGTGAAGCGGCTCGAGGGTGAAGCGGCTCGAGGGTGAAGCGGCTCCAGGGTGAAGCGGCTCCAGGGTGAAGCGGCTCCAGGGTGAAGCGGCTCCACGGTGAAGCGGCTCCAGGGTGAAGCGGATCGAGGGTGAAGCGGCTCCAGGGTGAAGCGGCTCGAGGGTGAAGCGGCTCGAGGGTGAAGCGGCTCGAGGGTGAAGCGGCTCGAGGGTGAAGCGGCTCGAAGGTGAAGCGGCTCCAGGGTGAAGCGGCTCCAGGGTGAAGCGGCTCCAGGGTGAAGCGGCTCCACGGTGAAGCGGCTCCAGGGTGAAGCGGATCGAGGGTGAAGCGGCTCCAGGGTGAAGCGGCTCGAGGGTGAAGCGGCTCGAGGGTGAAGCGGCTCGAGGGTGAAGCGGCTCGAGGGTGAAGCGGCTCGAAGGTGAAGCGGCTCCAGGGTGAAGCGGCTCGAGGGTGAAGCGGCTCGAGGGTGAAGCGGCTCCAGGGTGAAGCGGCTCGAGGGTGAAGCGGCTCCACGGTGAAGCGGCTCGAGGGTGAAGCGGCTCCAGGGTGAAGCGGCTCCAGGGTGAAGCGGCTCCAGGGTGAAGCGGCTCGAGGGTGAAGCGGCTCCAGGGTGAAGCGGCTCGAGGGTGAAGCGGCTCCAGGGTGAAGCGGCTCGAGGGTGAAGCGGCTCCAGGGTGAAGCGGCTCGAGGGTGAAGCGGCTCGAGGGTGAAGCGACTCCAGGGTGAAGCGGCTCGAGGGTGAAGCGGCTCGAGGGTGAAGCGGCTCCAGGGTGAAGCGGCTCCAGTGTGAAGCGGCTCCAGGTGAAGCGGCTCCAGTGTGAAGCGGCTCCACGGTGAAGCGGCTCCAGGGTGAAGCGGCTCCAGGGTGAAGCGGCTCCAGGGTGAAGCGGCTCCAGTGTGAAGCGGCTCCAGTGTGAAGCGGCTCGAGGGTGAAGCGGCTCCACGGTGAAGCGGCTCGAGGGTGAAGCGGCTCCAGGGTGAAGCGGCTCCAGGGTGAAGCGGCTCCAGGGTGAAGCGGCTCAAGGGTGAAGCGGCTCCAGGGTGAAGCGGCTCGAGGGTGAAGCGGCTCCAGTGTGAAGCGGCTCCAGGTGAAGCGGCTCCAGTGTGAAGCGGCTCCAGGTGAAGCAGCTCCAGTGTGAAGCGGCTCCAGGGTGAAGCGGCTCCAGGGTGAAGCGGCTCCAGTGTGAAGCGGCTCCAGTGTGAAGCGGCTCCAGGGTGAAGCGGCTCGAGGGTGAAGCGGCTCCAGTGTGAAGTGGCTCCAGGGTGAAGCGGCTCCAGGGTGAAGCGGCTCCAGGTGAAGCGGCTCCAGGGTGAAGCGGCTCCAGGTGAAGCGGCTCCAGGGTGAAGCGGCTCCAGTGTGAAGCGGCTCCAGGTGAAGCGGCTCCAGTGTGAAGCGGCTCCAGGGTGAAGCGGCTCCAGGGTGAAGCGGCTCCAGGGTGAAGCGGCTCCAGGTGAAGCGGCTCCAGGGTGAAGCGGCTCCAGGGTGAAGCGGCTCCAGTGTGAAGCGGCTCCAGGGTGAAGCGGCTCAAGGGTGAAGCGGCTCCAGGGTGAAGCGGCTCGAGGGTGAAGCGGCTCCAGTGTGAAGCGGCTCCAGGTGAAGCGGCTCCAGTGTGAAGCGGCTCCAGGTGAAGCGGCTCCAGTGTGAAGCGGCTCCAGGGTGAAGCGGCTCCAGGGTGAAGCGGCTCCAGTGTGAAGCGGCTCCAGGTGAAGCGGCTCCAGGGTGAAGCGGCTCGAGGGTGAAGCGGCTCCAGTGTGAAGCGGCTCCAGGGTGAAGCGGCTCCAGGTGAAGCGGCTCCAGGGTGAAGCGGCTCCAGGGTGAAGCGGCTCCAGTGTGAAGCGGCTCCAGTGTGAAGCGGCTCCAGGGTGAAGCGGCTCCAGGGTGAAGCGGCTCCAGGGTGAAGCGGCTCCAGGTGAAGCGGCTCCAGGGTGAAGCGGCTCCAGTGTGAAGCGGCTCCAGTGTGAAGCGGCTCCAGGTGAAGCGGCTCCAGTGTGAAGCGGCTCCAGGTGAAGTGGCTCGAGGGTGAAGCGGCTCCAGGTGAAGCGGCTCCAGGTGAAGCGGCTCCAGGTGAAGCGGCTCCAGGGTGAAGCGGCTCCAGGTGAAGCGGCTCCAGGGTGAAGCGGCTCCAGTGTGAAGCGGCTCCAGGTGAAGCGGCTCCAGTGTGAAGCGGCTCCAGGGTGAAGCGGCTCGAGGGTGAAGCGGCTCCAGGGTGAAGCGGCTCCAGGTGAAGCGGCTCCAGGGTGAAGCGGCTCCAGTGTGAAGCGGCTCCAGTGTGAAGCGGCTCCAGGTGAAGCGGCTCCAGTGTGAAGCGGCTCCAGGTGAAGCGGCTCCAGGGTGAAGCGGCTCGAGGGTGAAGCGGCTCCAGGTGAAGCGGCTCCAGGGTGAAGCGGCTCCAGGGTGAAGCGGCTCCAGGGTGAAGCGGCTCCAGGGTGAAGCGGCTCCAGGGTGAAGCGGCTCCAGGGTGAAGCGGCTCCAGGGTGAAGCGGCTCCAGGGTGAAGCGGCTCCAGGGTGAAGCGGCTCCAGGGTGAAGCGGCTCCAGGGTGAAGCGGCTCCAGGGTGAAGCGGCTCCAGGGTGAAGCGGCTCCAGTGTGAAGCGGCTCCAGGTGAAGCGGCTCCAGGGTGAAGCGGCTCGAGGGTGAAGCGGCTCCAGTGTGAAGCGGCTCCAGGGTGAAGCGGCTCCAGGTGAAGCGGCTCCAGGTGAAGCGGCTCCAGGTGAAGCGGCTCCAGGGTGAAGCGGCTCCAGGTGAAGCGGCTCCAGGGTGAAGCGGCTCCAGTGTGAAGCGGCTCCAGGTGAAGCGGCTCCAGTGTGAAGCGGCTCCAGGGTGAAGCGGCTCGAGGGTGAAGCGGCTCCAGGGTGAAGCGGCTCCAGGTGAAGCGGCTCCAGGGTGAAGCGGCTCCAGTGTGAAGCGGCTCCAGTGTGAAGCGGCTCCAGGTGAAGCGGCTCCAGTGTGAAGCGGCTCCAGGTGAAGCGGCTCCAGGGTGAAGCGGCTCGAGGGTGAAGCGGCTCCAGGTGAAGCGGCTCCAGGGTGAAGCGGCTCCAGGGTGAAGCGGCTCCAGGGTGAAGCGGCTCCAGGGTGAAGCGGCTCCAGGGTGAAGCGGCTCCAGGGTGAAGCGGCTCCAGGTGAAGCGGCTCCAGTGTGAAGCGGCTCCAGGGTGAAGCGGCTCCACGGTGAAGCGGCTCCAGGGTGAAGCGGCTCCAGGGTGAAGCGGCTCCAGGGTGAAGCGGCTCGAGGGTGAAGCGGCTCCAGGGTGAAGCGGCTCGAGGGTGAAGCGGCTCCAGGGTGAAGCGGCTCCAGGGTGAAGCGGCTCGAGGGTGAAGCGGCTCCAGGGTGAAGCGGCTCGAGGGTGAAGCGGCTCCAGTGTGAAGCGGCTCCAGGTGAAGCGGCTCCAGTGTGAAGCGGCTCCAGGTGAAGCGGCTCCAGTGTGAAGCGGCTCCAGGGTGAAGCGGCTCCAGGGTGAAGCGGCTCGAGGGTGAAGCGGCTCCAGTGTGAAGCGGCTCCAGGTGAAGCGGCTCCAGTGTGAAGCGGCTCCAGGTGAAGCGGCTCCAGTGTGAAGCGGCTCCAGGGTGAAGCGGCTCCAGGGTGAAGCGGCTCCAGTGTGAAGCGGCTCCAGGTGAAGCGGCTCCAGGGTGAAGCGGCTCGAGGGTGAAGCGGCTCCAGTGTGAAGCGGCTCCAGGTGAAGCGGCTCCAGTGTGAAGCGGCTCCAGGTGAAGCGGCTCCAGTGTGAAGCGGCTCCAGGGTGAAGCGGCTCCAGGGTGAAGCGGCTCCAGTGTGAAGCGGCTCCAGGTGAAGCGGCTCCAGGGTGAAGCGGCTCGAGGGTGAAGCGGCTCCAGTGTGAAGCGGCTCCAGGGTGAAGCGGCTCCAGGGTGAAGCGGCTCCAGGGTGAAGCGGCTCCAGGTGAAGCGGCTCCAGGGTGAAGCGGCTCCAGGTGAAGCGGCTCCAGGGTGAAGCGGCTCCAGGGTGAAGCGGCTCCAGGGTGAAGCGGCTCCAGGTGAAGCGGCTCCAGGTGAAGCGGCTCCAGGGTGAAGCGGCTCCAGGGTGAAGCGGCTCGAGGGTGAAGCGGCTCCAGTGTGAAGCGGCTCCAGGTGAAGCGGCTCCAGTGTGAAGCGGCTCCAGGTGAAGCGGCTCCAGGTGAAGCGGCTCCAGGGTGAAGCGGCTCCAGGGTGAAGCGGCTCGAGGGTGAAGCGGCTCCAGTGTGAAGCGGCTCCAGGTGAAGCGGCTCCAGTGTGAAGCGGCTCCAGGTGAAGCGGCTCCAGTGTGAAGCGGCTCCAGGGTGAAGCGGCTCCAGGGTGAAGCGGCTCCAGTGTGAAGCGGCTCCAGGTGAAGCGGCTCCAGGGTGAAGCGGCTCGAGGGTGAAGCGGCTCCAGTGTGAAGCGGCTCCAGGGTGAAGCGGCTCCAGGGTGAAGCGGCTCCAGGGTGAAGCGGCTCCAGGTGAAGCGGCTCCAGGGTGAAGCGGCTCCAGGTGAAGCGGCTCCAGGGTGAAGCGGCTCCAGGGTGAAGCGGCTCCAGGGTGAAGCGGCTCCAGGTGAAGCGGCTCCAGGTGAAGCGGCTCCAGGGTGAAGCGGCTCCAGGGTGAAGCGGCTCCAGTGTGAAGCGGCTCCAGGGTGAAGCGGCTCCAGGGTGAAGCGGCTCCAGGGTGAAGCGGCTCCAGGTGAAGCGGCTCCAGGGTGAAGCGGCTCCAGGGTGAAGCGGCTCCAGGTGAAGCGGCTCCAGTGTGAAGCGGCTCCAGGTGAAGCGGCTCCAGGGTGAAGCGGCTCCAGGTGAAGCGGCTCCAGGGTGAAGCGGCTCCAGGGTGAAGCGGCTCCAGGGTGAAGCGGCTCCAGGTGAAGCGGCTCCAGGTGAAGCGGCTCCAGGGTGAAGCGGCTCCAGGGTGACGCGGCTCCAGTGTGAAGCGGCTCCAGGTGAAGCGGCTCCAGTGTGAAGGGGCTCCAGGTGAAGTGGCTCCAGGGTGAAGCGGCTCGAGGGTGAAGCGGCTCCAGGTGAAGCGGCTCCAGGGTGAAGCGGCTCCAGGGTGAAGCGGCTCCAGGTGAAGCGGCTCCAGGTGAAGCGGCTCCAGGTGAAGCGGCTCCAGGTGAAGCGGCTCCAGGGTGAAGCGGCTCCAGGTGAAGCGGCTCCAGTGTGAAGCGGCTCCAGGTGAAGTGGCTCCAGGTGAAGCGGCTCGAGGTGAAGCGGCTCCAGGTGAAGCGGCTCCAGGGTGAAGCGGCTCCAGGTGAAGCGGCTCCAGGTGAAGCGGCTCCAGGGTGAAGCGGCTCCAGGTGAAGCGGCTCCAGGTGAAGCGGCTCCAGGTGAAGCGGCTCCAGGTGAAGCGGATCCAGGGTGAAGCGGCTCCAGGTGAAGCGGCTCCAGGGTGAAGCGGCTCCAGTGTGAAGCGGCTCCAGGTGAAGCGGCTCCAGTGTGAAGCGGCTCCAGGGTGAAGCGGCTCCAGGGTGAAGCGGCTCCAGGGTGAAGCGGCTCCAGGGTGAAGCGGCTCCAGGGTGAAGCGGCTCCAGGTGAAGCGGCTCCAGGTGAAGCGGCTCCAGTGTGAAGCGGCTCCAGGGTGAAGCGGCTCCAGTGTGAAGCGGCTCCAGGGTGAAGCGGCTCCAGGGTGAAGCGGCTCCAGGGTGAAGCGGCTCCAGGGTGAAGCGGCTCCAGGTGAAGCGGCTCCAGGGTGAAGCGGCTCAGGGTGAAGCGGCTCCAGGGTGAAGCGGCTCCAGTGTGAAGCGGCTCCAGGTGAAGCGGCTCCAGTGTGAAGCGGCTCCAGGTGAAGCGGCTCCAGGGTGAAGCGGCTCGAGGGTGAAGCGGCTCCAGGTGAAGCGGCTCCGAGCGGCTCGAGGGTGAAGCGGCTCAGGTGAAGCGGCTCCAGGGTGAAGCGGCTCCAGGGTGAAGCGGCTCCAGGGTGAAGCGGCTCCAGGTGAAGCGGCTCCAGGTGAAGCGGCTCCAGGTGAAGCGGCTCCAGGGTGAAGCGGCTCCAGGGTGAAGCCAGGGTGAAGCGGCTCCAGGGTGAAGCGGCTCCAGTGTGAAGCGGCTCCAGGGTGAAGCGGCTCCAGGGTGAAGCGGCTCCAGGGTGAAGCGGCTCCAGGGTGAAGCGGCTCCAGGGTGAAGCGGCTCCAGTGTGAAGCGGCTCCAGGTGAAGCGGCTCCAGTGTGAAGCGGCTCCAGGTGAAGCGGCTCCAGGGTGAAGCGGCTCGAGGGTGAAGCGGCTCCAGGTGAAGCGGCTCCAGGGTGAAGCGGCTCCAGGGTGAAGCGGCTCCAGGGTGAAGCGGCTCCAGGGTGAAGCGGCTCCAGGTGAAGCGGCTCCAGGTGAAGCGGCTCCAGGGTGAAGCGGCTCCAGTGTGAAGCGGCTCCAGGGTGAAGCGGCTCGAGGGTGAAGCGGCTCCAGGTGAAGCGGCTCCAGGGTGAAGCGGCTCCAGGGTTAAGCGGCTCCAGGTGAAGCGGCTCCAGGGTGAAGCGGCTCCAGGGTGAAGCGGCTCCAGGGTGAAGCGGCTCCAGGGTGAAGCGGCTCCAGGGTGAAGCGGCTCCAGGGTGAAGCGGCTCCAGGTGAAGCGGCTCCAGTGTGAAGCGGCTCCAGGGTGAAGCGGCTCCACGGTGAAGCGGCTCCAGGGTGAAGCGGCTCCAGGGTGAAGCGGCTCCAGGGTGAAGCGGCTCGAGGGTGAAGCGGCTCCAGGGTGAAGCGGCTCGAGGGTGAAGCGGCTCGAGGGTGAAGCGGCTCCAGGGTGAAGCGGCTCCAGGGTGAAGCGGCTCGAGGGTGAAGCGGCTCCAGGGTGAAGCGGCTCGAGGGTGAAGCGGCTCCAGTGTGAAGCGGCTCCAGGTGAAGCGGCTCCAGTGTGAAGCGGCTCCAGGTGAAGCGGCTCCAGTGTGAAGCGGCTCCAGGGTGAAGCGGCTCCAGGGTGAAGCGGCTCCAGTGTGAAGCGGCTCCAGGTGAAGCGGCTCCAGGGTGAAGCGGCTCCAGGGTGAAGCGGCTCCAGGGTTAAGCGGCTCCAGGTGAAGCGGCTCCAGGGTGAAGCGGCTCCAGGGTGAAGCGGCTCCAGGGTGAAGCGGCTCCAGGGTGAAGCGGCTCCAGGGTGAAGCGGCTCCAGGGTGAAGCGGCTCCAGGTGAAGCGGCTCCAGTGTGAAGCGGCTCCAGGGTGAAGCGGCTCCACGGTGAAGCGGCTCCAGGGTGAAGCGGCTCCAGGGTGAAGCGGCTCCAGGGTGAAGCGGCTCGAGGGTGAAGCGGCTCCAGGGTGAAGCGGCTCGAGGGTGAAGCGGCTCCAGGGTGAAGCGGCTCCAGGGTGAAGCGGCTCCAGGGTGAAGCGGCTCGAGGGTGAAGCGGCTCCAGGGTGAAGCGGCTCGAGGGTGAAGCGGCTCCAGTGTGAAGCGGCTCCAGGTGAAGCGGCTCCAGTGTGAAGCGGCTCCAGGTGAAGCGGCTCCAGTGTGAAGCGGCTCCAGGGTGAAGCGGCTCCAGGGTGAAGCGGCTCCAGTGTGAAGCGGCTCCAGGTGAAGCGGCTCCAGGGTGAAGCGGCTCGAGGGTGAAGCGGCTCCAGTGTGAAGCGGCTCCAGGGTGAAGCGGCTCCAGGGTGAAGCGGCTCCAGGTGAAGCGGCTCCAGGGTGAAGCGGCTCCAGGTGAAGCGGCTCCAGGGTGAAGCGGCTCCAGGGTGAAGCGGCTCCAGGGTGAAGCGGCTCCAGGTGAAGCGGCTCCAGGTGAAGCGGCTCCAGGGTGAAGCGGCTCCAGGGTGAAGCGGCTCCAGTGTGAAGCGGCTCCAGGTGAAGCGGCTCCAGGGTGAAGCGGCTCCAGGGTGAAGCGGCTCCAGGTGAAGCGGCTCCAGGGTGAAGCGGCTCCAGGGTGAAGCGGCTCCAGGTGAAGCGGCTCCAGTGTGAAGCGGCTCCAGGTGAAGCGGCTCCAGGGTGAAGCGGCTCCAGGTGAAGCGGCTCCAGGGTGAAGCGGCTCCAGGGTGAAGCGGCTCCAGGGTGAAGCGGCTCCAGGTGAAGCGGCTCCAGTGTGAAGCGGCTCCAGGTGAAGCGGCTCCAGTGTGAAGCGGCTCCAGGTGAAGCGGCTCCAGTGTGAAGCGGCTCCAGGGTGAAGCGGCTCCAGGGTGAAGCGGCTCCAGTGTGAAGCGGCTCCAGGTGAAGCGGCTCCAGGTGAAGCGGCTCCAGGGTGAAGCGGCTCCAGGGTGAAGCGGCTCCAGGTGAAGCGGCTCCAGGGTGAAGCGGCTCCAGGGTGAAGCGGCTCCAGGGTGAAGCGGCTCCAGGGTGAAGCGGCTCCAGGGTGAAGCGGCTCCAGGGTGAAGCGGCTCCAGGTGAAGCGGCTCCAGTGTGAAGCGGCTCCAGGGTGAAGCGGCTCCACGGTGAAGCGGCTCCAGGGTGAAGCGGCTCCAGGGTGAAGCGGCTCCAGGGTGAAGCGGCTCGAGGGTGAAGCGGCTCCAGGGTGAAGCGGCTCGAGGGTGAAGCGGCTCCAGGGTGAAGCGGCTCCAGGGTGAAGCGGCTCCAGGGTGAAGCGGCTCGAGGGTGAAGCGGCTCCAGGGTGAAGCGGCTCGAGGGTGAAGCGGCTCCAGTGTGAAGCGGCTCCAGGTGAAGCGGCTCCAGTGTGAAGCGGCTCCAGGTGAAGCGGCTCCAGTGTGAAGCGGCTCCAGGGTGAAGCGGCTCCAGGGTGAAGCGGCTCCAGTGTGAAGCGGCTCCAGGTGAAGCGGCTCCAGGGTGAAGCGGCTCGAGGGTGAAGCGGCTCCAGTGTGAAGCGGCTCCAGGGTGAAGCGGCTCCAGGGTGAAGCGGCTCCAGGTGAAGCGGCTCCAGGGTGAAGCGGCTCCAGGTGAAGCGGCTCCAGGGTGAAGCGGCTCCAGGGTGAAGCGGCTCCAGGGTGAAGCGGCTCCAGGGTGAAGCGGCTCCAGGTGAAGCGGCTCCAGGTGAAGCGGCTCCAGGGTGAAGCGGCTCCAGGGTGAAGCGGCTCCAGTGTGAAGCGGCTCCAGGTGAAGCGGCTCCAGGGTGAAGCGGCTCCAGGGTGAAGCGGCTCCAGGTGAAGCGGCTCCAGGGTGAAGCGGCTCCAGGTGAAGCGGCTCCAGGGTGAAGCGGCTCCAGGTGAAGCGGCTCCAGTGTGAAGCGGCTCCAGGTGAAGCGGCTCCAGGGTGAAGCGGCTCCAGGTGAAGCGGCTCCAGGGTGAAGCGGCTCCAGGGTGAAGCGGCTCCAGGGTGAAGCGGCTCCAGGTGAAGCGGCTCCAGGTGAAGCGGCTCCAGGGTGAAGCGGCTCCAGGGTGAAGCGGCTCCAGTGTGAAGCGGCTCCAGGTGAAGCGGCTCCAGTGTGAAGCGGCTCCAGGGTGAAGCGGCTCCAGGGTGAAGCGGCTCCAGGTGAAGCGGCTCCAGGTGAAGCGGCTCCAGGTGAAGCGGCTCCAGGTGAAGCGGCTCCAGGGTGAAGCGGCTCCAGTGTGAAGCGGCTCCAGGGTGAAGCGGCTCCAGGTGAAGCGGCTCCAGGTGAAGCGGCTCCAGGTGAAGCGGCTCCAGGTGAAGCGGCTCCAGGGTGAAGCGGCTCCAGGGTGAAGCGGCTCCAGTGTGAAGCGGCTCCAGGGTGAAGCGGCTCCAGGGTGAAGCGGCTCCAGGGTGAAGCGGCTCCAGTGTGAAGCGGCTCCAGGTGAAGCGGCTCCAGGGTGAAGCGGCTCCAGGGTGAAGCGGCTCCAGTGTGAAGCGGCTCCAGGGTGAAGCGGCGACGGCGCTGAAACTTGGATTTATACAATATTTAGAGCGTAAATAGAATAAACACAATATAAATATTGTTTAGACAGCTTTAATTAGTTTTTACATGTTTTTATTATTTTTCTTACTTTGACTTCCTTAATTAAAAAGATCTTTTAAAGTGATTCCACCAGAAACAGTAGTGTCATGTTACAGTGTTTGATCCACAGTCAAATAAAGTGTTCCCGATCCTCAGCAGCAGAAATAAAAGCATAAAATCATCATAAAATCATCATAAAATCATCATAAAATCATCATAAAATCATCAAATGTCTCATTATTTTGACAGGTTTGGTGACACAAAATGGCTGCCGTCCGGCTACAAACATATAAAGTATTTAAAGATAAAGTTACACTATTTTCTTATTTGCACAAGTTCCTTCAGCAGCTTTAAAATGTTTTCAAAAGATAAAATCGACAAAACTGTAAATATTTAAAGAGATAAAGTTTAGAAGCCACAGGAATATTCTCCAGTAGAATGTTCTTTTTAGTGTTTTTAAGAGCAAACGCTGGACCCGGAACTAAAAGCAGGACTAAACCAGGTCTAAACCAGGTCTAAACCAGGACTAAACCAGGACTAAACCAGGTCTAAACCAGGACTAAACCAGGTCTAAACCAGGTCTAAACCAGGACTAAACCAGGACTAAACCAGGACTAAACCAGGTCTAAACCAGGTCTAAACCAGGACTAAACCAGGTCTAAACCAGGTCTAAACCAGGTCTAAACCAGGTCTAAACCAGGACTAAACCAGGTCTAAACCAGGACTAAACCAGGTGTCTGGGTCCCGACCCAGACCAGACCCAGTCAGTTGAATTGGTCTAGGTCCAGGTCCAGGTCCAGCTCGGGGGTCCGGTGGGGCGAGTTGGGCGATGGCGGGCTGCTCGGGTTGGAGGAGTTAGACGAGAGTTTGACTGAGTCCGAGTCCTGAAACACAGAGGAACTGTCAAAGACCAGATCAAATGTTCTAGTTACAAACCTCAGGACGTCCCGCCTCTACATCGGGACGTCCCGCCTCTACATCGGGACGTCCCGCCTCTACATCGGGACGTCCCGCCTCTACATCGTCCCGCCTCTACATCGGGACGTCCCGCCTCTACATCGGGACGTCCCGCCTCTACATCGGGACGTCCCGCCTCTACATCGGGACGTCCCGCCTCTACATCGCGACGTCCCGCCTCTACATCGGGACGTCCCGCCTCTACATCGGGACGTCCCGCCTCTACATCTGGACGTCCCGCCTCTACATCGGGACGTCCCGCCTCTACATCGGGACGTCCCGCCTCTACATCGGGACGTCCCGCCTCTACATCGCGACGTCCCGCCTCTACATCGCGACGTCCCGCCTCTACATCGGGACGTCCCGCCTCTACATCGGGACGTCCCGCCTCTACATCTGGACGTCCCGCCTCTACATCGGGACGTCCCGCCTCTACATCGGGACGTCCCGCCTCTACATCGCGACGTCCCTCCTCTACATCGGGACGTCCCGCCTCTACATCGGGACGTCCCGCCTCTACATCGGGACGTCCCGCCTCTACATCGGGACGTCCCGCCTCTACATCGCGACGTCCCGCCTCTACATCGGGACGTCCCGCCTCTACATCGCGACGTCCCGCCTCTACATCGGGACGTCCCGCCTCTACATCGGGACGTCCCTCCTCTACATCGGGACGTCCCGCCTCTACATCTGGACGTCCCGCCTCTACATCAGGACGTCCCGCCTCTACATCTGGACGTCCCGCCTCTACATCAGGACGTCCCGCCTCTACATCGGGACGTCCCGCCTCTACATCGGGACGTCCCGCCTCTACATCAGGACGTCCCACCTCGAGATCAGGATCCAGCTCCAGCCGAGAAGAAACTCCACCTCCAAAATCTAGAGGAACCACAACACAGAAGAGGTGAGGAACGCTCTAGTACGATTCATGCAGAGCAATGAAGAGACAGGGGCGTGACAGGGCGTGGCAGGGGCGTGGAGGAGTGTGCGGGGCTCAAACCTGACGCCGTCCTGGTGATGTGGCTCTTGCTGCGCTGTTGGTTCCTGGAGATACTGGACAAAGGTCTGGAACGATTCACAGGCTCCTGCTCCTGAGCCACGCCCTGGAACACAGAACAGACCATGTGACCACAGGACCCCCGACCACGGGACCCCCGACGACGGGACCCCCGACCATTGGACCCCCGGTCAGAATTTACCTTATCCCACCTCGCCCACTTTTCCCTTTTCGTTCTAACTGCAGGTCACTCACTCACCACAGGCAAGTCCCTCACTCATCACAGGCAGGTCACTCACCACAGGCAGATCCCTCACTCATCACAGGCAGGTCACTCACCACAGGCAGATCCCTCACTCATCACAGGCAGGTCCCCGACGACGGGACCCCCGACCATTGGACCCCCGGTCAGAATTTACCTTATCCCACCTCGCCCACTTTTCCCTTTTCGTTCTAACTGCAGGTCACTCACTCACCACAGGCAAGTCCCTCACTCATCACAGGCAGGTCACTCACCACAGGCAGGTCCCTCACTCATCACAGGCAGGTCTGTCACTCATCACAAGCAGGTAACTCACTCACCACAGGTAAGTCCCTCACTCATCACACGCAGGTCCCTCCCTCACCACAGGCAGGTCCCTCCCTCACCACAGGCAGGTCCCTCCCTCATCACACGCAGGTCCCTCACTCATCACAGGCAGGTCCCTCCCTCACCACACGCAGCTCCCTCCCTCACCACAGGCAGGTCACTCACTCACCACAGGCCGGTCCCTCACTCACCATAGGCAGGTCACTCACTCATCACACGCAGGTCCCTCCCTCACCACAGGCAGGTCACTCACTCACCACAGGCCGGTCCCTCACTCACCATAGGCAGGTCACTCACTCATCACACGCAGGTCCCTCCCTCACCACAGGCCGGTCCCTCCCTCACCACAGGCAGGTCACTCACTCACCACAGGCAGGTCACTCACTCACCACAGGCAGGTCTGTCACTCATCACAGGCAGGTCCCTCACTCAGCACACGAAGGTCACTCACTCATCACAGGCAGGTCACTCACCACAGGCAGGTCCCTCACTCATCACAGGCAGGTCTGTCACTCATCACAAGCAGGTAACTCACTCACCACAGGTAAGTCCCTCACTCATCACACGCAGGTCCCTCCCTCACCACAGGCAGGTCCCTCCCTCACCACAGGTAGGTCCCTCCCTCATCACACGCAGGTCCCTCACTCATCACAGGCAGGTCCCTCCCTCACCACAGGCAGGTCCCTCACTCATCACAGGCAGGTCCCTCACTCAGCACACGAAGGTCACTCACTCATCACAGGCAGGTCCCTCCCTCACCACAGGCAGGTCACTCACTCACCACAGGCCGGTCCCTCACTCACCACAGGCCGGTCCCTCACTCACCATAGGCAGGTCACTCACTCATCACACGCAAGTCCCTCCCTCACCACAGGCAGGTCACTCACTCACCACAGGCCGGTCCCTCACTCACCATAGGCAGGTCACCCACTCATCACACGCAGGTCCCTCCCTCACCACAGGCCGGTCCCTCCCTCACCACAGGCAGGTCCCTCCCTCACCACAGGCCGGTCACTCACTCATCACATGCAGGTCCCTCCCTCACCACAGGCCGGTCACTCACTCATCACATGCAGGTCCCTCCCTCACCACATGCAGGTCCCTCCCTCACCACAGGCAGGTCACTCTCACCACATGCAGGTCCCTCCCTCACCACAGGCAAGTCCCTCACTCATCACAGGCAGGTCCCCGACGACGGGACCCCCGACCATTGGACCCCCGGTCAGAATTTACCTTATCCCACCTCGCCCACTTTTCCCTTTTCGTTCTAACTGCAGGTCACTCACTCACCACAGGCAGGTCCCTCACTCATCACAGGCAGGTCTGTCACTCATCACAAGCAGGTAACTCACTCACCACAGGTAAGTCCCTCACTCATCACACGCAGGTCCCTCCCTCACCACAGGCAGGTCCCTCCCTCACCACAGGCAGGTCCCTCCCTCATCACACGCAGGTCCCTCACTCATCACAGGCAGGTCCCTCCCTCACCACACGCAGCTCCCTCCCTCACCACAGGCAGGTCACTCACTCACCACAGGCCGGTCCCTCACTCACCATAGGCAGGTCACTCACTCATCACACGCAGGTCCCTCCCTCACCACAGGCAGGTCACTCACTCACCACAGGCCGGTCCCTCACTCACCATAGGCAGGTCACTCACTCATCACACGCAGGTCCCTCCCTCACCACAGGCCGGTCCCTCCCTCACCACAGGCAGGTCACTCACTCACCACAGGCAGGTCACTCACTCACCACAGGCAGGTCTGTCACTCATCACAGGCAGGTCCCTCACTCAGCACACGAAGGTCACTCACTCATCACAGGCAGGTCACTCACCACAGGCAGGTCCCTCACTCATCACAGGCAGGTCTGTCACTCATCACAAGCAGGTAACTCACTCACCACAGGTAAGTCCCTCACTCATCACACGCAGGTCCCTCCCTCACCACAGGCAGGTCCCTCCCTCACCACAGGTAGGTCCCTCCCTCATCACACGCAGGTCCCTCACTCATCACAGGCAGGTCCCTCCCTCACCACAGGCAGGTCCCTCACTCATCACAGGCAGGTCCCTCACTCAGCACACGAAGGTCACTCACTCATCACAGGCAGGTCCCTCCCTCACCACAGGCAGGTCACTCACTCACCACAGGCCGGTCCCTCACTCACCACAGGCCGGTCCCTCACTCACCATAGGCAGGTCACTCACTCATCACACGCAAGTCCCTCCCTCACCACAGGCAGGTCACTCACTCACCACAGGCCGGTCCCTCACTCACCATAGGCAGGTCACCCACTCATCACACGCAGGTCCCTCCCTCACCACAGGCCGGTCCCTCCCTCACCACAGGCAGGTCCCTCCCTCACCACAGGCCGGTCACTCACTCATCACATGCAGGTCCCTCCCTCACCACAGGCAGGTCACTCTCACCACATGCAGGTCCCTCCCTCACCACAGGCCGGTCCCTCCCTCACCACAGGCCGGTCACTCACTCACCACATGCAGGTCCCTCCCTCACCAAAGGCAGGTCCCTCTCTCGCCACAGGCAGGTCACTCACTCATCACATGCAGGTCCCTCCCTCACCACAGGCAGGTCACTCACTCACCACAGGCAGCTAACTCACTCACCACATGCAGGTCCCTCCCTCACCACAGGCAGGTCCCTCTCTCACCACAGGCAGGTCACTCACTCATCACATACAGGTCCCTCCCTCACCACAGGCCGGTCCCTCTCTCACCACAGGCCGGTCCCTCCCTCACCACAGGCAGGTCACTCACTCACCACAGGCAGGTCACTCACTCATCACATACAGGTCCCTCCCTCACCACAGGCCGGTCCCTCTCTCACCACAGGCCGGTCCCTCCCTCACCACAGGCCGGTCCCTCACTCACCATAGGCAGGTCACTCACTCATTACACGCAGGTCCCTCTCTCACCACAGGCCGGTCCCTCCCTCACCACAGGCAGGTCACTCACTCACCACAGGCAGGTCACTCACTCACCACATGCAGGCCCCTCCCTCACCACAGGCAGGTCCCTCTCTCACCACAGGCCGGTCCCTCACTCACCATAGGCAGGTCACTCACTCATCACACGCAGGTCCCTCCCTCACCACAGGCAGGTCCCTCACTCATCACAGGCAGGTCACTCACCACAGGCAGGTCCCTCACTCATCACAGGCAGGTCTGTCACTCATCACAAGCAGGTAACTCACTCACCACAGGTAAGTCCCTCACTCATCACACGCAGGTCCCTCCCTCACCACAGGCAGGTCCCTCCCTCACCACAGGCAGGTCCCTCCCTCATCACACGCAGGTCACTCACTCATCACATACAGGTCCCTCACTCATCACACGCAGGTCCCTCTCTCACCACAGGCAGGTCACTCACTCACCACAGGCCGGTCCCTCACTCACCACAGGCCGGTCCCTCACTCACCATAGGCAGGTCACTCACTCATCACACGCAGGTCCCTCCCTCACCACAGGCAGGTCACTCACTCACCACAGGCCGGTCCCTCACTCACCATAGGCAGGTCACTCACTCATCACACGCAGGTCCCTCCCTCACCACAGGCCGGTCCCTCCCTCACCACAGGCAGGTCACTCACTCAACACAGGCAGGTCCCTCCCTCACCACAGGCCGGTCACTCACTCATCACATGCAGGTCCCTCCCTCACCACAGGCAGGTCACTCTCACCACATGCAGGTCCCTCCCTCACCACAGGCCGGTCCCTCCCTCACCACAGGCCGGTCACTCACTCACCACATGCAGGTCACTCACTCACCACAGGCAGCTCACTCACTCACCACATGCAGGTCCCTCCCTCACCACAGGCAGGTCCCTCCCTCACCACAGGCAGGTCACTCACTCATCACATACAGGTCCCTCCCTCACCACAGGCCGGTCCCTCTCTCACCACAGGCCGGTCCCTCCCTCACCACAGGCAGGTCACTCACTCACCACAGGCAGGTCACTCACTCATCACATACAGGTCCCTCCCTCACCACAGGCCGGTGCCTCTCTCACCACAGGCCGGTCCCTCCCTCACCACAGGCCGGTCCCTCACTCACCATAGGCAGGTCACTCACTCATCACACGCAGGTCCCTCTCTCACCACAGGCAGGTCACTCACTCATCACACGCAGGTCCCTCTCTCACCACAGGCCGGTCCCTCCCTCACCACAGGCAGGTCACTCACTCACCACAGGCAGGTCACTCACTCACCACATGCAGGCCCCTCCCTCACCACAGGCAGGTCCCTCTCTCACCACAGGCCGGTCCCTCTCTCACCACAGGCCGGTCCCTCACTCACCATAGGCAGGTCACTCACTCATCACACGCAGGTCCCTCCCTCACCACAGGCAGGTCCCTCACTCATCACAGGCAGGTCACTCACCACAGGCAGGTCCCTCACTCATCACAGGCAGGTCTGTCACTCATCACAAGCAGGTAACTCACTCACCACAGGTAAGTCCCTCACTCATCACACGCAGGTCCCTCCCTCACCACAGGCAGGTCCCTCCCTCACCACAGGCAGGTCCCTCCCTCATCACACGCAGGTCCCTCACTCATCACAGGCAGGTCCCTCCCTCATCACACGCAGGTCCCTCACTCATCACAGGCAGGTCCCTCCCTCACCACAGGCAGGTCCCTCACTCACCACAGGCCGGTCCCTCACTCACCACAGGCCGGTCCCTCACTCACCATAGGCAGGTCACTCACTCATCACACGCAGGTCCCTCACTCATCACAGGCAGGTCACTCACTCACCACAGGCCGGTCCCTCACTCACCATAGGCAGGTCCCTGAGGATCTGCATGCCGTCCCCGGGGCCCATGTGTGAGATGTGGTTGAAGTTGGTGGGGCCTGAGATCATCTTGGAGCGGAGCTCGGGGTCGCGCAGCATCTCCCTGAAACATGTCAATCAAACTTAAACTTATTATAAAGAAAAGTTTAGAGCAAGTGTCAGTTTGTGATGAGAAGTTTCTGGATCCACCGTCCTGCAACTGACCACAACTGACCACAACTGACCACAACTGACCACAACTGACCACAACTGACCACAACTGACCACAACTGACCACAACTGACCATCTGCACCAGGATCAGTCCCTAAACCCTTCCCGTTTTCACGTCCCATCTCAGGTCAGGGGCCCCTCACAGGTCAGGGGCACCCCACAGGTCAGGGGCACCTCACAGGTCAGGGGCACCTCACAGGTCAGGGGCCCCTCACAGGTCAGGGGCACCCCACAGGTCAGGGGCGCCTCACAGGTCAGGGGCACCTCACAGGTCAGGGGCACCTCACAGGTCAGGGCCCCCCCACAGGTCAAGGGCACCCCACAGGTCAGGGGCACCTCACAGGTCAGGGGCACCTCACAGGTAAGGGGCCCCTCACTGGTCAGGGGCACCCCACAGGTCAGGGGCACCTCGGCACCTCACAGGTCAGGGGCACCTCACAGGTCAGGGGCCCCCCACAGGTCAGAGGCACCCCACAGGTCAGGAGGCACCTCACAGGTCAGGGACAGGTGTACGACTTGTAGTATGTGTAGTATTGGTACTTTTAGTATTAATACCTGTAATGTGTAGTATTAGTAGTACTTGCTGCATCAGTAGTTGCAGTAGTAGTACTCACAGTATCAGTACTTGCAGTAGTAGTATTTGCAGTAGAAGTACTTGCAGTAGTAGTAATGAAAGTATAAGTACTTTCAGAAGTATTACATCCAGTAGTAATACTCACAGTATCAGTACTTGCAGTAGTAGTATTTGCAGGGGTAGTACTCACAGTATCAGTATTGGCAGTATCCGTACTTGCATTAGTAGTACTTGCAGTAGTATTACTTGCAATAGTAGTACTTGCAGAAGTAGTACTTGCATTAGCAGTACTAAGTATCAGTGCTGGTAGCATCAGTACTTGAAGTAGTACTTGCAGTAGTAGGACTTGCAGTAGTAGTACTTAGAGTACAAGTACTCCCTCTCGCTCACTAAGGTCCTTGGATCAGAAACTGTTGTTGGTTCCTCGCACTCGTTTTGACTCAGTTGTTGCTGCGGTCACTGGACTCAGTTGTTGCTACGGTCACTGGACTCAGTTGTTGCTACGGTCACTGGACTCAGTTGTTGCTACGGTCACTGGACTCAGTTGTTGCTACGGTCACTGGACTCAGTTGTTGCTACGGTCACTGGACTCAGTTGTTTCTACGGTCACTGGACTCAGTTGTTGCTACGGTCACTGGACTCAGTTGTTTCTACGGTCACTGGACTCAGTTGTTGCTACGGTCACTGGACTCAGTTGTTGCTACGGTCACTGGACTCAGTTGTTGCTACGGTCACTGGCAGTATCAGTACTGGCAGTATCAGTACTGGCAGTATCAGTACTTGCAGTAGTAGTACTTGCAGTAGTAGTACTCACAGTATCAGTACTGGCAGTATCAGTATTTGCAGTAGTAGCACTGGCAGTAGTAGTACTCTCAGTAGTAGTACTCACAGTAGTAGTACTCACAGTATCAGTACTTGCAGTAGTAGTACTTGCAGTAGTAGTACTGGCAGTATCAGTACTTGCAGTATCAGTACTGGCAATATCAGTACTTGCAGTAGTAGTACTTGCATTAGTAGTACTCACGGTATCAGTACTGGCAGTATCAGTACTTGAAGAAGTAGTACTTGCAGTAGAAGTACTTGCAGTAGTAGTACTTTCAGTAGCAGTACTTTCAGTAGTAGTACTTTCAGTGGAAGAACTTTCAGTAGTAGTACGTGCAGTAGTAGTACTTTCAGTAGTAGTACTTGCAGTAGAAGTACTTGCAGTAGAAGTACTTGCAGTAGAAGTACTTTCAGTAGTAGTTTGTGCAGTAGTAGTACTTGCAGTATCAGTACTTGCAGTAGTAGTACTTGCAGTATCAGTACTTGCAGTAGTAGTACTTTCAGTAGTAGTACGTGCAGTAGTAGTACTTGCAGTAGTAGTACTTGCAGTAGTAGTACTTGCAGTAGTAGTACTTGCAGTATCAGTACTTGCAGTAGTAGTACTTTCAGTAGTAGTACGTGCAGTAGTAGTACTTGCAGTAGTAGTACTTGCAGTAGTAGTACTTGCAGTAGTAGTTCGTGCAGTAGTAGTACTTGCAGTATCAGTACTTGCAGTAGTAGTACTTGCAGTATCAGTACTTGCAGTAGTAGTACTTTCAGTAGTAGTACGTGCAGTAGTAGTACTTGCAGTAGTAGTACTTGCAGTAGTAGTACTTGCAGTAGTAGTACTTGCAGTAGTAGTAGTTTTACCTTCGTTGTTGTTGTCGTTCTTCTTCAGGAAGTTTAAACAGAAACTTTCTTTTGCTCCGAGTTCGAACCATCAGTTTCCTGCTGCTGCTCTCAGAGGTAACCGACGGTAACGCCAGCTCGCCCTCTCCCCAGACGCCTCCCTCTGCAACACACACAGGTCACACTCTCCCCAGACGCCTCCCTCTGCAACACACACAGGTCACACTCTCCCCAGACGCCTCCCTCTGCAACACACACAGGTCACACTCTCCCCAGACGCCTCCCTCTGCAACACACACAGGTCACACCCTCCCCAGACGCCTCCCTCTGCAACACACACAGGTCACACTCTCCCCAGACGCCTCCCTCTGCAACACACACAGGTCACACTCTCCCCAGACGCCTCCCTCTGCAACACACACAGGTCACACTCTCCCCAGACGCCTCCCTCTGCAACACACACAGGTCACACTCTCCCCAGACGCCTCCCTCTGCAACACACACAGGTCACACTCTCCCCAGACGCCTCCCTCTGCAACACACACAGGTCACACTCTCCCCAGACGCCTCCCTCTGCAACACACACAGGTCACACTCTCCCCAGACGCCTCCCTCTGCAACACACACAGGTCACACTCTCCCCAGACGCCTCCCTCTGCAACACACACAGGTCACACTCTCCCCAGACGCCTCCCTCTGCAACACACACAGGTCACACCCTCCCCAGACGCCTCCCTCTGCAACACACACAGGTCACACTCTCCCCAGACGCCTCCCTCTGCAACACACACAGGTCACACTCTCCCCAGACGCCTCCCTCTGCAACACACACAGGTCACACTCTCCCCAGACGCCTCCCTCTGCAACACACACAGGTCACACTCTCCCCAGACGCCTCCCTCTGCAACACACACAGGTCACACCCTCCCCAGACGCCTCCTCACCTGTCTTCTGGAGGTAGATGAGTCTTGGAGGGTCAGAGCTGAGAAGGTTCAAGGATCCTTCAGCGTTTAACGGACGCAACTGAAAAAACATGAAAAACAGGTCCAGACCAGGTCTCGGTACCAGGTCCAGACCAGGTCTCGGTACCAGGTCCAGACCAGGTCCAGACCAGGTATCAGTACCAGGTCCAGACCAGGTCCAGACCAGGTCTCAGTACCAGGTCCAGACCAGGTCTCAGTACCTTCCTGATGGGCAGAGTCTGTAGCCACTCGGAGCTGTGCAGGTCGTAGATGTCGACTCCATAATCAGAGTAAACTGTGAGGTGAGACGCATTGGAGCCTGAGGAGAAACAAGAGAGTGTCAGACACCATCAACCTGGCTCTCCACTTCACCTGCAGCACCTGGACTCCCCGAGAACCTACACCAGGATCTACACCAACTCCGCCCGCAGGGGGAGCGCCTGACTCTGCCCGGGGGGGAGCACTGACTCCACCTGCAGGGGGAGCACTGACTTCCTGATGGAGGCAGTGTGTGCGGGAAGAACGTCTCAGACACTGGGATCAGCACAGGGCTGTGTACTTTCTCCCCTGCTCTTCTCCCTGTGACTAACTACTGCCGACACCACCCTCATCGCCATGACGACACCACCCTCATTGGGCTCAACTCGGACGGGGATGAGTCTGTCTACAGGAGGGAGGAGGACAACCTGGAGTTCAACGCCCAGAAGACAGTGGAGATGATCGTGGACTTCAGGAAAGTCACAGTCATATTTTTATCATTCTGATAAACCTGTTTTTCATCTCAAAGGACTAATAACGCACCGCGCAACACATGTGCGTCTTCATTTTCAGTCCTCCACATGCATCTATAACAACACAGAGCGCACATACGAGTCGCCATATTGCTTCTGACAAGTTGGTTTGCCTCTGTCGGCGCCACTGAAGTCTCCATAGGACAAAATTTGACTTACGCAAATGCATTCTGGGATTGAAACACGCCCAGCGATTGAAACATGGCGGCGCCCGTGTTCCCCCCGCTCGCCTTAGCTACCAAAATAAAGGATAGCGGCTACAAAAGGTTGATTAAAATATCTTAAAATCGTGAGATTTAGTCTCCCGAACGGCTTGAGAGAGACGTTTTCTGTCATTGACTGTTGTAGCCTGACCCCTGGTGGTCACTCCGACACAAAAAAGGCAAAATTTTGATCTTTTTTTTTTGCCTTCAAAGTAAAAAAAAATAAGAATTTGCCTAACGTCCGAGCCACTTAAAAAATGTTGACTCGGGTTACAGTAAACATATTATTTATTTGGGGAAGCCTGATAGTTATTCTTATCCCCTAGTAGATTTAAATTGTTTCTCTTTTTACTTATTCATTGCTTCATGTTGAATCAGCAGGACGAGTTCCTCTGTGAAGGGTCAGGTTAGGGTTAGGGTCAGGGTTAGGTTAGGGGTCAGGGTTAGGTTAGGGGTCAGGGTTAGGTTAGGGTCAGGGTTGTGACTCACTGAAGGCCGTGGGCGTCCCGGCCCACATTAGCTCCCTGGTCCTAGCCCGTCGGCCCTGGTGGTCCACATAAACCCCGGTTTGGCTGAAACAGAGCAGGATCTGGTCTGACTGGGTCAGCGGAGCGGCGTGAAGTGCGTCCAGAGGCGTCTGTGACAGGAAGACCAGGCTCGGATCCTGAGGCCAGACCAGAGACACCGGACTGGACTCTCCCTGCAGAGCCAGAAGAGCAAATCCCCCTGGAAACCCCATGCAGATCCGGTCCAGGACCATGCCCAGCCACTGGACCGGGCCAGGAGCCTGGACCTCCCAAAGTCTGCGATAGAACGGTTTAAACCGGCTCAGCTCGAAGCACTGCACCTGAAAACCAGACCAGAGACCAGGGTCAGACCTGAGACTGGACCAGAGACTGGACCAGAGACCAGGGTCAGACCTGAGACTGGACCAGAGACCAGGGTCAGACCTGAGACTGGACCAGAGACTGGACCAGAGACCAGGGTCAGACCTGTGACTGGACCAGAGACCAGGGTCAGACTGGACCAGAGACTGGACCAGAGACCAGGGTCAGACCTGAGACTGGACCAGAGACTGGACCAGACACCAGGGTCAGACTGGACCAGAGACTGGACCAGAGACCAGGGTCAGACCTGAGACTGGACCAGAGACCAGGGTCAGACTGGACCAGAGACTGGACCAGAGACCAGGGTCAGACCTGAGACTGGACCAGAGACTGGACCAGACACCAGGGTCAGACTGGACCAGAGACTGGACCAGAGACCAGGGTCAGACCTGAGACTGGACCAGAGACTGGACCAGACACCAGGGTCAGACTGGACCAGAGACTGGACCAGAGACCAGGGTCAGACCTGAGACTGGACCAGAGACCAGGGTCAGACTGGACCAGAGACTGGACCAGAGACCAGGGTCAGACCTGAGACTGGACCAGAGACTGGACCAGACACCAGGGTCAGACTGGACCAGAGACTGGACCAGAGACCAGGGTCAGACCTGAGATTGGACCAGAGACCAGGGTCAGACCCGGTTTAGTCCCAGTTTAGTCCCGGTTTAGACCCGGTTTAGTCCAGGTTTAGTCCTGCTTTAGTCCTGGTTTAGTCCTGGTTTGGACCTGCTTTAGTCCTGGTTTAGTCCCCACCTGTCTCTTCACGGCCGTCACGAGACAGGACGCTCCTCCTGGCCTCAGAGTCCCGGTGGTCAGGGCCTGGCAGCCTTTGGTCTCAGTGAGTTTGACGTCAAAACTGGACTCGGCTCCGTCCAGCGCTGACCAGGACTGAAGATGGACCTGTTTAGTCCGGCCACAGACCAGGACCAGGAGGTTCTCCCGAGGGACCAGCTCCACCTGGTGGATCCTCTTAGTATCTGAGGCCCGGACGATCACTAGAGATATAATGTATACACATTAATATACACGTATAATATATACACATCATTATACATGTATAATATATACACATCAATATACACGTATAATATATACACATCATTATACATGTATAATATATACACATCAATATACACGTATAATATATACACATCATTATACATGTATAATATATACACATCATTATACATGTATAATATATACACATCATTATACACGTATAATATATACACATCATTATACACGTATAATATATACACATCATTATACACGTATAATATATAAACATTATACACGTATAACATATACACATCATTATACACGTATAATATATACACATCATTATACACGTATAATATATAAACATTATACACATATAACATATACACATCATTATACACGTATAACATATACACATCATTATACACGTATAATATATACACATCATTATACACGTATAACATATACACATCATTATACACGTATAATATATACACATCATTATACATGTATAACATATACACATCATTATACACGTATAATATATACACATCATTATACACTTATAATATATAAACATTATACACATATAACATATACACATCATTATACACGTATAATATATACACATCATTATACACGTATAATATATAAACATTATACACATATAACATATACACATCATTATACATGTATAACATATACACATCATTATACATGTATAATATATACACATCATTATACACGTATAATATATACACATCATTATACATGTATAACATATACACATCATTATACACATCATTATACACATATACACATCATTATACATGTATAACATATACACATCATTATACATGTATAACATATACACATCATTATACACATATAATATATACACATGTATCACAATGTAATTGTTTTTTGTTGAATCACCAGGACAAGTTCCTTTGTTTCTGATTCATGATATATACATATAATATATACATTTAACATATACATGTAATATATACATAAATATTAGTGTTATAAAGTAGTGACTCACCGTCTCGTGTGAGTTCCACCACAAACAGAGCCTCTTCTGTCCCCAGAACCACACGCTCACGATCTGTACCAGAACCAGAACCAGAACATGTTAGAACTGAAAGAACTTTCTCTCCACTCGAGATGAACGAGTCCAGGTCCAGGTCCAGGTCCAGGTCTAGGTCTAGGTCTAGGTCCTTGTCCAGGTCCAGGTCCTGGGGAGTAGGATCTCTACTTCACAGTTCTACTTTCTCCCAAAGGGTTTTTCCTACTGCAGGAGGAGGGGCTCTCCCCCTGAAGTGGGTGTAGTATGTGAAGTATGTGTAGTACATGAAGTATGTGTAGTACATGAAGTGGGTGTAGTACATGAAGTATGTGTAGTACATGAAGTATGTGTAGTACATGAAGTGGGTGTAGTATATGAAGTATGTGTAGTACATGAAGTATGTGTAGTACATGAAGTGGGTGTAGTACATGAAGTGGGTGTAGTATATGAAGTATGTGTAGTACATGAAGTGGGTGTAGTATATGAAGTGGGTGTAGTACATGAAGTATGTGTAGTACATGAAGTGTGCGTAGTACATGAAGTATGTGTAGTACATGAAGTATGTGTAGTACATGAAGTGGGTGTAGTACATGAAGTGGGTGTAGTACATGAAGTATGTGTAGTACATGAAGTGGGTGTAGTACATACAGTATGTGTAGTACATGAAGTATGTGTAGTACATGAAGTGGGTGTAGTACATGAAGTGGGTGTAGTACATGAAGTATGTGTAGTACATGAAGTATGTGTAGTACATGAAGTGGGTGTAGTACATGAAGTATGTGTAGTACATGAAGTATGTGTAGTACATGAAGTGGGTGTAGTACATGAAGTGGGTGTAGTATATGAAGTATGTGTAGTACATGAAGTGGGTGTAGTATATGAAGTGGGTGTAGTACATGAAGTATGTGTAGTACATGAAGTGTGCGTAGTACATGAAGTATGTGTAGTACATGAAGTATGTGTAGTACATGAAGTGGGTGTAGTACATGAAGTGGGTGTAGTACATGAAGTATGTGTAGTACATGAAGTGGGTGTAGTACATACAGTATGTGTAGTACATGAAGTATGTGTAGTACATGAAGTGGATGTAGTACATGAAGTATGTGTAGTATATGAAGTGGGTGTAGTACATGAAGTGGGTGTAGTATATGAAGTGGGTGTAGTACATTAAGTATATTTAGTACATGAAGTGGGTGTAGTACATGAAGTGGGTGTAGTACATGAAGTGGGTGTAGTACATGAAGTATGTGTAGTACATGAAGTATGTGTAGTACATGAAGTGGGTGTAGTACATGAAGTGGGTGTAGTACATGAAGTATGTGTAGTACATGAAGTGGGTGTAGTACATGAAGTGGGTGTAGTACATGAAGTATGTGTAGTACATGAAGTGGGTGTAGTACATGAAGTGGGTGTAGTACATGAAGTATGTGTAGTACATGAAGTATGTGTAGTACATGAAGTATGTGTAGTACATGAAGTGGGTGTAGTACATGAAGTATGTGTAGTACATGAAGTATGTGTAGTACATGAAGTGGGTGTAGTACATGAAGTATGTGTAGTACATGAAGTATGTGTAGTACATGAAGTGGGTGTAGTACATGAAGTGGGTGTAGTACATGAAGTATGTGTAGTACATGAAGTGGGTGTAGTACATGAAGTGGGTGTAGTACATGAAGTATGTGTAGTACATGAAGTATGTGTAGTACATGAAGTATGTGTAGTACATGAAGTGGGTGTAGTACATGAAGTATGTGTAGTACATGAAGTATGTGTAGTACATGAAGTGGGTGTAGTACATGAAGTATGTGTAGTACATGAAGTATGTGTAGTACATGAAGTGGGTGTAGTATATGAAGTATGTGTAGTACATGAAGTGGGTGTAGTATATGAAGTGGGTGTAGTACATGAAGTGTGCGTAGTACATGAAGTATGTGTAGTACATGAAGTATGTGTAGTACATGAAGTGGGTGTAGTACCTGAAGTGGGTGTAGTACATGAAGTGTGTGTAGTACATGAAGTGGGTGTAGTACATACAGTATGTGTAGTACATGAAGTATGTGTAGTACATGAAGTGGGTGTAGTACATGAAGTATGTGTAGTATATGAAGTGGGTGTAGTACATGAAGTGGGTGTAGTACATGAAGTGGGTGTAGTACATGAAGTATATTTAGTACATGAAGTGGGTGTAGTACATGAAGTGGGTGTAGTACATGAAGTGGGTGTAGTACATGAAGTATGTGTAGTACATGAAGTATGTGTAGTACATGAAGTGGGTGTAGTACATGAAGTGGGTGTAGTACATTAAGTATGTGTAGTACATGAAGTGGGTGTAGTACATGAAGTGGGTGTAGTACATGAAGTATGTGTAGTACATGAAGTGGGTCTAGTACATGAAGTGGGTGTAGTACATGAAGTGGGTGTAGTACATAAAGTATGTGTAGTACATGAAGTGGGTGTAGTACATGAAGTGGGTGTAGTACATGAAGTATGTGTAGTACATGAAGTGGGTGTAGTACATGAAGTGGGTGTAGTACATGAAGTATGTGTAGTACATGAAGTGGGTGTAGTACATGAAGTGGGTGTAGTACATGAAGTATGTGTAGTACATGAAGTATGTGTAGTACATGAAGTGGGTGTAGTACATGAAGTGGGTGTAGTACATGAAGTATGTGTAGTACATGAAGTGGGTGTAGTACATGAAGTGGGTGTAGTACATGAAGTATGTGTAGTACATGAAGTGGGTGTAGTACATGAAGTGGGTGTAGTACATGAAGTGGGTGTAGTACATGAAGTATGTGTAGTACATGAAGTGGGTGTAGTACATGAAGTGGGTGTAGTACATGAAGTATGTGTAGTACATGAAGTGGGTCTAGTACATGAAGTGGGTGTAGTACATGAAGTGGGTGACCTGACCCTAACCCTGACCGTGACCCTGACCCATTGAATTAAAAGTTTCCAGTTGATACAACTGGATCCTTAGAATGTAGTATATGAAGTATAAGTGAAGTATAAGTGCAGTATAGTGCAGCATAAGTGCAGTATAGTGCAGTATAGTGCATTATAAGTGCAGTATAGTGCTAGTGCAGTATAGTGCAGTATAGTGCAGTATAGTGCAGTATAGTGCAATATAAGTGCAGTATAGTGCAGTATAGTGCAGTATAAGTGCAGTATAAATGCAGTATAGTGCAGTATAAGTGCAGTATAAATGCAGTATTGTGCAGTATAAGTGCAGTATTGTGCAGTATAAGTGCAGTATTGTGCAGTATAAGTACAGTATAAGTGCAGTAAAGTGCAGTATAGTGCCGTATTAGTGCAGTATAGTGCCGTATTAGTGCAGTATAGTGCAGTATAGTGCAGTATTAGTGCAGTATAGTGCAGTATAGTGCCGTATTAGTGCAGTATAGTGCCGTATTAGTGCAGTATAGTGCAGTATAATGCAGTATAAGTACAGTATAAGTGCAGTATAAGTGCAGTATAGTGCAGTATAAGTGCAGTATAGTGTGTACCCAGCAGGGCGGCGCTCAGCGTGCTCTTGATCAGAGGCAGTGCAGCGTCGTACACCTCCAGGGGGCGCTGCACTGGGCTCTGCAGCAGACGGTTCTGTTTGAGGAGAAGATGAAGACTTTCCAGAACCTTCAGCCACTTCCTCTGCTCCTGCTCCGAGTCGGCCAAGACCAGGACCGAGACCAGAGCCAGACTGGACTGTCCAGAGCCCACCTGCACAGAGGTCAGAGAGAGGGTCAGAGGTCAGAGAGAGGGTCAGACACCTGCACAGAGGTCAGAGAGAGGGTCAGAAAGAGGGTCAGAGGTCAGAGAGAGGGTCAGACACCTGCACAGAGGTCAGAGAGAGGGTCAGAGGTCAGAGAGAGGGTCAGACACCTGCACAGAGGTCAGAGAGAGGGTCAGAAAGAGGGTCAGAGGTCAGAGAGAGGGTCAGACACCTGCACAGAGGTCAGAGAGAGGGTCAGAGGTCAGAGAGAGGGTCAGACACCTGCACAGAGGTCAGAGAGAGGGTCAGAGGTCAGAGAGAGGGTCAGACACCTGCACAGAGGTCAGAGAGAGGGTCAGAGAGAGGGTCAGAGGTCAGAGAGAGGGTCAGACACCTGCACAGAGGTCAGAGAGAGGGTCAGAGGTCAGAGAGAGGGTCAGACACCTGCACAGAGGTCAGAGAGAGGGTCAGAGAGAGGGTCAGAGGTCAGAGAGAGGGTCAGACACCTGCACAGAGGTCAGAGAGAGGGTCAGAGGTCAGAGAGAGGGTCAGACACCTGCACAGAGGTCAGAGAGAGGGTCAGAGGTCAGAGAGAGGGTCAGAGACCTGCACAGAGGTCAGAGAGAGGGTCAGAGGTCAGAAAGAGGGTCAGACACCTGCACAGAGGTCAGAGAGAGGGTCAGAGGTCAGAGAGAGGGTCAGAGAGAGGGTCAGACACCTGCACAGAGGTCAGAGAGAGGGTCAGAGGTCAGAGAGAGGGTCAGACACCTGCACAGAGGTCAGAGAGAGGGTCAGAGGTCAGAGAGAGGGTCAGACACCTGCACAGAGGTCAGAGAGAGGGTCAGAGGTCAGAAAGAGGGTCAGACACCTGCACAGAGGTCAGAGAGAGGGTCAGAGGTCAGAGAGAGGGTCAGAGAGAGGGTCAGACACCTGCACAGAGGTCAGAGAGAGGGTCAGAGGTCAGAGAGAGGGTCAGACACCTGCACAGAGGTCAGAGAGGGTCAGAGGTCAGAGAGAGGGTCAGACACCTGCACAGAGGTCAGAGAGAGGGTCAGAGGTCAGAGAGAGGGTCAGAAACCTGCACAGAGGTCAGAGAGAGGGTCAGAGGTCAGAAAGAAGGTCAGACACCTGCACAGAGGTCAGAGAGAGGGTCAGAGGTCAGAGAGAGGGTCAGAGAGAGGGTCAGACACCTGAAGAGAGGTCCGAGAGAGGGTCAGAGGTCAGAGAGAGGGTCAGAGAAAGGGTCAGACACCTGCACAGAGGTCAGAGAGAGGGTCAGAGGTCAGAGAGAGGGTCAGACACCTGCACAGAGGTCAGAGAGAGGGTCAGACACATGCACAGAGGTCAGAGAGAGGGTCAGAGGTCAGAGAGAGGGTCAGACACCTGCACAGAGGTCAGAGAGAGGGTCAGAGGTCAGAGAGAGGGTCAGACACCTGCACAGAGGTCAGAGAGAGGGTCAGAGGTCAGAGAGAGGGTCAGACACCTGCACAGAGGTCAGAGAGAGGGTCAGAAAGAGGGTCAGACACCTGCACAGAGGTCAGAGAGAGGGTCAGAGGTCAGAAAGAGGGTCAGACACCTGCACAGAGGTCAGAGAGAGGGTCAGAGGTCAGAGAGAGGGTCAGAGAGAGGGTCAGACACCTGCACAGAGGTCAGAGAGAGGGTCAGAGGTCAGAGAGAGGGTCAGAGAGAGGGTCAGACACCTGCACAGAGGTCAGAGAGAGGGTCAGAGGTCAGAGAGAGGGTCAGAGAGAGGGTCAGACACCTGCACAGAGGTCAGAGAGAGGGTCAGAGGTCAGAGAGAGGGTCAGACACCTGCACAGAGGTCAGAGAGAGGGTCAGAGGTCAGAGAGAGGGTCAGACACCTGCACAGAGGTCAGAGAGAGGGTCAGAGAGAGGGTCAGAGGTCAGAGAGAGGGTCAGACACCTGCACAGAGGTCAGAGAGAGGGTCAGAGGTCAGAGAGAGGGTCAGACACCTGCACAGAGGTCAGAGAGAGGGTCAGAGAGAGGGTCAGAGGTCAGAGAGAGGGTCAGACACCTGCACAGAGGTCAGAGAGAGGGTCAGAGGTCAGAGAGAGGGTCAGACACCTGCACAGAGGTCAGAGAGAGGGTCAGAGGTCAGAGAGAGGGTCAGAGACCTGCACAGAGGTCAGAGAGAGGGTCAGAGGTCAGAAAGAGGGTCAGACACCTGCACAGAGGTCAGAGAGAGGGTCAGAGGTCAGAGAGAGGGTCAGAGAGAGGGTCAGACACCTGCACAGAGGTCAGAGAGAGGGTCAGAGGTCAGAGAGAGGGTCAGACACCTGCACAGAGGTCAGAGAGAGGGTCAGAGGTCAGAGAGAGGGTCAGACACCTGCACAGAGGTCAGAGAGAGGGTCAGAGGTCAGAAAGAGGGTCAGACACCTGCACAGAGGTCAGAGAGAGGGTCAGAGGTCAGAGAGAGGGTCAGAGAGAGGGTCAGACACCTGCACAGAGGTCAGAGAGAGGGTCAGAGGTCAGAGAGAGGGTCAGACACCTGCACAGAGGTCAGAGAGGGTCAGAGGTCAGAGAGAGGGTCAGACACCTGCACAGAGGTCAGAGAGAGGGTCAGAGGTCAGAGAGAGGGTCAGACACCTGCACAGAGGTCAGAGAGAGGGTCAGAGGTCAGAAAGAAGGTCAGACACCTGCACAGAGGTCAGAGAGAGGGTCAGAGGTCAGAGAGAGGGTCAGAGAGAGGGTCAGACACCTGAAGAGAGGTCCGAGAGAGGGTCAGAGGTCAGAGAGAGGGTCAGAGAAAGGGTCAGACACCTGCACAGAGGTCAGAGAGAGGGTCAGAGGTCAGAGAGAGGGTCAGACACCTGCACAGAGGTCAGAGAGAGGGTCAGACACATGCACAGAGGTCAGAGAGAGGGTCAGAGGTCAGAGAGAGGGTCAGACACCTGCAAAGAGGTCAGAGAGAGGGTCAGAGGTCAGAGAGAGGGTCAGACACCTGCACAGAGGTCAGAGAGAGGGTCAGAGGTCAGAGAGAGGGTCAGACACCTGCACAGAGGTCAGAGAGAGGGTCAGAAAGAGGGTCAGACACCTGCACAGAGGTCAGAGAGAGGGTCAGAGGTCAGAAAGAGGGTCAGACACCTGCACAGAGGTCAGAGAGAGGGTCAGAGGTCAGAGAGAGGGTCAGAGAGAGGGTCAGACACCTGCACAGAGGTCAGAGAGAGGGTCAGAGGTCAGAGAGAGGGTCAGAGAGAGGGTCAGACACCTGCACAGAGGTCAGAGAGAGGGTCAGAGGTCAGAGAGAGGGTCAGACACCTGCACAGAGGTCAGAGAGGGTCAGAGGTCAGAGAGAGGGTCAGACACCTGCACAGAGGTCAGAGAGAGGGTCAGAGGTCAGAGAGAGGGTCAGACACCTGCACAGAGGTCAGAGAGAGGGTCAGAGGTCAGAAAGAAGGTCAGACACCTGCACAGAGGTCAGAGAGAGGGTCAGAGGTCAGAGAGAGGGTCAGAGAGAGGGTCAGACACCTGAAGAGAGGTCCGAGAGAGGGTCAGAGGTCAGAGAGAGGGTCAGAGAAAGGGTCAGACACCTGCACAGAGGTCAGAGAGAGGGTCAGAGGTCAGAGAGAGGGTCAGACACCTGCACAGAGGTCAGAGAGAGGGTCAGACACATGCACAGAGGTCAGAGAGAGGGTCAGAGGGAGGGTCAGACACCTGCACAGAGGTCAGAGAGAGGGTCAGAGGTCAGAGAGAGGGTCAGACACCTGCACAGAGGTCAGAGAGAGGGTCAGAGGTCAGAGAGAGGGTCAGACACCTGCACAGAGGTCAGAGAGAGGGTCAGAAAGAGGGTCAGACACCTGCACAGAGGTCAGAGAGAGGGTCAGAGGTCAGAAAGAGGGTCAGACACCTGCACAGAGGTCAGAGAGAGGGTCAGAGGTCAGAGAGAGGGTCAGAGAGAGGGTCAGACACCTGCACAGAGGTCAGAGAGAGGGTCAGAGGTCAGAGAGGGGGTCTGACACCTGCACAGAGGTCAGAGAGAGGGTCAGAGGTCAGAGAGAGGGTCAGACACCTGCACAGAGGTCAGAGAGGGTCAGAGGTCAGAGAGAGGGTCAGAAACCTGCACAGAGGTCAGAGAGAGGGTCAGAGGTCAGAGAGAGGGTCAGACACCTGCACAGAGGTCAGAGAGAGGGTCAGAGGTCAGAGAGAGGGTCAGACACCTGCACAGAGGTCAGAGAGAGGGTCAGAGGTCAGAAAGAGGGTCAGACACCTGCACAGAGGTCAGAGAGAGGGTCAGAGGTCAGAGAGAGGGTCAGAGAGAGGGTCAGACACCTGCACAGAGGTCAGAGAGAGGGTCAGAGGTCAGAGAGAGGGTCAGAGACCTGCACAGAGGTCAGAGAGAGGGTCAGAGGTCAGAGAGAGGGTCAGACACCTGCACAGAGGTCAGAGAGGGTCAGAGGTCAGAGAGAGGGTCAGACACCTGCACAGAGGTCAGAGAGAGGGTCAGAGGTCAGAGAGAGGGTCAGACACCTGCACAGAGGTCAGAGAGAGGGTCAGAGGTCAGGAAGAGGGTCAGACACCTGCACAGAGGTCAGAGAGAGGGTCAGAGGTCAGAGAGAGGGTCAGAGAGAGGGTCAGACACCTGCAGAGAGGTCCGAGAGAGGGTCAGAGGTCAGAGAGAGGGTCAGACACCTGCACAGAGGTCAGAGAGAGGGTCAGAGGTCAGAGAGAGGGTCAGACACCTGCAAAGAGGTCAGAGAGAGGGTCAGACACATGCACAGAGGTCAGAGAGAGGGTCAGAGGTCAGAGAGAGGGTCAGACACCTGCACAGAGGTCAGAGAGAGGGTCAGAGGTCAGAGAGAGGGTCAGACACCTGCACAGAGGTCAGAGAGAGGGTCAGAGGTCAGAGAGAGGGTCAGACACCTGCACAGAGGTCAGAGAGAGGGTCAGAGGTCAGAGAGAGGGTCAGACACCTGCACAGAGGTCAGAGAGAGGGTCAGAGGTCAGAGAGAGGGTCAGACACCTGCACAGAGGTCAGAGAGAGGGTCAGAGGTCAGAGAGAGGGTCAGACACCTGCACAGAGGTCAGAGAGGGTCAGAGGTCAGAGAGAGGGTCAGACACCTGCACAGAGGTCAGAGAGAGGGTCAGAGGTCAGAGAGAGGGTCAGACACCTGCACAGAGGTCAGAGAGAGGGTCAGAGGTCAGAAAGAGGGTCAGACACCTGCACAGAGGTCAGAGAGAGGGTCAGAGGTCAGAGAGAGGGTCAGAGAGAGGGTCAGACACCTGCACAGAGGTCAGAGAGAGGGTCAGAGGTCAGAGAGAGGGTCAGACACCTGCACAGAGGTCAGAGAGAGGGTCAGAGGTCAGAGAGAGGGTCAGACACCTGCACAGAGGTCAGAGAGGGTCAGAGGTCAGAGAGAGGGTCAGACACCTGCACAGAGGTCAGAGAGAGGGTCAGAGGTCAGAGAGAGGGTCAGACACCTGCACAGAGGTCAGAGAGAGGGTCAGAGGTCAGAAAGAGGGTCAGACACCTGCACAGAGGTCAGAGAGAGGGTCAGAGGTCAGAGAGAGGGTCAGAGAGAGGGTCAGACACCTGCAGAGAGGTCCGAGAGAGGGTCAGAGGTCAGAGAGAGGGTCAGAGAACGGGTCAGACACCTGCACAGAGGTCAGAGAGAGTGTCAGAGGTCAGAGAGAGGGTCAGACACCTGCACAGAGGTCAGAGAGAGGGTCAGACACATGCACAGAGGTCAGAGAGAGGGTCAAAGGTCAGAGAGAGGGTCAGACACCTGCACAGAGGTCAGAGAGAGGGTCAGAGGTCAGAGAGAGGGTCAGACACCTGCACAGAGGTCAGAGAGATGGTCAGAGGTCAGAGAGAGGGTCAGACACCTGCACAGAGGTCAGAGAGAGGGTCAGAGGTCAGAGAGAGGGTCAGACACCTGCACAGAGGTCAGAGAGAGGGTCAGAGGTCAGAGAGAGGGTCAGACACCTGCACAGAGGTCAGAGAGAGGGTCAGAGTTCAGAAAGAGGGTCAGACACCTGCACAGAGGTCAGAGAGAGGGTCAGAGGTCAGAGAGAGGGTCAGAGTTCAGAAAGAGGGTCAGACACCTGCAGAGAGGTCCGAGAGAGGGTCAGAGGTCAGAGAGAGGGTCAGAGGTCAGAGAGAGGGTCAGACACCTGCACAGAGGTCAGAGAGAGGGTCAGAGGTCAGAGAGAGGGTCAGACACCTGCACAGAGGTCAGAGAGAGGGTCAGGCATATGAACAGAGGTCAGAGAGAGGGTCAAAGGTCAAAAAGAGGGTCAGACACCTGCAAAGAGGTCAGAGAGAGGGTCAGAGGTCAGAGAGAGGGTCAGACACCTGCACAGAGGTCAGAGAGAGGGTCAGAGGTCAGTGAGAGGGTCAGACACCTGCACAGAGGTCAGAGAGAGGGTCAGAGGTCAGAGAGAGGGTCAGAGAGAGGGTCAGACACCTGCACAGAGGTCCGAGAGAGGGTCAGAGGTCAGAGAGAGGGTCAGACACCTGCAGAGAGGTCAGAGAGAGGGTCAGAGGTCAGAGAGAGGGTCATAAAGAGGGTCAGACACCTGCACAGAGGTCAGAGAGAGGGTCAGAGGTCATATAGAGGGTCAGAGGTCAGAGAGAGGGTCAGACACCTGCACAGAGGTCAGAGAGAGGGTCAGAGAGAGTGTCAGACACCTGCAGAGAGGTCCGAGAGAGGGTCAGAGGTCAGAGAGAGGGTCAGACACCTAAACAGAGGTCAGAGAGAGGGTCAGAGGTCAGAGAGAGGGTCAGACACCTGCACAGAGGTCAGAGAGAGGGTCAGCGGTCAGAAAGAGGGTCAGACACCTGCACAGAGGTCCGAGAGAGGGTCAGAGGTCAGAGAGAGGGTCAGACACCTGAACAGAGGTCCGAGAGAGGGTCAGAGGTCAGAGAGAGGGTCAGACACCTGCACAGAGGTCAGAGAGAGGGACAGAGGTCAGAGAGAGGGTCAGAGAGAGGGTCAGACACCCGCACAAAGGTCCGAGAGAGGGTCAGAGGTCAGAGAGAGGGTCAGACACCTGCAGAGAGGTCAGAGAGAGGGTCAGAGGTCAGAGAGAGGGTCAGAAAGAGGGTCAGACACCTGCACAGAGGTCAGAGAGAGGGTCAGAGGTCAGAGAGAGGGTCAAACACCTGCACAGAGTTCAGAGAGAGGGTCAGAGGTCAGAGAGAGGGTCAGACACCTGCACAGAGGTTAGAGAGGGTCAAAGGTCAGAGAGAGGGTCAGACACCTGCAGAGAGGTCAGAGAGGGGGTCAGAGGTCAGAGAGAGGGTCAGAAACCTGCACAGAGGTCAGAGAGAGGGTCAGACACCTGCACAGAGGTCAGAGAGAGGGTCAGAGGTCAGAGAGAGGGTCAGACACCTGCACAGAGGTCAGAGAGAGAGTCAGAGGTCAGAAAGAAGGTCAGACACAAGGTCATAAGATAACGAGGTCAGAGACCAGGACTAAAACGGGTCTAAAGCAGGTCTAAAGCAGGTCTAAAGCAGGACTAAAGAAGGACTAAAGCAGGTCTAAAGCAGAACTAAAGCAGGACTAAAGCAGGACTAAAGCGGGTCTAAAGCAGGACTAAAGCGGGACTAAAGCAGGTCTAAAGCAGGTCTAAAGCAGGACTAAAGCAGGTCGAAAGCGGGACTAAAGCGGGACTAAAGCAGGTCTAAAGCAGGACTAAAGCGGGACTAAAGCGGGACTAAAGCGGGTCTAAAGCGGGACTAAAGCAGGTCTAAAGCAGGACTAAAGCGGGACTAAAGCAGGTCTTAAGCAGGTCTAAAGCGGGACTAAAGCAGGTCTAAAGCAGGACTTAAGCAGGACTAAAGCGGGACTAAAGCAGGTCTTAAGCAGGTCTAAAGCGGGACTAAAGCGGGACTAAAGCAGGAGTAAAGCAGGACTAAAGCGGGTCAAAAGCGGGACTAAAGCGGGACTAAAGCAGGAGTAAAGCAGGATTAAAGCGGGTCTAAAGCGGGACTAAAGCGGGTCTAAAGCAGGACTAAAGAAGGACTAAAGCAGGACTAAAGCGGGTCTAAAGCGGGTCTAAAGCAGGACTAAAGAAGGACTAAAGCGGGACTAAAGCAGGTCTAAAGCAGGTCTAAAGCAGGACTAAAGCAGGACTAAAGCAGGTCTAAAGCAGAACTAAAGCAGGTCTAAAACAGGTCTAAAGCAGGACTAAAGCGGGTCTAAAGCGGGACTAAATCGGGACTAAAGCAGGACTAAAGCAGGTCTAAAGCAGGACTAAAGCAGGTCTAAAGCAGGACTAAAGCAGGTCTAAAGCCGGACTAAAGCAGGACTAAAGCGGGTCTAAAGCAGGACTAAAGCGGGTCTAAAGCGGGACTAAAGCAGGTCTAAAGCAGGTCTAAAGCAGGACTAAAGCAGGACTAAAGCAGGACTAAAGCTGGTCTAAAGCGGGACTAAAGCGGGACTAAAGCAGGTCTAAAGCAGGACTAAAGCAGGACTAAAGCGGGACTAAAGCGGGTCTAAAGCGGGACTAAAGCGGGACTAAAGCAGGACTAAAGCGGGTCTAAAGCGGGACTAAAGCAGGACTAAAGCGGGTCTAAAGCAGGACTAAAGAAGGACTAAAGCGGGACTAAAGCAGGACTAAAGCGGGTCTAAAGCGGGACTAAAGCGGGACTAAAGCGGGACTAAAGCGGGACTAAAGCGGGACTAAAGCAGGACTAAAGCGGGTCTAAAGCGGGACTAAAGCAGGACTAAAGCGGGTCTAAAGCGGGACTAAAGCAGGTCTAAAGCAGGTCTAAAGCAGGACTAAAGCAGGACTAAAGCAGGACTAAAGCTGGTCTAAAGCGGGACTAAAGCGGGACTAAAGCAGGTCTAAAGCAGGACTAAAGCGGGACTAAAGCAGGAGTAAAGCAGGACTAAAGCAGGACTAAAGCGGGACTAAAGCGGGTCTAAAGCAGGTCTAAAGCAGGACTAAAGCAGGACTAAAGCAGGACTAAAGCAGGACTAAAGCAGGACTAAAGCAGGACTAAAGAAGGACTAAAGAAGGACTCACCTGGACCTTGAAGATGCAGGGCACGTCTTTCCGAGGCGCATGAATCACATCTGAGGGAAGAACTGAGCAGACGGAGAAGAACTCGTCCCTGAAACGAGACCAGAACCAGGACTGAAGCAGGACTGTGCACCGGTCACCATGACGACCAAGTGACCGGCCAAACATGTCAATATGACCAATGGGCTGGACACACAGGGGGCGCCGTCTCCCTCCTGCATTCACTTCAGCCAATCAGAGAGTTTCTTTGTCACGTTTGTCTGATTTGATTAAACAAATGTCAAAAATGTGCTCCATGGACATTACAGTACCTGAGGCCCAGGACAAAGTCTACCTGAGGCCCAGGACATGGTCTGCCTGAGGTCCAGGACAAAGTCTACCTGAGGCCCAGGACAAAGTCTACCTGAGGCCCAGGACAAAGTCTACCTGAGGCCCAGGACATGGTCTGCCTGAGGTCCAGGACAAAGTCTACCTGAGGCCCAGGACAAAGTCTACCTGAGGCCCAGGACAAAGTCTACCTGAGGCCCAGGACATGGTCTGCCTGAGGCCCAGGACAAAGTCTTCCTGAGGTCCAGGACAAAGTACCTGAGGTCCAGGACAAAGTACCTGAGGTCCAGGACATGGTCTGCCTGAGGTCCAGGACATGGTCTGCCTGAGGCCCAGGACAAAGTCTTCCTGAGGTCCAGGACAAAGTCTACCTGAGGTTCAGGACAAAGTCTACCTGAGGTCCAGGACCAGGTCTACCTGAGGTCCAGGACAAAGTCTTCCTGAGGTCCAGGACAAAGTCTTCCTGAGGTCCAGGACAAAGTCTACCTGAGGTCCAGGACCAGGTCTACCTGAGGTCCAGGACAAAGTCTTCCTGAGGTCCAGGACAAAGTACCTGAGGTCCAGGACAAAGTCTACCTGAGGTCCAGGACAAAGTCTACCTGAGGTCCAGGACATGGTCTGCCTGAGGCCCAGGACAAAGTCTTCCTGAGGTCCAGGACAAAGTACCTGAGGTCCAGGACAAAGTACCTGAGGTCCAGGACATGGTCTGCCTGAGGTCCAGGACATGGTCTGCCTGAGGCCCAGGACAAAGTCTTCCTGAGGTCCAGGACAAAGTCTACCTGAGGTCCAGGACAAAGTCTACCTGAGGTCCAGGACCAGGTCTACCTGAG
This sequence comes from Eucyclogobius newberryi, assembly GCF_026437365.1. Taxonomy (NCBI): domain Eukaryota; kingdom Metazoa; phylum Chordata; class Actinopteri; order Gobiiformes; family Gobiidae; genus Eucyclogobius; species Eucyclogobius newberryi. Next base: position 662,632 of record NW_027316034.1, read on the forward strand.
GTCCAGGACAAAGTCTTCCTGAGGTCCAGGACAAAGTACCTGAGGTCCAGGACAAAGTCTACCTGAGGTCCAGGACAAAGTCTACCTGAGGTCCAGGACATGGTCTGCCTGAGGCCCAGGACAAAGTCTTCCTGAGGTCCAGGACAAAGTCTACCTGAGGTCCAGGACCAGGTCTACCTGAGGTCCAGGACAAAGTCTACCTGAGGTCCAGGACATGGTCTGCCTGAGGCCCAGGACAAAGTCTACCTGAGGCCCAGGACAAAGTCTACCTGAGGCCCAGGACATGGTCTGCCTGAGGCCCAGGACAAAGTCTACCTGAGGCCCAGGACAAAGTCTACCTGAGGCCCAGGACAAAGTCTACCTGAGGCCCAGGACAAAGTCTACCTGAGGCCCAGGACATGGTCTGCCTGAGGTCCAGGACAAAGTCTACCTGAGGCCCAGGACATGGTCTGCCTGAGGTCCAGGACAAAGTACCTGAGGTCCAGGACATGGTCTGCCTGAGGTCCAGGACAAAGTACCTGAGGTCCAGGACAAAGTACCTGAGGTCCAGGACATGGTCTGCCTGAGGCCAAGGACAAAGTCTACCTGAGGTCCAGGACAAAGTCTACCTGAGGTCCAGGACATGGTCTGCCTGAGGCCCAGGACAAAGTCTTCCTGAGGTCCAGGACAAAGTACCTGAGGTCCAGGACAAAGTACCTGAGGTCCAGGACATGGTCTGACTGAGGCCCAGGACAAAGTCTACCTGAGGTCCAGGACAAAGTCTACCTGAGGTCCAGGACATGGTCTGCCTGAGGCCCAGGACAAAGTCTACCTGAGGTCCAGGACAAAGTCTACCTGAGGTCCAGGACATGGTCTGCCTGAGGCCCAGGACAAAGTCTTCCTGAGGTCCAGGACAAAGTACCTGAGGTCCAGGACAAAGTACCTGAGGTCCAGGACATGGTCTGCCTGAGGCCCAGGACAAAGTCTACCTGAGGTCCAGGACAAAGTCTACCTGAGGTCCAGGACATGGTCTGCCTGAGGCCCAGGACAAAGTCTTCCTGAGGTCCAGGACAAAGTACCTGAGGTCCAGGACAAAGTACCTGAGGTCCAGGACAAAGTACTTGAGGTCCAGGACTAAGTCTACCTGAGGTCCAGGACCAGGTCTACCTGAGGTCCAGGACTAAGTCTACCTGAGGTCCAGGACCAGGTCTACCTGAGGTCCAGGACAAAGTCTACCTGAGGTCAAGGACAACGTACCTGAGGTCCAGGACATGGTCTGCCTGAGGCCCAGGACAAAGTCTTCCTGAGGTCCAGGACGGAGTCTACCTGAGGTCCAGGACCAGGTCTACCTGAGGTCCAGGACAAAGTCTACCTAAGGTCCAGGACAAAGTACCTAAGGTCCAGGACGAGTGAGGCCGAGTTCCCGGGCTGAGTGGACTTTCCTTCTGGGACGTCGTAGAAAAACAAGCGACAGTCTGAGACCACGGCCCAGACTCTCTGCCAGCCTTTCTTCACTCCACTGGGTTTAGGCACCTGAGACGACAGAACCGGGTCAGAACAGGAACAGGGTCAGAACAGGGTCAGAACCAGCTCAGAACAGGGTCAAAACAGGGTCAGTACTGGGTCAGAACCTGGTCAGAACCGGGTCAGAACAGGGTCAGAACCGGGTCAGTACTGGGTCAGAACTGGGTCAGAACAGGGTCAGAACAGGGTCAGAACCGAGTCAGAACAGGGTCAGAACAGGGTCAGAACCGGGTCAGAACCGGGTCAGAACAGGGTGAGTACTGGGTCAGAACTGGGTCAGAACAGGGTCAGAACAGGGTCAGAACCGAGTCAGAACAGGGTCAGAACAGGGTCAGAACCGGGTCAGAACCGGGTCAGAACAGGGTCAGAACCGGGTCAGAACAGGGTCAGTACTGGGTCAGAACCGGGTCAGAACAGGGTCAGAACAGAGTCAGAACAGGGTCAGAACAGGGTCAGAACCGAGTCAGAACAGGGTCAGAACAGGGTCAGAACCGGGTCAGAACCGGGTCAGAACAGGGTCTGAACCAGGTCAGAACAAGCTCAGAACAGGGTCAGAACAGGGTCAGAACCGAGTCAGAACAGGGTCAGAACAGGGTCAAAACCGGGTCAGAACAGGGTCAGAACCGAGTCAGAACAGGGTCAGAACAGGGTCAGAACCAGGTCAGAACAGGGTCAGAACCAGATCAGAACAGGATCAAAACAGGGTCAGAACTGGGACAGAACAGGGTCAGAACTGGGTCAAAACAGGGTCAGTACTGGGTCAGAACCTGGTCAGAACCGGGTCAGAACCGGGTCAGAACAGGGTCAGAACAGGGTCAGTACCGAGTCAGAACAGGGTCAGAACAGGGTCAGAACCGGGTCAAAACAGGGTCAGAACCAGGTCAGAACAGGGTCAGAACCAGATCAGAACCGGGTCAGAACCGGGTCAGAACAGGGTCAGAACCAGGTCAGAACAAGTTCAGAACAGGGTCAGAACAGGGTCAGAACCGAGTCAGAACAGGGTCAGAACAGGGTCAGAACCGGGTCAGAACAGGGTCAAAACCGGGTCAGAACAGGGTCAGAACCGAGTCAGAACAGGGTCAGAACAGGGTCAGAACCGGGTCAGAACAGGGTCAGAACCAGGGTCAGAACCAGATCAGAACAGGATCAAAACAGGGTCAGAACTGGGACAGAACAGGGTCAGAACTGGGTCAAAACAGGGTCAGTACTGGGTCAGAACCTGGTCAGAACCGGGTCAGAACCGGGTCAGAACAGGGTCAGAACAGGGTCAGTACTGGGTCAGAACTGGGTCAGAACAGGGTCAGAACCGGGTCAGAACCAGGTCAGAACAAGCTCAGAACCGGGTCAGAACAGGGTCAAAACCGGGTCAGAACAGGGTCAGAACTGAGTCAGAACAGGGTCAGAACAGGGTCAGAACAGGGTCAGAACCAGGTCAGAACTTGGTCAGAACAGGGTAAGAACCGGGTCAGAACAGGGTCAGGCCCAGATCAGAACAGGGTCAGAACCAGCTCAGAACAGGGTCAGAACAGGGTCAGAACCGAGTCAGAACAGGGTCAGAACAGGAACAGGGTCAGATCAGGGTCAGAACTGGGTCAGAACCGAGTCAGAATTAGGTCAGAACAGGATTAGAACAGGGTCAAAACCGGGTCAGAACAGGGTCAGAACCGAGTCAGAACTGGGACAGAACAGGGTCAGAACAGGGTCAGTACTGGGTCAGAACCTGGTCAGAACCGGGTCAGAACAGGGTCAGAACCGAGTCAGAACAGGGTCAGAACAGGGTCAGAACCAGGTCAGAACAGGGTCAGAACAGGGTTAGAACTTGGTCAGAACAGGGTCAGAACCGGGTCAGGCCCAGATCAGAACAGGGTCAGAACCAGCTCAGAACAGGATCAGAACAGGAACAGGGTCAGATCAGGGTCAGAACTGGGTCAGAACTGGGTCGGAACAGGGTCAGAACCGGGTCAGAACAGGGTCAGAACAGAGTCAGAACAGGGTCAGAACTGAGTGAGAACAGGGTCAGAACAGGGTCAGAACTGGGTCAGAACCAAGTCAGAACAGGGTCAGAACAGGGTTAGAACAGGGTCAGAACAGGGTCAAAACTGGGTAATAACAGGGTCAGAACAGGGTCAGATCCGAGTCAGAACAGGGTCAGAACCGGGTAAGAACAGGGTCAGAACTGGGTCAGAACTGGGTCAGAACAGGGTCAGAACTGGGTCAGAACAGGGTCAGAACCAGATCAGAACAGGGTCAGAACAGGGTCAGAACCGAGTCAGAATAGGGTCAGAACTGGGACAGAACAGGGTCAGAACTGGGTTAGAACAGGGTCAGAACTGGGTCAGAACAGGGTCAGAACAGGGTTAGAACAGGGTCAGAACTGAGTCAGAACAGGGTCAGAACAGGGTCAGACCAAGGTCAGAACTGGGTCAGAACAGAGTATGAACAGGGTCAGAACAGGGTCAGAGCAGAGTCAGAACAGGGTCAGAACAGGGAGAGAACAGGGTCAGAACTGGGTCAGAACAGGGTCAGAACCGAGTCAGAACAGGGTCAGAACCAGGTCAGAACCAGGTCAGAACCAGGTCAGAACAGGGTCAGAACTGGGTCAGAACAGGGTCAGAACAGTCAGAACAGAGTCAGAACTGGGTCAGAACAGGGTCAGAACAGGGTTAGAACCGAGTCAGAATCAAGTCAGAACAGGGTCAGAACAGGGTCAGAACTGGGTCAGAACAGGGTCAGAACAGGGTCAGAACTGGGTCATAACAGGGTCAGAACAGGGTCAGAACCGGGTCAGAACAGAGTCAGAATAAAGTCAGAACAGGGTCAGAACAGGGTTAGAACTTGGTCAGAACAGGGTCAGAACCGGGTCAGGCCCAGATCAGAACAGGGTCAGAACCAGCTCAGAACAGGGTCAGAACCAGCTCAGAACAGGGTCAGAACAGGAACAGGGTCAGATCAGGGTCAGAACTGGGTCAGAACTGGGTCGGAACAGGGTCAGAACCGGGTCAGAACAGGGTCAGAACTGAGTCAGAACAGGGTCAGAACTGGGTCAGAACCAAGTCAGAACAGGGTCAGAACAGGGTTAGAACAGGGTCAGAACAGGGTCAAAACTGGGTAATAACAGGGTCAGAACAGGGTCAGAACCGAGTCAGAACAGGGTCAGAACCGGGTAAGAACAGGGTCAGAACTGGGTCAGAACAGGGTCAGAACCAGATCAGAACAGGGTCAGAACCGAGTCAGAATAGGGTCAGAACTGGGACAGAACAGGGTCAGAACAGGGTCAGAACTGGGTTAGAACAGGGTCAGAACTGGGTCAGAACAGGGTCATAACAGGGTTAGAACAGAGTCAGAATAAAGTCAGAACTGGGTCAGAACAGAGTCAGAACAGAGTCAGAACTGGGTCATAACAGGGTCAGAACAGGGTCAGAACCGGGTCAGAACAGAGTCAGAACAGGGTCAGAACCGGGTCAGAACAGAGTCAGAACAGGGTCAGAACTGGGTCAGAACAGAGTCAGAACCGGGTCAGAACAGAGTCAGAATAAAGTCATAACAGGGTCATAACAGGGTCAGAACAGGGTCAGAATAAAGTCAGAACTGGGTCAGAACAGAGTCAGAACTGGGTCATAACAGGGTCAGAACTGGGTCAGAACAGAGTCAGAACCGGGTCAGAACAGAGTCAGAATAAAGTCATAACAGGGTCATAACAGGGTCAGAACAGAGTCAGAACTGGGTCATAACAGGGTCAGAACTGGGTCAGAACAGAGTCAGAACCGGGTCAGAACAGAGTCAGAATAAAGTCATAACAGGGTCATAACAGGGTCAGAACAGGGTCAGAATAAAGTCAGAACTGGGTCAGAACAGAGTCAGAACTGGGTCATAACAGGGTCAGAACTGGGTCAGAACAGAGTCAGAACCGGGTCAGAACAGAGTCAGAATAAAGTCAGAACAGGGTCATAACAGGGTCAGAACAGGGTCAGAATAAAGTCAGAACTGGGTCAGAACAGAGTCAGAACTGGGTCATAACAGGGTCAGAACCGGGTCAGAACCGGGTCAGAACAGAGTCATAACAGGGTCAGAACAGGGTCAGAACCGGGTCAGAACAGAGTCAGAACAGGGTCAGAACTGGGTCAGAACAGAGTCAGAACCGGGTCAGAACAGAGTCAGAATAAAGTCAGAACAGGGTCATAACAGGGTCAGAACAGAGTCAGAACTGGGTCATAACAGGGTCAGAACCGGGTCAGAACAGAGTCAGAATAAAGTCAGAACTGGGTCAGAACAGGGTCAGAACTGGGTCATAACAGGGTCAGAACAGAGTCAGAACTGGGTCATAACAGGGTCAGAACAGGGTCAGAATAAAGTCAGAACTGGGTCAGAACTGGGTCAGAACATAGTCAGAACTGGGTCATAACAGGGTCAGAACAGGGTCAGAACCGGGTCAGAACAGAGTCAGAACAGGGTCAGAACCGGGTCAGAACAGAGTCAGAATAAAGTCAGAACTGGGTCAGAACAGGGTCAGAACTGGGTCATAACAGGGTCAGAACAGAGTCAGAACTGGGTCATAACAGGGTCAGAACAGGGTCAGAACTGGGTCAGAACAGAGTCAGAATAAAGTCAGAACTGGGTCAGAACAGAGTCAGAACCGGGTCAGAACAGAGTCAGAATAAAGTCAGAACAGGGTCATAACAGGGTCAGAACAGAGTCAGAACCGGGTCAGAACAGAGTCAGAACAGGGTCAGAACAGGGTTAGAACAGAGTCAGAACCGGGTCAGAACTGGGTCAGAACAGGGTCAGAACTGGGTCAGAACAGGGTTAGAACAGAGTCAGAACCGGGACCTGGTCAGGACTCACCCGGACATAGCCTTTGTAGGCGGTGCCGATGCCCCTCTGGATGTCGACGCCCGCCGGCCTCAGCTCCGTAGGGATTGGACAGATCTGAGGGGCGTGGTCTCGGCAGGTCACATGACACACGAACGAACACACTAAAAATATAAAAATAAAATCAATCAAAAATTAATAACCCTAAGAAGGTCTAAAGCAGGACTAAAGCAGGACTAAAGCAGGACTAAAGCAGGACTAAAGCAGGTCTAAAGCAGGTCTAAAGCAGGACTAAAGCAGGACTAAAGCAGGTCTAAAGCAGGTCTAAAGCAGGACTAAAGCAGGTCTAAAGCAGGTCTAAAGCAGGACTAAAGCAGGACTAAAGCAGGACTAAAGCAGGACTAAAGCAGGAGTAAAGCAGGACTAAAGCAGGACTAAAGCAGGACTAAAGCAGGAGTAAAGCAGGTCTAAAGCAGGACTAAAGCAGGTCTAAAGCAGGACTAAAGCAGGACTAAAGCAGGTCTAAAGCAGGACTAAAGCAGGTCTAAAGCAGGACTAAAGCAGGACTAAAGCAGGACTAAAGCAGGTCTAAAGCAGGTCTAAAGCAGGACTAAAGCAGGACTAAAGCAGGAGTAAAGCAGGACTAAAGCAGGACTAAAGCAGGACTAAAGCAGGACTAAAGCAGGAGTAAAGCAGGTCTAAAGCAGGACTAAAGCAGGACTAAAGCAGGACTAAAGCAGGACTAAAGCAGGAGTAAAGCAGGACTAAAGCAGGACTAAAGCAGGACTAAAGCAGGAGTAAAGCAGGACTAAAGCAGGACTAAAGCAGGACTAAAGCAGGACTAAAGCAGGTCTAAAGCAGGACTAAAGCAGGACTAAAGCAGGACTAACGCAGGACTAAAGCAGGAGTAAAGCAGGACTAAAGCAGGACTAAAGCAGGACTAAAGCAGGAGTAAAGCAGGTCTAAAGCAGGAGTAAAGCAGGTCTAAAGCAGGACTAAAGCAGGACTAAAGCAGGACTAAAGCAGGAGTAAAGCAGGAGTAAAGCAGGTCTAAAGCAGGACTAAAGCAGGACTAAAGCAGGACTAAAGCAGGACTAAAGCAGGTCTAAAGCAGGACTAAAGCAGGACTAAAGCAGGAGTAAAGCAGGTCTAAAGCAGGACTAAAGCAGGACTAAAGCAGGACTAACGCAGGACTAAAGCAGGAGTAAAGCAGGACTAAAGCAGGACTAAAGCAGGAGTAAAGCAGGTCTAAAGCAGGAGTAAAGCAGGTCTAAAGCAGGACTAAAGCAGGACTAAAGCAGGAGTAAAGCAGGAGTAAAGCAGGTCTAAAGCAGGAGTAAAGCAGGACTAAAGCAGGACTAAAGCAGGACTAAAGCAGGACTAAAGCAGGTCTAAAGCAGGACTAAAGCAGGACTAAAGCAGGACTAAAGCAGGAGTAAAGCAGGACTAAAGCAGGACTAAAGCAGGACTAAAGCAGGAGTAAAGCAGGACTAAAGCAGGACTAAAGCAGGACTAAAGCAGGAGTAAAGCAGGACTAAAGCAGGACTAAAGCAGGAGTAAAGCAGGTCTAAAGCAGGACTAAAGCAGGACTAAAGCAGGACTAACGCAGGACTAAAGCAGGAGTAAAGCAGGACTAAAGCAGGAGTAAAGTAGGTCTAAAGCAGGAGTAAAGCAGGTCTAAAGCAGGACTAAAGCAGGACTAAAGCAGGACTAAAGCAGGAGTAAAGCAGGAGTAAAGCAGGTCTAAAGCAGGACTAAAGCAGGACTAAAGCAGGAGTAAAGCAGGACTAAAGCAGGACTAAAGCAGGAGTAAAGCAGGTCTAAAGCAGGACTAAAGCAGGTCTAAAGCAGGACTAAAGCAGGACTAAAGCAGGTTTAAAGCAGGTCTAAAGCAGGACAAAAGCAGGACTAAAGAGGGTCTAAAGCAGGTCTAAAGCGGGTCTGAAGCAGGTCTAAAGCAGGTCTAAAGCAGGACAAAAGCAGGTCTAAAGCAGGACTAAAGCAGGACAAAAGCAGGACTAAAGTAGGTCTAAAGCAGGTCTAAAGCAGGACTAACGCAGGACTAAAGCAGGAGTAAAGCAGGACTAAAGCAGGACTAAAGCAGGACTAAAGCAGGAGTAAAGCAGGTCTAAAGCAGGAGTAAAGCAGGTCTAAAGCAGGACTAAAGCAGGACTAAAGCAGGACTAAAGCAGGAGTAAAGCAGGAGTAAAGCAGGTCTAAAGCAGGACTAAAGCAGGACTAAAGCAGGACTAAAGCAGGACTAAAGCAGGTCTAAAGCAGGACTAAAGCAGGTCTAAAGCAGGACTAAAGCAGGACTAAAGCAGGAGTAAAGCAGGTCTAAAGCAGGACTAAAGCAGGACTAAAGCAGGACTAACGCAGGACTAAAGCAGGAGTAAAGCAGGACTAAAGCAGGACTAAAGCAGGACTAAAGCAGGTCTAAAGCAGGAGTAAAGCAGGTCTAAAGCAGGTCTAAAGCAGGACTAAAGCAGGACTAAAGCAGGACTAAAGCAGGACTAAAGCAGGACTAAAGCAGGAGTAAAGCAGGACTAAAGCAGGAGTAAAGCAGGTCTAAAGCAGGACTAAAGCAGGACTAAAGCAGGACTAACGCAGGACTAAAGCAGGAGTAAAGCAGGACTAAAGCAGGACTAAAGCAGGAGTAAAGTAGGTCTAAAGCAGGAGTAAAGCAGGTCTAAAGCAGGACTAAAGCAGGACTAAAGCAGGACTAAAGCAGGAGTAAAGCAGGAGTAAAGCAGGTCTAAAGCAGGACTAAAGCAGGACTAAAGCAGGAGTAAAGCAGGACTAAAGCAGGACTAAAGCAGGAGTAAAGCAGGTCTAAAGCAGGACTAAAGCAGGTCTAAAGCAGGACTAAAGCAGGACTAAAGCAGGACTAAAGCAGGTTTAAAGCAGGTCTAAAGCAGGACAAAAGCAGGACTAAATAGGGTCTAAAGCAGGTCTAAAGCGGGTCTGAAGCAGGTCTAAAGCAGGTCTAAAGCAGGACAAAAGCAGGTCTAAAGCAGGACTAAAGCAGGACAAAAGCAGGACTAAAGTAGGTCTAATGCAGGTCTAAAGCAGGTCTAAAGCAGGACTAAAGCAGGACTAAAGCAGGACTAAAGCAGGACTAAAGCAGGTCTAAAGCAGGACTAAAGCGGGTCTAAAGCAGGACAAAAGCAGGTCTAAAGCAGGACAAAAGCAGGACTAAAGCAGGTCTAAAGCAGGTCTAAAGCAGGATTAAAGCAGGACTAAAGCAGGACTAAAGCGGCACTAAAGCAGGACTAAAGCAGGTCTAAAGCAGGACTAAAGCGGGTCCAAAGCAGGTCTAAAGCGGGTCTAAAGCAGGACTAAAGCGGGTCTAAAGCGGGTCTCAAGCAGGTCTAAAGCAGGACAAAAGCAGGACTAAAGCAGGTCTAAAGCAGGACTAAAGCAGGTCTAAAGCAGGTCTAAAGCAGGTCTAAAGCAGGAAAAAAGCAGGACTAAAGCAGGTCTAAAGCAGGATTAAAGCAGGACTCAAGCAGGACTAAAGCGGGTCTAAAGCAGGACTAAAGCGGGTCTAAAGCGGGTCTAAAGCAGGAGTAAAGCAGGTCTAAAGCAGGACTAAAGCAGGACTAAAGCAGGAGTAAAGCAGGTCTAAAGCAGGACTAAAGCAGGACTAAAGCAGGAGTAAAGCAGGTCTAAAGCAGGACTAAAGCAGGACTAAAGCAGGTCTAAAGCAGGTCTAAAGCAGGACTAAAGCAGGACTAAAGCAGGACTAAAGCAGGACTAAAGCAGGACTAAAAGCAGGAGTAAAGCAGGACTAAAGCAGGAGTAAAGCAGGACTAAAGCAGGTCTAAAGCAGGACTAAAGCAGGAGTAAAGCAGGACTAAAGCAGGACTAAAGCAGGACTAAAGCAGGAGTAAAGCAGGTCTAAAGCAGGACTAAAGCAGGTCTAAAGCAGGACTAAAGCAGGACTAAAGCAGGACTAAAGCAGGTTTAAAGCAGGACTAAAGAGGGTCTAAAGCAGGTCTAAAGCGGGTCTGAAGCAGGACTAAAGCAGGTCTAAAGTAGGTCTAAAGCAGGTCTAAAGCAGGTCTAAAGCAGGACAAAAGCAGGTCTAAAGCAGGATTAAAGCAGGACTAAAGCAGGACTAAAGCAGGACAAAAGCAGGACTAAAGTAGGTCTAAAGCAGGTCTAAAGCAGGTCTAAAGCAGGACAAAAGCAGGTCCAAAGCAGGACTAAAGCAGGACTAAAGCAGGACTAAAGCAGGACTAAAGCAGGACTAAAGCAGGTCTAAAGCAGGACTAAAGCGGGTCTAAAGCAGGACAAAAGCAGGTCTAAAGCAGGACAAAAGCAGGACTAAAGCAGGTCTAAAGCAGGTCTAAAGCAGGATTAAAGCAGGACTAAAGCAGGACTAAAGCGGCACTAAAGCAGGACTAAAGCAGGTCTAAAGCAGGACTAAAGCGGGTCTAAAGCAGGACTAAAGCAGGTCTAAAGCAGGTCTAAAGCAGGTCTAAAGCAGGACAAAAGCAGGACTAAAGCAGGTCTAAAGCAGGACTAAAGCGGGTCTAAAGCGGGTCTAAAGCAGGATTAAAGCAGGTCTAAAGCAGGACTAAAGCAGGACTCAAGCAGGACTAAAGCGGGTCTAAAGCAGGACTAAAGCGGGACTAAAGCAGGACTAAAGCAGGTCTAAAGCGGGTCTAAAGCAGGACTAAAGCGGGTCTAAAGCAGGTCTAAAGCAGGACTAAAGCGGGTCTAAAGCGGGTCTCAAGCAGGTCTAAAGCAGGACAAAAGCAGGACTAAAGCAGGTCTAAAGCAGGACTAAAGCAGGTCTAAAGCAGGACAAAAGCAGGACTAAAGCAGGACAAAAGCAGGACTAAAGCAGGTCTAAAGCAGGTCTAAAGCAGGACAAAATCAGGACTAAAGCAGGTCTAAAGCAGGACTAAAGCGGGTCTAAAGCGGGTCTAAAGCAGGACTAAAGCGGGTCTAAAGCGGGTCTAAAGCGGGTCTAAAGCGTGTCTAAAGCGGATCTAAACCCGGTCTCACCCTCGCAGCCGTAGCCCTGTCGGGTCAGGCCGGTCATCACAGCGCTGCAGTGGCTACATTGAGGAGGAGAACTGAAGGTTTTGATGCTGAGTTGATGAGCGCGAGGCTGGAACAAGAAACACAAACACTGAGGGCTTGAACTGTGCGCCGCACCGTCAGGGGGCATGAAACCAGCGTGTGCAGTCAAAGGAAAGATGAAGAAATATGTTTCAGAGAAATTATATGAATAGGCTATTTTATTTGTTTTACTTTACTTTGTGGCAAAATTAAAAAACATTGAAAATGTGATGTTCAAATGAATGTTAAAGGTCCAATATCATTAAAAGACCCATATCATTAAAGGACCAATGTCATTAAAGGTCCCATATCATTAAAGGACCAATGTCATTAAAGGTCCCATATCATTAAAGGACCAATGTCATTAAAGGTCCCATATCATTAAAGGACCCATGTCATTAAAGGATCCATGTCATTAAAGGACCCATGTCATTAAAGGTCCCATATCATTAAAGGACCCATGTCATTAAAGGATCCATGTCATTAAAGGACCCATGTCATTAAAGGTCCCATATCATTAAAGGACCCATGTCATTAAAGGACCCATGTCATTAAAGGACCCATGTCATTAAAGGTCCCATATCATTAAAGGACCCATGTCATTAAAGGACCCATGTCATTAAAGGACCCATGTCATTAAAGGTCCCATATCATTAAAGGACCCATGTCATTAAAGGATCCATGTCTTTAAAGGACCCATGTCATTAAAGGTCCCATATCATTAAAGGACCAATGTCATTAAAGGTCCCATATCATTAAAGGACCCATGTCATTAAAGGATCCATGTCATTAAAGGACCCATATCATTAAAGGACCCATGTTATTAAAGGTCCCATATCATTAAAGGACCCATGTCATTAAAGGATCCATGTCATTAAAGGACCCATGTCATTAAAGGTCCCATATCATTAAAGGACCCATGTCATTAAAGGATCCATGTCATTAAAGGACCCATGTCATTAAAGGTCCCATATCATTAAAGGACCCATGTCATTAAAGGACCCATGTCATTAAAGGACCCATGTCATTAAAGGTCCCATATCATTAAAGGACCCATGTCATTAAAGGACCCATGTCATTAAAGGACCCATGTCATTAAAGGTCCCATATCATTAAAGGACCCATGTCATTAAAGGATCCATGTCTTTAAAGGACCCATGTCATTAAAGGTCCCATATCATTAAAGGACCCATGTCATTAAAGGACCCATGTCATTAAAGGTCTCATGTCATTAAAGGTCCCATATCATTAAAGGACCCATATCATTAAAGGACCCATGTCATTAAAGGACCCATGTCATTAAAGGACCCATATCATTAAAGGACCCATATCATTAAAGGATCCATGTCTTTAAAGGACCCATGTCATTAAAGGTCCCATATCATTAAAGAACCCATGTTATTAAAGGTCCCATGTCATTAAAGGTCCCATGTCATTAAAGGTAAAGGTCCCATATCATTAAAGGACCCATATCATTAAAGGACCCATGTCATTAAAGGTCCCATGTTATTAAAGGGCCCATATCATTAAAGAACCCATGTTATTAAAGGTCCCATGTCATTAAAGGTCCCATGTCATTAAGGGACCCTTGTCATTAAAGGTCCCATATCATTAAAGGTCCCATGTCATTAAAGGTCCCATATCATTAAAGGACCCATGTCATTAAAGGTCCCATGTCATTAAAAGTAAAGGTCCCATGTCATTAAAGGACCCATATCATTAAAGGTCCCATGTCATTAAAGGACCCATGTCATTAAAGGACCCATATCATTAAAGTCCCATGTCTTTTAAAGGACCCATATCATTAAAGGTCCCATGTCATTAAAGGACCCGTGTCATTAAAGGTCCCATATCATTAAAGGTCCCATGTCATTAAAGGTCCCATGTCATTAAAGGTAAAGGTCCCATGTCATTAAAGGACCCATATCATTAAAGGTCCCATATCATTAAAGGTCCCATGTCATTAAAGGTCCCATATCATTAAAGGTCCCATGTCATTAAAGGTCCTATGTCATTAAAGGTAAAGGTCCCATGTCATTAAAGGACCCATGTCATTAAAGGTCCCATATCATTAAAGGTCCCATGTCATTAAAGGTCCCATGTCATTAAAGGTAAAGGTCCCATGTCATTAAAGGACCCATATCATTAAAGGTCCCATATCATTAAAGGTCCCATGTCATTAAAGGTCCCATATCATTAAAGGTCCCATGTCATTAAAGGTCCTATGTCATTAAAGGTAAAGGTCCCATGTCATTAAGGGACCCTTGTCATTAAAGGTCCCATATCATTAAAGGTCCCATGTCATTAAAGATCCCATGTCATTAAAGGTCCCATGTCATTAAAGGTCCCATGTCATTAAAGGTCCCATGTCATTAAAAGTAAAGGTCCCATGTCATTAAAGGTCCCATGTCATTAAAGGTAAAGGTCCCATGTCATTAAATGACCCATGTCATTAAAGGACCCATATCATTAAAGGTCCCATGTCATTAAAGGTCCCATGTCATTAAAGGTAAAGGTCCCATGTCATTAAAGGTCCCATGTCATTAAAGGACCCATATCATTAAAGGTCCCATGTCATTAAAGGACCCATATCATTAAAGGTCCCATGTCATTAAAGGTACCATGTCATTAAAGGACCCATATCATTAAAGGTCCCATATCATTAAAGGTCCCATGTCATTAAAGGTCCCATGTCATTAAAGGTAAAGGTCCCATGTCATTAAAGGACCCATGTCATTAAAGGACCCATGTCATTAAAGGTCCCATGTCATTAAAGGTCCCATGTCATTAAAGGTAAAGGTCCCATGTCATTAAGGGACCCTTGTCATTAAAAGTCCCATATCATTAAAGGTCCCATGTCATTAAAGGTCTCATATCATTAAAGGTCCCATGTCATTAAAGGACCCATATCATTAAAGGACCCATGTCATTAAAGGTCCCATGTCATTAAAGGACCCATGTCATTAAAGGTCCCATGTTATTAAAGGTCCCATATCATTAAAGGACCCATGTCATTAAAGGTCCCATGTCATTAAAGGTCCCATGTCATTTAAGGTAAAGGTCCCATGTCATTAAAGGTCCCATATCATTAAAGGTCCCATGTCATTAAAGGTCCCATGTCATTAAAGGTAAAGGTCCCTTGTCTTTAAAGGTCCCATATCATTAAAGGTCCCATGTCATTAAAGGTCCCATATCATTAAAGGTCCCATGTCATTAAAGGTCCCATATCATTAAAGGTCCCATGTCATTAAAGGTCCCATATCATTAAAGGTCCCATGTCATTAAAGGTCCCATATCATTAAAGGTCCCATGTCATTAAAGGTCCCATATCATTAAAGGTCCCATGTCATTAAAGGTCCCATATCATTAAAGGTCCCATGTCATTAAAGGTCCCATGTCATTAAAGGTCCCATGTCATTAAAGGTAAAGGTCCCTTGTCATTAAAGGTCCCATGTCATTAAAGGTCCCATGTCATTAAAGGTCC